>NC_138943.1:40660000-41247024 GCF_965226115.1 Aulonocara stuartgranti | reverse complement strand
CACTTGCAACAACTTTAATATGGAATGTACTGGACTTCCCAGCTAGGCGCCCTCCTGTGGATGACAGGTGCAATTGATTGTCAAAAGCAGATATCTAACAGCTTCTGACACTTTGTACCGCATTGAGCCAGCAGAGGGAGCCCCCCTGGTTCAATCCCAGTTGCACAGCAGTTGTGACCAGCTTCTGTCTGTGTGCTTTGGTGTGTGTGAGTGTGTGTGTGTGTGTGTGTGTGTGTTGACAGAGAGAGAGAGAGAGAGACAGAGAGAGAGAGAGAGAGAGAGAGAGAGAGAGGGAGAGATACAAAGGAATGTAATTCAAATTTTGCACTTCAGACCTTACTGTGTGTGTGTGTGTGTGTGTGTGTGTGTGTGTGTGTGTGTGTGTCTGTCTTTTACACAAAAAATGCACTTGCAACAACTTTAATATGGAATGTACTGGACTTCCCAGCTAGGCGCCCTCCTGTGGACGACAGGTGCAATCCCAGTTGCACAGCACTTGACCAGCTTCTGTGTGTGTGTGTGTGTGTGTGTGTGTGTGTGTGACAGACAGACAGACAGACAGACAGACAGACAGAGAGGGAGATTCAAAGCATCAGGACCAGGAGATGACACAGTGCTCCAAAGGCCTGGTTCTGCTGCCTCCTCCTCCACCCACCTGCTGCAGACGCTTCTGTGAAGGGAAACTGCTACATGTTATGTCACCGATCCCTGCCATGCTGCGTGTCGAACGACCCGGCAGGGCCTGCTGAGTACAGTGGTGGTGGACCCAGGCCCTCTGCACCTTCCTTTCTCCGACTGGGACCGTTTTGTCCCATCCTTTTTGGTCCGATTCGCCATATCTCCAGAACCGAAGAAGCCATCGGCGTGGCCTCTTCGCCACAGCGTCCGGCACCCACCAAAACCCCCACCTAGACACCAACATCAGCCCTCTACACCTCTTACTTTTTCAGTTATTCCACTTTTGTCCCATCCTCTCCTGGCTTTTTCCCCATAACCTATCATTTAAGCCTCATCATACCTGCCGTGGGCCACTGGAGGGAGACAAATCACCATGCACTAAAATTCAAATTTTGCACTGCAAACCTCACAGTGTCTGTGTCTGTGTGTGTGTGTGTGTGTGTGTGTGTGTGTGCGCGCTTTGGTGTGTGTGTGTGTGTGTGTGTGTGTGCGCGCTTTGGTGTGTGTGCTTTGGTGTGTGTGTGTGTGTGTGTGTGTGACAGAGAGAGAGAGAGAGAGAGTGACACTTGCTGTGTATTTAAGAAACAAACGCTCAAAGAAACCAAACAGAATGACACAGGCAGAAAGACACTGTTTTATTTTGGTAACCAATGATGCATTTCTTATCCCCTTGTACAGGGCCTTTTATGACAGGAACAGGAACCACAGAGCGTCAGCCGCACACATCGAAGCTGCACAGGGCACACGCGGCACCACGCAGAATAAATGACGTTCCTGGGCCAAGGCCGAAGCCCAGCCACCCGCTGCCTCCTCGCCGCCTCCTCCTGGGACCTTCAAGGACCACCCACCAGCCACTGGTACACATTCCAATCTTACACAATGGCCCCAGCATCACAGGGCATCTCCTGACATTAAAATCTATCCTGATTTCTGTTGTTTTTCCCTCATCTCTGAGCCGCTGAGTGTGAGTGTGTGTGTGTGTGTGTGTGTGTGTGTGTGTGTGTGTGTGTGTGTGTGTGTGTGTGTGTGTCTCTCTCTCTTTTACACAAAAAACACATGTCAGTTGTTAAGGAAAATGTTATAAAACACTTCTTCAGTAAAGACTCAGAGAAGAGAAACACACAGAACTTCTTGCTAGCAAGGGCAGCCTCCACTCTAAGAGACTCCAGTGAGAGAACTGCCCCGGTCTTTATTTTATACTCCATTGAGCGTGTGTGTGTGCGTGTGTGTGTGTGTGTTGACAGAGAGAGAGAGAGAGAGAGAGAGAGAGAGGGAGAGATACAAAGGAATGTAATTCAAATTTTGCACTTCAGACCTTACAGTGTGTGTGTGTGTGTGTGTGTGTGTGTGTGTGTGTGTGTGTGTGTGTGTGTGTGTGTGTTGACAGAGAGAGAGAGAGAGAGAGAGAGACAGAGAGAGAGAGAGAGAGAGAGAGAGAGGGAGAGATACAAAGGAATGTAATTCAAATTTTGCACTTCAGACCTTACAGTGTGTGTGTGTGTGTGTGTGTGTGTGTGTGTGTGTGTGTCTGTCTTTTACACAAAAAATGCACTTGCAACAACTTTAATATGGAATGTACTGGACTTCCCAGCTAGGCGCCCTCCTGTGGATGACAGGTGCAATTGATTGTCAAAAGCAGATATCTAACAGCTTCTGACACTTTGTACCGCATTGAGCCAGCAGAGGGAGCCCCCCTGGTTCAATCCCAGTTGCACAGCAGTTGTGACCAGCTTCTGTCTGTGTGCTTTGGTGTGTGTGAGTGTGTGTGTGTGTGTGTGTGTTGACAGAGAGAGAGAGAGAGAGACAGAGAGAGAGAGAGAGAGAGAGAGAGAGAGAGGGAGAGATACAAAGGAATGTAATTCAAATTTTGCACTTCAGACCTTACTGTGTGTGTGTGTGTGTGTGTGTGTGTGTGTGTGTGTGTGTCTGTCTTTTACACAAAAAATGCACTTGCAACAACTTTAATATGGAATGTACTGGACTTCCCAGCTAGGCGCCCTCCTGTGGACGACAGGTGCAATCCCAGTTGCACAGCACTTGACCAGCTTCTGTGTGTGTGTGTGTGTGTGTGTGTGTGTGTGTGTGTGACAGACAGACAGACAGACAGACAGACAGACAGAGAGGGAGATTCAAAGCATCAGGACCAGGAGATGACACAGTGCTCCAAAGGCCTGGTTCTGCTGCCTCCTCCTCCACCCACCTGCTGCAGACGCTTCTGTGAAGGGAAACTGCTACATGTTATGTCACCGATCCCTGCCATGCTGCGTGTCGAACGACCCGGCAGGGCCTGCTGAGTACAGTGGTGGTGGACCCAGGCCCTCTGCACCTTCCTTTCTCCGACTGGGACCGTTTTGTCCCATCCTTTTTGGTCCGATTCGCCATATCTCCAGAACCGAAGAAGCCATCGGCGTGGCCTCTTCGCCACAGCGTCCGGCACCCACCAAAACCCCCACCTAGACACCAACATCAGCCCTCTACACCTCTTACTTTTTCAGTTATTCCACTTTTGTCCCATCCTCTCCTGGCTTTTTCCCCATAACCTATCATTTAAGCCTCATCATACCTGCCGTGGGCCACTGGAGGGAGACAAATCACCATGCACTAAAATTCAAATTTTGCACTGCAAACCTCACAGTGTCTGTGTCTGTGTGTGTGTGTGTGTGTGTGTGTGTGTGTGCGCGCTTTGGTGTGTGTGTGTGTGTGTGTGTGTGTGTGCGCGCTTTGGTGTGTGTGCTTTGGTGTGTGTGTGTGTGTGTGTGTGTGACAGAGAGAGAGAGAGAGAGAGTGACACTTGCTGTGTATTTAAGAAACAAACGCTCAAAGAAACCAAACAGAATGACACAGGCAGAAAGACACTGTTTTATTTTGGTAACCAATGATGCATTTCTTATCCCCTTGTACAGGGCCTTTTATGACAGGAACAGGAACCACAGAGCGTCAGCCGCACACATCGAAGCTGCACAGGGCACACGCGGCACCACGCAGAATAAATGACGTTCCTGGGCCAAGGCCGAAGCCCAGCCACCCGCTGCCTCCTCGCCGCCTCCTCCTGGGACCTTCAAGGACCACCCACCAGCCACTGGTACACATTCCAATCTTACACAATGGCCCCAGCATCACAGGGCATCTCCTGACATTAAAATCTATCCTGATTTCTGTTGTTTTTCCCTCATCTCTGAGCCGCTGAGTGTGAGTGTGTGTGTGTGTGTGTGTGTGTGTGTGTGTGTGTGTGTGTGTGTGTGTGTGTGTGTGTCTCTCTCTCTTTTACACAAAAAACACATGTCAGTTGTTAAGGAAAATGTTATAAAACACTTCTTCAGTAAAGACTCAGAGAAGAGAAACACACAGAACTTCTTGCTAGCAAGGGCAGCCTCCACTCTAAGAGACTCCAGTGAGAGAACTGCCCCGGTCTTTATTTTATACTCCATTGAGCGTGTGTGTGTGCGTGTGTGTGTGTGTGTGTGTGTTGACAGAGAGAGAGAGAGAGAGAGAGAGAGAGAGGGAGAGATACAAAGGAATGTAATTCAAATTTTGCACTTCAGACCTTACAGTGTGTGTGTGTGTGTGTGTGTGTGTGTGTGTGTGTGTGTGTGTGTGTGTGTGTGTTGACAGAGAGAGAGAGAGAGAGAGAGAGACAGAGAGAGAGAGAGAGAGAGAGAGAGAGGGAGAGATACAAAGGAATGTAATTCAAATTTTGCACTTCAGACCTTACAGTGTGTGTGTGTGTGTGTGTGTGTGTGTGTGTGTGTGTGTGTCTGTCTTTTACACAAAAAATGCACTTGCAACAACTTTAATATGGAATGTACTGGACTTCCCAGCTAGGCGCCCTCCTGTGGATGACAGGTGCAATTGATTGTCAAAAGCAGATATCTAACAGCTTCTGACACTTTGTACCGCATTGAGCCAGCAGAGGGAGCCCCCCTGGTTCAATCCCAGTTGCACAGCAGTTGTGACCAGCTTCTGTCTGTGTGCTTTGGTGTGTGTGAGTGTGTGTGTGTGTGTGTGTGTTGACAGAGAGAGAGAGAGAGAGACAGAGAGAGAGAGAGAGAGAGAGAGAGAGAGAGGGAGAGATACAAAGGAATGTAATTCAAATTTTGCACTTCAGACCTTACTGTGTGTGTGTGTGTGTGTGTGTGTGTGTGTGTGTGTGTGTCTGTCTTTTACACAAAAAATGCACTTGCAACAACTTTAATATGGAATGTACTGGACTTCCCAGCTAGGCGCCCTCCTGTGGACGACAGGTGCAATCCCAGTTGCACAGCACTTGACCAGCTTCTGTGTGTGTGTGTGTGTGTGTGTGTGTGTGTGTGTGTGACAGACAGACAGACAGACAGACAGACAGACAGAGAGGGAGATTCAAAGCATCAGGACCAGGAGATGACACAGTGCTCCAAAGGCCTGGTTCTGCTGCCTCCTCCTCCACCCACCTGCTGCAGACGCTTCTGTGAAGGGAAACTGCTACATGTTATGTCACCGATCCCTGCCATGCTGCGTGTCGAACGACCCGGCAGGGCCTGCTGAGTACAGTGGTGGTGGACCCAGGCCCTCTGCACCTTCCTTTCTCCGACTGGGACCGTTTTGTCCCATCCTTTTTGGTCCGATTCGCCATATCTCCAGAACCGAAGAAGCCATCGGCGTGGCCTCTTCGCCACAGCGTCCGGCACCCACCAAAACCCCCACCTAGACACCAACATCAGCCCTCTACACCTCTTACTTTTTCAGTTATTCCACTTTTGTCCCATCCTCTCCTGGCTTTTTCCCCATAACCTATCATTTAAGCCTCATCATACCTGCCGTGGGCCACTGGAGGGAGACAAATCACCATGCACTAAAATTCAAATTTTGCACTGCAAACCTCACAGTGTCTGTGTCTGTGTGTGTGTGTGTGTGTGTGTGTGTGTGTGCGCGCTTTGGTGTGTGTGTGTGTGTGTGTGTGTGTGCGCGCTTTGGTGTGTGTGCTTTGGTGTGTGTGTGTGTGTGTGTGTGTGACAGAGAGAGAGAGAGAGAGAGTGACACTTGCTGTGTATTTAAGAAACAAACGCTCAAAGAAACCAAACAGAATGACACAGGCAGAAAGACACTGTTTTATTTTGGTAACCAATGATGCATTTCTTATCCCCTTGTACAGGGCCTTTTATGACAGGAACAGGAACCACAGAGCGTCAGCCGCACACATCGAAGCTGCACAGGGCACACGCGGCACCACGCAGAATAAATGACGTTCCTGGGCCAAGGCCGAAGCCCAGCCACCCGCTGCCTCCTCGCCGCCTCCTCCTGGGACCTTCAAGGACCACCCACCAGCCACTGGTACACATTCCAATCTTACACAATGGCCCCAGCATCACAGGGCATCTCCTGACATTAAAATCTATCCTGATTTCTGTTGTTTTTCCCTCATCTCTGAGCCGCTGAGTGTGAGTGTGTGTGTGTGTGTGTGTGTGTGTGTGTGTGTGTGTGTGTGTGTGTGTGTGTGTGTGTCTCTCTCTCTTTTACACAAAAAACACATGTCAGTTGTTAAGGAAAATGTTATAAAACACTTCTTCAGTAAAGACTCAGAGAAGAGAAACACACAGAACTTCTTGCTAGCAAGGGCAGCCTCCACTCTAAGAGACTCCAGTGAGAGAACTGCCCCGGTCTTTATTTTATACTCCATTGAGCGTGTGTGTGTGCGTGTGTGTGTGTGTGTGTGTGTTGACAGAGAGAGAGAGAGAGAGAGAGAGAGAGAGGGAGAGATACAAAGGAATGTAATTCAAATTTTGCACTTCAGACCTTACAGTGTGTGTGTGTGTGTGTGTGTGTGTGTGTGTGTGTGTGTGTGTGTGTGTGTGTGTGTGTGTGTGTTGACAGAGAGAGAGAGAGAGACAGAGAGACAGAGAGAGAGAGAGAGAGAGAGAGAGAGGGAGAGATACAAAGGAATGTAATTCAAATTTTGCACTTCAGACCTTACAGTGTGTGTGTGTGTGTGTGTGTGTGTGTGTGTGTGTGTGTCTGTCTTTTACACAAAAAATGCACTTGCAACAACTTTAATATGGAATGTACTGGACTTCCCAGCTAGGCGCCCTCCTGTGGATGACAGGTGCAATTGATTGTCAAAAGCAGATATCTAACAGCTTCTGACACTTTGTACCGCATTGAGCCAGCAGAGGGAGCCCCCCTGGTTCAATCCCAGTTGCACAGCAGTTGTGACCAGCTTCTGTCTGTGTGCTTTGGTGTGTGTGAGTGTGTGTGTGTGTGTGTGTGTTGACAGAGAGAGAGAGAGAGAGACAGAGAGAGAGAGAGAGAGAGAGAGAGAGAGAGGGAGAGATACAAAGGAATGTAATTCAAATTTTGCACTTCAGACCTTACTGTGTGTGTGTGTGTGTGTGTGTGTGTGTGTGTGTGTGTGTGTGTGTGTCTGTCTTTTACACAAAAAATGCACTTGCAACAACTTTAATATGGAATGTACTGGACTTCCCAGCTAGGCGCCCTCCTGTGGACGACAGGTGCAATCCCAGTTGCACAGCACTTGACCAGCTTCTGTGTGTGTGTGTGTGTGTGTGTGACAGACAGACAGACAGACAGACAGAGAGGGAGATTCAAAGCATCAGGACCAGGAGATGACACAGTGCTCCAAAGGCCTGGTTCTGCTGCCTCCTCCTCCACCCACCTGCTGCAGACGCTTCTGTGAAGGGAAACTGCTACATGTTATGTCACCGATCCCTGCCATGCTGCGTGTCGAACGACCCGGCAGGGCCTGCTGAGTACAGTGGTGGTGGAATCGGCCCGATCGGACACTCCTATCTGCCACTTTGACCTTTTTATTCCGTCAAATTTGGACCCATTTACACCAAGTCCAGAACCGTTGGTGCTATCGACATGGGGTCTTCACCAGGGTGTCCGGAGCACCCCGAAACCCCCCCGTAGACACCACTTTCATCCCTCTACGACACTTACTTTCCCAGTTATTCCATTTTATTCCGTCAAGCTCTGGCTATTACCCCCTAACCTAACCAACCCTCATCATACCTGCATTTGTCCACTGGAGGGAGACAAAAACACCAAGCTCTGAGATTCAAATTTTGAACTGCAGACCTCACAGTGTCTGTGTGTGTGTGTGTGTGTGTGTGTGTGTGTGTGTGTGTGTGTGTGTGACAGAGAGAGAGAGAGAGTGACACTTGCTGTGTATTTAAGAAACAAACGCTCAAAGAAACCAAACAGAATGACACAGGCAGAAAGACACTGTTTTATTTTGGTAACCAATGATGCATTTCTTCTCCCCTTGTACAGTACACCCTGAAGCCGTGTGTGGACCAGGAGATCAGCAGAACAGGAACCACAGAGCGTCAGCGGCAGACATCCAAGCTGCACAGGGCACACGCAGCACCAGGCAGAATTAATGACGTCCCTGATCCACAGCTCAAGCCCAGCCACCCGCTGCCTCCTCGCCGCCTCCTCCCGGGACCTTCAAGGACCACCCACCAGCCACTGGTACACATTCCAATCTTACACAATGGCCCCAGCATCACAGGGCATCTCCTGACATTAAAATCTATCCTGATTTCTGTTGTTTTTCCCTCATCTCTGAGCCGCTGAGTGTGAGTGTGTGTGTGTGTGTGTGTGTGTGTGTGTGTGTGTGTGTGTCTCTCTCTTTTACACAAAAAACACATGTCAGTTGTTAAGGAAAATGTTATAAAACACTTCTTCAGTAAAGACTCAGAGAAGAGAAACACACAGAACTTCTTGCTAGCAAGGGCAGCCTCCACTCTAAGAGACTCCAGTGAGAGAACTGCCCCGGTCTTTATTTTATACTCCATTGAGTGTGTGTGTGTGTGTGTGTGTGTGTGTGTGTGTGTGTGTGTGTGTGTTGACAGAGAGAGAGAGAGAGAGAGAGAGAGACAGAGAGAGAGAGAGAGAGAGAGAGAGGGAGAGATACAAAGGAATGTAATTCAAATTTTGCACTTCAGACCTTACAGTGTGTGTGTGTGTGTGTGTGTGTGTGTGTGTGTGTGTCTGTCTTTTACACAAAAAATGCACTTGCAACAACTTTAATATGGAATGTACTGGACTTCCCAGCTAGGCGCCCTCCTGTGGATGACAGGTGCAATTGATTGTCAAAAGCAGATATCTAACAGCTTCTGACACTTTGTACCGCATTGAGCCAGCAGAGGGAGCCCCCCTGGTTCAATCCCAGTTGCACAGCAGTTGTGACCAGCTTCTGTCTGTGTGCTTTGGTGTGTGTGAGTGTGTGTGTGTGTGTGTGTGTGTGTTGACAGAGAGAGAGAGAGAGAGACAGAGAGAGAGAGAGAGAGAGAGAGAGAGAGAGGGAGAGATACAAAGGAATGTAATTCAAATTTTGCACTTCAGACCTTACTGTGTGTGTGTGTGTGTGTGTGTGTGTGTGTGTGTGTGTGTGTGTCTGTCTTTTACACAAAAAATGCACTTGCAACAACTTTAATATGGAATGTACTGGACTTCCCAGCTAGGCGCCCTCCTGTGGACGACAGGTGCAATCCCAGTTGCACAGCACTTGACCAGCTTCTGTGTGTGTGTGTGTGTGTGTGTGTGTGTGTGTGTGTGACAGACAGACAGACAGACAGACAGACAGACAGAGAGGGAGATTCAAAGCATCAGGACCAGGAGATGACACAGTGCTCCAAAGGCCTGGTTCTGCTGCCTCCTCCTCCACCCACCTGCTGCAGACGCTTCTGTGAAGGGAAACTGCTACATGTTATGTCACCGATCCCTGCCATGCTGCGTGTCGAACGACCCGGCAGGGCCTGCTGAGTACAGTGGTGGTGGACCCAGGCCCTCTGCACCTTCCTTTCTCCGACTGGGACCGTTTTGTCCCATCCTTTTTGGTCCGATTCGCCATATCTCCAGAACCGAAGAAGCCATCGGCGTGGCCTCTTCGCCACAGCGTCCGGCACCCACCAAAACCCCCACCTAGACACCAACATCAGCCCTCTACACCTCTTACTTTTTCAGTTATTCCACTTTTGTCCCATCCTCTCCTGGCTTTTTCCCCATAACCTATCATTTAAGCCTCATCATACCTGCCGTGGGCCACTGGAGGGAGACAAATCACCATGCACTAAAATTCAAATTTTGCACTGCAAACCTCACAGTGTCTGTGTCTGTGTGTGTGTGTGTGTGTGTGTGTGTGTGTGCGCGCTTTGGTGTGTGTGTGTGTGTGTGTGTGTGTGTGCGCGCTTTGGTGTGTGTGCTTTGGTGTGTGTGTGTGTGTGTGTGTGTGACAGAGAGAGAGAGAGAGAGAGTGACACTTGCTGTGTATTTAAGAAACAAACGCTCAAAGAAACCAAACAGAATGACACAGGCAGAAAGACACTGTTTTATTTTGGTAACCAATGATGCATTTCTTATCCCCTTGTACAGGGCCTTTTATGACAGGAACAGGAACCACAGAGCGTCAGCCGCACACATCGAAGCTGCACAGGGCACACGCGGCACCACGCAGAATAAATGACGTTCCTGGGCCAAGGCCGAAGCCCAGCCACCCGCTGCCTCCTCGCCGCCTCCTCCTGGGACCTTCAAGGACCACCCACCAGCCACTGGTACACATTCCAATCTTACACAATGGCCCCAGCATCACAGGGCATCTCCTGACATTAAAATCTATCCTGATTTCTGTTGTTTTTCCCTCATCTCTGAGCCGCTGAGTGTGTGTGTGTGTGTGTGTGTGTGTGTGTGTGTGTGTGTGTGTGTGTGTGTGTGTGTGTCTCTCTCTCTTTTACACAAAAAACACATGTCAGTTGTTAAGGAAAATGTTATAAAACACTTCTTCAGTAAAGACTCAGAGAAGAGAAACACACAGAACTTCTTGCTAGCAAGGGCAGCCTCCACTCTAAGAGACTCCAGTGAGAGAACTGCCCCGGTCTTTATTTTATACTCCATTGAGCGTGTGTGTGTGCGTGTGTGTGTGTGTGTGTGTGTTGACAGAGAGAGAGAGAGAGAGAGAGAGAGAGAGGGAGAGATACAAAGGAATGTAATTCAAATTTTGCACTTCAGACCTTACAGTGTGTGTGTGTGTGTGTGTGTGTGTGTGTGTGTGTGTGTGTGTGTGTGTGTGTGTGTGTTGACAGAGAGAGAGAGAGAGAGAGAGAGACAGAGAGAGAGAGAGAGAGAGAGAGAGAGGGAGAGATACAAAGGAATGTAATTCAAATTTTGCACTTCAGACCTTACAGTGTGTGTGTGTGTGTGTGTGTGTGTGTGTGTGTGTGTGTGTCTGTCTTTTACACAAAAAATGCACTTGCAACAACTTTAATATGGAATGTACTGGACTTCCCAGCTAGGCGCCCTCCTGTGGATGACAGGTGCAATTGATTGTCAAAAGCAGATATCTAACAGCTTCTGACACTTTGTACCGCATTGAGCCAGCAGAGGGAGCCCCCCTGGTTCAATCCCAGTTGCACAGCAGTTGTGACCAGCTTCTGTCTGTGTGCTTTGGTGTGTGTGAGTGTGTGTGTGTGTGTGTGTGTTGACAGAGAGAGAGAGAGAGAGACAGAGAGAGAGAGAGAGAGAGAGAGAGAGAGAGGGAGAGATACAAAGGAATGTAATTCAAATTTTGCACTTCAGACCTTACTGTGTGTGTGTGTGTGTGTGTGTGTGTGTGTGTGTGTGTGTCTGTCTTTTACACAAAAAATGCACTTGCAACAACTTTAATATGGAATGTACTGGACTTCCCAGCTAGGCGCCCTCCTGTGGACGACAGGTGCAATCCCAGTTGCACAGCACTTGACCAGCTTCTGTGTGTGTGTGTGTGTGTGTGTGTGTGTGTGTGTGTGACAGACAGACAGACAGACAGACAGACAGACAGAGAGGGAGATTCAAAGCATCAGGACCAGGAGATGACACAGTGCTCCAAAGGCCTGGTTCTGCTGCCTCCTCCTCCACCCACCTGCTGCAGACGCTTCTGTGAAGGGAAACTGCTACATGTTATGTCACCGATCCCTGCCATGCTGCGTGTCGAACGACCCGGCAGGGCCTGCTGAGTACAGTGGTGGTGGACCCAGGCCCTCTGCACCTTCCTTTCTCCGACTGGGACCGTTTTGTCCCATCCTTTTTGGTCCGATTCGCCATATCTCCAGAACCGAAGAAGCCATCGGCGTGGCCTCTTCGCCACAGCGTCCGGCACCCACCAAAACCCCCACCTAGACACCAACATCAGCCCTCTACACCTCTTACTTTTTCAGTTATTCCACTTTTGTCCCATCCTCTCCTGGCTTTTTCCCCATAACCTATCATTTAAGCCTCATCATACCTGCCGTGGGCCACTGGAGGGAGACAAATCACCATGCACTAAAATTCAAATTTTGCACTGCAAACCTCACAGTGTCTGTGTCTGTGTGTGTGTGTGTGTGTGTGTGTGTGTGTGCGCGCTTTGGTGTGTGTGTGTGTGTGTGTGTGTGTGCGCGCTTTGGTGTGTGTGCTTTGGTGTGTGTGTGTGTGTGTGTGTGTGACAGAGAGAGAGAGAGAGAGAGTGACACTTGCTGTGTATTTAAGAAACAAACGCTCAAAGAAACCAAACAGAATGACACAGGCAGAAAGACACTGTTTTATTTTGGTAACCAATGATGCATTTCTTATCCCCTTGTACAGGGCCTTTTATGACAGGAACAGGAACCACAGAGCGTCAGCCGCACACATCGAAGCTGCACAGGGCACACGCGGCACCACGCAGAATAAATGACGTTCCTGGGCCAAGGCCGAAGCCCAGCCACCCGCTGCCTCCTCGCCGCCTCCTCCTGGGACCTTCAAGGACCACCCACCAGCCACTGGTACACATTCCAATCTTACACAATGGCCCCAGCATCACAGGGCATCTCCTGACATTAAAATCTATCCTGATTTCTGTTGTTTTTCCCTCATCTCTGAGCCGCTGAGTGTGAGTGTGTGTGTGTGTGTGTGTGTGTGTGTGTGTGTGTGTGTGTGTGTGTGTGTGTGTGTGTCTCTCTCTCTTTTACACAAAAAACACATGTCAGTTGTTAAGGAAAATGTTATAAAACACTTCTTCAGTAAAGACTCAGAGAAGAGAAACACACAGAACTTCTTGCTAGCAAGGGCAGCCTCCACTCTAAGAGACTCCAGTGAGAGAACTGCCCCGGTCTTTATTTTATACTCCATTGAGCGTGTGTGTGTGCGTGTGTGTGTGTGTGTGTGTGTTGACAGAGAGAGAGAGAGAGAGAGAGAGAGAGAGGGAGAGATACAAAGGAATGTAATTCAAATTTTGCACTTCAGACCTTACAGTGTGTGTGTGTGTGTGTGTGTGTGTGTGTGTGTGTGTGTGTGTGTGTGTGTGTGTGTGTGTGTGTTGACAGAGAGAGAGAGAGAGACAGAGAGACAGAGAGAGAGAGAGAGAGAGAGGGAGAGATACAAAGGAATGTAATTCAAATTTTGCACTTCAGACCTTACAGTGTGTGTGTGTGTGTGTGTGTGTGTGTGTGTGTGTGTGTGTCTGTCTTTTACACAAAAAATGCACTTGCAACAACTTTAATATGGAATGTACTGGACTTCCCAGCTAGGCGCCCTCCTGTGGATGACAGGTGCAATTGATTGTCAAAAGCAGATATCTAACAGCTTCTGACACTTTGTACCGCATTGAGCCAGCAGAGGGAGCCCCCCTGGTTCAATCCCAGTTGCACAGCAGTTGTGACCAGCTTCTGTCTGTGTGCTTTGGTGTGTGTGAGTGTGTGTGTGTGTGTGTGTGTTGACAGAGAGAGAGAGAGAGAGACAGAGAGAGAGAGAGAGAGAGAGAGAGAGAGAGGGAGAGATACAAAGGAATGTAATTCAAATTTTGCACTTCAGACCTTACTGTGTGTGTGTGTGTGTGTGTGTGTGTGTGTGTGTGTGTGTGTCTGTCTTTTACACAAAAAATGCACTTGCAACAACTTTAATATGGAATGTACTGGACTTCCCAGCTAGGCGCCCTCCTGTGGACGACAGGTGCAATCCCAGTTGCACAGCACTTGACCAGCTTCTGTGTGTGTGTGTGTGTGTGTGTGACAGACAGACAGACAGACAGACAGAGAGGGAGATTCAAAGCATCAGGACCAGGAGATGACACAGTGCTCCAAAGGCCTGGTTCTGCTGCCTCCTCCTCCACCCACCTGCTGCAGACGCTTCTGTGAAGGGAAACTGCTACATGTTATGTCACCGATCCCTGCCATGCTGCGTGTCGAACGACCCGGCAGGGCCTGCTGAGTACAGTGGTGGTGGAATCGGCCCGATCGGACACTCCTATCTGCCACTTTGACCTTTTTATTCCGTCAAATTTGGACCCATTTACACCAAGTCCAGAACCGTTGGTGCTATCGACATGGGGTCTTCACCAGGGTGTCCGGAGCACCCCGAAACCCCCCCGTAGACACCACTTTCATCCCTCTACGACACTTACTTTCCCAGTTATTCCATTTTATTCCGTCAAGCTCTGGCTATTACCCCCTAACCTAACCAACCCTCATCATACCTGCATTTGTCCACTGGAGGGAGACAAAAACACCAAGCTCTGAGATTCAAATTTTGAACTGCAGACCTCACAGTGTCTGTGTGTGTGTGTGTGTGTGTGTGTGTGTGTGTGTGTGTGTGTGTGACAGAGAGAGAGAGAGAGTGACACTTGCTGTGTATTTAAGAAACAAACGCTCAAAGAAACCAAACAGAATGACACAGGCAGAAAGACACTGTTTTATTTTGGTAACCAATGATGCATTTCTTCTCCCCTTGTACAGTACACCCTGAAGCCGTGTGTGGACCAGGAGATCAGCAGAACAGGAACCACAGAGCGTCAGCGGCAGACATCCAAGCTGCACAGGGCACACGCAGCACCAGGCAGAATTAATGACGTCCCTGATCCACAGCTCAAGCCCAGCCACCCGCTGCCTCCTCGCCGCCTCCTCCCGGGACCTTCAAGGACCACCCACCAGCCACTGGTACACATTCCAATCTTACACAATGGCCCCAGCATCACAGGGCATCTCCTGACATTAAAATCTATCCTGATTTCTGTTGTTTTTCCCTCATCTCTGAGCCGCTGAGTGTGAGTGTGTGTGTGTGTGTGTGTGTGTGTGTGTGTGTGTGTGTGTGTGTGTGTGTGTGTGTGTGTGTGTGTCTCTCTCTCTTTTACACAAAAAACACATGTCAGTTGTTAAGGAAAATGTTATAAAACACTTCTTCAGTAAAGACTCAGAGAAGAGAAACACACAGAACTTCTTGCTAGCAAGGGCAGCCTCCACTCTAAGAGACTCCAGTGAGAGAACTGCCCCGGTCTTTATTTTATACTCCATTGAGTGTGTGTGTGTGTGTGTGTGTGTGTGTGTGTGTGTGTGTGTTGACAGAGAGAGAGAGAGAGAGAGAGAGAGACAGAGAGAGAGAGAGAGAGAGAGAGAGGGAGAGATACAAAGGAATGTAATTCAAATTTTGCACTTCAGACCTTACAGTGTGTGTGTGTGTGTGTGTGTGTGTGTGTGTGTGTGTGTCTGTCTTTTACACAAAAAATGCACTTGCAACAACTTTAATATGGAATGTACTGGACTTCCCAGCTAGGCGCCCTCCTGTGGATGACAGGTGCAATTGATTGTCAAAAGCAGATATCTAACAGCTTCTGACACTTTGTACCGCATTGAGCCAGCAGAGGGAGCCCCCCTGGTTCAATCCCAGTTGCACAGCAGTTGTGACCAGCTTCTGTCTGTGTGCTTTGGTGTGTGTGAGTGTGTGTGTGTGTGTGTGTGTGTGTTGACAGAGAGAGAGAGAGAGAGACAGAGAGAGAGAGAGAGAGAGAGAGAGAGAGAGGGAGAGATACAAAGGAATGTAATTCAAATTTTGCACTTCAGACCTTACTGTGTGTGTGTGTGTGTGTGTGTGTGTGTGTGTGTGTGTGTGTGTGTCTGTCTTTTACACAAAAAATGCACTTGCAACAACTTTAATATGGAATGTACTGGACTTCCCAGCTAGGCGCCCTCCTGTGGACGACAGGTGCAATCCCAGTTGCACAGCACTTGACCAGCTTCTGTGTGTGTGTGTGTGTGTGTGTGTGTGTGTGTGACAGACAGACAGACAGACAGACAGACAGACAGAGAGGGAGATTCAAAGCATCAGGACCAGGAGATGACACAGTGCTCCAAAGGCCTGGTTCTGCTGCCTCCTCCTCCACCCACCTGCTGCAGACGCTTCTGTGAAGGGAAACTGCTACATGTTATGTCACCGATCCCTGCCATGCTGCGTGTCGAACGACCCGGCAGGGCCTGCTGAGTACAGTGGTGGTGGACCCAGGCCCTCTGCACCTTCCTTTCTCCGACTGGGACCGTTTTGTCCCATCCTTTTTGGTCCGATTCGCCATATCTCCAGAACCGAAGAAGCCATCGGCGTGGCCTCTTCGCCACAGCGTCCGGCACCCACCAAAACCCCCACCTAGACACCAACATCAGCCCTCTACACCTCTTACTTTTTCAGTTATTCCACTTTTGTCCCATCCTCTCCTGGCTTTTTCCCCATAACCTATCATTTAAGCCTCATCATACCTGCCGTGGGCCACTGGAGGGAGACAAATCACCATGCACTAAAATTCAAATTTTGCACTGCAAACCTCACAGTGTCTGTGTCTGTGTGTGTGTGTGTGTGTGTGTGTGTGTGTGCGCGCTTTGGTGTGTGTGTGTGTGTGTGTGTGTGTGTGCGCGCTTTGGTGTGTGTGCTTTGGTGTGTGTGTGTGTGTGTGTGTGTGTGACAGAGAGAGAGAGAGAGAGAGTGACACTTGCTGTGTATTTAAGAAACAAACGCTCAAAGAAACCAAACAGAATGACACAGGCAGAAAGACACTGTTTTATTTTGGTAACCAATGATGCATTTCTTATCCCCTTGTACAGGGCCTTTTATGACAGGAACAGGAACCACAGAGCGTCAGCCGCACACATCGAAGCTGCACAGGGCACACGCGGCACCACGCAGAATAAATGACGTTCCTGGGCCAAGGCCGAAGCCCAGCCACCCGCTGCCTCCTCGCCGCCTCCTCCTGGGACCTTCAAGGACCACCCACCAGCCACTGGTACACATTCCAATCTTACACAATGGCCCCAGCATCACAGGGCATCTCCTGACATTAAAATCTATCCTGATTTCTGTTGTTTTTCCCTCATCTCTGAGCCGCTGAGTGTGAGTGTGTGTGTGTGTGTGTGTGTGTGTGTGTGTGTGTGTGTGTGTGTGTGTGTGTGTGTGTGTGTCTCTCTCTCTTTTACACAAAAAACACATGTCAGTTGTTAAGGAAAATGTTATAAAACACTTCTTCAGTAAAGACTCAGAGAAGAGAAACACACAGAACTTCTTGCTAGCAAGGGCAGCCTCCACTCTAAGAGACTCCAGTGAGAGAACTGCCCCGGTCTTTATTTTATACTCCATTGAGCGTGTGTGTGTGCGTGTGTGTGTGTGTGTGTGTGTTGACAGAGAGAGAGAGAGAGAGACAGAGAGAGAGAGAGAGAGGGAGAGATACAAAGGAATGTAATTCAAATTTTGCACTTCAGACCTTACAGTGTGTGTGTGTGTGTGTGTGTGTGTGTGTGTGTGTGTCTGTCTTTTACACAAAAAATGCACTTGCAACAACTTTAATATGGAATGTACTGGACTTCCCAGCTAGGCGCCCTCCTGTGGATGACAGGTGCAATTGATTGTCAAAAGCAGATATCTAACAGCTTCTGACACTTTGTACCGCATTGAGCCAGCAGAGGGAGCCCCCCTGGTTCAATCCCAGTTGCACAGCAGTTGTGACCAGCTTCTGTCTGTGTGCTTTGGTGTGTGTGAGTGTGTGTGTGTGTGTGTGTGTTGACAGAGAGAGAGAGAGAGAGACAGAGAGAGAGAGAGAGAGAGAGAGAGAGAGAGAGGGAGAGATACAAAGGAATGTAATTCAAATTTTGCACTTCAGACCTTACTGTGTGTGTGTGTGTGTGTGTGTGTGTGTGTGTGTGTGTGTGTGTGTGTGTGTGTGTGTGTGTGTGTCTGTCTTTTACACAAAAAATGCACTTGCAACAACTTTAATATGGAATGTACTGGACTTCCCAGCTAGGCGCCCTCCTGTGGACGACAGGTGCAATCCCAGTTGCACAGCACTTGACCAGCTTCTGTGTGTGTGTGTGTGTGTGTGTGACAGACAGACAGACAGACAGACAGAGAGGGAGATTCAAAGCATCAGGACCAGGAGATGACACAGTGCTCCAAAGGCCTGGTTCTGCTGCCTCCTCCTCCACCCACCTGCTGCAGACGCTTCTGTGAAGGGAAACTGCTACATGTTATGTCACCGATCCCTGCCATGCTGCGTGTCGAACGACCCGGCAGGGCCTGCTGAGTACAGTGGTGGTGGAATCGGCCCGATCGGACACTCCTATCTGCCACTTTGACCTTTTTATTCCGTCAAATTTGGACCCATTTACACCAAGTCCAGAACCGTTGGTGCTATCGACATGGGGTCTTCACCAGGGTGTCCGGAGCACCCCGAAACCCCCCCGTAGACACCACTTTCATCCCTCTACGACACTTACTTTCCCAGTTATTCCATTTTATTCCGTCAAGCTCTGGCTATTACCCCCTAACCTAACCAACCCTCATCATACCTGCATTTGTCCACTGGAGGGAGACAAAAACACCAAGCTCTGAGATTCAAATTTTGAACTGCAGACCTCACAGTGTCTGTGTGTGTGTGTGTGTGTGTGTGTGTGTGTGTGTGTGTGTGTGTGTGTGACAGAGAGAGAGAGAGAGTGACACTTGCTGTGTATTTAAGAAACAAACGCTCAAAGAAACCAAACAGAATGACACAGGCAGAAAGACACTGTTTTATTTTGGTAACCAATGATGCATTTCTTCTTCCCTTGTACAGTGCACCCTGAAGCCGTGTGTGGACCAGGAGATCAGCAGAACAGGAACCACAGAGCGTCAGCGGCAGACATCCAAGCTGCACAGGGCACACGCAGCACCAGGCAGAATTAATGACGTCCCTGATCCACAGCTCAAGCCCAGCCACCCGCTGCCTCCTCGCCGCCTCCTCCCGGGACCTTCAAGGACCACCCACCAGCCACTGGTACACATTCCAATCTTACACAATGGCCCCAGCATCACAGGGCATCTCCTGACATTAAAATCTATCCTGATTTCTGTTGTTTTTCCCTCATCTCTGAGCCGCTGAGTGTGAGTGTGTGTGTGTGTGTGTGTGTGTGTGTGTGTGTGTGTGTGTCTCTCTCTCTTTTACACAAAAAACACATGTCAGTTGTTAAGGAAAATGTTATAAAACACTTCTTCAGTAAAGACTCAGAGAAGAGAAACACACAGAACTTCTTGCTAGCAAGGGCAGCCTCCACTCTAAGAGACTCCAGTGAGAGAACTGCCCCGGTCTTTATTTTATACTCCATTGAGTGTGTGTGTGTGTGTGTGTGTGTGTGTGTGTGTGTGTGTGTGTGTTGACAGAGAGAGAGAGAGAGAGACAGAGAGAGAGAGAGAGAGGGAGAGATACAAAGGAATGTAATTCAAATTTTGCACTTCAGACCTTACAGTGTGTGTGTGTGTGTGTGTGTGTGTGTGTGTGTGTGTCTGTCTTTTACACAAAAAATGCACTTGCAACAACTTTAATATGGAATGTACTGGACTTCCCAGCTAGGCGCCCTCCTGTGGATGACAGGTGCAATTGATTGTCAAAAGCAGATATCTAACAGCTTCTGACACTTTGTACCGCATTGAGCCAGCAGAGGGAGCCCCCCTGGTTCAATCCCAGTTGCACAGCAGTTGTGACCAGCTTCTGTCTGTGTGCTTTGGTGTGTGTGAGTGTGTGTGTGTGTGTGTGTGTGTTGACAGAGAGAGAGAGAGAGAGACAGAGAGAGAGAGAGAGAGAGAGAGAGAGAGAGAGGGAGAGATACAAAGGAATGTAATTCAAATTTTGCACTTCAGACCTTACTGTGTGTGTGTGTGTGTGTGTGTGTGTGTGTGTGTGTGTGTGTGTCTGTCTTTTACACAAAAAATGCACTTGCAACAACTTTAATATGGAATGTACTGGACTTCCCAGCTAGGCGCCCTCCTGTGGACGACAGGTGCAATCCCAGTTGCACAGCACTTGACCAGCTTCTGTGTGTGTGTGTGTGTGTGTGACAGACAGACAGACAGACAGACAGAGAGGGAGATTCAAAGCATCAGGACCAGGAGATGACACAGTGCTCCAAAGGCCTGGTTCTGCTGCCTCCTCCTCCACCCACCTGCTGCAGACGCTTCTGTGAAGGGAAACTGCTACATGTTATGTCACCGATCCCTGCCATGCTGCGTGTCGAACGACCCGGCAGGGCCTGCTGAGTACAGTGGTGGTGGAATCGGCCCGATCGGACACTCCTATCTGCCACTTTGACCTTTTTATTCCGTCAAATTTGGACCCATTTACACCAAGTCCAGAACCGTTGGTGCTATCGACATGGGGTCTTCACCAGGGTGTCCGGAGCACCCCGAAACCCCCCCGTAGACACCACTTTCATCCCTCTACGACACTTACTTTCCCAGTTATTCCATTTTATTCCGTCAAGCTCTGGCTATTACCCCCTAACCTAACCAACCCTCATCATACCTGCATTTGTCCACTGGAGGGAGACAAAAACACCAAGCTCTGAGATTCAAATTTTGAACTGCAGACCTCACAGTGTCTGTGTCTGTGTGTGTGTGTGTGTGTGTGTGTGTGTGCGCGCTTTGGTGTGTGTGTGTGTGTGTGTGTGTGTGTGTGTGCGCGCTTTGGTGTGTGTGCTTTGGTGTGTGTGTGTGTGTGTGTGTGTGACAGAGAGAGAGAGAGAGAGAGTGACACTTGCTGTGTATTTAAGAAACAAACGCTCAAAGAAACCAAACAGAATGACACAGGCAGAAAGACACTGTTTTATTTTGGTAACCAATGATGCATTTCTTATCCCCTTGTACAGGGCCTTTTATGACAGGAACAGGAACCACAGAGCGTCAGCCGCACACATCGAAGCTGCACAGGGCACACGCGGCACCACGCAGAATAAATGACGTTCCTGGGCCAAGGCCGAAGCCCAGCCACCCGCTGCCTCCTCGCCGCCTCCTCCTGGGACCTTCAAGGACCACCCACCAGCCACTGGTACACATTCCAATCTTACACAATGGCCCCAGCATCACAGGGCATCTCCTGACATTAAAATCTATCCTGATTTCTGTTGTTTTTCCCTCATCTCTGAGCCGCTGAGTGTGAGTGTGTGTGTGTGTGTGTGTGTGTGTGTGTGTGTGTGTGTGTGTGTGTCTCTCTCTCTTTTACACAAAAAACACATGTCAGTTGTTAAGGAAAATGTTATAAAACACTTCTTCAGTAAAGACTCAGAGAAGAGAAACACACAGAACTTCTTGCTAGCAAGGGCAGCCTCCACTCTAAGAGACTCCAGTGAGAGAACTGCCCCGGTCTTTATTTTATACTCCATTGAGCGTGTGTGTGTGCGTGTGTGTGTGTGTGTGTGTGTTGACAGAGAGAGAGAGAGAGAGACAGAGAGAGAGAGAGAGAGGGAGAGATACAAAGGAATGTAATTCAAATTTTGCACTTCAGACCTTACAGTGTGTGTGTGTGTGTGTGTGTGTGTGTGTGTGTGTGTGTGTGTGTGTGTTGACAGAGAGAGAGAGAGAGAGAGAGAGACAGAGAGAGAGAGAGAGAGAGAGAGAGAGGGAGAGATACAAAGGAATGTAATTCAAATTTTGCACTTCAGACCTTACAGTGTGTGTGTGTGTGTGTGTGTGTGTGTGTGTGTGTGTGTGTCTGTCTTTTACACAAAAAATGCACTTGCAACAACTTTAATATGGAATGTACTGGACTTCCCAGCTAGGCGCCCTCCTGTGGATGACAGGTGCAATTGATTGTCAAAAGCAGATATCTAACAGCTTCTGACACTTTGTACCGCATTGAGCCAGCAGAGGGAGCCCCCCTGGTTCAATCCCAGTTGCACAGCAGTTGTGACCAGCTTCTGTCTGTGTGCTTTGGTGTGTGTGAGTGTGTGTGTGTGTGTGTGTGTGTGTTGACAGAGAGAGAGAGAGAGAGACAGAGAGAGAGAGAGAGAGAGAGAGAGAGAGAGGGAGAGATACAAAGGAATGTAATTCAAATTTTGCACTTCAGACCTTACTGTGTGTGTGTGTGTGTGTGTGTGTGTGTGTGTGTGTGTGTGTGTCTGTCTTTTACACAAAAAATGCACTTGCAACAACTTTAATATGGAATGTACTGGACTTCCCAGCTAGGCGCCCTCCTGTGGACGACAGGTGCAATCCCAGTTGCACAGCACTTGACCAGCTTCTGTGTGTGTGTGTGTGTGTGTGTGTGTGTGTGTGTGTGTGACAGACAGACAGACAGACAGACAGACAGACAGAGAGGGAGATTCAAAGCATCAGGACCAGGAGATGACACAGTGCTCCAAAGGCCTGGTTCTGCTGCCTCCTCCTCCACCCACCTGCTGCAGACGCTTCTGTGAAGGGAAACTGCTACATGTTATGTCACCGATCCCTGCCATGCTGCGTGTCGAACGACCCGGCAGGGCCTGCTGAGTACAGTGGTGGTGGACCCAGGCCCTCTGCACCTTCCTTTCTCCGACTGGGACCGTTTTGTCCCATCCTTTTTGGTCCGATTCGCCATATCTCCAGAACCGAAGAAGCCATCGGCGTGGCCTCTTCGCCACAGCGTCCGGCACCCACCAAAACCCCCACCTAGACACCAACATCAGCCCTCTACACCTCTTACTTTTTCAGTTATTCCACTTTTGTCCCATCCTCTCCTGGCTTTTTCCCCATAACCTATCATTTAAGCCTCATCATACCTGCCGTGGGCCACTGGAGGGAGACAAATCACCATGCACTAAAATTCAAATTTTGCACTGCAAACCTCACAGTGTCTGTGTCTGTGTGTGTGTGTGTGTGTGTGTGTGTGTGTGCGCGCTTTGGTGTGTGTGTGTGTGTGTGTGTGTGTGCGCGCTTTGGTGTGTGTGCTTTGGTGTGTGTGTGTGTGTGTGTGTGTGACAGAGAGAGAGAGAGAGAGAGTGACACTTGCTGTGTATTTAAGAAACAAACGCTCAAAGAAACCAAACAGAATGACACAGGCAGAAAGACACTGTTTTATTTTGGTAACCAATGATGCATTTCTTATCCCCTTGTACAGGGCCTTTTATGACAGGAACAGGAACCACAGAGCGTCAGCCGCACACATCGAAGCTGCACAGGGCACACGCGGCACCACGCAGAATAAATGACGTTCCTGGGCCAAGGCCGAAGCCCAGCCACCCGCTGCCTCCTCGCCGCCTCCTCCTGGGACCTTCAAGGACCACCCACCAGCCACTGGTACACATTCCAATCTTACACAATGGCCCCAGCATCACAGGGCATCTCCTGACATTAAAATCTATCCTGATTTCTGTTGTTTTTCCCTCATCTCTGAGCCGCTGAGTGTGAGTGTGTGTGTGTGTGTGTGTGTGTGTGTGTGTGTGTGTGTGTGTGTGTGTGTGTGTGTGTGTCTCTCTCTCTTTTACACAAAAAACACATGTCAGTTGTTAAGGAAAATGTTATAAAACACTTCTTCAGTAAAGACTCAGAGAAGAGAAACACACAGAACTTCTTGCTAGCAAGGGCAGCCTCCACTCTAAGAGACTCCAGTGAGAGAACTGCCCCGGTCTTTATTTTATACTCCATTGAGCGTGTGTGTGTGCGTGTGTGTGTGTGTGTGTGTGTTGACAGAGAGAGAGAGAGAGAGAGAGAGAGAGAGGGAGAGATACAAAGGAATGTAATTCAAATTTTGCACTTCAGACCTTACAGTGTGTGTGTGTGTGTGTGTGTGTGTGTGTGTGTGTGTGTGTGTGTGTGTGTGTGTGTTGACAGAGAGAGAGAGAGAGAGAGAGAGACAGAGAGAGAGAGAGAGAGAGAGAGAGAGGGAGAGATACAAAGGAATGTAATTCAAATTTTGCACTTCAGACCTTACAGTGTGTGTGTGTGTGTGTGTGTGTGTGTGTGTGTGTGTGTGTCTGTCTTTTACACAAAAAATGCACTTGCAACAACTTTAATATGGAATGTACTGGACTTCCCAGCTAGGCGCCCTCCTGTGGATGACAGGTGCAATTGATTGTCAAAAGCAGATATCTAACAGCTTCTGACACTTTGTACCGCATTGAGCCAGCAGAGGGAGCCCCCCTGGTTCAATCCCAGTTGCACAGCAGTTGTGACCAGCTTCTGTCTGTGTGCTTTGGTGTGTGTGAGTGTGTGTGTGTGTGTGTGTGTTGACAGAGAGAGAGAGAGAGAGACAGAGAGAGAGAGAGAGAGAGAGAGAGAGAGAGGGAGAGATACAAAGGAATGTAATTCAAATTTTGCACTTCAGACCTTACTGTGTGTGTGTGTGTGTGTGTGTGTGTGTGTGTGTGTGTGTCTGTCTTTTACACAAAAAATGCACTTGCAACAACTTTAATATGGAATGTACTGGACTTCCCAGCTAGGCGCCCTCCTGTGGACGACAGGTGCAATCCCAGTTGCACAGCACTTGACCAGCTTCTGTGTGTGTGTGTGTGTGTGTGTGTGTGTGTGTGTGTGACAGACAGACAGACAGACAGACAGACAGACAGAGAGGGAGATTCAAAGCATCAGGACCAGGAGATGACACAGTGCTCCAAAGGCCTGGTTCTGCTGCCTCCTCCTCCACCCACCTGCTGCAGACGCTTCTGTGAAGGGAAACTGCTACATGTTATGTCACCGATCCCTGCCATGCTGCGTGTCGAACGACCCGGCAGGGCCTGCTGAGTACAGTGGTGGTGGACCCAGGCCCTCTGCACCTTCCTTTCTCCGACTGGGACCGTTTTGTCCCATCCTTTTTGGTCCGATTCGCCATATCTCCAGAACCGAAGAAGCCATCGGCGTGGCCTCTTCGCCACAGCGTCCGGCACCCACCAAAACCCCCACCTAGACACCAACATCAGCCCTCTACACCTCTTACTTTTTCAGTTATTCCACTTTTGTCCCATCCTCTCCTGGCTTTTTCCCCATAACCTATCATTTAAGCCTCATCATACCTGCCGTGGGCCACTGGAGGGAGACAAATCACCATGCACTAAAATTCAAATTTTGCACTGCAAACCTCACAGTGTCTGTGTCTGTGTGTGTGTGTGTGTGTGTGTGTGTGTGTGCGCGCTTTGGTGTGTGTGTGTGTGTGTGTGTGTGTGCGCGCTTTGGTGTGTGTGCTTTGGTGTGTGTGTGTGTGTGTGTGTGTGACAGAGAGAGAGAGAGAGAGAGTGACACTTGCTGTGTATTTAAGAAACAAACGCTCAAAGAAACCAAACAGAATGACACAGGCAGAAAGACACTGTTTTATTTTGGTAACCAATGATGCATTTCTTATCCCCTTGTACAGGGCCTTTTATGACAGGAACAGGAACCACAGAGCGTCAGCCGCACACATCGAAGCTGCACAGGGCACACGCGGCACCACGCAGAATAAATGACGTTCCTGGGCCAAGGCCGAAGCCCAGCCACCCGCTGCCTCCTCGCCGCCTCCTCCTGGGACCTTCAAGGACCACCCACCAGCCACTGGTACACATTCCAATCTTACACAATGGCCCCAGCATCACAGGGCATCTCCTGACATTAAAATCTATCCTGATTTCTGTTGTTTTTCCCTCATCTCTGAGCCGCTGAGTGTGAGTGTGTGTGTGTGTGTGTGTGTGTGTGTGTGTGTGTGTGTGTGTGTGTGTGTGTGTGTGTCTCTCTCTCTTTTACACAAAAAACACATGTCAGTTGTTAAGGAAAATGTTATAAAACACTTCTTCAGTAAAGACTCAGAGAAGAGAAACACACAGAACTTCTTGCTAGCAAGGGCAGCCTCCACTCTAAGAGACTCCAGTGAGAGAACTGCCCCGGTCTTTATTTTATACTCCATTGAGCGTGTGTGTGTGCGTGTGTGTGTGTGTGTGTGTGTTGACAGAGAGAGAGAGAGAGAGAGAGAGAGAGAGGGAGAGATACAAAGGAATGTAATTCAAATTTTGCACTTCAGACCTTACAGTGTGTGTGTGTGTGTGTGTGTGTGTGTGTGTGTGTGTGTGTGTGTGTGTGTGTGTGTGTGTGTGTTGACAGAGAGAGAGAGAGAGACAGAGAGACAGAGAGAGAGAGAGAGAGAGAGAGAGAGGGAGAGATACAAAGGAATGTAATTCAAATTTTGCACTTCAGACCTTACAGTGTGTGTGTGTGTGTGTGTGTGTGTGTGTGTGTGTGTGTCTGTCTTTTACACAAAAAATGCACTTGCAACAACTTTAATATGGAATGTACTGGACTTCCCAGCTAGGCGCCCTCCTGTGGATGACAGGTGCAATTGATTGTCAAAAGCAGATATCTAACAGCTTCTGACACTTTGTACCGCATTGAGCCAGCAGAGGGAGCCCCCCTGGTTCAATCCCAGTTGCACAGCAGTTGTGACCAGCTTCTGTCTGTGTGCTTTGGTGTGTGTGAGTGTGTGTGTGTGTGTGTGTGTTGACAGAGAGAGAGAGAGAGAGACAGAGAGAGAGAGAGAGAGAGAGAGAGAGAGAGGGAGAGATACAAAGGAATGTAATTCAAATTTTGCACTTCAGACCTTACTGTGTGTGTGTGTGTGTGTGTGTGTGTGTGTGTGTGTGTGTGTGTGTGTCTGTCTTTTACACAAAAAATGCACTTGCAACAACTTTAATATGGAATGTACTGGACTTCCCAGCTAGGCGCCCTCCTGTGGACGACAGGTGCAATCCCAGTTGCACAGCACTTGACCAGCTTCTGTGTGTGTGTGTGTGTGTGTGTGACAGACAGACAGACAGACAGACAGAGAGGGAGATTCAAAGCATCAGGACCAGGAGATGACACAGTGCTCCAAAGGCCTGGTTCTGCTGCCTCCTCCTCCACCCACCTGCTGCAGACGCTTCTGTGAAGGGAAACTGCTACATGTTATGTCACCGATCCCTGCCATGCTGCGTGTCGAACGACCCGGCAGGGCCTGCTGAGTACAGTGGTGGTGGAATCGGCCCGATCGGACACTCCTATCTGCCACTTTGACCTTTTTATTCCGTCAAATTTGGACCCATTTACACCAAGTCCAGAACCGTTGGTGCTATCGACATGGGGTCTTCACCAGGGTGTCCGGAGCACCCCGAAACCCCCCCGTAGACACCACTTTCATCCCTCTACGACACTTACTTTCCCAGTTATTCCATTTTATTCCGTCAAGCTCTGGCTATTACCCCCTAACCTAACCAACCCTCATCATACCTGCATTTGTCCACTGGAGGGAGACAAAAACACCAAGCTCTGAGATTCAAATTTTGAACTGCAGACCTCACAGTGTCTGTGTGTGTGTGTGTGTGTGTGTGTGTGTGTGTGTGTGTGTGTGTGTGACAGAGAGAGAGAGAGAGTGACACTTGCTGTGTATTTAAGAAACAAACGCTCAAAGAAACCAAACAGAATGACACAGGCAGAAAGACACTGTTTTATTTTGGTAACCAATGATGCATTTCTTCTCCCCTTGTACAGTACACCCTGAAGCCGTGTGTGGACCAGGAGATCAGCAGAACAGGAACCACAGAGCGTCAGCGGCAGACATCCAAGCTGCACAGGGCACACGCAGCACCAGGCAGAATTAATGACGTCCCTGATCCACAGCTCAAGCCCAGCCACCCGCTGCCTCCTCGCCGCCTCCTCCCGGGACCTTCAAGGACCACCCACCAGCCACTGGTACACATTCCAATCTTACACAATGGCCCCAGCATCACAGGGCATCTCCTGACATTAAAATCTATCCTGATTTCTGTTGTTTTTCCCTCATCTCTGAGCCGCTGAGTGTGAGTGTGTGTGTGTGTGTGTGTGTGTGTGTGTGTGTGTGTGTGTCTCTCTCTTTTACACAAAAAACACATGTCAGTTGTTAAGGAAAATGTTATAAAACACTTCTTCAGTAAAGACTCAGAGAAGAGAAACACACAGAACTTCTTGCTAGCAAGGGCAGCCTCCACTCTAAGAGACTCCAGTGAGAGAACTGCCCCGGTCTTTATTTTATACTCCATTGAGTGTGTGTGTGTGTGTGTGTGTGTGTGTGTGTGTGTGTGTGTGTGTGTTGACAGAGAGAGAGAGAGAGAGAGAGAGAGACAGAGAGAGAGAGAGAGAGAGAGAGAGGGAGAGATACAAAGGAATGTAATTCAAATTTTGCACTTCAGACCTTACAGTGTGTGTGTGTGTGTGTGTGTGTGTGTGTGTGTGTGTCTGTCTTTTACACAAAAAATGCACTTGCAACAACTTTAATATGGAATGTACTGGACTTCCCAGCTAGGCGCCCTCCTGTGGATGACAGGTGCAATTGATTGTCAAAAGCAGATATCTAACAGCTTCTGACACTTTGTACCGCATTGAGCCAGCAGAGGGAGCCCCCCTGGTTCAATCCCAGTTGCACAGCAGTTGTGACCAGCTTCTGTCTGTGTGCTTTGGTGTGTGTGAGTGTGTGTGTGTGTGTGTGTGTGTGTTGACAGAGAGAGAGAGAGAGAGACAGAGAGAGAGAGAGAGAGAGAGAGAGAGAGAGGGAGAGATACAAAGGAATGTAATTCAAATTTTGCACTTCAGACCTTACTGTGTGTGTGTGTGTGTGTGTGTGTGTGTGTGTGTGTGTGTGTGTCTGTCTTTTACACAAAAAATGCACTTGCAACAACTTTAATATGGAATGTACTGGACTTCCCAGCTAGGCGCCCTCCTGTGGACGACAGGTGCAATCCCAGTTGCACAGCACTTGACCAGCTTCTGTGTGTGTGTGTGTGTGTGTGTGTGTGTGTGTGTGTGACAGACAGACAGACAGACAGACAGACAGACAGAGAGGGAGATTCAAAGCATCAGGACCAGGAGATGACACAGTGCTCCAAAGGCCTGGTTCTGCTGCCTCCTCCTCCACCCACCTGCTGCAGACGCTTCTGTGAAGGGAAACTGCTACATGTTATGTCACCGATCCCTGCCATGCTGCGTGTCGAACGACCCGGCAGGGCCTGCTGAGTACAGTGGTGGTGGACCCAGGCCCTCTGCACCTTCCTTTCTCCGACTGGGACCGTTTTGTCCCATCCTTTTTGGTCCGATTCGCCATATCTCCAGAACCGAAGAAGCCATCGGCGTGGCCTCTTCGCCACAGCGTCCGGCACCCACCAAAACCCCCACCTAGACACCAACATCAGCCCTCTACACCTCTTACTTTTTCAGTTATTCCACTTTTGTCCCATCCTCTCCTGGCTTTTTCCCCATAACCTATCATTTAAGCCTCATCATACCTGCCGTGGGCCACTGGAGGGAGACAAATCACCATGCACTAAAATTCAAATTTTGCACTGCAAACCTCACAGTGTCTGTGTCTGTGTGTGTGTGTGTGTGTGTGTGTGTGTGTGCGCGCTTTGGTGTGTGTGTGTGTGTGTGTGTGTGTGTGCGCGCTTTGGTGTGTGTGCTTTGGTGTGTGTGTGTGTGTGTGTGTGTGACAGAGAGAGAGAGAGAGAGAGTGACACTTGCTGTGTATTTAAGAAACAAACGCTCAAAGAAACCAAACAGAATGACACAGGCAGAAAGACACTGTTTTATTTTGGTAACCAATGATGCATTTCTTATCCCCTTGTACAGGGCCTTTTATGACAGGAACAGGAACCACAGAGCGTCAGCCGCACACATCGAAGCTGCACAGGGCACACGCGGCACCACGCAGAATAAATGACGTTCCTGGGCCAAGGCCGAAGCCCAGCCACCCGCTGCCTCCTCGCCGCCTCCTCCTGGGACCTTCAAGGACCACCCACCAGCCACTGGTACACATTCCAATCTTACACAATGGCCCCAGCATCACAGGGCATCTCCTGACATTAAAATCTATCCTGATTTCTGTTGTTTTTCCCTCATCTCTGAGCCGCTGAGTGTGTGTGTGTGTGTGTGTGTGTGTGTGTGTGTGTGTGTGTGTGTGTGTGTGTGTGTGTCTCTCTCTCTTTTACACAAAAAACACATGTCAGTTGTTAAGGAAAATGTTATAAAACACTTCTTCAGTAAAGACTCAGAGAAGAGAAACACACAGAACTTCTTGCTAGCAAGGGCAGCCTCCACTCTAAGAGACTCCAGTGAGAGAACTGCCCCGGTCTTTATTTTATACTCCATTGAGCGTGTGTGTGTGCGTGTGTGTGTGTGTGTGTGTGTTGACAGAGAGAGAGAGAGAGAGAGAGAGAGAGAGGGAGAGATACAAAGGAATGTAATTCAAATTTTGCACTTCAGACCTTACAGTGTGTGTGTGTGTGTGTGTGTGTGTGTGTGTGTGTGTGTGTGTGTGTGTGTGTGTGTGTTGACAGAGAGAGAGAGAGAGAGAGAGAGACAGAGAGAGAGAGAGAGAGAGAGAGAGAGGGAGAGATACAAAGGAATGTAATTCAAATTTTGCACTTCAGACCTTACAGTGTGTGTGTGTGTGTGTGTGTGTGTGTGTGTGTGTGTGTGTCTGTCTTTTACACAAAAAATGCACTTGCAACAACTTTAATATGGAATGTACTGGACTTCCCAGCTAGGCGCCCTCCTGTGGATGACAGGTGCAATTGATTGTCAAAAGCAGATATCTAACAGCTTCTGACACTTTGTACCGCATTGAGCCAGCAGAGGGAGCCCCCCTGGTTCAATCCCAGTTGCACAGCAGTTGTGACCAGCTTCTGTCTGTGTGCTTTGGTGTGTGTGAGTGTGTGTGTGTGTGTGTGTGTTGACAGAGAGAGAGAGAGAGAGACAGAGAGAGAGAGAGAGAGAGAGAGAGAGAGAGGGAGAGATACAAAGGAATGTAATTCAAATTTTGCACTTCAGACCTTACTGTGTGTGTGTGTGTGTGTGTGTGTGTGTGTGTGTGTGTGTCTGTCTTTTACACAAAAAATGCACTTGCAACAACTTTAATATGGAATGTACTGGACTTCCCAGCTAGGCGCCCTCCTGTGGACGACAGGTGCAATCCCAGTTGCACAGCACTTGACCAGCTTCTGTGTGTGTGTGTGTGTGTGTGTGTGTGTGTGTGTGTGACAGACAGACAGACAGACAGACAGACAGACAGAGAGGGAGATTCAAAGCATCAGGACCAGGAGATGACACAGTGCTCCAAAGGCCTGGTTCTGCTGCCTCCTCCTCCACCCACCTGCTGCAGACGCTTCTGTGAAGGGAAACTGCTACATGTTATGTCACCGATCCCTGCCATGCTGCGTGTCGAACGACCCGGCAGGGCCTGCTGAGTACAGTGGTGGTGGACCCAGGCCCTCTGCACCTTCCTTTCTCCGACTGGGACCGTTTTGTCCCATCCTTTTTGGTCCGATTCGCCATATCTCCAGAACCGAAGAAGCCATCGGCGTGGCCTCTTCGCCACAGCGTCCGGCACCCACCAAAACCCCCACCTAGACACCAACATCAGCCCTCTACACCTCTTACTTTTTCAGTTATTCCACTTTTGTCCCATCCTCTCCTGGCTTTTTCCCCATAACCTATCATTTAAGCCTCATCATACCTGCCGTGGGCCACTGGAGGGAGACAAATCACCATGCACTAAAATTCAAATTTTGCACTGCAAACCTCACAGTGTCTGTGTCTGTGTGTGTGTGTGTGTGTGTGTGTGTGTGTGCGCGCTTTGGTGTGTGTGTGTGTGTGTGTGTGTGTGCGCGCTTTGGTGTGTGTGCTTTGGTGTGTGTGTGTGTGTGTGTGTGTGACAGAGAGAGAGAGAGAGAGAGTGACACTTGCTGTGTATTTAAGAAACAAACGCTCAAAGAAACCAAACAGAATGACACAGGCAGAAAGACACTGTTTTATTTTGGTAACCAATGATGCATTTCTTATCCCCTTGTACAGGGCCTTTTATGACAGGAACAGGAACCACAGAGCGTCAGCCGCACACATCGAAGCTGCACAGGGCACACGCGGCACCACGCAGAATAAATGACGTTCCTGGGCCAAGGCCGAAGCCCAGCCACCCGCTGCCTCCTCGCCGCCTCCTCCTGGGACCTTCAAGGACCACCCACCAGCCACTGGTACACATTCCAATCTTACACAATGGCCCCAGCATCACAGGGCATCTCCTGACATTAAAATCTATCCTGATTTCTGTTGTTTTTCCCTCATCTCTGAGCCGCTGAGTGTGAGTGTGTGTGTGTGTGTGTGTGTGTGTGTGTGTGTGTGTGTGTGTGTGTGTGTGTGTGTGTCTCTCTCTCTTTTACACAAAAAACACATGTCAGTTGTTAAGGAAAATGTTATAAAACACTTCTTCAGTAAAGACTCAGAGAAGAGAAACACACAGAACTTCTTGCTAGCAAGGGCAGCCTCCACTCTAAGAGACTCCAGTGAGAGAACTGCCCCGGTCTTTATTTTATACTCCATTGAGCGTGTGTGTGTGCGTGTGTGTGTGTGTGTGTGTGTTGACAGAGAGAGAGAGAGAGAGAGAGAGAGAGAGGGAGAGATACAAAGGAATGTAATTCAAATTTTGCACTTCAGACCTTACAGTGTGTGTGTGTGTGTGTGTGTGTGTGTGTGTGTGTGTGTGTGTGTGTGTGTGTGTGTGTGTGTGTTGACAGAGAGAGAGAGAGAGACAGAGAGACAGAGAGAGAGAGAGAGAGAGAGGGAGAGATACAAAGGAATGTAATTCAAATTTTGCACTTCAGACCTTACAGTGTGTGTGTGTGTGTGTGTGTGTGTGTGTGTGTGTGTGTGTCTGTCTTTTACACAAAAAATGCACTTGCAACAACTTTAATATGGAATGTACTGGACTTCCCAGCTAGGCGCCCTCCTGTGGATGACAGGTGCAATTGATTGTCAAAAGCAGATATCTAACAGCTTCTGACACTTTGTACCGCATTGAGCCAGCAGAGGGAGCCCCCCTGGTTCAATCCCAGTTGCACAGCAGTTGTGACCAGCTTCTGTCTGTGTGCTTTGGTGTGTGTGAGTGTGTGTGTGTGTGTGTGTGTTGACAGAGAGAGAGAGAGAGAGACAGAGAGAGAGAGAGAGAGAGAGAGAGAGAGAGGGAGAGATACAAAGGAATGTAATTCAAATTTTGCACTTCAGACCTTACTGTGTGTGTGTGTGTGTGTGTGTGTGTGTGTGTGTGTGTGTGTCTGTCTTTTACACAAAAAATGCACTTGCAACAACTTTAATATGGAATGTACTGGACTTCCCAGCTAGGCGCCCTCCTGTGGACGACAGGTGCAATCCCAGTTGCACAGCACTTGACCAGCTTCTGTGTGTGTGTGTGTGTGTGTGTGACAGACAGACAGACAGACAGACAGAGAGGGAGATTCAAAGCATCAGGACCAGGAGATGACACAGTGCTCCAAAGGCCTGGTTCTGCTGCCTCCTCCTCCACCCACCTGCTGCAGACGCTTCTGTGAAGGGAAACTGCTACATGTTATGTCACCGATCCCTGCCATGCTGCGTGTCGAACGACCCGGCAGGGCCTGCTGAGTACAGTGGTGGTGGAATCGGCCCGATCGGACACTCCTATCTGCCACTTTGACCTTTTTATTCCGTCAAATTTGGACCCATTTACACCAAGTCCAGAACCGTTGGTGCTATCGACATGGGGTCTTCACCAGGGTGTCCGGAGCACCCCGAAACCCCCCCGTAGACACCACTTTCATCCCTCTACGACACTTACTTTCCCAGTTATTCCATTTTATTCCGTCAAGCTCTGGCTATTACCCCCTAACCTAACCAACCCTCATCATACCTGCATTTGTCCACTGGAGGGAGACAAAAACACCAAGCTCTGAGATTCAAATTTTGAACTGCAGACCTCACAGTGTCTGTGTGTGTGTGTGTGTGTGTGTGTGTGTGTGTGTGTGTGTGTGTGACAGAGAGAGAGAGAGAGTGACACTTGCTGTGTATTTAAGAAACAAACGCTCAAAGAAACCAAACAGAATGACACAGGCAGAAAGACACTGTTTTATTTTGGTAACCAATGATGCATTTCTTCTCCCCTTGTACAGTACACCCTGAAGCCGTGTGTGGACCAGGAGATCAGCAGAACAGGAACCACAGAGCGTCAGCGGCAGACATCCAAGCTGCACAGGGCACACGCAGCACCAGGCAGAATTAATGACGTCCCTGATCCACAGCTCAAGCCCAGCCACCCGCTGCCTCCTCGCCGCCTCCTCCCGGGACCTTCAAGGACCACCCACCAGCCACTGGTACACATTCCAATCTTACACAATGGCCCCAGCATCACAGGGCATCTCCTGACATTAAAATCTATCCTGATTTCTGTTGTTTTTCCCTCATCTCTGAGCCGCTGAGTGTGAGTGTGTGTGTGTGTGTGTGTGTGTGTGTGTGTGTGTGTGTGTGTGTGTGTGTGTGTGTGTGTGTGTGTCTCTCTCTCTTTTACACAAAAAACACATGTCAGTTGTTAAGGAAAATGTTATAAAACACTTCTTCAGTAAAGACTCAGAGAAGAGAAACACACAGAACTTCTTGCTAGCAAGGGCAGCCTCCACTCTAAGAGACTCCAGTGAGAGAACTGCCCCGGTCTTTATTTTATACTCCATTGAGTGTGTGTGTGTGTGTGTGTGTGTGTGTGTGTGTGTGTGTGTTGACAGAGAGAGAGAGAGAGAGAGAGAGAGACAGAGAGAGAGAGAGAGAGAGAGAGAGGGAGAGATACAAAGGAATGTAATTCAAATTTTGCACTTCAGACCTTACAGTGTGTGTGTGTGTGTGTGTGTGTGTGTGTGTGTGTGTGTCTGTCTTTTACACAAAAAATGCACTTGCAACAACTTTAATATGGAATGTACTGGACTTCCCAGCTAGGCGCCCTCCTGTGGATGACAGGTGCAATTGATTGTCAAAAGCAGATATCTAACAGCTTCTGACACTTTGTACCGCATTGAGCCAGCAGAGGGAGCCCCCCTGGTTCAATCCCAGTTGCACAGCAGTTGTGACCAGCTTCTGTCTGTGTGCTTTGGTGTGTGTGAGTGTGTGTGTGTGTGTGTGTGTGTGTTGACAGAGAGAGAGAGAGAGAGACAGAGAGAGAGAGAGAGAGAGAGAGAGAGAGAGGGAGAGATACAAAGGAATGTAATTCAAATTTTGCACTTCAGACCTTACTGTGTGTGTGTGTGTGTGTGTGTGTGTGTGTGTGTGTGTGTGTGTGTCTGTCTTTTACACAAAAAATGCACTTGCAACAACTTTAATATGGAATGTACTGGACTTCCCAGCTAGGCGCCCTCCTGTGGACGACAGGTGCAATCCCAGTTGCACAGCACTTGACCAGCTTCTGTGTGTGTGTGTGTGTGTGTGTGTGTGTGTGTGACAGACAGACAGACAGACAGACAGACAGACAGAGAGGGAGATTCAAAGCATCAGGACCAGGAGATGACACAGTGCTCCAAAGGCCTGGTTCTGCTGCCTCCTCCTCCACCCACCTGCTGCAGACGCTTCTGTGAAGGGAAACTGCTACATGTTATGTCACCGATCCCTGCCATGCTGCGTGTCGAACGACCCGGCAGGGCCTGCTGAGTACAGTGGTGGTGGACCCAGGCCCTCTGCACCTTCCTTTCTCCGACTGGGACCGTTTTGTCCCATCCTTTTTGGTCCGATTCGCCATATCTCCAGAACCGAAGAAGCCATCGGCGTGGCCTCTTCGCCACAGCGTCCGGCACCCACCAAAACCCCCACCTAGACACCAACATCAGCCCTCTACACCTCTTACTTTTTCAGTTATTCCACTTTTGTCCCATCCTCTCCTGGCTTTTTCCCCATAACCTATCATTTAAGCCTCATCATACCTGCCGTGGGCCACTGGAGGGAGACAAATCACCATGCACTAAAATTCAAATTTTGCACTGCAAACCTCACAGTGTCTGTGTCTGTGTGTGTGTGTGTGTGTGTGTGTGTGTGTGCGCGCTTTGGTGTGTGTGTGTGTGTGTGTGTGTGTGTGCGCGCTTTGGTGTGTGTGCTTTGGTGTGTGTGTGTGTGTGTGTGTGTGTGACAGAGAGAGAGAGAGAGAGAGTGACACTTGCTGTGTATTTAAGAAACAAACGCTCAAAGAAACCAAACAGAATGACACAGGCAGAAAGACACTGTTTTATTTTGGTAACCAATGATGCATTTCTTATCCCCTTGTACAGGGCCTTTTATGACAGGAACAGGAACCACAGAGCGTCAGCCGCACACATCGAAGCTGCACAGGGCACACGCGGCACCACGCAGAATAAATGACGTTCCTGGGCCAAGGCCGAAGCCCAGCCACCCGCTGCCTCCTCGCCGCCTCCTCCTGGGACCTTCAAGGACCACCCACCAGCCACTGGTACACATTCCAATCTTACACAATGGCCCCAGCATCACAGGGCATCTCCTGACATTAAAATCTATCCTGATTTCTGTTGTTTTTCCCTCATCTCTGAGCCGCTGAGTGTGAGTGTGTGTGTGTGTGTGTGTGTGTGTGTGTGTGTGTGTGTGTGTGTGTGTGTGTGTGTGTGTGTCTCTCTCTCTTTTACACAAAAAACACATGTCAGTTGTTAAGGAAAATGTTATAAAACACTTCTTCAGTAAAGACTCAGAGAAGAGAAACACACAGAACTTCTTGCTAGCAAGGGCAGCCTCCACTCTAAGAGACTCCAGTGAGAGAACTGCCCCGGTCTTTATTTTATACTCCATTGAGCGTGTGTGTGTGCGTGTGTGTGTGTGTGTGTGTGTTGACAGAGAGAGAGAGAGAGAGACAGAGAGAGAGAGAGAGAGGGAGAGATACAAAGGAATGTAATTCAAATTTTGCACTTCAGACCTTACAGTGTGTGTGTGTGTGTGTGTGTGTGTGTGTGTGTGTGTCTGTCTTTTACACAAAAAATGCACTTGCAACAACTTTAATATGGAATGTACTGGACTTCCCAGCTAGGCGCCCTCCTGTGGATGACAGGTGCAATTGATTGTCAAAAGCAGATATCTAACAGCTTCTGACACTTTGTACCGCATTGAGCCAGCAGAGGGAGCCCCCCTGGTTCAATCCCAGTTGCACAGCAGTTGTGACCAGCTTCTGTCTGTGTGCTTTGGTGTGTGTGAGTGTGTGTGTGTGTGTGTGTGTTGACAGAGAGAGAGAGAGAGAGACAGAGAGAGAGAGAGAGAGAGAGAGAGAGAGAGAGGGAGAGATACAAAGGAATGTAATTCAAATTTTGCACTTCAGACCTTACTGTGTGTGTGTGTGTGTGTGTGTGTGTGTGTGTGTGTGTGTGTGTGTGTGTGTGTGTGTGTGTGTGTCTGTCTTTTACACAAAAAATGCACTTGCAACAACTTTAATATGGAATGTACTGGACTTCCCAGCTAGGCGCCCTCCTGTGGACGACAGGTGCAATCCCAGTTGCACAGCACTTGACCAGCTTCTGTGTGTGTGTGTGTGTGTGTGTGACAGACAGACAGACAGACAGACAGAGAGGGAGATTCAAAGCATCAGGACCAGGAGATGACACAGTGCTCCAAAGGCCTGGTTCTGCTGCCTCCTCCTCCACCCACCTGCTGCAGACGCTTCTGTGAAGGGAAACTGCTACATGTTATGTCACCGATCCCTGCCATGCTGCGTGTCGAACGACCCGGCAGGGCCTGCTGAGTACAGTGGTGGTGGAATCGGCCCGATCGGACACTCCTATCTGCCACTTTGACCTTTTTATTCCGTCAAATTTGGACCCATTTACACCAAGTCCAGAACCGTTGGTGCTATCGACATGGGGTCTTCACCAGGGTGTCCGGAGCACCCCGAAACCCCCCCGTAGACACCACTTTCATCCCTCTACGACACTTACTTTCCCAGTTATTCCATTTTATTCCGTCAAGCTCTGGCTATTACCCCCTAACCTAACCAACCCTCATCATACCTGCATTTGTCCACTGGAGGGAGACAAAAACACCAAGCTCTGAGATTCAAATTTTGAACTGCAGACCTCACAGTGTCTGTGTGTGTGTGTGTGTGTGTGTGTGTGTGTGTGTGTGTGTGTGTGTGTGACAGAGAGAGAGAGAGAGTGACACTTGCTGTGTATTTAAGAAACAAACGCTCAAAGAAACCAAACAGAATGACACAGGCAGAAAGACACTGTTTTATTTTGGTAACCAATGATGCATTTCTTCTTCCCTTGTACAGTGCACCCTGAAGCCGTGTGTGGACCAGGAGATCAGCAGAACAGGAACCACAGAGCGTCAGCGGCAGACATCCAAGCTGCACAGGGCACACGCAGCACCAGGCAGAATTAATGACGTCCCTGATCCACAGCTCAAGCCCAGCCACCCGCTGCCTCCTCGCCGCCTCCTCCCGGGACCTTCAAGGACCACCCACCAGCCACTGGTACACATTCCAATCTTACACAATGGCCCCAGCATCACAGGGCATCTCCTGACATTAAAATCTATCCTGATTTCTGTTGTTTTTCCCTCATCTCTGAGCCGCTGAGTGTGAGTGTGTGTGTGTGTGTGTGTGTGTGTGTGTGTGTGTGTGTGTCTCTCTCTCTTTTACACAAAAAACACATGTCAGTTGTTAAGGAAAATGTTATAAAACACTTCTTCAGTAAAGACTCAGAGAAGAGAAACACACAGAACTTCTTGCTAGCAAGGGCAGCCTCCACTCTAAGAGACTCCAGTGAGAGAACTGCCCCGGTCTTTATTTTATACTCCATTGAGTGTGTGTGTGTGTGTGTGTGTGTGTGTGTGTGTGTGTGTGTGTGTTGACAGAGAGAGAGAGAGAGAGACAGAGAGAGAGAGAGAGAGGGAGAGATACAAAGGAATGTAATTCAAATTTTGCACTTCAGACCTTACAGTGTGTGTGTGTGTGTGTGTGTGTGTGTGTGTGTGTGTCTGTCTTTTACACAAAAAATGCACTTGCAACAACTTTAATATGGAATGTACTGGACTTCCCAGCTAGGCGCCCTCCTGTGGATGACAGGTGCAATTGATTGTCAAAAGCAGATATCTAACAGCTTCTGACACTTTGTACCGCATTGAGCCAGCAGAGGGAGCCCCCCTGGTTCAATCCCAGTTGCACAGCAGTTGTGACCAGCTTCTGTCTGTGTGCTTTGGTGTGTGTGAGTGTGTGTGTGTGTGTGTGTGTGTTGACAGAGAGAGAGAGAGAGAGACAGAGAGAGAGAGAGAGAGAGAGAGAGAGAGAGGGAGAGATACAAAGGAATGTAATTCAAATTTTGCACTTCAGACCTTACTGTGTGTGTGTGTGTGTGTGTGTGTGTGTGTGTGTGTGTGTGTCTGTCTTTTACACAAAAAATGCACTTGCAACAACTTTAATATGGAATGTACTGGACTTCCCAGCTAGGCGCCCTCCTGTGGACGACAGGTGCAATCCCAGTTGCACAGCACTTGACCAGCTTCTGTGTGTGTGTGTGTGTGTGTGACAGACAGACAGACAGACAGACAGAGAGGGAGATTCAAAGCATCAGGACCAGGAGATGACACAGTGCTCCAAAGGCCTGGTTCTGCTGCCTCCTCCTCCACCCACCTGCTGCAGACGCTTCTGTGAAGGGAAACTGCTACATGTTATGTCACCGATCCCTGCCATGCTGCGTGTCGAACGACCCGGCAGGGCCTGCTGAGTACAGTGGTGGTGGAATCGGCCCGATCGGACACTCCTATCTGCCACTTTGACCTTTTTATTCCGTCAAATTTGGACCCATTTACACCAAGTCCAGAACCGTTGGTGCTATCGACATGGGGTCTTCACCAGGGTGTCCGGAGCACCCCGAAACCCCCCCGTAGACACCACTTTCATCCCTCTACGACACTTACTTTCCCAGTTATTCCATTTTATTCCGTCAAGCTCTGGCTATTACCCCCTAACCTAACCAACCCTCATCATACCTGCATTTGTCCACTGGAGGGAGACAAAAACACCATGCACTAAAATTCAAATTTTGCACTGCAAACCTCACAGTGTCTGTGTCTGTGTGTGTGTGTGTGTGTGTGTGTGTGTGCGCGCTTTGGTGTGTGTGTGTGTGTGTGTGCGCGCTTTGGTGTGTGTGCTTTGGTGTGTGTGTGTGTGTGTGTGTGTGACAGAGAGAGAGAGAGAGAGTGACACTTGCTGTGTATTTAAGAAACAAACGCTCAAAGAAACCAAACAGAATGACACAGGCAGAAAGACACTGTTTTATTTTGGTAACCAATGATGCATTTCTTATCCCCTTGTACAGGGCCTTTTATGACAGGAACAGGAACCACAGAGCGTCAGCCGCACACATCGAAGCTGCACAGGGCACACGCGGCACCACGCAGAATAAATGACGTTCCTGGGCCAAGGCCGAAGCCCAGCCACCCGCTGCCTCCTCGCCGCCTCCTCCTGGGACCTTCAAGGACCACCCACCAGCCACTGGTACACATTCCAATCTTACACAATGGCCCCAGCATCACAGGGCATCTCCTGACATTAAAATCTATCCTGATTTCTGTTGTTTTTCCCTCATCTCTGAGCCGCTGAGTGTGAGTGTGTGTGTGTGTGTGTGTGTGTGTGTGTGTGTGTGTGTGTGTGTGTGTGTGTGTGTGTCTCTCTCTCTTTTACACAAAAAACACATGTCAGTTGTTAAGGAAAATGTTATAAAACACTTCTTCAGTAAAGACTCAGAGAAGAGAAACACACAGAACTTCTTGCTAGCAAGGGCAGCCTCCACTCTAAGAGACTCCAGTGAGAGAACTGCCCCGGTCTTTATTTTATACTCCATTGAGCGTGTGTGTGTGCGTGTGTGTGTGTGTGTGTGTGTTGACAGAGAGAGAGAGAGAGAGAGAGAGAGAGAGGGAGAGATACAAAGGAATGTAATTCAAATTTTGCACTTCAGACCTTACAGTGTGTGTGTGTGTGTGTGTGTGTGTGTGTGTGTGTGTGTGTGTGTGTGTGTGTGTGTGTGTTGACAGAGAGAGAGAGAGAGACAGAGAGACAGAGAGAGAGAGAGAGAGAGAGGGAGAGATACAAAGGAATGTAATTCAAATTTTGCACTTCAGACCTTACAGTGTGTGTGTGTGTGTGTGTGTGTGTGTGTGTGTGTGTGTCTGTCTTTTACACAAAAAATGCACTTGCAACAACTTTAATATGGAATGTACTGGACTTCCCAGCTAGGCGCCCTCCTGTGGATGACAGGTGCAATTGATTGTCAAAAGCAGATATCTAACAGCTTCTGACACTTTGTACCGCATTGAGCCAGCAGAGGGAGCCCCCCTGGTTCAATCCCAGTTGCACAGCAGTTGTGACCAGCTTCTGTCTGTGTGCTTTGGTGTGTGTGAGTGTGTGTGTGTGTGTGTGTGTTGACAGAGAGAGAGAGAGAGAGACAGAGAGAGAGAGAGAGAGAGAGAGAGAGAGAGGGAGAGATACAAAGGAATGTAATTCAAATTTTGCACTTCAGACCTTACTGTGTGTGTGTGTGTGTGTGTGTGTGTGTGTGTGTGTGTGTGTGTGTGTCTGTCTTTTACACAAAAAATGCACTTGCAACAACTTTAATATGGAATGTACTGGACTTCCCAGCTAGGCGCCCTCCTGTGGACGACAGGTGCAATCCCAGTTGCACAGCACTTGACCAGCTTCTGTGTGTGTGTGTGTGTGTGTGTGACAGACAGACAGACAGACAGACAGAGAGGGAGATTCAAAGCATCAGGACCAGGAGATGACACAGTGCTCCAAAGGCCTGGTTCTGCTGCCTCCTCCTCCACCCACCTGCTGCAGACGCTTCTGTGAAGGGAAACTGCTACATGTTATGTCACCGATCCCTGCCATGCTGCGTGTCGAACGACCCGGCAGGGCCTGCTGAGTACAGTGGTGGTGGAATCGGCCCGATCGGACACTCCTATCTGCCACTTTGACCTTTTTATTCCGTCAAATTTGGACCCATTTACACCAAGTCCAGAACCGTTGGTGCTATCGACATGGGGTCTTCACCAGGGTGTCCGGAGCACCCCGAAACCCCCCCGTAGACACCACTTTCATCCCTCTACGACACTTACTTTCCCAGTTATTCCATTTTATTCCGTCAAGCTCTGGCTATTACCCCCTAACCTAACCAACCCTCATCATACCTGCATTTGTCCACTGGAGGGAGACAAAAACACCAAGCTCTGAGATTCAAATTTTGAACTGCAGACCTCACAGTGTCTGTGTGTGTGTGTGTGTGTGTGTGTGTGTGTGTGTGTGTGTGTGTGTGTGACAGAGAGAGAGAGAGAGTGACACTTGCTGTGTATTTAAGAAACAAACGCTCAAAGAAACCAAACAGAATGACACAGGCAGAAAGACACTGTTTTATTTTGGTAACCAATGATGCATTTCTTCTCCCCTTGTACAGTACACCCTGAAGCCGTGTGTGGACCAGGAGATCAGCAGAACAGGAACCACAGAGCGTCAGCGGCAGACATCCAAGCTGCACAGGGCACACGCAGCACCAGGCAGAATTAATGACGTCCCTGATCCACAGCTCAAGCCCAGCCACCCGCTGCCTCCTCGCCGCCTCCTCCCGGGACCTTCAAGGACCACCCACCAGCCACTGGTACACATTCCAATCTTACACAATGGCCCCAGCATCACAGGGCATCTCCTGACATTAAAATCTATCCTGATTTCTGTTGTTTTTCCCTCATCTCTGAGCCGCTGAGTGTGAGTGTGTGTGTGTGTGTGTGTGTGTGTGTGTGTGTGTGTGTGTCTCTCTCTTTTACACAAAAAACACATGTCAGTTGTTAAGGAAAATGTTATAAAACACTTCTTCAGTAAAGACTCAGAGAAGAGAAACACACAGAACTTCTTGCTAGCAAGGGCAGCCTCCACTCTAAGAGACTCCAGTGAGAGAACTGCCCCGGTCTTTATTTTATACTCCATTGAGTGTGTGTGTGTGTGTGTGTGTGTGTGTGTGTGTGTGTGTGTGTGTTGACAGAGAGAGAGAGAGAGAGAGAGAGAGACAGAGAGAGAGAGAGAGAGAGAGAGAGGGAGAGATACAAAGGAATGTAATTCAAATTTTGCACTTCAGACCTTACAGTGTGTGTGTGTGTGTGTGTGTGTGTGTGTGTGTGTGTCTGTCTTTTACACAAAAAATGCACTTGCAACAACTTTAATATGGAATGTACTGGACTTCCCAGCTAGGCGCCCTCCTGTGGATGACAGGTGCAATTGATTGTCAAAAGCAGATATCTAACAGCTTCTGACACTTTGTACCGCATTGAGCCAGCAGAGGGAGCCCCCCTGGTTCAATCCCAGTTGCACAGCAGTTGTGACCAGCTTCTGTCTGTGTGCTTTGGTGTGTGTGAGTGTGTGTGTGTGTGTGTGTGTGTGTGTTGACAGAGAGAGAGAGAGAGAGACAGAGAGAGAGAGAGAGAGAGAGAGAGAGAGAGGGAGAGATACAAAGGAATGTAATTCAAATTTTGCACTTCAGACCTTACTGTGTGTGTGTGTGTGTGTGTGTGTGTGTGTGTGTGTGTGTGTGTGTGTGTGTGTGTCTGTCTTTTACACAAAAAATGCACTTGCAACAACTTTAATATGGAATGTACTGGACTTCCCAGCTAGGCGCCCTCCTGTGGACGACAGGTGCAATCCCAGTTGCACAGCACTTGACCAGCTTCTGTGTGTGTGTGTGTGTGTGTGTGACAGACAGACAGACAGACAGACAGAGAGGGAGATTCAAAGCATCAGGACCAGGAGATGACACAGTGCTCCAAAGGCCTGGTTCTGCTGCCTCCTCCTCCACCCACCTGCTGCAGACGCTTCTGTGAAGGGAAACTGCTACATGTTATGTCACCGATCCCTGCCATGCTGCGTGTCGAACGACCCGGCAGGGCCTGCTGAGTACAGTGGTGGTGGAATCGGCCCGATCGGACACTCCTATCTGCCACTTTGACCTTTTTATTCCGTCAAATTTGGACCCATTTACACCAAGTCCAGAACCGTTGGTGCTATCGACATGGGGTCTTCACCAGGGTGTCCGGAGCACCCCGAAACCCCCCCGTAGACACCACTTTCATCCCTCTACGACACTTACTTTCCCAGTTATTCCATTTTATTCCGTCAAGCTCTGGCTATTACCCCCTAACCTAACCAACCCTCATCATACCTGCATTTGTCCACTGGAGGGAGACAAAAACACCAAGCTCTGAGATTCAAATTTTGAACTGCAGACCTCACAGTGTCTGTGTGTGTGTGTGTGTGTGTGTGTGTGTGTGTGTGTGTGTGTGTGTGTGACAGAGAGAGAGAGAGAGTGACACTTGCTGTGTATTTAAGAAACAAACGCTCAAAGAAACCAAACAGAATGACACAGGCAGAAAGACACTGTTTTATTTTGGTAACCAATGATGCATTTCTTCTTCCCTTGTACAGTGCACCCTGAAGCCGTGTGTGGACCAGGAGATCAGCAGAACAGGAACCACAGAGCGTCAGCGGCAGACATCCAAGCTGCACAGGGCACACGCAGCACCAGGCAGAATTAATGACGTCCCTGATCCACAGCTCAAGCCCAGCCACCCGCTGCCTCCTCGCCGCCTCCTCCCGGGACCTTCAAGGACCACCCACCAGCCACTGGTACACATTCCAATCTTACACAATGGCCCCAGCATCACAGGGCATCTCCTGACATTAAAATCTATCCTGATTTCTGTTGTTTTTCCCTCATCTCTGAGCCGCTGAGTGTGAGTGTGTGTGTGTGTGTGTGTGTGTGTGTGTGTGTGTGTGTGTCTCTCTCTTTTACACAAAAAACACATGTCAGTTGTTAAGGAAAATGTTATAAAACACTTCTTCAGTAAAGACTCAGAGAAGAGAAACACACAGAACTTCTTGCTAGCAAGGGCAGCCTCCACTCTAAGAGACTCCAGTGAGAGAACTGCCCCGGTCTTTATTTTATACTCCATTGAGTGTGTGTGTGTGTGTGTGTGTGTGTGTGTGTGTGTGTGTGTGTGTTGACAGAGAGAGAGAGAGAGAGACAGAGAGAGAGAGAGAGAGGGAGAGATACAAAGGAATGTAATTCAAATTTTGCACTTCAGACCTTACAGTGTGTGTGTGTGTGTGTGTGTGTGTGTGTGTGTGTGTCTGTCTTTTACACAAAAAATGCACTTGCAACAACTTTAATATGGAATGTACTGGACTTCCCAGCTAGGCGCCCTCCTGTGGATGACAGGTGCAATTGATTGTCAAAAGCAGATATCTAACAGCTTCTGACACTTTGTACCGCATTGAGCCAGCAGAGGGAGCCCCCCTGGTTCAATCCCAGTTGCACAGCAGTTGTGACCAGCTTCTGTCTGTGTGCTTTGGTGTGTGTGAGTGTGTGTGTGTGTGTGTGTGTGTTGACAGAGAGAGAGAGAGAGAGACAGAGAGAGAGAGAGAGAGAGAGAGAGAGAGAGGGAGAGATACAAAGGAATGTAATTCAAATTTTGCACTTCAGACCTTACTGTGTGTGTGTGTGTGTGTGTGTGTGTGTGTGTGTGTGTGTGTCTGTCTTTTACACAAAAAATGCACTTGCAACAACTTTAATATGGAATGTACTGGACTTCCCAGCTAGGCGCCCTCCTGTGGACGACAGGTGCAATCCCAGTTGCACAGCACTTGACCAGCTTCTGTGTGTGTGTGTGTGTGTGTGACAGACAGACAGACAGACAGACAGAGAGGGAGATTCAAAGCATCAGGACCAGGAGATGACACAGTGCTCCAAAGGCCTGGTTCTGCTGCCTCCTCCTCCACCCACCTGCTGCAGACGCTTCTGTGAAGGGAAACTGCTACATGTTATGTCACCGATCCCTGCCATGCTGCGTGTCGAACGACCCGGCAGGGCCTGCTGAGTACAGTGGTGGTGGAATCGGCCCGATCGGACACTCCTATCTGCCACTTTGACCTTTTTATTCCGTCAAATTTGGACCCATTTACACCAAGTCCAGAACCGTTGGTGCTATCGACATGGGGTCTTCACCAGGGTGTCCGGAGCACCCCGAAACCCCCCCGTAGACACCACTTTCATCCCTCTACGACACTTACTTTCCCAGTTATTCCATTTTATTCCGTCAAGCTCTGGCTATTACCCCCTAACCTAACCCTAACCCTAACCCTAACCCTACCCTAACCCCTAACCCTAACCCTAACCCTAACCCTAACCCCTAACCCTAACCCCTAACCCTAACCCTAACCCTAACCCTAACCCTAACCCTAACCCCCTAACCCCCTAACCCCTAACCCCTCTCAACACCTAACCAGCCAGTGCCTCGTGGGGTTGGGGGTGCCCCTGCCCTCTATCTTACCCTAACCCTAACCATAGGGGGGTCCCTAAAACAAAAAACGAAGACAAGAAGTCACGTACAGAAAAACAAGTAGAAAAAGAAAAAGACAAGAAGTCACGTAAAAATGAAAAACAAGTAGAAAAAGAAAAAGACAAGAAGTCAGAAAAAGAAAAAGACAAGTAGTCACGTACAAGAAAGAAAGATAAGCAGAAAAAGAAAAAGACAAGAAGTCAGAAACAGAAAAAGACAAGAAGTCACGTACAAGAGAGAAAGGTAAAGAAACCGAGTAAGATAAAACAAAGAGAATAATGTAAACAAACACACGGAAAGGATTTAATGGAAGGGGGTGCCATAAACAAATATACAGTGAACAAAGGACGGGATGTCAAAAAAGACAGGGGGTGCCATAAAAAATAGTAAGAAAACTAAAGATATGAAAGACAAGAAGTCACGTAAAAAAGAAAGACAAGAAGTCAGAAAAAGAAAAAGACAAGAAGTCAGAAAAAGAAAAAGACAAGCAGTCACGTAAAAGAAAGAAAGCTAAGCAGAAAAGGAAAAAGAAAAAGACAAGAAGTAAAGCCCAAGTGGGAGGAGCTAACAAAAGTATAAAAGGCCAAGAGAGGCAGACAGAAAACAGAAGACACACTGGGTCGGCCTGAAGAAGGCAAAAATATGCCGAAACGTCGCGAACGGCCCAGTTGATACTAAATGTGCACTATAACCCTAGATAAGGGCAATTTTTTGAACCAGGGCAGGGACACCACCACCCGGCCCCATCGATGGCCCGTGCATCTCAGGCTACCAGCTTGCTGGTGGCCTGATTCTTTTCTCAACACCTAACCAGCCAGTGCCTCGTGGGGTTGGGGGTGCCCCTGCCCTCTATCTTACCCTAACCCTAACCATAGGGGGGTCCCTAAAACAAAAAACGAAGACAAGAAGTCACGTACAGAAAAACAAGTAGAAAAAGAAAAAGACAAGAAGTCACGTAAAAATGAAAAACAAGTAGAAAAAGAAAAAGACAAGAAGTCAGAAAAAGAAAAAGACAAGTAGTCACGTACAAGAAAGAAAGATAAGCAGAAAAAGAAAAAGACAAGAAGTCAGAAACAGAAAAAGACAAGAAGTCACGTACAAGAGAGAAAGGTAAAGAAACCGAGTAAGATAAAACAAAGAGAATAATGTAAACAAACACACGGAAAGGATTTAATGGAAGGGGGTGCCATAAACAAATATACAGTGAACAAAGGACGGGATGTCAAAAAAGACAGGGGGTGCCATAAAAAATAGTAAGAAAACTAAAGATATGAAAGACAAGAAGTCACGTAAAAAAGAAAGACAAGAAGTCAGAAAAAGAAAAAGACAAGAAGTCAGAAAAAGAAAAAGACAAGCAGTCACGTAAAAGAAAGAAAGCTAAGCAGAAAAGGAAAAAGAAAAAGACAAGAAGTAAAGCCCAAGTGGGAGGAGCTAACAAAAGTATAAAAGGCCAAGAGAGGCAGACAGAAAACAGAAGACACACTGGGTCGGCCTGAAGAAGGCAAAAATATGCCGAAACGTCGCGAACGGCCCAGTTGATACTAAATGTGCACTATAACCCTAGATAAGGGCAATTTTTTGAACCAGGGCAGGGACACCACCACCCGGCCCCATCGATGGCCCGTGCATCTCAGGCTACCAGCTTGCTGGTGGCCTGATTCTTTTCTCAACACCTAACCAGCCAGTGCCTCGTGGGGTTGGGGGTGCCCCTGCCCTCTATCTTACCCTAACCCTAACCATAGGGGGGTCCCTAAAACAAAAAACGAAGACAAGAAGTCACGTACAGAAAAACAAGTAGAAAAAGAAAAAGACAAGAAGTCACGTAAAAATGAAAAACAAGTAGAAAAAGAAAAAGACAAGAAGTCAGAAAAAGAAAAAGACAAGTAGTCACGTACAAGAAAGAAAGATAAGCAGAAAAAGAAAAAGACAAGAAGTCAGAAACAGAAAAAGACAAGAAGTCACGTACAAGAGAGAAAGGTAAAGAAACCGAGTAAGATAAAACAAAGAGAATAATGTAAACAAACACACGGAAAGGATTTAATGGAAGGGGGTGCCATAAACAAATATACAGTGAACAAAGGACGGGATGTCAAAAAAGACAGGGGGTGCCATAAAAAATAGTAAGAAAACTAAAGATATGAAAGACAAGAAGTCACGTAAAAAAGAAAGACAAGAAGTCAGAAAAAGAAAAAGACAAGAAGTCAGAAAAAGAAAAAGACAAGCAGTCACGTAAAAGAAAGAAAGCTAAGCAGAAAAGGAAAAAGAAAAAGACAAGAAGTAAAGCCCAAGTGGGAGGAGCTAACAAAAGTATAAAAGGCCAAGAGAGGCAGACAGAAAACAGAAGACACACTGGGTCGGCCTGAAGAAGGCAAAAATATGCCGAAACGTCGCGAACGGCCCAGTTGATACTAAATGTGCACTATAACCCTAGATAAGGGCAATTTTTTGAACCAGGGCAGGGACACCACCACCCGGCCCCATCGATGGCCCGTGCATCTCAGGCTACCAGCTTGCTGGTGGCCTGATTCTTTTCTCAACACCTAACCAGCCAGTGCCTCGTGGGGTTGGGGGTGCCCCTGCCCTCTATCTTACCCTAACCCTAACCATAGGGGGGTCCCTAAAACAAAAAACGAAGACAAGAAGTCACGTACAGAAAAACAAGTAGAAAAAGAAAAAGACAAGAAGTCACGTAAAAATGAAAAACAAGTAGAAAAAGAAAAAGACAAGAAGTCAGAAAAAGAAAAAGACAAGTAGTCACGTACAAGAAAGAAAGATAAGCAGAAAAAGAAAAAGACAAGAAGTCAGAAACAGAAAAAGACAAGAAGTCACGTACAAGAGAGAAAGGTAAAGAAACCGAGTAAGATAAAACAAAGAGAATAATGTAAACAAACACACGGAAAGGATTTAATGGAAGGGGGTGCCATAAACAAATATACAGTGAACAAAGGACGGGATGTCAAAAAAGACAGGGGGTGCCATAAAAAATAGTAAGAAAACTAAAGATATGAAAGACAAGAAGTCACGTAAAAAAGAAAGACAAGAAGTCAGAAAAAGAAAAAGACAAGAAGTCAGAAAAAGAAAAAGACAAGCAGTCACGTAAAAGAAAGAAAGCTAAGCAGAAAAGGAAAAAGAAAAAGACAAGAAGTAAAGCCCAAGTGGGAGGAGCTAACAAAAGTATAAAAGGCCAAGAGAGGCAGACAGAAAACAGAAGACACACTGGGTCGGCCTGAAGAAGGCAAAAATATGCCGAAACGTCGCGAACGGCCCAGTTGATACTAAATGTGCACTATAACCCTAGATAAGGGCAATTTTTTGAACCAGGGCAGGGACACCACCACCCGGCCCCATCGATGGCCCGTGCATCTCAGGCTACCAGCTTGCTGGTGGCCTGATTCTTTTCTCAACACCTAACCAGCCAGTGCCTCGTGGGGTTGGGGGTGCCCCTGCCCTCTATCTTACCCTAACCCTAACCATAGGGGGGTCCCTAAAACAAAAAACGAAGACAAGAAGTCACGTACAGAAAAACAAGTAGAAAAAGAAAAAGACAAGAAGTCACGTAAAAATGAAAAACAAGTAGAAAAAGAAAAAGACAAGAAGTCAGAAAAAGAAAAAGACAAGTAGTCACGTACAAGAAAGAAAGATAAGCAGAAAAAGAAAAAGACAAGAAGTCAGAAACAGAAAAAGACAAGAAGTCACGTACAAGAGAGAAAGGTAAAGAAACCGAGTAAGATAAAACAAAGAGAATAATGTAAACAAACACACGGAAAGGATTTAATGGAAGGGGGTGCCATAAACAAATATACAGTGAACAAAGGACGGGATGTCAAAAAAGACAGGGGGTGCCATAAAAAATAGTAAGAAAACTAAAGATATGAAAGACAAGAAGTCACGTAAAAAAGAAAGACAAGAAGTCAGAAAAAGAAAAAGACAAGAAGTCAGAAAAAGAAAAAGACAAGCAGTCACGTAAAAGAAAGAAAGCTAAGCAGAAAAGGAAAAAGAAAAAGACAAGAAGTAAAGCCCAAGTGGGAGGAGCTAACAAAAGTATAAAAGGCCAAGAGAGGCAGACAGAAAACAGAAGACACACTGGGTCGGCCTGAAGAAGGCAAAAATATGCCGAAACGTCGCGAACGGCCCAGTTGATACTAAATGTGCACTATAACCCTAGATAAGGGCAATTTTTTGAACCAGGGCAGGGACACCACCACCCGGCCCCATCGATGGCCCGTGCATCTCAGGCTACCAGCTTGCTGGTGGCCTGATTCTTTTCTCAACACCTAACCAGCCAGTGCCTCGTGGGGTTGGGGGTGCCCCTGCCCTCTATCTTACCCTAACCCTAACCATAGGGGGGTCCCTAAAACAAAAAACGAAGACAAGAAGTCACGTACAGAAAAACAAGTAGAAAAAGAAAAAGACAAGAAGTCACGTAAAAATGAAAAACAAGTAGAAAAAGAAAAAGACAAGAAGTCAGAAAAAGAAAAAGACAAGTAGTCACGTACAAGAAAGAAAGATAAGCAGAAAAAGAAAAAGACAAGAAGTCAGAAACAGAAAAAGACAAGAAGTCACGTACAAGAGAGAAAGGTAAAGAAACCGAGTAAGATAAAACAAAGAGAATAATGTAAACAAACACACGGAAAGGATTTAATGGAAGGGGGTGCCATAAACAAATATACAGTGAACAAAGGACGGGATGTCAAAAAAGACAGGGGGTGCCATAAAAAATAGTAAGAAAACTAAAGATATGAAAGACAAGAAGTCACGTAAAAAAGAAAGACAAGAAGTCAGAAAAAGAAAAAGACAAGAAGTCAGAAAAAGAAAAAGACAAGCAGTCACGTAAAAGAAAGAAAGCTAAGCAGAAAAGGAAAAAGAAAAAGACAAGAAGTAAAGCCCAAGTGGGAGGAGCTAACAAAAGTATAAAAGGCCAAGAGAGGCAGACAGAAAACAGAAGACACACTGGGTCGGCCTGAAGAAGGCAAAAATATGCCGAAACGTCGCGAACGGCCCAGTTGATACTAAATGTGCACTATAACCCTAGATAAGGGCAATTTTTTGAACCAGGGCAGGGACACCACCACCCGGCCCCATCGATGGCCCGTGCATCTCAGGCTACCAGCTTGCTGGTGGCCTGATTCTTTTCTCAACACCTAACCCCTAACCCTAACCCCTTCCCTGTCCTAACCCCAACCCCAACCCCTGTCCTAACCCCAATCCTTTTCCCTTACCCTAACCCTAACCATTCCCTTTTCCTAATCCTAACCCTATCCCCTATCCTGTTTCCTTACCCTAACCCTAACCACCTCCCACTCCTAGCCCTAACCCTAACCTATCGTCCCACCCGCTGTCCTATGTCCTAACCCTAATCCCCTTCCCTACTCCTACTCCTATTCCTAACCCTAGTCCCATCCCCTTCCCCTTTCCCCCATCCCCACTATTTTGTTAAATACTTGGTAAAATAATATGTAAAAAAATATGTAACACAATAAATAAATAAATAAATGAATAGTTGTCATGAATGTGTAAATATTGAGTTTAAAAACTTTTGTGTAAATAGTAATTTTATTTTATATATACGCGCACCATTTAGTTCATATCAGTTCATATGGTGTAGGTTTAATTCATTAAAATCCTGTGGGTAAGGTTTAAAACCGTTTAAAATCATTTGTACTGTGGGGTTTTCTTTTTCTTTTTCTTTTTCTTTTTCTTTTGGAGCCAGAGCTTATTTAAGGGATGAGCCTGCAGGCCAGGCTCATTCTTTCGCTGCCCTTCGACGAAGACAGTCGCTTTTTCTGCAGCAGACGTATTTCAGTTAGTTTTGAGTGTGCCCAGGCCTGAAGAAGACCACATTTGGTCGAAACGTCGCCACAGTGGCACACGTTTGATTTGTTTTGAACCCTTTTCAGGGCATTTTTAGTTTTTAAGGGTTTTATTCTCTTTTTTGGTTTTTATTTTATTTTTTTTGGGTTTTTATAAAAAATAAAAAATTTAAAAAAAGTAAAAAACACAAAAAACAACAAAAAAATATTGAAAAAAATTACTTAGCCCTCCATCATGGCTGATGAAGGGTGGCAGCAGGTCCGCTATGGGAGGAGGGGTCGCTCCCGTATGCGGCCCGATACTTATCGACCCCAATCTCGAGACCAGGACTGGTCTTCTTGGGACCGGGGAGGGAGGGGCCCAGGGGGGAAGGACCGTGCATTCCTCGGTCCCCCCCAGGGGGGACGGGGCCATAACCATCGTCCTAACCAGCCTGTGCCTCCCTTCGGGTTTCCTTCCTTCCCGCGTCGTCTTCCTCCCATGCCGCCAAGGGGTTGGGTGCCACAACAACGGTCCTATGCGGAGGTGGTTCGCCAAGCCAACCCCAGATGGGGGGGCAATGCCGGGGATGATGGTTTTTTCCGGCGACCTTGGTTTAGGCAGCAGGGGAGGTTTCCTCAGCCGAGGAGACAGCAGAGAAACATATCTGTGGACCCCAAATTTGGGGCATTGGTGCGACAATTGAAAAAGGTGATTAAGGTTGTGCACCATTTACGGAATGTCAATGGAGAGAGGTCTCCACCCCAAATGATCTCCCGAATGGTGGACATGTTGGCTGGTGTTATTAAGCCAGCGGCCCCAAACGCCAAGACGGCTGACTTGATCCTTGGTAATGCCAAGAACTGGGGCTACACCACCATGTTGATTCTTCAGGAGCATTATGAAACTGCCTTGCGGGAGGCGTTGGGGGGTTTGGTGTTGGATACAGATGTGGACTGGAAGGTGGCCTTTGATGTTGCAACACGGTGGGCTCGGCGTAACTTGCCACGGTTGCCTCGGGACGTGGTGGAGCATGCTGAAGCCTTGGTGACAGCTGCCATGGGACCGGATGGTGGCCCTCACACGGGTGGGGCAACCGGGTCGACCAATACAGGACCACAACAGGGAGACGGACCCATAGAGAGGAACGAACCCACACGGGGTATATTGACACGCGGGCACACACAAGAGGATCCTTCCCGGGTGGCCTTTGTGGAAGAGGTGATTGGAACACACCAACAGTCCACTCGTACAAATGGGGAACAGGGGGAACAAGGGGCAGGGTGGAGACGGGAGGACAGTCCGAATGAAGTCAACGCTTGGGACGAGATTGTGACGGAGTCCTTACCGCTTGGAGGCGCCCCCCCTCGGCCACTGAGGGACCGGAGGGTCCGGGGGAGAGATCAGAGTGTGGATGAGTCAGGGGCCGGGGAACTGCCGGTCCGACTTCCTGCGGGAGTCGTCACGGTTGACGCTCAAGTCCACAGGGATCCGCAAGACGAGTCAGTTGAAGCGATTGGTCTGTTGGACTTTGATTCAGCTCTGGAGGAGCCGAGTGGGGTCTCTACCCCACAACCTCACAGGTTTGGACCGACCAGGCATATCAGGACGGCCCGGAAGATGGTGGATTGGACAGTCTCGGTTTCTAAGAAGTGGCTCTTTATTGGTGATTCCAACCTGTCCAGACTTCCTCATCATGGATTTGCGGATCTCCAGATAGACAGCTTCCCGGGGGCCACCTTTCGACACCTGGCGGCTGTCCTTTTGAAGGCGGTCGTGCAGGTTCGGGTTGAAAAGGTGCTGATTTCATGTGGGCTGAACAGTCGGGGGCAGAAGTTTAAGGAAACAACACTTAAGCAGGTGCAGACGGCCATCCGTATGGTCAAGAGACGGTTTCCATATGCGGAAATATGGGTTCCTTTGCTAAACTACTCCACGGCTTTGCCCGCGTCGGAGCAGAGGAACCTGATTGCGCTGAACGGCCACATTTTCAGGAACTGGCCCTTTGTCGGCCCGCTCCCGGCGGATGAGTTTAAGACTGACATGGACAATGTTCATTGGACCAAGGACACGGCACGGGCCATGTTTGACCATTGGTCGGCGGAATTAAACTTACAAGCCCCTTAAACCCTCCAGGGGAGGGGCTTGGGGGTGAGAAACCCCTGACTGCGCAAAATGTCATTATTTTGGCAAAACATTTCACTCCCACACAGGCTGAATTGAATATTTTAAGCAAAGGTCTTACTTTTATTCCCACTTTGGATTTACGGAAGGGACAGGAACATCAATTAAAATTGGACATACAAAATTATCATCGGAAATTAAGCCTAGCGGCATACTTTCAGGGGTCAGAACGCACTGGGAAACAACCATTCACACCACCGTCAGATTGGATTCCACCAAAGGAGAAAGTGCCAGAGGAAATTCATTTGTTAATAGAGAAGGATTTAAAAGACTTTAATAAATATTTTACAATACGGGAGGAAAAATCTAATTTGACAAAGGAGGAATATCACGCGATTAGGCGACTTATGACGGCAAAACATATTGTTATCAAACCAGCTGATAAGGGTAGTTCGGTGGTGGTTTTGGATAGGGACCAGTATGTGTTGGAAGTTTCCAGGCAATTAAGCGATCAAGTTTATTATAAAAAATTGGATGCACCGATTTATTTGGAAACGATTCCTATAATTCATGATATTGTAAACACATTAAAAGCTAAAAAATTCATTAATCACAAACAGGCAAAGTATTTAAAGGGTTTAGAGGAACCTAGGGAGAGGCGCTTTTACGTTCTTCCAAAGATTCATAAGCCCCCGGAGACATGGACGGTACCGTTTCAGGTCCCTCCCGGTAGGCCCATAGTTTCAGATTGTGGGAGTGAAACTTATGCAACGGCGGAGTTTATTGATTTTTTTCTGAATCCGTTAGCGGTTCTTCATCCTTCTTATGTGAAGGACACGTATCATTTTATTGAGATAGTGACCGGTTTAAAAATTGCGGAAAATACTTTCTTTTTTAGTCTTGATGTGGACAGTTTATATACTAACATTCCCATTGCCGCGGGGTTGGAAACGGTCAAAAACATTTTTTTGAAGTACCCTGATGAGAGTAGACCGGACGAGGAAGTATTACGGTTACTTGAGATTAATTTGACAAGGAATGATTTTGTTTTTGATGAAAAGTTTTATTTGCAGATCAAAGGGACTGCAATGGGGAAGAGGTTTGCCCCCGCGTACGCAAATGTCTTTATGGCTAATTGGGAAGAAGGGGCGTTGGCTAAGTGCCCAAAGAAACCAATTCATTATCTCCGTTATTTGGATGATATATGGGGGGTATGGGGTTATTCTCTGGACGACTTCAAGGAATTTATGGACGTTTTGAATGCTCATGACCCCTCCATTACACTAAAATCTGAGATTAATTCTTCGGCCATTGATTTTTTGGATACGACGGTCTACAAGGGTCATGATTTTGCCTTAAGCGGAAAACTGGATGTTAAAGTTTTTTTCAAGAAGACGGATACGCACGCTCTTTTATTTAGGTCCAGTTTTCATCCTCAGCATACTTTTAAGGGACTTGTTAAGTCTCAACTTTTACGTTTTTCTCGGATTTGTACGAGACAAGAAGATTTTTGGGTTGCGGTACATGTTTTGTTTCGAGCGTTACGTACTAGAGGCTATTCCAGGTCCTTTTTGAGAAGGTGCTTAGCATCTTTCAGGGAACAAAAGCTTATAAGGCAAAATAAGATGGTTCCCTTAATCACTCAGTTTTCTTCGGTCAGTAGGACCCTTAATCACAGATTTAAAGAAAATTTTGAGACAATTCTGGGTAATACGGGGCTGTTGAGTGATTATGAGGTCATTTCAGCATATAAGAAAAATAAAAATCTAAAAGACCTTTTAGTCAGAGCAAGGCTCAAATCTTTGGTGGAGCGGTCCCATGGACACATGGAGGCCTTTTGCTCACTGAAATATGTCAAGAGTTCGACGAACAACAGGATGTTTAAATTAACACAAGGTTTTTCACCACTAACCAACAATGTGGTTTATTTGGTTTTTTGCACAAGATGTGGAATGAAGTATGTCGGGGAGACAAAGAACACGATCAGGATGAGAATGTGGCAACATAAGTATAACATTCTACACAAAAAACAAACCCAGACTCCCTTGGTTAGACATTTTATTTCACACGGATTCCAAGCACTTCGGATTGCGGGAATTCAAAGTAATGTGACTTGGACACATAGGGAGCGGAAGGCCAGGGAAAGACGGTGGATCTACTGGTTGGATACGAAGGAACCACTTGGACTGAACCTTAAGTGGCAGTGAGTTTAGTTTGAAGGCCAGGACCGAACTTGTCCGGCCTAGGAGCCTGGCTTACGTTTGATTCTGCCCTAACCCCGTCCTATTTCCTTACCCCTGTCCCAATCCCTTCCCCATTCCTGTTCCTACCCCATTCCCTGTCCTAAACCTAATTCCTATCCTGGCCCCATTCCCTATTCCTATCCCCATCTCCTTCCCTTACCCTAATCCTAACCCCTTCCCTGTCCTAACCCCAACCCCAACCCCTGTCCTAACCCCAATCCTTTTCCCTTACCCTAACCCTAACCATTCCCTTTTCCTAATCCTAACCCTATCCCCTATCCTGTTTCCTTACCCTAACCCTAACCACCTCCCACTCCTAGCCCTAACCCTAACCTATCGTCCCACCCGCTGTCCTATGTCCTAACCCTAATCCCCTTCCCTACTCCTACTCCTATTCCTAACCCTAGTCCCATCCCCTTCCCCTTTCCCCCATCCCCACTATTTTGTTAAATACTTGGTAAAATAATATGTAAAAAAATATGTAACACAATAAATAAATAAATAAATGAATAGTTGTCATGAATGTGTAAATATTGAGTTTAAAAACTTTTGTGTAAATAGTAATTTTATTTTATATATACGCGCACCATTTAGTTCATATCAGTTCATATGGTGTAGGTTTAATTCATTAAAATCCTGTGGGTAAGGTTTAAAACCGTTTAAAATCATTTGTACTGTGGGGTTTTCTTTTTCTTTTTCTTTTTCTTTTTCTTTTGGAGCCAGAGCTTATTTAAGGGATGAGCCTGCAGGCCAGGCTCATTCTTTCGCTGCCCTTCGACGAAGACAGTCGCTTTTTCTGCAGCAGACGTATTTCAGTTAGTTTTGAGTGTGCCCAGGCCTGAAGAAGACCACATTTGGTCGAAACGTCGCCACAGTGGCACACGTTTGATTTGTTTTGAACCCTTTTCAGGGCATTTTTAGTTTTTAAGGGTTTTATTCTCTTTTTTGGTTTTTATTTTATTTTTTTTGGGTTTTTATAAAAAATAAAAAATTTAAAAAAAGTAAAAAACACAAAAAACAACAAAAAAATATTGAAAAAAATTACTTAGCCCTCCATCATGGCTGATGAAGGGTGGCAGCAGGTCCGCTATGGGAGGAGGGGTCGCTCCCGTATGCGGCCCGATACTTATCGACCCCAATCTCGAGACCAGGACTGGTCTTCTTGGGACCGGGGAGGGAGGGGCCCAGGGGGGAAGGACCGTGCATTCCTCGGTCCCCCCCAGGGGGGACGGGGCCATAACCATCCCCCTAACCCTAACCCCCTAACCCTAACCCCCCTAACCCCCCCCTAACCCCCTAACCCTAACCCCCCTAACTTATCACACTGCAGAATATCTGGACTTCTTCCTTAATCCCTTATCCATAAGACATGACAGTTACATTAAGGATACGTATGACTTTGTGGAAAAGGTTAAGCAGACAGAAGTCCCCATTGAATCATTTCTCTTTTCAATTGACATTGACAGCCTCTATACTAATATTGACATTAAGGAGGGAATAAACTCCATCAGGAATATTTTCCAAAAATACCCAGACAAAAAAAGACCTGAAAAGGAATTATTACAATTATTAGAAATCAACTTAACGAGAAATGACTTTGAATTCAATGGGGACTTCTTCTTGCAGATAAAAGGTACAGCCATGGGCAAAAAATTCGCACCGGCATATGCCAACATTTTCATGGCAGAATGGGAAACTGCAGCCCTGGCAAAATGTGTCAAGAAACCACTGTACTACTATCGGTTTCTTGACGACATCTGGGGCATATGGCCACACTCTGAACAAGATTTTGAAACCTTTCTAAGCACTCTGAACGGCCATAATGATTCGATCAAATTAAAATCTACAATTAATAGAACCACAATTGATTTCTTGGATACAACCACTTTCAAAGGCCCAAATTTTCCACAGACACACAAATTGGATATTAAAGTATTCTTCAAGCCCACAGACACACATGCCCTTTTATTCAAAACAAGTTTCCACCCAAAACACACCTTTGCTGGTTTAATAAAGTCACAACTGTTGAGATTTCACAGAATTTGCACACAACCTACTGACTTCAGAGCAGCGACCAAAATTTTATTCTCAGCTCTCACCAGTAGGGGGTACTGTCGCTCTTTCCTCAGGAAATGCTTCAATTCATTCCTGCAGACAAAACCCATTGATTTGACACCTGTCCTGCCTGTCGTTTTGACCTATGCCCCATCAACGTGCAAACTAATCAGAGTGATTAGAAACAATTTTCAGGATCTTGTCCAGAAAACCCGATTGCTGGGGGATCATAAGGTAATAGCTGCCTTTAGGAGGAATAAAAACCTAAGGGATTTCCTCATTAAGGCAAAAATCTCACCTCTCTCTGAGCCCAAACTCAGAGACCAGGGGCAATTTTTTAAGCACCAGAAATGGTTGCGCAGTTTTTCTAATGGGACTGTATTCTGCTCACAAGCTAATGGGACTCCACGCTCCAAGAACTGTGTATATATGATCACTTGCAGCAAATGTGGAATTCAGTATGTGGGTGAGACAAGTAACACAATTCTGACAAGATTCACCCAGCACAGGTACAATGTGTTAAGGAAGAAGAACACACACACACAACTAGTGAAACACTTCCTGTCACATAGCTGGGAATCTGTCAGAGCCACAGTAATACAGGCAAATCCCAGATGGACTACTCAGCAGAGGAGGAAGGCTGAAAGACTCTGGATTGCAAAACTGGACACTGTACACCCTAAGGGGTTAAATGAAAAAAGTTTTTAAAGGACATAAAGTCCACATACTGTACATACTTGTCTATTATTTATGTCTATTATTACTGTTTTGTTATTACTGTGATTACTATGTTCCTTATCATCATCGTTGTTACCAGTACTTCGCCTGTCTGTATATCTTTACTGGAGCATCCTGACCATGAGACTTATCCTGACCCTAACCAGTCCTAACCCTGTGCTGAGTTTAATTTCATCCTTGAAGCCCAACCCTGATTTCAATTCTAAACCTAACCACATTTAACCCTATATTGGGATAACCCTCAACTCCAAACTCCACCCTCCCTCCCTCTCTCTCTCTCTCTCTCTCTCTCTCTCTCTCTCTCTCTCTCTCCCTCTCACACTCTTTCTCTTTCTTACCCCTTTCTCCTGCCGCCCCCCCCCCCCTTATCTCGGGTTCATCACAATGGAAGTCTCATGCCCAGGATGCCAACACAATCCTTTTTAGGACACCACATTGGAGACATGGTTCCTTGAGCCGGGAGCAGGGATGGCCAGTGCATTGGTGCTCGATCGCCTGCGGCGACCGAGCCCCCATCTTATGTTTCCCTAACCGGCGAGTGCCCCCTGTCGACCCACTCCTGGGACCCTCTGCCCTTACACGGAATTACTGTGTGTATATATATGTATGGATACTTTCAATTATTGTATATACCATCAACATAATTTTAATTGTGATAATGCCCTTTTAACTCTCATATGGAGAAGGACTTTTGTAAATACTGTATATTTCTATCCACACGTTACTGTCGTCCGGTGTGTATGTATATATATTTTTTACTGTATATAATTTTAACTGCATACTTCATCAACACTATTTTGTTCGTGATCTTGTTCTTTTGACTCTCATATGGAGAGTAACAAGTATTGAAAAGTGTATTGTTCATGTGTTTCTGTGATCCAGGATGCTCCTGAATGCAGCAAACGGCCAGCAGCCAATCGTTTTAATTCTTTCGAGAGGGTCCCCTGACTCACGGAGCAGGAGCTCCTCTCATTGGCTGTCTAGGCCCGCAAAGTTTGAATGTTGACATGCGCAGTATACACACCTGTGACACGGATTGTAACGGTATTCTGTTGTACTATTTCTCACTCTTTGAGTAAGCCAGCCTGAAGAAGGTTAATGTTGACCGAAACGTCGCGACTTTGGCTTATTTCTTTGTAAATTTTGTAAATTTGTTTGCTTTTATTTTTTGCATTAAGCGAAAATAAAGCTCTTTTTCATTTTCTGAACAAACGTGAGGACTATTTTTATTATTTTTGGGACACACAGCAATTATTACACTGCTAGCACGGTCCCCAGCGACCATTTGTTTAAGCTGAGACCGCAAGTGTGCCTGCAAACATGCCCACGTTTTATCCAGAAGACGACTGGACCGTCGTCCGCCATCGCAGAGGCCGGAGAGGCGACCGCGGCTTCAGAGACGACCGGAGGTCTCCCAGACGGACCAGCTACCCGTCCCGCGCCGTGCGCCGTACCTACGCATCGGTGGTGAGGGGACATGACCGCCGTGAGGGGAGAGAAATTCCCCACAACGCTCACCCGGCATGGCGTCAACACCGGAGGGCAGAACAGCCAGCTCCAGTCCGCTATGCAGCCCGCTACCGTGATCGGCCGGAACAAGGGCACCGTTTTGAACAGGAGCGAGCCCGGGATCGTAGCTACCCATCCCACACTGAGCACCGGACCTACGCTTCAGTGGTGAGTGGATGGCACCACCGGAGAGAGGAGAGAGAAATCCCCCACACATGGCGGCAGCGCCGGAGCAGAGAGCGACCAACTACGACCCGCTATGCTGCCCGTCACGGGGATCAACACGAGCAGAGGCGCCTGGCTGACCGAGGACAAGCATGGGACAGACGGTATGTGAAGCGTGCCAGATTTTCACGACCTGATCCTCCCAGACACGCCGTGCCATCTGATGACGCAGACTTTTCAGCTAAAGTGCGGATTATTCACAGACTGATCAAATCTGTTCATCACCTTAAAAACGTTTCAAGGGACAAATATCCGCCCTCCCTGAACAAAATTTTACAGACTTTAATGACTGTCATTAAGCCAGCTGCACCGAGCGAACAAACACAGACTCGAATCGAGGGTAATGCGAAGAATTGGGCATACACAACAGCCCTAATTCTCCGCGATCATTATTCTATGGCTATGGAGGTGGAGCTAAAACGCCTCTTTGAGTTTCCTAAACAGGACTGGGAAGGACCCTTTGAGGTGGCGTCATCCTGGGCCAAGCGCAACCTGGGCCGCCGTCTCCGACCGGAGTCACTGGACCAGACCCAGGCAGCCATCATAGCCAGACTGGCAGACCTGAGAGCGGACACCGAATCGAGAGAACAGAGCCGCGGGACCAGCGAGCCGACACGACAACCAGAGGTGAGAGATGATCTCATAACACTCGACTCGACCGAACCTCTGACAGAAGTGTTGCAGCCAGCTCCAACTGCACAGCCTGCCACGCCACAGCCCAGAGCCGGCCGAACCATAACGGTGACTGCACAGGTGCATGCTCCACCCACAGCGCGCCCTGTCACCACGGCGACGGCGACCACCATGACCGACACCATCAGCGGTGACTGGTCACCTTTCATAGAGCGCGACGGTGAGGAGGACGACGATCCAAAACCCATCACCCCCACCCCCCATGAAGACCCTCCTGAACCCACACCAACGTCACCAAAAGACCGGAGAGTGGAGAGGGTATTCGCCGCGCTTCGCACGACCTCTGCTGAGGAGGAGCCACCCCCGCCCACTCAGTCCCCGCAACCGGAAGATGACATAATGATCGAGGTAATGGACCTCACTCAGGGGGACGACACCATCCCCACGAGACCCATAAAAGACATTGAAACAGCGCCTGGACCGTCCACGTCCGCACATCTCGGCCTGCCACGCACCACACAGGACAGACTGAAATCCTGCGTGCAGACCCGCCTCCAGACGAGGAGAATGGAGGAATCCTCCCAGTCTCCTCCCCTTGCACCTGCTTCACCTGCTGAACAACCCGTCCTCCCCACGAGACACCCAAACACGCAGAGGAAGCTGCAGGATTGGAGCCTCCACATCAGGAAATCAGCACTCATCATCGGTGACTCAAATGTAAGCACACTCCCATCTTTTTCAGCGGAGAACGTGCAAATTGACAGCTTCCCCGGTGCAAAGTGGTGCCATGCACAGGCCCTGCTGGAAAAAGCCACTTCCAGCGTAGAGGTGGAAACAATAGTTTTATCTTTTGGCCTAAATAACAGATCACAGAGGGACAAGAACACACCAATCACAGAACTGAAAAAGGCACTACTGACGGCCCAGAATGAATTTCCTGAAGCTGACATCTACGTCCCAGTGGTGAACTACTCCTCCGCTCTGCCCCAGAATGAGCAGGACACACTCCTGCACTTAAACACTTTCATTACAGGTCTGGTGAACCACATACCGGCTCTTCCTGATGACAGTTTTGAGACAGGAAGGGACAACATCCACTGGACTGACGTGACGGCTTTGCATATGTTGGAGCACTGGAATGCTTTTGTGGAGTCCCCTTGAGCCCATCTGATAAAAGGGAGGGGGTAAGTTCTGGTGTTATTAACTTGTCTAAGCATTTTAAGCCTTCCACTGCCCAGCGGAACCTCCTGAATAGGGGTCTTAATTTCATTCCTGCAATAGGTCCTGACAAAAATTTCAAATTACAATGTAAACATGATATTCAACAATATCACAGGAGAATCAAATTGGCTATTCATTATGGGGAGAAGTCTGATGCAGAACCCCAGCCTTTCACTCTTAAATCTGAGTGGTCTCCTCCATTAGGTCAGCTTCCACAGGAAGTGTCCACTTTAATGAAAGCTGACTATGAATATTTTAATAACCATTTCCACATCAGCCACGTTAAACCAAATTTAACGGAGGAGGAGCTCAAAGCTCTTAAAGAACTGAAAGAAAATAAATCAATAATCTTAAAACCAGCAGATAAAGGCAGCGCTGTAGTAATCTTGGACAGGGATCAATACCTACAAGAGGGCTACAGACAATTACATGATAAAACCTATTATTCTAAATTAAAGAAACCTATCTATTTGGACACATTACCTATTGTGGAGAAAATTGTTAATAATCTACACCTAAAAAAATTCATTAATTTGAAACAAAAAACCTATTTACTGGGCTCCGCTGAGCCAAGGGGAAGGCTCTTTTATTTATTACCTAAAATTCACAAAGACCCAGCAAAGTGGTCTGTGCCATTTCAGGTGCCTCCCGGGCGTCCCATTGTGTCTGATTGCGGTAGTGAAACTTATCACACTGCAGAATATCTGGACTTCTTCCTTAATCCCTTATCCATAAGACATGACAGTTACATTAAGGATACGTATGACTTTGTGGAAAAGGTTAAGCAGACAGAAGTCCCCATTGAATCATTTCTCTTTTCAATTGACATTGACAGCCTCTATACTAATATTGACATTAAGGAGGGAATAAACTCCATCAGGAATATTTTCCAAAAATACCCAGACAAAAAAAGACCTGAAAAGGAATTATTACAATTATTAGAAATCAACTTAACGAGAAATGACTTTGAATTCAATGGGGACTTCTTCTTGCAGATAAAAGGTACAGCCATGGGCAAAAAATTCGCACCGGCATATGCCAACATTTTCATGGCAGAATGGGAAACTGCAGCCCTGGCAAAATGTGTCAAGAAACCACTGTACTACTATCGGTTTCTTGACGACATCTGGGGCATATGGCCACACTCTGAACAAGATTTTGAAACCTTTCTAAGCACTCTGAACGGCCATAATGATTCGATCAAATTAAAATCTACAATTAATAGAACCACAATTGATTTCTTGGATACAACCACTTTCAAAGGCCCAAATTTTCCACAGACACACAAATTGGATATTAAAGTATTCTTCAAGCCCACAGACACACATGCCCTTTTATTCAAAACAAGTTTCCACCCAAAACACACCTTTGCTGGTTTAATAAAGTCACAACTGTTGAGATTTCACAGAATTTGCACACAACCTACTGACTTCAGAGCAGCGACCAAAATTTTATTCTCAGCTCTCACCAGTAGGGGGTACTGTCGCTCTTTCCTCAGGAAATGCTTCAATTCATTCCTGCAGACAAAACCCATTGATTTGACACCTGTCCTGCCTGTCGTTTTGACCTATGCCCCATCAACGTGCAAACTAATCAGAGTGATTAGAAACAATTTTCAGGATCTTGTCCAGAAAACCCGATTGCTGGGGGATCATAAGGTAATAGCTGCCTTTAGGAGGAATAAAAACCTAAGGGATTTCCTCATTAAGGCAAAAATCTCACCTCTCTCTGAGCCCAAACTCAGAGACCAGGGGCAATTTTTTAAGCACCAGAAATGGTTGCGCAGTTTTTCTAATGGGACTGTATTCTGCTCACAAGCTAATGGGACTCCACGCTCCAAGAACTGTGTATATATGATCACTTGCAGCAAATGTGGAATTCAGTATGTGGGTGAGACAAGTAACACAATTCTGACAAGATTCACCCAGCACAGGTACAATGTGTTAAGGAAGAAGAACACACACACACAACTAGTGAAACACTTCCTGTCACATAGCTGGGAATCTGTCAGAGCCACAGTAATACAGGCAAATCCCAGATGGACTACTCAGCAGAGGAGGAAGGCTGAAAGACTCTGGATTGCAAAACTGGACACTGTACACCCTAAGGGGTTAAATGAAAAAAGTTTTTAAAGGACATAAAGTCCACATACTGTACATACTTGTCTATTATTTATGTCTATTATTACTGTTTTGTTATTACTGTGATTACTATGTTCCTTATCATCATCGTTGTTACCAGTACTTCGCCTGTCTGTATATCTTTACTGGAGCATCCTGACCATGAGACTTATCCTGACCCTAACCAGTCCTAACCCTGTGCTGAGTTTAATTTCATCCTTGAAGCCCAACCCTGATTTCAATTCTAAACCTAACCACATTTAACCCTATATTGGGATAACCCTCAACTCCAAACTCCACCCTCCCTCCCTCTCTCTCTCTCTCTCTCTCTCTCTCTCTCTCTCTCTCTCTCTCCCTCTCACACTCTTTCTCTTTCTTACCCCTTTCTCCTGCCGCCCCCCCCCCCCTTATCTCGGGTTCATCACAATGGAAGTCTCATGCCCAGGATGCCAACACAATCCTTTTTAGGACACCACATTGGAGACATGGTTCCTTGAGCCGGGAGCAGGGATGGCCAGTGCATTGGTGCTCGATCGCCTGCGGCGACCGAGCCCCCATCTTATGTTTCCCTAACCGGCGAGTGCCCCCTGTCGACCCACTCCTGGGACCCTCTGCCCTTACACGGAATTACTGTGTGTATATATATGTATGGATACTTTCAATTATTGTATATACCATCAACATAATTTTAATTGTGATAATGCCCTTTTAACTCTCATATGGAGAAGGACTTTTGTAAATACTGTATATTTCTATCCACACGTTACTGTCGTCCGGTGTGTATGTATATATATTTTTTACTGTATATAATTTTAACTGCATACTTCATCAACACTATTTTGTTCGTGATCTTGTTCTTTTGACTCTCATATGGAGAGTAACAAGTATTGAAAAGTGTATTGTTCATGTGTTTCTGTGATCCAGGATGCTCCTGAATGCAGCAAACGGCCAGCAGCCAATCGTTTTAATTCTTTCGAGAGGGTCCCCTGACTCACGGAGCAGGAGCTCCTCTCATTGGCTGTCTAGGCCCGCAAAGTTTGAATGTTGACATGCGCAGTATACACACCTGTGACACGGATTGTAACGGTATTCTGTTGTACTATTTCTCACTCTTTGAGTAAGCCAGCCTGAAGAAGGTTAATGTTGACCGAAACGTCGCGACTTTGGCTTATTTCTTTGTAAATTTTGTAAATTTGTTTGCTTTTATTTTTTGCATTAAGCGAAAATAAAGCTCTTTTTCATTTTCTGAACAAACGTGAGGACTATTTTTATTATTTTTGGGACACACAGCAATTATTACACTGCTAGCACGGTCCCCAGCGACCATTTGTTTAAGCTGAGACCGCAAGTGTGCCTGCAAACATGCCCACGTTTTATCCAGAAGACGACTGGACCGTCGTCCGCCATCGCAGAGGCCGGAGAGGCGACCGCGGCTTCAGAGACGACCGGAGGTCTCCCAGACGGACCAGCTACCCGTCCCGCGCCGTGCGCCGTACCTACGCATCGGTGGTGAGGGGACATGACCGCCGTGAGGGGAGAGAAATTCCCCACAACGCTCACCCGGCATGGCGTCAACACCGGAGGGCAGAACAGCCAGCTCCAGTCCGCTATGCAGCCCGCTACCGTGATCGGCCGGAACAAGGGCACCGTTTTGAACAGGAGCGAGCCCGGGATCGTAGCTACCCATCCCACACTGAGCACCGGACCTACGCTTCAGTGGTGAGTGGATGGCACCACCGGAGAGAGGAGAGAGAAATCCCCCACACATGGCGGCAGCGCCGGAGCAGAGAGCGACCAACTACGACCCGCTATGCTGCCCGTCACGGGGATCAACACGAGCAGAGGCGCCTGGCTGACCGAGGACAAGCATGGGACAGACGGTATGTGAAGCGTGCCAGATTTTCACGACCTGATCCTCCCAGACACGCCGTGCCATCTGATGACGCAGACTTTTCAGCTAAAGTGCGGATTATTCACAGACTGATCAAATCTGTTCATCACCTTAAAAACGTTTCAAGGGACAAATATCCGCCCTCCCTGAACAAAATTTTACAGACTTTAATGACTGTCATTAAGCCAGCTGCACCGAGCGAACAAACACAGACTCGAATCGAGGGTAATGCGAAGAATTGGGCATACACAACAGCCCTAATTCTCCGCGATCATTATTCTATGGCTATGGAGGTGGAGCTAAAACGCCTCTTTGAGTTTCCTAAACAGGACTGGGAAGGACCCTTTGAGGTGGCGTCATCCTGGGCCAAGCGCAACCTGGGCCGCCGTCTCCGACCGGAGTCACTGGACCAGACCCAGGCAGCCATCATAGCCAGACTGGCAGACCTGAGAGCGGACACCGAATCGAGAGAACAGAGCCGCGGGACCAGCGAGCCGACACGACAACCAGAGGTGAGAGATGATCTCATAACACTCGACTCGACCGAACCTCTGACAGAAGTGTTGCAGCCAGCTCCAACTGCACAGCCTGCCACGCCACAGCCCAGAGCCGGCCGAACCATAACGGTGACTGCACAGGTGCATGCTCCACCCACAGCGCGCCCTGTCACCACGGCGACGGCGACCACCATGACCGACACCATCAGCGGTGACTGGTCACCTTTCATAGAGCGCGACGGTGAGGAGGACGACGATCCAAAACCCATCACCCCCACCCCCCATGAAGACCCTCCTGAACCCACACCAACGTCACCAAAAGACCGGAGAGTGGAGAGGGTATTCGCCGCGCTTCGCACGACCTCTGCTGAGGAGGAGCCACCCCCGCCCACTCAGTCCCCGCAACCGGAAGATGACATAATGATCGAGGTAATGGACCTCACTCAGGGGGACGACACCATCCCCACGAGACCCATAAAAGACATTGAAACAGCGCCTGGACCGTCCACGTCCGCACATCTCGGCCTGCCACGCACCACACAGGACAGACTGAAATCCTGCGTGCAGACCCGCCTCCAGACGAGGAGAATGGAGGAATCCTCCCAGTCTCCTCCCCTTGCACCTGCTTCACCTGCTGAACAACCCGTCCTCCCCACGAGACACCCAAACACGCAGAGGAAGCTGCAGGATTGGAGCCTCCACATCAGGAAATCAGCACTCATCATCGGTGACTCAAATGTAAGCACACTCCCATCTTTTTCAGCGGAGAACGTGCAAATTGACAGCTTCCCCGGTGCAAAGTGGTGCCATGCACAGGCCCTGCTGGAAAAAGCCACTTCCAGCGTAGAGGTGGAAACAATAGTTTTATCTTTTGGCCTAAATAACAGATCACAGAGGGACAAGAACACACCAATCACAGAACTGAAAAAGGCACTACTGACGGCCCAGAATGAATTTCCTGAAGCTGACATCTACGTCCCAGTGGTGAACTACTCCTCCGCTCTGCCCCAGAATGAGCAGGACACACTCCTGCACTTAAACACTTTCATTACAGGTCTGGTGAACCACATACCGGCTCTTCCTGATGACAGTTTTGAGACAGGAAGGGACAACATCCACTGGACTGACGTGACGGCTTTGCATATGTTGGAGCACTGGAATGCTTTTGTGGAGTCCCCTTGAGCCCATCTGATAAAAGGGAGGGGGTAAGTTCTGGTGTTATTAACTTGTCTAAGCATTTTAAGCCTTCCACTGCCCAGCGGAACCTCCTGAATAGGGGTCTTAATTTCATTCCTGCAATAGGTCCTGACAAAAATTTCAAATTACAATGTAAACATGATATTCAACAATATCACAGGAGAATCAAATTGGCTATTCATTATGGGGAGAAGTCTGATGCAGAACCCCAGCCTTTCACTCTTAAATCTGAGTGGTCTCCTCCATTAGGTCAGCTTCCACAGGAAGTGTCCACTTTAATGAAAGCTGACTATGAATATTTTAATAACCATTTCCACATCAGCCACGTTAAACCAAATTTAACGGAGGAGGAGCTCAAAGCTCTTAAAGAACTGAAAGAAAATAAATCAATAATCTTAAAACCAGCAGATAAAGGCAGCGCTGTAGTAATCTTGGACAGGGATCAATACCTACAAGAGGGCTACAGACAATTACATGATAAAACCTATTATTCTAAATTAAAGAAACCTATCTATTTGGACACATTACCTATTGTGGAGAAAATTGTTAATAATCTACACCTAAAAAAATTCATTAATTTGAAACAAAAAACCTATTTACTGGGCTCCGCTGAGCCAAGGGGAAGGCTCTTTTATTTATTACCTAAAATTCACAAAGACCCAGCAAAGTGGTCTGTGCCATTTCAGGTGCCTCCCGGGCGTCCCATTGTGTCTGATTGCGGTAGTGAAACTTATCACACTGCAGAATATCTGGACTTCTTCCTTAATCCCTTATCCATAAGACATGACAGTTACATTAAGGATACGTATGACTTTGTGGAAAAGGTTAAGCAGACAGAAGTCCCCATTGAATCATTTCTCTTTTCAATTGACATTGACAGCCTCTATACTAATATTGACATTAAGGAGGGAATAAACTCCATCAGGAATATTTTCCAAAAATACCCAGACAAAAAAAGACCTGAAAAGGAATTATTACAATTATTAGAAATCAACTTAACGAGAAATGACTTTGAATTCAATGGGGACTTCTTCTTGCAGATAAAAGGTACAGCCATGGGCAAAAAATTCGCACCGGCATATGCCAACATTTTCATGGCAGAATGGGAAACTGCAGCCCTGGCAAAATGTGTCAAGAAACCACTGTACTACTATCGGTTTCTTGACGACATCTGGGGCATATGGCCACACTCTGAACAAGATTTTGAAACCTTTCTAAGCACTCTGAACGGCCATAATGATTCGATCAAATTAAAATCTACAATTAATAGAACCACAATTGATTTCTTGGATACAACCACTTTCAAAGGCCCAAATTTTCCACAGACACACAAATTGGATATTAAAGTATTCTTCAAGCCCACAGACACACATGCCCTTTTATTCAAAACAAGTTTCCACCCAAAACACACCTTTGCTGGTTTAATAAAGTCACAACTGTTGAGATTTCACAGAATTTGCACACAACCTACTGACTTCAGAGCAGCGACCAAAATTTTATTCTCAGCTCTCACCAGTAGGGGGTACTGTCGCTCTTTCCTCAGGAAATGCTTCAATTCATTCCTGCAGACAAAACCCATTGATTTGACACCTGTCCTGCCTGTCGTTTTGACCTATGCCCCATCAACGTGCAAACTAATCAGAGTGATTAGAAACAATTTTCAGGATCTTGTCCAGAAAACCCGATTGCTGGGGGATCATAAGGTAATAGCTGCCTTTAGGAGGAATAAAAACCTAAGGGATTTCCTCATTAAGGCAAAAATCTCACCTCTCTCTGAGCCCAAACTCAGAGACCAGGGGCAATTTTTTAAGCACCAGAAATGGTTGCGCAGTTTTTCTAATGGGACTGTATTCTGCTCACAAGCTAATGGGACTCCACGCTCCAAGAACTGTGTATATATGATCACTTGCAGCAAATGTGGAATTCAGTATGTGGGTGAGACAAGTAACACAATTCTGACAAGATTCACCCAGCACAGGTACAATGTGTTAAGGAAGAAGAACACACACACACAACTAGTGAAACACTTCCTGTCACATAGCTGGGAATCTGTCAGAGCCACAGTAATACAGGCAAATCCCAGATGGACTACTCAGCAGAGGAGGAAGGCTGAAAGACTCTGGATTGCAAAACTGGACACTGTACACCCTAAGGGGTTAAATGAAAAAAGTTTTTAAAGGACATAAAGTCCACATAATGTATATACTTGTTTATTATTACTGTTCTGTTTTTCCTGTGTTTGCCATGTTCATTGTTATTATCATTGTTACCAACACTCCACCTGTCTGTATATATTTGCTGTGACATCCTAACCATGAGTTTTATCCTAACCCTAACCAATTCTAACCCTGTGCTGATTCTAATCTTATCCTTGGAACCCGACCCTAAGCCCAAATCCTAACCCCAACCATTTTTAACCCTATTTTGGAATTGTAAACCTCATGTTCAGAATACTAACATAATCCCTTTTGCAGGGCACCAAGTTTGGGGCATGGTTCCTTGAGCCGGGAGCAGGGAAGGCCTGTGCATTGAGACTCGATTGCCTTCGGCAATCGAGTTCTCACCTTATCTCCTCCTAACCCGCCTGTGCCCCTTGTCAACCCACTCCTGGGACCCTCTGCCCTTACACTGAAACACTGTATATATATGTGTATACTCAATTGCTGTACATATCATCAACGTAATTCTGATTGTGATGATTTCCTTTTGACTCTCATATGGAGAGAGACTTTTTGTAAATACTGTATATTTCTATTCACAAGTTACTGTCGTCCGGTGTGTATATATTTTCTGACTGCATATTTTATCAACACTGTTTGGTTTGTGACCATGTTCCCTTAACTCTCATATGGAGAGCAACATTGTTTGAAAACTGTATATATTTCTGTTTACAAATTACTGTGATTCAAAATGTTCCTGAACGCAGCAAACGGGCTAACAACCAATCAATTTGAATCTTTCGAGGGGGGCCTCTGACTCACGGAGCAGGAGCTCCTCTCATTGGTTGTTGAGACCCGCAATGTTTGAATTTGGACTTGCGCAGTGCACACACCGGCGACTTGCATTGTAACTAATGTTTTATGATACTGTTTTCATTCTTCAAGTAAGCCAGCCTGAAGAAGGTTAATATTGACCGAAACGTCGCGACTTTGGCTTATTTCTTTGTGAATTTTGTAAAATTAGTTTGTTTTTATTTTTTGCATTAAGCGAAAATAAAGCTTTTTTTCATTCTCTGAAAAAACGTGAGGATTATTATTATTATTATTTTTGGGACACACAGCAATTTTTACACTGCTAGCACGGTCCCCAGCGACCATTTGTCTAAGCTGAGACAACAAGTGTGCCTGCAAAAATGCCCACGTTTTATCCAGAAGACGACTGGACCGTCGTCCGCCATCGCAGAGGCCGGAGAGGCGACCGCGACTTCAGAGACGACCGAAGGTCTCCCAGACGGACCAGCTACCCGTCCCGTGCCGTGCGCCGCACCTACGCATCGGTGGTGAGGGGACAGGACCGCCGTGAGGAGAGAGAAATTCCCCACAACGCTCACCCGGCATGGCGTCAACACCGGAGGGCAGAACAGCCAGCTCCAGTCCGCTATGCAGCCCGCTACCGTGATCGGCCGGAACAAAGGCACCGTTTTGAACAGGAGCGAGCCCGGGATCGTAGCTACCCATCCCACACTGAGCGCCGGACCTACGCTTCAGTGGTGAGTGGATGGCACCACCGGAGAGAGGAGAGAGAAATCCCCCACACATGGCGGCAGCGTCGGAGCAGAGAGCGACCAACTACGACCCGCTATGCTGCCCGTCACGGGGATCAACACGAGCAGAGGCGCCTGGCTGACCGAGGACAAGCATGGGACAGACGGTATGTGAAACGTGCCAGATTTTCACGACCTGAACCTCCCAGACACGCCGTGCCATCTGATGACACAGACTTTTCAGCTAAAGTGCGGATTATTCACAGACTGATCAAATCTGTTCATCACCTTAAAAACGTTTCAAGGGACAAATATCCGCCCTCCCTGAATAAAATTTTACAGAATTTAATGACTGTCATTAAGCCAGCTGCACCGAGCGAACAAACACAGACTCGAATAGAGGGTAATGCGAAGAACTGGGCATACACAGCACTCTTGATTCTCCGCGATCATTATTCTATGGCTATGGAGGTGGAGCTAAAACGCCTCTTTGAGTTTCCTAAACAGGACTGGGAAGGACCCTTTGAGGTGGCGTCATCCTGGGCCAAGCGCAACCTAGGCCGCCGTCTCCGACCGGAGTCACTGGACCAGACCCAGGCAGCCATCATAGCCAGACTGGCAGACCTGAGAGCGGACACCGAATCGAGAGAACAGAGCCGCGGGACCAGCGAGCCGACACGACAACCAGAGGTGAGGGATGATCTAATAACACTCGACTCGACCGAACCTCTGACAGAAGTGTTGCAGCCAGCTCCAACTGCACAGCCTGCCACGCCACAGCCCAGAGCCGGCCGAACCATAACGGTGACTGCACAGGTGCATGCTCCACCTCCAGCGCGCCCGGTCACCACGGCGACGGCGACCACCATGACCGACACCATCAGCGGTGACTGGTCACCTTTCATAGAGCGCGACGGTGAGGAGGACGACGATCCAAGACCCATCACCCCCACCCCCCATGAAGACCCTCCTGAACCCACACCAACGTCACCAAAAGACCGGAGAGTGGAGAGGGTATTCGCCGCGCTTCGCACAACCTCTGCTGAGGAGGAGCCACCCCCGCCCACTCAGTCCCCGCAACCGGAAGATGACATAATGATCGAGGTAATGGACCTCACTCAGGGGGACGAGACCATCCCCACGAGACCCATAAAAGACATTGAAACAGCGCCTGGACCGTCCACGTCTGCACATCTCGGCCTGCCACGCACCACACAGGACAGACTGAAATCCTGCGTGCAGACCCGCCTCCAGACGAGGAGAATGGAGGAATCCTCCCAGTCTCCTCCCCTTGCACCTGCTTCACCTGCTGAACAACCCGTCCTCCCCACGAGACATCCAAACACGCAGAGGAAGCTGCAGGATTGGAGCCTCCACATCAGGAAATCAGCACTCATCATCGGTGACTCAAATGTAAGCACACTCCCATCTTTTTCAGCGGAGAACGTGCAAATTGACAGCTTCCCCGGTGCAAAGTGGTGCCATGCACAGGCCCTGCTGGAAAAAGCCACTTCCAGCGTAGAAGTGGAAACAATAATTTTATCTTTTGGCCTAAATAACAGATCACAGAGGGACAAGAACACACCAATCACAGAACTGAAAAAGGCACTACTGACGGCCCAGAATGAATTTCCTGAAGCTGACATCTACGTGCCAGTGGTGAACTACTCCTCCGCTCTGCCCCAGAATGAGCAGGACACACTCCTGCACTTAAACACTTTCATTACAGGTCTGGTGAACCACATACCGGCTCTTCCTGATGACAGTTTTGAGACAGGAAGGGACAACATCCACTGGACTGACGTGACGGCTTTGCATATGTTGGAGCACTGGAATGCTTTTGTAGAGTCCCCTTGAGCCCATCTGATAAAAGGGAGGGGGTAAGTTCTGGTGTTATTAACTTGTCTAAGCATTTTAAGCCTTCCACTGCCCAGCGGAACCTCCTGAATAGGGGCCTTAATTTTATTCCTGCAATAGGTTATGACAAAAATTTTAAATTACAATGCAAGCATGATATTCAACAATATCACAGGAGAATCAAATTGGCTATTCATTATGGGGAGAAGTCTGATGCAGAACCCCAGCCTTTCACTCTTAAATCTGAGTGGTCTCCTCCATTAGGTCAGCTTCCACAGGAAGTGTCCACTTTAATGAAAGCTGACTATGAATATTTTAATAACCATTTCCACATCAGCCATGTTAAACCAAATTTAACGGAGGAGGAGCTCAAAGCTCTAAAAGAACTAAAAGAAAATAAATCAATAATCTTAAAACCAGCAGATAAAGGCAGCGCTGTAGTGATCTTGGACAGGGATCAATACCTACAAGAGGGCTACAGACAATTACATGATAAAACCTATTATTCTAAATTAAAGAAACCGATCTATTTGGATACATTACCTATTGTGGAGAAAATTGTTAATAATCTACACCTGAAAAAATTCATTAATTTCAAACAAAAAACCTATTTACTGGGCTCCGCTGAGCCAAGGGGAAGGCTCTTTTATTTATTACCAAAAATCCACAAAGACCCAGCAAAGTGGTCTGTACCATTTCAGGTGCCTCCTGGGCGTCCCATTGTGTCGGATTGCGGTAGTGAAACTTACCACACTGCAGAATATCTGGACTTCTTCCTTAATCCCTTATCCATAAGACATGACAGTTACATTAAGGATACGTATGACTTTGTGGAAAAGGTTAAGCAGACAGAAGTCCCCACTGAATCATTTCTCTTTTCAATTGACATTGACAGCCTATACACAAATATTGACATTAAGGAGGGAATAAACTCCATCAGGAATATTTTCCAAAAATACCCAGACAAAAAAAGACCTGAAAAAGAATTATTACAATTATTAGAAATCAACTTAACGAGAAATGATTTTGAATTCAATGGGGACTTCTTCTTGCAAATTAAAGGTACGGCCATGGGCAAAAAATTCGCGCCGGCATATGCCAACATTTTCATGGCAGAATGGGAAACTGCAGCCCTGGCAAAATGTGTCAAGAAACCACTGTACTATTACCGATTTCTTGACGACATCTGGGGCATATGGCCACACTCTGAACAAGATTTTGAAGCCTTTCTAAGCACTCTGAATGGCCATAATAATTCGATCAAATTAAAATCTACAATTAATAAAACCACAATTGATTTCTTGGATACAACTACTTTCAAAGGCCCAAATTTTCCACAGACACACAAATTGGATATTAAAGTATTCTTCAAGCCCACAGACACACATGCCCTTTTATTCAAAACAAGTTTCCACCCAAAACACACCTTTGCTGGTTTAATAAAGTCACAACTGTTGAGATTTCACAGAATTTGCACACAACCTACTGACTTCAGAGCAGCGACCAAAATTTTATTCTCAGCTCTCACCAGTAGGGGGTATTGTCGCTCTTTCCTCAGGAAATGCTTCAATTCATTCCTGCAGACAAAACCCATTGATTTGACACCTGTCCTGCCTGTTGTTTTGACCTATGCCCCATCAATGTGCAAACTAATCAGAGTGATTAGAAACAATTTTCAGGATCTTGTCCAGAAAACCCAATTGCTGGGGGATCACAAGGTTATAGCTGCCTTTAGGAGGAATAAAAACCTAAGGGATTTCCTCATTAAGGCAAAAATCTCGCCTCTCTCTGAGCCCAAACTCAGAGACCAGGGGCAATTTTTTAAGCACCAGAAATGGTTGCGCAGTTTTTCTAATGGGAATGTATTCTGCTCACAAGCTAATGGGACTCCACGCTCCAAGAACTGTGTATATATGATCACTTGCAGCAAATGTGGGATTCAGTATGTGGGTGAGACAAGCAACACAATTTTGACAAGATTCACCCAGCATAGGTATAATGTGTTAAGGAAGAAGAACACACACACACAACTGGTGAAACACTTCCTGACACATGGCTGGGAATCTGTCAGAGCAACAGTAACACAGGCAAATCCCAGGTGGACTACTCAGCAGAGGAGGAAGGCTGAAAGACTCTGGATTGCAAAACTGGACACTGTACACCCTAAGGGGTTAAATGAAAAAAGTTTTTAAAGGACATAAAGTCCACATAATGTATATACTTGTTTATTATTACTGTTCTGTTTTTCCTGTGTTTGCCATGTTCATTGTTATTATCATTGTTACCAACACTCCACCTGTCTGTATATATTTGCTGTGACATCCTAACCATGAGTTTTATCCTAACCCTAACCAATTCTAACCCTGTGCTGATTCTAATCTTATCCTTGGAACCCGACCCTAAGCCCAAATCCTAACCCCAACCATTTTTAACCCTATTTTGGAATTGTAAACCTCATGTTCAGAATACTAACATAATCCCTTTTGCAGGGCACCAAGTTTGGGGCATGGTTCCTTGAGCCGGGAGCAGGGAAGGCCTGTGCATTGAGACTCGATTGCCTTCGGCAATCGAGTTCTCACCTTATCTCCTCCTAACCCGCCTGTGCCCCTTGTCAACCCACTCCTGGGACCCTCTGCCCTTACACTGAAACACTGTATATATATGTGTATACTCAATTGCTGTACATATCATCAACGTAATTCTGATTGTGATGATTTCCTTTTGACTCTCATATGGAGAGAGACTTTTTGTAAATACTGTATATTTCTATTCACAAGTTACTGTCGTCCGGTGTGTATATATTTTCTGACTGCATATTTTATCAACACTGTTTGGTTTGTGACCATGTTCCCTTAACTCTCATATGGAGAGCAACATTGTTTGAAAACTGTATATATTTCTGTTTACAAATTACTGTGATTCAAAATGTTCCTGAACGCAGCAAACGGGCTAACAACCAATCAATTTGAATCTTTCGAGGGGGGCCTCTGACTCACGGAGCAGGAGCTCCTCTCATTGGTTGTTGAGACCCGCAATGTTTGAATTTGGACTTGCGCAGTGCACACACCGGCGACTTGCATTGTAACTAATGTTTTATGATACTGTTTTCATTCTTCAAGTAAGCCAGCCTGAAGAAGGTTAATATTGACCGAAACGTCGCGACTTTGGCTTATTTCTTTGTGAATTTTGTAAAATTAGTTTGTTTTTATTTTTTGCATTAAGCGAAAATAAAGCTTTTTTTCATTCTCTGAAAAAACGTGAGGATTATTATTATTATTATTTTTGGGACACACAGCAATTTTTACACTGCTAGCACGGTCCCCAGCGACCATTTGTCTAAGCTGAGACAACAAGTGTGCCTGCAAAAATGCCCACGTTTTATCCAGAAGACGACTGGACCGTCGTCCGCCATCGCAGAGGCCGGAGAGGCGACCGCGACTTCAGAGACGACCGAAGGTCTCCCAGACGGACCAGCTACCCGTCCCGTGCCGTGCGCCGCACCTACGCATCGGTGGTGAGGGGACAGGACCGCCGTGAGGAGAGAGAAATTCCCCACAACGCTCACCCGGCATGGCGTCAACACCGGAGGGCAGAACAGCCAGCTCCAGTCCGCTATGCAGCCCGCTACCGTGATCGGCCGGAACAAAGGCACCGTTTTGAACAGGAGCGAGCCCGGGATCGTAGCTACCCATCCCACACTGAGCGCCGGACCTACGCTTCAGTGGTGAGTGGATGGCACCACCGGAGAGAGGAGAGAGAAATCCCCCACACATGGCGGCAGCGTCGGAGCAGAGAGCGACCAACTACGACCCGCTATGCTGCCCGTCACGGGGATCAACACGAGCAGAGGCGCCTGGCTGACCGAGGACAAGCATGGGACAGACGGTATGTGAAACGTGCCAGATTTTCACGACCTGAACCTCCCAGACACGCCGTGCCATCTGATGACACAGACTTTTCAGCTAAAGTGCGGATTATTCACAGACTGATCAAATCTGTTCATCACCTTAAAAACGTTTCAAGGGACAAATATCCGCCCTCCCTGAATAAAATTTTACAGAATTTAATGACTGTCATTAAGCCAGCTGCACCGAGCGAACAAACACAGACTCGAATAGAGGGTAATGCGAAGAACTGGGCATACACAGCACTCTTGATTCTCCGCGATCATTATTCTATGGCTATGGAGGTGGAGCTAAAACGCCTCTTTGAGTTTCCTAAACAGGACTGGGAAGGACCCTTTGAGGTGGCGTCATCCTGGGCCAAGCGCAACCTAGGCCGCCGTCTCCGACCGGAGTCACTGGACCAGACCCAGGCAGCCATCATAGCCAGACTGGCAGACCTGAGAGCGGACACCGAATCGAGAGAACAGAGCCGCGGGACCAGCGAGCCGACACGACAACCAGAGGTGAGGGATGATCTAATAACACTCGACTCGACCGAACCTCTGACAGAAGTGTTGCAGCCAGCTCCAACTGCACAGCCTGCCACGCCACAGCCCAGAGCCGGCCGAACCATAACGGTGACTGCACAGGTGCATGCTCCACCTCCAGCGCGCCCGGTCACCACGGCGACGGCGACCACCATGACCGACACCATCAGCGGTGACTGGTCACCTTTCATAGAGCGCGACGGTGAGGAGGACGACGATCCAAGACCCATCACCCCCACCCCCCATGAAGACCCTCCTGAACCCACACCAACGTCACCAAAAGACCGGAGAGTGGAGAGGGTATTCGCCGCGCTTCGCACAACCTCTGCTGAGGAGGAGCCACCCCCGCCCACTCAGTCCCCGCAACCGGAAGATGACATAATGATCGAGGTAATGGACCTCACTCAGGGGGACGAGACCATCCCCACGAGACCCATAAAAGACATTGAAACAGCGCCTGGACCGTCCACGTCTGCACATCTCGGCCTGCCACGCACCACACAGGACAGACTGAAATCCTGCGTGCAGACCCGCCTCCAGACGAGGAGAATGGAGGAATCCTCCCAGTCTCCTCCCCTTGCACCTGCTTCACCTGCTGAACAACCCGTCCTCCCCACGAGACATCCAAACACGCAGAGGAAGCTGCAGGATTGGAGCCTCCACATCAGGAAATCAGCACTCATCATCGGTGACTCAAATGTAAGCACACTCCCATCTTTTTCAGCGGAGAACGTGCAAATTGACAGCTTCCCCGGTGCAAAGTGGTGCCATGCACAGGCCCTGCTGGAAAAAGCCACTTCCAGCGTAGAAGTGGAAACAATAATTTTATCTTTTGGCCTAAATAACAGATCACAGAGGGACAAGAACACACCAATCACAGAACTGAAAAAGGCACTACTGACGGCCCAGAATGAATTTCCTGAAGCTGACATCTACGTGCCAGTGGTGAACTACTCCTCCGCTCTGCCCCAGAATGAGCAGGACACACTCCTGCACTTAAACACTTTCATTACAGGTCTGGTGAACCACATACCGGCTCTTCCTGATGACAGTTTTGAGACAGGAAGGGACAACATCCACTGGACTGACGTGACGGCTTTGCATATGTTGGAGCACTGGAATGCTTTTGTAGAGTCCCCTTGAGCCCATCTGATAAAAGGGAGGGGGTAAGTTCTGGTGTTATTAACTTGTCTAAGCATTTTAAGCCTTCCACTGCCCAGCGGAACCTCCTGAATAGGGGCCTTAATTTTATTCCTGCAATAGGTTATGACAAAAATTTTAAATTACAATGCAAGCATGATATTCAACAATATCACAGGAGAATCAAATTGGCTATTCATTATGGGGAGAAGTCTGATGCAGAACCCCAGCCTTTCACTCTTAAATCTGAGTGGTCTCCTCCATTAGGTCAGCTTCCACAGGAAGTGTCCACTTTAATGAAAGCTGACTATGAATATTTTAATAACCATTTCCACATCAGCCATGTTAAACCAAATTTAACGGAGGAGGAGCTCAAAGCTCTAAAAGAACTAAAAGAAAATAAATCAATAATCTTAAAACCAGCAGATAAAGGCAGCGCTGTAGTGATCTTGGACAGGGATCAATACCTACAAGAGGGCTACAGACAATTACATGATAAAACCTATTATTCTAAATTAAAGAAACCGATCTATTTGGATACATTACCTATTGTGGAGAAAATTGTTAATAATCTACACCTGAAAAAATTCATTAATTTCAAACAAAAAACCTATTTACTGGGCTCCGCTGAGCCAAGGGGAAGGCTCTTTTATTTATTACCAAAAATCCACAAAGACCCAGCAAAGTGGTCTGTACCATTTCAGGTGCCTCCTGGGCGTCCCATTGTGTCGGATTGCGGTAGTGAAACTTACCACACTGCAGAATATCTGGACTTCTTCCTTAATCCCTTATCCATAAGACATGACAGTTACATTAAGGATACGTATGACTTTGTGGAAAAGGTTAAGCAGACAGAAGTCCCCACTGAATCATTTCTCTTTTCAATTGACATTGACAGCCTATACACAAATATTGACATTAAGGAGGGAATAAACTCCATCAGGAATATTTTCCAAAAATACCCAGACAAAAAAAGACCTGAAAAAGAATTATTACAATTATTAGAAATCAACTTAACGAGAAATGATTTTGAATTCAATGGGGACTTCTTCTTGCAAATTAAAGGTACGGCCATGGGCAAAAAATTCGCGCCGGCATATGCCAACATTTTCATGGCAGAATGGGAAACTGCAGCCCTGGCAAAATGTGTCAAGAAACCACTGTACTATTACCGATTTCTTGACGACATCTGGGGCATATGGCCACACTCTGAACAAGATTTTGAAGCCTTTCTAAGCACTCTGAATGGCCATAATAATTCGATCAAATTAAAATCTACAATTAATAAAACCACAATTGATTTCTTGGATACAACTACTTTCAAAGGCCCAAATTTTCCACAGACACACAAATTGGATATTAAAGTATTCTTCAAGCCCACAGACACACATGCCCTTTTATTCAAAACAAGTTTCCACCCAAAACACACCTTTGCTGGTTTAATAAAGTCACAACTGTTGAGATTTCACAGAATTTGCACACAACCTACTGACTTCAGAGCAGCGACCAAAATTTTATTCTCAGCTCTCACCAGTAGGGGGTATTGTCGCTCTTTCCTCAGGAAATGCTTCAATTCATTCCTGCAGACAAAACCCATTGATTTGACACCTGTCCTGCCTGTTGTTTTGACCTATGCCCCATCAATGTGCAAACTAATCAGAGTGATTAGAAACAATTTTCAGGATCTTGTCCAGAAAACCCAATTGCTGGGGGATCACAAGGTTATAGCTGCCTTTAGGAGGAATAAAAACCTAAGGGATTTCCTCATTAAGGCAAAAATCTCGCCTCTCTCTGAGCCCAAACTCAGAGACCAGGGGCAATTTTTTAAGCACCAGAAATGGTTGCGCAGTTTTTCTAATGGGAATGTATTCTGCTCACAAGCTAATGGGACTCCACGCTCCAAGAACTGTGTATATATGATCACTTGCAGCAAATGTGGGATTCAGTATGTGGGTGAGACAAGCAACACAATTTTGACAAGATTCACCCAGCATAGGTATAATGTGTTAAGGAAGAAGAACACACACACACAACTGGTGAAACACTTCCTGACACATGGCTGGGAATCTGTCAGAGCAACAGTAACACAGGCAAATCCCAGGTGGACTACTCAGCAGAGGAGGAAGGCTGAAAGACTCTGGATTGCAAAACTGGACACTGTACACCCTAAGGGGTTAAATGAAAAAAGTTTTTAAAGGACATAAAGTCCACATAATGTATATACTTGTTTATTATTACTGTTCTGTTTTTCCTGTGTTTGCCATGTTCATTGTTATTATCATTGTTACCAACACTCCACCTGTCTGTATATATTTGCTGTGACATCCTAACCATGAGTTTTATCCTAACCCTAACCAATTCTAACCCTGTGCTGATTCTAATCTTATCCTTGGAACCCGACCCTAAGCCCAAATCCTAACCCCAACCATTTTTAACCCTATTTTGGAATTGTAAACCTCATGTTCAGAATACTAACATAATCCCTTTTGCAGGGCACCAAGTTTGGGGCATGGTTCCTTGAGCCGGGAGCAGGGAAGGCCTGTGCATTGAGACTCGATTGCCTTCGGCAATCGAGTTCTCACCTTATCTCCCCCTAACCCTAACCCCTAACCCTAACCCCCTGTTTTCACCTAACCCCTAACTTTGCCCGTGCCTCGTGGGGGTGGGAGATGCCCCTGCCTGTCCCAAACCCTTACCCTAACCAGGGGGGGGTTTGAAATTCAACTTTGAACAAAAAACCTAAAAAGAGGAAAGAAAAAAACCTAAAAAAAGAAGGGAGAAGAAATAATAAAGTAAAAAAATACTTACCTGTCGCAGAACCTAAAAAAAGAAGAAAAAGTAAAGTTAAAATATACTTACCTGAAAAAACCTAAATAAAAGGAAGAGAAAGAACCTAAATAAAAAGAGTCATTATTACCGGGCCAGTCTGAAGAAGGCACAACTCAGCCGAAACGTCGCGACGGCCCCAAGACAGTTAACCCAAGATATGGGCAATTTTTGGAACACCCGGGCAGGGTCTCCACCTCCCGGCAAGAACCCTCGGCCCCCACGATGGTCAGTGCCTGCCAGGCCCTTGGTGGCCTGTTTTCACCTAACCCCTAACTTTGCCCGTGCCTCGTGGGGGTGGGAGATGCCCCTGCCTGTCCCAAACCCTTACCCTAACCAGGGGGGGGTTTGAAATTCAACTTTGAACAAAAAACCTAAAAAGAGGAAAGAAAAAAACCTAAAAAAAGAAGGGAGAAGAAATAATAAAGTAAAAAAATACTTACCTGTCGCAGAACCTAAAAAAAGAAGAAAAAGTAAAGTTAAAATATACTTACCTGAAAAAACCTAAATAAAAGGAAGAGAAAGAACCTAAATAAAAAGAGTCATTATTACCGGGCCAGTCTGAAGAAGGCACAACTCAGCCGAAACGTCGCGACGGCCCCAAGACAGTTAACCCAAGATATGGGCAATTTTTGGAACACCCGGGCAGGGTCTCCACCTCCCGGCAAGAACCCTCGGCCCCCACGATGGTCAGTGCCTGCCAGGCCCTTGGTGGCCTGTTTTCACCTAACCCCTAACTTTGCCCGTGCCTCGTGGGGGTGGGAGATGCCCCTGCCTGTCCCAAACCCTTACCCTAACCAGGGGGGGGTTTGAAATTCAACTTTGAACAAAAAACCTAAAAAGAGGAAAGAAAAAAACCTAAAAAAAGAAGGGAGAAGAAATAATAAAGTAAAAAAATACTTACCTGTCGCAGAACCTAAAAAAAGAAGAAAAAGTAAAGTTAAAATATACTTACCTGAAAAAACCTAAATAAAAGGAAGAGAAAGAACCTAAATAAAAAGAGTCATTATTACCGGGCCAGTCTGAAGAAGGCACAACTCAGCCGAAACGTCGCGACGGCCCCAAGACAGTTAACCCAAGATATGGGCAATTTTTGGAACACCCGGGCAGGGTCTCCACCTCCCGGCAAGAACCCTCGGCCCCCACGATGGTCAGTGCCTGCCAGGCCCTTGGTGGCCTGTTTTCACCTAACCCCTAACCCCTAACCCTAACCCCAGTAGGGGGTATTGTCGCTCTTTCCTCAGGAAATGCTTCAATTCATTCCTGCAGACAAAACCCATTGATTTGACACCTGTCCTGCCTGTCGTTTTGACCTATGCCCCATCAATGTGCAAACTAATCAGAGTGATTAGAAACAATTTTCAGGATCTTGTCCAGAAAACCCAATTGCTGGGGGATCACAAGGTTATAGCTGCCTTTAGGAGGAATAAAAACCTAAGGGATTTCCTCATTAAGGCAAAAATCTCGCCTCTCTCTGAGCCCAAACTCAGAGACCAGGGGCAATTTTTTAAGCACCAGAAATGGTTGCGCAGTTTTTCTAATGGGAATGTATTCTGCTCACAAGCTAATGGGACTCCACGCTCCAAGAACTGTGTATATATGATCACTTGCAGCAAATGTGGGATTCAGTATGTGGGTGAGACAAGCAACACAATTTTGACAAGATTCACCCAGCATAGGTATAATGTGTTAAGGAAGAAGAACACACACACACAACTGGTGAAACACTTCCTGACACATGGCTGGGAATCTGTCAGAGCAACAGTAACACAGGCAAATCCCAGGTGGACTACTCAGCAGAGGAGGAAGGCTGAAAGACTCTGGATTGCAAAACTGGACACTGTACACCCTAAGGGGTTAAATGAAAAAAGTTTTTAAAGGACATAAAGTCCACATAATGTATATACTTGTTTATTATTACTGTTCTGTTTTTCCTGTGTTTGCCATGTTCATTATTATTATCATTGTTACCAACACTCCACCTGTCTGTATATATTTGCTGTGACATCCTAACCATGAGTTTTATCCTAACCCTAACCAATTCTAACCCTGTGCTGATTCTAATCTTATCCTTGGAACCCGACCCTAAGCCCAAATCCTAACCCCAACCATTTTTAACCCTATTTTGGAATTGTAAACCTCATGTTTAGAATACTAACATAATCCCTTTTGCAGGGCACCAAGTTTGGGGCATGGTTCCTTGAGCCGGGAGCAGGGAAGGCCTGTGCATTGAGACTCGATTGCCTTCGGCAATCGAGTTCTCACCTTATCTCCCCCTAACCCCTAACCCTAACCCCCCCCTAACCCTAACCCTAACCCTAACCCTAACCCCAGTAATCACCTTATTTAAGGCATTGCGTGAAAGGGGATATTCTCGACCTTTTTTAAAGAAATGTCTTAGGACCTTTCAGGAGGACAGTGAGAAGGTCAAGGGGGACTTACTCCCACTCATTAGCACATTTTCCTCCAATAGTAGGTATTTTAACAGACACATGAAGACTCATTTTGATGAGGTCATAGGTCAGGCAGCTCTTATCCCAAATTCAAGGGTCATTTCGGCCTTTCGGAGGAACAAGAACTTAGCTGACCTGCTTGTAAGGGCCAGACTTCCACGGCTCGACTCGAGCAAACCGAGGTACTTGGAGGCCCTGTTTACGAAGCTGGAGTTTGTTAGGAATGTCAAGGACAGGACTATTATTTCAGTTACGCAAAGTTTCAGCCCACACACAAAGAATTGTGTTTATGTTGTTTTTTGCTCAAAGTGTGGAATGAAGTACGTGGGTGAAACTAGAAATGATTTGTACAGTAGGTTGTACCAACATGTGTATAACATCAGGAAAAAGAAGGAACCTGATGCACCTTTAGTTGTACATTTTCTTAAGCATGGCTGGGATTCGCTGAGAATGGCTGGACTACAACAAGGCATGGATTGGACAGATTGGGAACGAAAAAAGAGGGAGAGATATTGGATTTATGCATTGGGAACTAAAGAACCATTGGGACTTAACATAAAATGGAATTAGACTTTTATTGGGGAAGGTTTTGGTTAATTTCCAACCCTTAATCCCACCCTAACCTCAACCTCTTTAACCCTATTGGTCTCAGTATGTTAATTTAAACCCGATTTAGTTTTGACCCCAAAACCCACCCCCCCTGTTTTGGTTCTCCACTGTTTTACACTACCCTAGCCCCAACCCAAGCCCCATCCCTAAACCTAACCTCACTGTAAGCCCTATGTCAGTCTAACCCCAGTCCTTTGTCTTATCCTAACCCTAACCCCAGCCCTGTATGTTAGCCCTAACCCTAACCACTTTATCCCCACCTCCTGTCCCTCGGTATATATTATTTAATGAAGGGGGAATTAAATTAGTGAGGAATTGGAAAATTGGCTTAAAAATTCTAAAAACCAGGGTTCATAAATTTATTAGCACAATTCATAGGGTTTGCAAGACTATTTACAGTTAAAAATGGATTAAAAAACAAATTGGGAATAAAAACAGTGATTAAATTAATTTGGCTTTAAAATTCATTAACAGTAATTTCATGGAGTGCAAATATGTTATTTTTGGCTAAAAAACAGTTAAAATGTAATGTAGATTAAAAAATAAAGACCAAATTCATTTTTACCGAACCAAAGTTAAAAAAGACGAATGGGATTTTACACAGCCGAGGGGAGAATATAAAAGGCGGAGCTCACACAGGAGCTCATTTTCCACTCGGCACTCGATGAGAGCACATCTCTGCCAGTCCAACTGTTGCCAGCTAATCTAGCTTACAGTTTTCTGTGTGCCACACCTGAAGAAGACCGTGTACGGTCGAAACGTTGTGTTTTTTGTGTTTATTTTTGAATAAACAGTTTTTTTTGGCACACCTTCTTTTGTTGTTTACTGTTTTTACGTGATTTTTTCCTTTCCACATTTTGGAAAGCGTTTTTTGTTCACATTAAGATTAAATAAATATTTTTTGAAGCACATTTAATTTTTTTTGGAAAAAAGAAAAGAGACAAAAAATTTCTGGACGCCATGGACGATGGCTGGACGGTGGTGCGCTATGGCCGCCGCCGCCAACGTGACCGCCAAGTCTTCTGGGACGGGTACGGAGGGCCGCAGGGAGGGATGGACCGTGCACGCTCCTTTTCCTTTCGGAGAAGGGATTATTTTCCTCATCCTAACCCTAACCCTAACCCTAACCCTAACCCCCCCCTAACCCTAACCCTAACCCTAACCCTAACTCTGAACATTCCGGAATTCTGAAAATTCCGGAACCTTGCTGCATTCCGGAACTCTGAATTCCGGAACCTTGGTGCATTCCGGAACTCCAAACATTCCGGAACTCTGAACATTCCGGAATTCCGAACATTCCGGAACCTTGGTGCATTCTGGAACTCTGAACATTCCGGAACTCTGAACATTCCGGAATTCCGAACATTCCAGAACCTTGGTGCATTCCGGAACTCTGAACATTCCGGAATTCTGAACATTCCAGAACCTTGGTGCATTCCGGAACTCTTAACATTCCGGAACCTTGGTGCATTCCGGAACTCTGAACATTCCGGAATTCCGAACATTCCGGAACCTTGGTGCATTCCGGAACTCTTAACATTCCGGAACTCTAAACATTCCGGAACTCTGAACATTCCGGAATTCCGAACATTCCGGAACCTTGGTACATTCCGGAATTCCAAACATTCCGGAACCTTGGTGCATTCCGGAACCTTGGTGCATTCCGGAACTCTGAACATTCCGGAACTCTGAACATTCCGGAACCTTTGTGCATTCCGGAACCTTGGTGCATTCCGGAACTCTGAACATTCCGGAACCTTGGTGCATTCCGGAATTCCGAACATTCCGGAACCTTGGTGCATTCCGGAACTCTGAACATTCCGGAACTCTGAACATTCCGGAACCTTGGTGCATTCCGGAACTCTGAACATTCCGGAATTCTGAACATTCCGGAACCTTGGTGCATTCCGGAACGCTTAACATTCCGGAACCTTGGTGCATTCCGGAACTCTGGTGCATTCCGGAACTCTTAACATTCCGGAACCTTGGTGCATTCCGGAACTCTGAACATTCCGGAACTCTGAACATTCCGGAATTCTGAAAATTCCGGAACCTTGCTGCATTCCGGAACTCTGAATTCCGGAACCTTGGTGCATTCCGGAACTCCAAACATTCCGGAACTCTGAACATTCCGGAATTCCGAACATTCCGGAACCTTGGTGCATTCCGGAACTCTGAACATTCCGGAACTCTGAACATTCCGGAATTCCGAACATTCCGGAACCTTGGTGCATTCCGGAACTCTGAACATTCCGGAATTCTGAAAATTCCGGAACCTTGCTGCATTCCGGAACTCTGAATTCCGGAACCTTGGTGCATTCCGGAACTCCAAACATTCCGGAACTCTGAACATTCCGGAATTCCGAACATTCCGGAACCTTGGTGCATTCCGGAACTCTGAACATTCCGGAACTCTGAACATTCCGGAATTCCGAACATTCCAGAACCTTGGTGCATTCCGGAACTCTGAACATTCCGGAACCTTGGTGCATTCCGGAACTCTGAACATTCCGGAACTCTGAACATTCCGGAATTCTGAAAATTCCGGAACCTTGCTGCATTCCGGAACTCTGAATTCCGGAACCTTGGTGCAATCCGGAACTCTGAACATTCCGGAATCTTGGTGCATTCCGGAATTCCGAACATTCCGGAACCTTGGTGCATTCCGGAACTCTGAATATTCCGGAATTCCGAACATTCCGGAACCTTGGTGCATTCCGGAACTCTGAACATTCCGGAACTCTGAACATTCCGGAATTCCGAACATTCCGGAACCTTGGTGCATTCCGGAACTCTGAACATTCCGGAACTCTGAACATTCCGGAATTCCGAACATTCCACAACCTTGGTGCATTCCGGAACTCTGAACATTCCGGAACATTGGTGCATTCCGGAACTCTGAACATTCCGGAATTCTGAACATTCCGGAACCTTGGTGCATTCCGGAACTCTTAACATTCCGGAACCTTGGTGCATTCCGGAACTCTGAACATTCCGGAACTCTGAACATTCCGGAATTCTGAAAATTCCGGAACCTTGCTGCATTCCGGAACTCTGAATTCCGGAACCTTGGTGCATTCCGGAACTCCAAACATTCCGGAACTCTGAACATTCCGGAATTCCGAACATTCCGGAACCTTGGTGCATTCCGGAACTCTGAACATTCCGGAACTCTGAACATTCCGGAATTCCGAACATTCCGGAACCTTGGTGCATTCCGGAACTCTGAACATTCCGGAATTCTGAAAATTCCGGAACCTTGCTGCATTCCGGAACTCTGAATTCCGGAACCTTGGTGCATTCCGGAACTCCAAACATTCCGGAACTCTGAACATTCCGGAATTCCGAACATTCCGGAACCTTGGTGCATTCCGGAACTCTGAACATTCCGGAATTCTGAACATTCCGGAACCTTGGTGCATTCCGGAACTCTTAACATTCCGGAACCTTGGTGCATTCCGGAACTCTGAACATTCCGGAACTCTGAACATTCCGGAATTCCGAACATTCCGGAACCTTGGTGCATTCCGGAACTCTGAACATTCCGGAACTCTTAACATTCCGGAACCTTGGTGCATTCCGGAACTCTGAACATTCCGGAATTCCGAACATTCCGGAACCTTGGTGCATTCCGGAACTCTGAACATTCCGGAACTCTGAACATTCCGGAATTCCGAACATTCCGGAACCTTGGTACATTCCGGAATTCCGAACATTCCGGAACCTTGGTGCATTCCGGAACCTTGGTGCATTCCGGAACTCTGAACATTCCGGAACCTTGGTGCATTCCGGAACTCTGAACATTCCGGAACTCTGAACATTCCGGAATTCTGAAAATTCCGGAACCTTGCTGCATTCCGGAACTCTGAATTCCGGAACCTTGGTGCATTCCGGAACTCCAAACATTCCGGAACTCTGAACATTCCGGAATTCCGAACATTCCGGAACCTTGGTGCATTCTGGAACTCTGAACATTCCGGAACTCTGAACATTCCGGAATTCCGAACATTCCAGAACCTTGGTGCATTCCGGAACTCTGAACATTCCGGAATTCTGAACATTCCAGAACCTTGGTGCATTCTGGAACTCTTCACATTCCGGAACCTTGGTGCATTCCGGAACTCTGAACATTCCGGAATTCCGAACATTCCGGAACCTTGGTGCATTCCGGAACTCTTAACATTCCGGAACTCTAAACATTCCGGAACTCTGAACATTCCGGAATTCCGAACATTCCGGAACCTTGGTACATTCCGGAATTCCGAACATTCCGGAACTCTGAACATTCCGGAACCTTGGTGCATTCCGGAACTCTGAACATTCCGGAATTCTGAACATTCCGGAACCTTGGTGCATTCCGGAACGCTTAACATTCCGGAACCTTGGTGCATTCCGGAACTCTGAACATTCCGGAATTCCGAACATTCCGGAACCTTGGTGCATTCCGGAACTCTTAACATTCTGGAACCTTGGTGCATTCCGGAACTCTAAACATTCCGGAACTCTGAACATTCCGGAATTCCGAACATTCCGGAACCTTGGTACATTCCGGAATTCCGAACATTCCGGAACCTTGGTGCATTCCGGAACCTTGGTGCATTCCGGAACTCTGAACATTCCGGAACCTTGGTGCATTCCGGAACTCTGAACATTCCAGAACCTTGGTGCATTCCAGAACTCTTAACATTCCGGAACCTTGCTGCATTCCGGAACTCTGAATTCCGGAACCTTGGTGCATTCCGGAACTCCAAACATTCCGGAACTCTGAACATTCCGGAATTCCGAACATTCCGGAACCTTGGTGCATTCCGGAACTCTGAACATTCCGGAACTCTGAACATTCCGGAATTCCGAACATTCCAGAACCTTGGTGCATTCCGGAACTCTGAACATTCCGGAACCTTGGTGCATTCCGGAACTCTGAACATTCCAGAACCTTGGTGCATTCCGGAACTCTTAACATTCCGGAACCTTGGTGCATTCCGGAACTCTGAACATTCCGGAATTCCGAACATTCCGGAACCTTGGTGCATTCCGGAACTCTGAACATTCCGGAATTCCGAACATTCCGGAACCTTGGTGCATTCCGGAACTCTGAACATTCCGGAATTCCGAACATTCTGGAACCTTGGTACATTCCGGAACCTTGGTGCATTCCGGAACTCTGAACATTCCGGAACTCTGAACATTCCGGAACCTTGGTGCATTCCGGAACTCTGAACATTCCGGAACTCTGAACATTCCCGAACCTTGGTGCATTCCGGAATGTTCAGAGTTCTGGAATGCACCAAGGTTCCGGAATGTTCAGAGTTCCGGAATGTTTGGAGTTCCGGAATGCACCAAGGTTCCGGAATGTTCGGAATTCCGGAATGTTCAGAGTTCCGCAATGCACCAAGGTTCCGGAATGTTCGGAATTCCGGAATGTTCAGAGTTCCGGAATGCACCAAGGTTCCGGAATGTTCAGAGTTCCGGAATGCACCAAGGTTCCGGAATGTTCAGAATTCCGGAATGCACCAAGGTTCCGGAATGCACCAAGGTTCCGGAATGCACCAAGGTTCCGGAATGTTAAGAGTTCCGGAATGCACCAAGGTTCCGGAATGTTCGGAATTCCGGAATGTTCAGAGTTCCGGAATGCACCAAGGTTCCGGAATGTTCAGAGTTCCGGAATGCACCAAGGTTCCGGAATGTTCAGAATTCCGGAATGCACCAAGGTTCCGGAATGCACCAAGGTTCCGGAATGCACCAAGGTTCCGGAATGTTAAGAGTTCCGGAATGCACCAAGGTTCCGGAATGTTCGGAATTCCGGAATGTTCAGAGTTCCGGAATGTTTAGAGTTCCGGAATGCACCAAGGTTCCGGAATGTTCAGAATTCCGGAATGCACCAAGGTTCCGGAATGCACCAAGGTTCCGGAATGTTCGGAATTCCGGAATGCACCAAGGTTCCGGAATGTTCGGAATTCCGGAATGTTCAGAGTTCCGGAATGTTTAGAGTTCCGGAATGCACCAAGGTTCCGGAATGCACCAAGGTTCCGGAATGTTCGGAATTCCGGAATGTTCAGAGTTCTGGAATGTTCAGAGTTCCGGAATGCACCAAGGTTCCGGAACGTTCGGAATTCCGGAATGCACCAAGGTTCCGGAATGTTTGGAATTCCGGAATGCACCAAGGTTCCGGAATGCACCAAGGTTCCGGAATGTTCGGAATTCCGGAATGTTCAGAGTTCCTGAATGCACCAAGGTTTCGGAATGTTCGGAATTCCGGGAGGTTCAGAGTTCCGGAATGCACCAAGGTTCCGGAATGTTCAGTTCCAGAATGCACCAAGGTTCCGGAATGTTCAGAGTTCCGGAATGCACCAAGGTTCCGGAATGTTCGGAATTCCAGAATGTTCAGAGTTCCGGAATGTTCAGAGTTCCGGAATGCACCAAGGTTCCGGAATTCAGAGTTCCGGAATGCAGCAAGGTTCCGGAATTTTCAGAATTCCGGAATGTACCAAGGTTCCGGAATGCACCAAGGTTCCGGAATGTTTGGAATTCCGGAATGTTCAGAGTTCCAGAATGCACCAAGGTTCGGGAATGTTCAGAGTTCCGGAATGCACCAAGGTTCGGGAATGTTCAGAGTTCCGGAATGCACCAAGGTTCCGGAATGTTAAGAGTTCCGGAATGCACCAAGGTTCCGGAATGTTCGGAATTGCGGAATGCACCAAGGTTCCGGAATGCACCAAGGTTCCGGAATGTTCGGAATTCCGGAATGTTCAGAGTTCCGGAATGCACCAAGGTTCCGGAATGTTCGGAATTCCGGAATGCACCAAGGTTCCGGAATGCACCAAGGTTCCGGAATGTTCGGAATTCCGGAATGTTCAGAGTTCCGGAATGCACCCAGGTTCCGGAATGTTCGGAATTCCGGAATGTTCAGAGTTCCGGAATGTTGAGAGTTCCGGATTGCAGCAAGGTTCCGGAATTTTCAGAATTCCGGAATGTACCAAGGTTCCGGAATTTTCAGAATTCCGGAATGTTCAGAGTTCCGGAATGCACCAAGGTTCCGGAACGTTAGGAATTCCGGAATGTTCAGAGTTCCAGAATGCACCAAGGTTCCGGAATGTTCGGAATTCCGGAATGTACCAAGGTTCCGGAATGTTCAGAGTTCCGGAATGCACCAAGGTTCCGGAATGCACAAAGGTTCCGGAATGTTCAGAGTTCCGGAATGCACCAAGGTTCCGGAATGCACAAAGGTTCGGGAATGTTCAGAGTTCCGGAATGCACCAAGGTTCCGGAATGTTAAGAGTTCCGGAATGCACCAAGGTTCCGGAATGTTCGGAATTCCGGAATGTTCAGAGTTCCGGAATGTTGAGAGTTCCGGAATGCAGCAAGGTTCCGGAATGTTCGGAATTCCGGAATGTTCAGAGTTCCGGAATGTTGAGAGTTCCGGAATGCAGCAAGGTTCCGGAATTTTCAGAATTCCGGAATGTACCAAGGTTCCGGAATTTTCAGAATTCCGGAATGTTCAGAGTTCCGGAATGCACCAAGGTTCCGGAACGTTAGGAATTCCGGAATGTTCAGAGTTCCTGAATGCACCAAGGTTCCGGAATGTTCGGAATTCCGGAATGTACCAAGGTTCCGGAATGTTCAGAGTTCCGGAATGCACCAAGGTTCCGGAATGCACAAAGGTTCCGGAATGTTCAGAGTTCCGGAATGCACCAAGGTTCCGGAATGCACAAAGGTTCGGGAATGTTCAGAGTTCCGGAATGCACCAAGGTTCCGGAATGTTAAGAGTTCCGGAATGCACCAAGGTTCCGGAATGTTCGGAATTCCGGAATGTTCAGAGTTCCGGAATGCACCTGTACATTTCTATTCTGTTGTTTTGATTCAAATGCCATTGTTTTTATTGAAACTCTGTTTTGTACATTCTAATTCCGTTTTTCATTCAAACTCTTTTCTGTATATTCTAATTCTGTTGTTTACATTCAAACTCTGTTCTGTACATTCTAATTCCGTTGTTTTCATTCAAACTCTGTTCTGTACATTCTAATTCCGTTGTTTTCATTCAAACTCTGTTTTGTACATTCTACTTCCGTTTTTCATTCAAACTCTGTTCTGTATATTCTAATTCTGTTGTTTTCATTCAAAGTCTGTTCTGTACATTCTAATTCCGTTGTTTTCATTCAAACTCTGTTCTGTACATTCTAATTCCGTTGTTTTCATTCAAACTCTGTTCTGTACATTCTAATTCCTTTGATATCATTCAAACTCTGTTCTGTACATTTCTATTCCGTTGTTTTCATTTAAAGTCGGTTCTGTACATTCTAAGTCTCTTGTTTTCATTCAAATTCTGTTCTGTACATTCTAATTCCGTTGTTTTCATTCAAACTCTGTTCTCTACATTCTAATTCTGTTGTTTTCATTCAAATTCCATTGTTTTGATTCAAATTCAGTTCTGTTCATTCTGATTCTGTTGTTTTCATTCAAACTCTGTTCTGTACATTCTAATTCTGTTGTTTTGATTCAAATTCCATTGTTTTTCCATTGAACTGAATTTGAATCAAAACAATGGAATTTGAATCAAAACAACAGAATTAGAATGAAAACAATGGACTATTAATACATTCTAATTCCGTTGTTGTCATTCAAACTCTGTTCTGTACATTTCAATTCAGTTTTTTTTATTCTAATTCCATTGTTTTGTACATTCTTATTCCGTTTTTTTCATTCAAACTCTGTTCTGTACATTTCTATTCTGTTGTTTTGATTCAAATTCCATTGTTTTTATTCAAACTCTGTTTTGTACATTCTACTTCCGTTTTTCATTCAAACTCTTTTCTGTATATTCTAATTCTGTTGTTTTCATTCAAAGTCTGTTCTGTACATTCTAATTCCGTTGTTTTCATTCAAACTCTGTTCTGTACATTTCTATTCTGTTGTTTTGATTCAAATTCCATTGTTTTTATTCAAACTCTGTTTTGTACATTCTACTTCAGTTTTTCATTCAAACTCTTTTCTGTATATTCTAATTCTGTTGTTTTCATTCAAAGTCTGTTCTGTACATTCTAATTCCGTTGTTTTCATTCAAACTCTGTTCTGTATATTCTAATTCCCTTGTTTTCATTCAAACTCTGTTCTGTACATTCTAATTCCATTGTTTTCATTCAAAGTCTGTTCTGTACATTCTAATTCCGTTTTTTTTCATTCAAACTCTGTTCTGTATGTTCTAATTCCCTTGTTTTCATTCAAACTCTGTTCTGTACATTCTAATTCCGTTGTTTTCATTTAAATTCCATTGTTTTGATTCAAATTCAGTTCTGTTCATTCTAATTCTGTTGTTTTGATTCAAATTCCATTGTTTTTCCATTGAACTGAATTTGAATCAAAACAATGGAATTTGAATGAAATCAATGGACTATTAATACATTCTAATTCCGTTGTTGTCATTCAAACTCTGTTCTGTACATTCTAATTCCGTTTTTTTCATTCAAACTCTGTTCTGTACATTTCTATTCTGTTGTTTTGATTCAAATTCCATTGTTTTTATTCAAACTCTGTTTTGTACATTCTACTTCCGTTTTTCATTCAAAGTCTGTTCTGTACATTCTAATTCCGTTGTTTTCATTCAAACTCTGTTCTGTACATTCTAATTCCGTTGTTTTCATTCAAACTCTATTCTGTACATTCTAATTCCGTTGTTTTCATTCAAACTCTGTTCTGTACATTTCAATTCTGTTTTTTTTATTCTAATTCCGTTGTTTTCATTCAAACTCTGTTTTGTACATTCTAATTCCGTTTTTTTCATTCAAACTGTGTTCTGTACATTTCTATTCTGTTGTTTTGATTCAAATTCCATTGTTTTTATTGAAACTCTGTTTTGTACATTCTACTTCCGTTTTTCATTCAAACTCTTTTCTGTATATTCTAATTCTGTTGTTTTCATTCAAAGTCTGTTCTGTACATTCTAATTCCGTTGTTTTCATTCAAACTCTGTTCTGTACATTCTAATTCCGTTGTTTTCATTCAAACTCTATTCTGTACATTCTAATTCCGTTGTTTTCATTCAAACTCTGTTCTGTACATTTCAATTCTGTTTTTTTTATTCTAATTCCGTTGTTTTCATTCAAACTCTGTTTTGTACATTCTAATTCCGTTTTTTTCATTCAAACTGTGTTCTGTACATTTCTATTCTGTTGTTTTGATTCAAATTCCATTGTTTTTATTGAAACTCTGTTTTGTACATTCTACTTCCGTTTTTCATTCAAACTCTTTTCTGTATATTCTAATTCTGTTGTTTTCATTCAAAGTCTGTTCTGTACATTCTAATTCCGTTGTTTTCATTCAAACTCTGTTCTGTACATTTCTATTCTGTTGTTTTGATTCAAATTCTATTGTTTTTATTCAAACTCTGTTTTGTACATTCTACTTCCGTTTTTCATTCAAACTCTTTTCTGTATATTCTAATTCTGTTGTTTTCATTCAAAGTCTGTTCTGTACATTCTAATTCCGTTTTTTCATTCAAACTCTGTTCTGTACATTCTAATTCCGTTGTTTTCATTCAAACTCTATTCTGTACATTCAAATTCTGTTGTTTACATTCAAACTCTGTTCTGTACATTCTAATTCCGTTGTTTTCATTCAAACTCTGTTCTGTACATTCTAATTCCGTTGTTTTCATTCAAACTCTGTTTTGTACATTCTACTTCCGTTTTTCATTCAAACTCTGTTCTGTACATTCTAATTCCGTTGTTTTCATTCAAACTCTGTTCTGTACATTCTAATTCTGTTGTTCTCATTCTAATTCCATTTTTTTCATTCAAACTCTGTTCTATATATTCTAATTCTGTTGTTTTCATTCAAAGTCTGTTCTGTACATTCTAATTCCGTTGTTTTCATTCAAACTCTGTTCTGTACATTCTAATTCCGTTGTTTTCATTCAAACTCTGTTCTGTACATTCTAATTCCTTTGATATCATTCAAACTCTGTTCTGTACATTTTATTTCCGTTGTTTTCATTTAAAGTCGGTTCTGTACATTCTAATTCTCTTGTTTTCATTCAAATTCTGTTCTGTACATTCTAATTCCGTTGTTTTCATTCAAACTCTGTTCTCTACATTCTAATTCTGTTGTTTTCATTCAAATTCCATTGTTTTGATTCAAATTCAGTTCTGTTCATTCTGATTCTGTTGTTTTCATTCAAACTCTGTTCTGTACATTCTAATTCTGTTGTTTTGATTCTAATTCCATTGTTTTTCCATTGAACTGAATTTGAATCAAAACAATGGAATTTGAATGAAAACAACAGAATTAGAATGAAAACAATGGACTATTAATACATTCTAATTCCGTTGTTGTCATTCAAACTCTGTTCTGTACATTTCAATTCAGTTGTTTTTATTCTAATTCCATTGTTTTCATTCAAACTCTGTTTTGTACATTCTTATTCCGTTTTTTTCATTCAAACTCTGTTCTGTACATTTCTATTCTGTTGTTTTGATTCAAATTCCATTGTTTTTATTCAAACTCTGTTTTGTACATTCTACTTCCGTTTTTCATTCAAACTCTTTTCTGTATATTCTAATTCTGTTGTTTTCATTCAAAGTCTGTTCTGTACATTCTAATTCCGTTGTTTTCATTCAAACTCTGTTCTGTACATTTCTATTCTGTTGTTTTGATTCAAATTCCATTGTTTTTATTCAAACTCTGTTTTGTACATTCTACTTCAGTTTTTCATTCAAACTCTTTTCTGTATATTCTAATTCTGTTGTTTTCATTCAAAGTCTGTTCTGTACATTCTAATTCCGTTGTTTTCATTCAAACTCTGTTCTGTATATTCTAATTCCCTTGTTTTCATTCAAACTCTGTTCTGTACATTCTAATTCCGTTGTTTTCATTCAAAGTCTGTTCTGTACATTCTAATTCCGTTTTTTTTCATTCAAACTCTGTTCTGTATGTTCTAATTCCCTTGTTTTCATTCAAACTCTGTTCTGTACATTCTAATTCCGTTGTTTTCATTCAAATTCCATTGTTTTGATTCAAATTCAGTTCTGTTCATTCTAATTCTGTTGTTTTGATTCAAATTCCATTGTTTTTCCATTGAACTGAATTTGAATCAAAACAATGGAATTTGAATGAAACCAATGGACTATTAATACATTCTAATTCCGTTGTTGTCATTCAAACTCTGTTCTGTACATTCTAATTCCGTTTTTTTCATTCAAACTCTGTTCTGTACATTTCTATTCTGTTGTTTTGATTCAAATTCCATTGTTTTTATTCAAACTCTGTTTTGTACATTCTACTTCCGTTTTTCATTCAAACTCTGTTCTGTATATTCTAATTCTGTTGTTTTCATTCAAAGTCTGTTCTGTACATTCTAATTCCGTTGTTTTCATTCAAACTCTGTTCTGTACATTCTAATTCCGTTGTTTTCATTCAAACTCTATTCTGTACATTCTAATTCCGTTGTTTTCATTCAAACTCTGTTCTGTACATTTCAATTCTGTTTTTTTTATTCTAATTCCGTTGTTTTCATTCAAACTCTGTTTTGTACATTCTAATTCCGTTTTTTTCATTCAAACTGTGTTCTGTACATTTCTATTCTGTTGTTTTGATTCAAATTCCATTGTTTTTATTGAAACTCTGTTTTGTACATTCTACTTCCGTTTTTCATTCAAACTCTTTTCTGTATATTCTAATTCTGTTGTTTTCATTCAAAGTCTGTTCTGTACATTCTAATTCCGTTGTTTTCATTCAAACTCTGTTCTGTACATTCTAATTCCGTTGTTTTCATTCAAACTCTATTCTGTACATTCTAATTCCGTTGTTTTCATTCAAACTCTGTTCTGTACATTTCAATTCTGTTTTTTTTATTCTAATTCCGTTGTTTTCATTCAAACTCTGTTTTGTACATTCTAATTCCGTTTTTTTCATTCAAACTGTGTTCTGTACATTTCTATTCTGTTGTTTTGATTCAAATTCCATTGTTTTTATTGAAACTCTGTTTTGTACATTCTACTTCCGTTTTTCATTCAAACTCTTTTCTGTATATTCTAATTCTGTTGTTTTCATTCAAAGTCTGTTCTGTACATTCTAATTCCGTTGTTTTCATTCAAACTCTGTTCTGTACATTTCTATTCTGTTGTTTTGATTCAAATTCTATTGTTTTTATTCAAACTCTGTTTTGTACATTCTACTTCCGTTTTTCATTCAAACTCTTTTCTGTATATTCTAATTCTGTTGTTTTCATTCAAAGTCTGTTCTGTACATTCTAATTCCGTTTTTTCATTCAAACTCTGTTCTGTACATTCTAATTCCGTTGTTTTCATTCAAACTCTATTCTGTACATTCAAATTCTGTTGTTTACATTCAAACTCTGTTCTGTACATTCTAATTCCGTTGTTTTCATTCAAACTCTGTTCTGTACATTCTAATTCCGTTGTTTTCATTCAAACTCTGTTTTGTACATTCTACTTCCGTTTTTCATTCAAACTCTGTTCTGTACATTCTAATTCCGTTGTTTTCATTCAAACTCTGTTCTGTACATTCTAATTCTGTTGTTCTCATTCTAATTCCATTTTTTTCATTCAAACTCTGTTCTATATATTCTAATTCTGTTGTTTTCATTCAAAGTCTGTTCTGTACATTCTAATTCCGTTGTTTTCATTCAAACTCTGTTCTGTACATTCTAATTCCGTTGTTTTCAATCAAACTCTGTTCTGTACATTCTATTTCCGTTGTTTTCATTCAAACTCTGTTCTGTACATTCTAATTCCTTTGATATCATTCAAACTCTGTTCTGTACATTTTATTTCCGTTGTTTTCATTTAAAGTCGGTTCTGTACATTCTAATTCTCTTGTTTTCATTCAAATTCTGTTCTGTACATTCTAATTCCGTTGTTTTCATTCAAACTCTGTTCTCTACATTCTAATTCTGTTGTTTTCATTCAAATTCCATTGTTTTGATTCAAATTCAGTTCTGTTCATTCTGATTCTGTTGTTTTCATTCAAACTCTGTTCTGTACATTCTAATTCTGTTGTTTTGATTCAAATTCCATTGTTTTTCCATTGAACTGAATTTGAATCAAAACAATGGAATTTGAATGAAAACAACAGAATTAGAATGAAAACAATGGACTATTAATACATTCTAATTCCGTTGTTGTCATTCAAACTCTGTTCTGTACATTTCAATTCAGTTGTTTTTATTCTAATTCCATTGTTTTCATTCAAACTCTGTTTTGTACATTCTTATTCCGTTTTTTTCATTCAAACTCTGTTCTGTACATTTCTATTCTGTTGTTTTGATTCAAATTCCATTGTTTTTATTCAAACTCTGTTTTGTACATTCTACTTCCGTTTTTCATTCAAACTCTTTTCTGTATATTCTAATTCTGTTGTTTGCATTCAAAGTCTGTTCTGTACATTCTAATTCCGTTGTTTTCATTCAAACTCTGTTCTGTATATTCTAATTCCCTTGTTTTCATTCAAACTCTGTTCTGTACATTCTAATTCCGTTGTTTTCATTCAAAGTCTGTTCTGTACATTCTAATTCCGTTTTTTTTCATTCAAACTCTGTTCTGTATGTTCTAATTCCCTTGTTTTCATTCAAACTCTGTTCTGTACATTCTAATTCCGTTGTTTTCATTCAAATTCCATTGTTTTGATTCAAATTCAGTTCTGTTCATTCTAATTCTGTTGTTTTGATTCAAATTCCATTGTTTTTCCATTGAACTGAATTTGAATCAAAACAATGGAATTTGAATGAAACCAATGGACTATTAATACATTCTAATTCCGTTGTTGTCATTCAAACTCTGTTCTGTACATTCTAATTCCGTTTTTTTCATTCAAACTCTGTTCTGTACATTTCTATTCTGTTGTTTTGATTCAAATTCCATTGTTTTTATTCAAACTCTGTTTTGTACATTCTACTTCCGTTTTTCATTCAAACTCTGTTCTGTATATTCTAATTCTGTTGTTTTCATTCAAAGTCTGTTCTGTACATTCTAATTCCGTTGTTTTCATTCAAACTCTGTTCTGTACATTCTAATTCCGTTGTTTTCATTCAAACTCTATTCTGTACATTCTAATTCCGTTGTTTTCATTCAAACTCTGTTCTGTACATTTCAATTCTGTTTTTTTTATTCTAATTCCGTTGTTTTCATTCAAACTCTGTTTTGTACATTCTAATTCCGTTTTTTTCATTCAAACTGTGTTCTGTACATTTCTATTCTGTTGTTTTGATTCAAATTCCATTGTTTTTATTGAAACTCTGTTTTGTACATTCTACTTCCGTTTTTCATTCAAACTCTTTTCTGTATATTCTAATTCTGTTGTTTTCATTCAAAGTCTGTTCTGTACATTCTAATTCCGTTGTTTTCATTCAAACTCTGTTCTGTACATTCTAATTCCGTTGTTTTCATTCAAACTCTATTCTGTACATTCAAATTCTGTTGTTTACATTCAAACTCTGTTCTGTACATTCTAATTCCGTTGTTTTCATTCAAACTCTGTTCTGTACATTCTAATTCCGTTGTTTTCATTCAAAGTCTGTTTTGTATATTCTAATTCCGTTTTTTTCATTCAAACTCTGTTCTGTACATTCTAATTCGGTTGTTTTCATTCAAAGTCTGTTCTGTACATTCTAATTCCATTGTTTTCATTCAAACTCTGTTTTGTACATTCTTATTCCGTTTTTTTCATTCAAACTCTGTTCTGTACATTTCTATTCTGTTGTTTTGATTCAAATTCCATTGTTTTTATTCAAACTCTGTTTTGTACATTCTACTTCCGTTTTTCATTCAAACTCTTTTCTGTATATTCTAATTCTGTTGTTTTCATTCAAAGTCTGTTCTGTACATTCTAATTCCGTTGTTTTCATTCAAACTCTGTTCTGTACATTTCTATTCTGTTGTTTTGATTCAAATTCTATTGTTTTTATTCAAACTCTGTTTTGTACATTCTACTTCCGTTTTTCATTCAAACTCTTTTCTGTATATTCTAATTCTGTTGTTTTCATTCAAAGTCTGTTCTGTACATTCTAATTCCGTTGTTTTCATTCAAACTCTGTTCTGTACATTCTAATTCCGTTGTTTTCATTCAAACTCTATTCTGTACATTCAAATTCTGTTGTTTACATTCAAACTCTGTTCTGTACATTCTAATTCCGTTGTTTTCATTCAAACTCTGTTCTGTACATTCTAATTCCGTTGTTTTCATTCAAACTCTGTTTTGTACATTCTACTTCCGTTTTTCATTCAAACTCTGTTCTGTACATTCTAATTCCGTTGTTTTCATTCAAACTCTGTTCTGTACATTCTAATTCTGTTGTTCTCATTCTAATTCCATTTTTTTCATTCAAACTCTGTTCTATATATTCTAATTCTGTTGTTTTCATTCAAAGTCTGTTCTGTACATTCTAATTCCGTTGTTTTCATTCAAACTCTGTTCTGTACATTCTAATTCCGTTGTTTTCAATCAAACTCTGTTCTGTACATTCTATTTCCGTTGTTTTCATTCAAACTCTGTTCTGTACATTCTAATTCCTTTGATATCATTCAAACTCTGTTCTGTACATTTTATTTCCGTTGTTTTCATTTAAAGTCGGTTCTGTACATTCTAATTCTCTTGTTTTCATTCAAATTCTGTTCTGTACATTCTAATTCCGTTGTTTTCATTCAAACTCTGTTCTCTACATTCTAATTCTGTTGTTTTCATTCAAATTCCATTGTTTTGATTCAAATTCAGTTCTGTTCATTCTGATTCTGTTGTTTTCATTCAAACTCTGTTCTGTACATTCTAATTCTGTTGTTTTGATTCAAATTCCATTGTTTTTCCATTGAACTGAATTTGAATCAAAACAATGGAATTTGAATGAAAACAACAGAATTAGAATGAAAACAATGGACTATTAATACATTCTAATTCCGTTGTTGTCATTCAAACTCTGTTCTGTACATTTCAATTCAGTTTTTTTTATTCTAATTCCATTGTTTTCATTCAAACTCTGTTTTGTACATTCTTATTCCGTTTTTTTCATTCAAACTCTGTTCTGTACATTTCTATTCTGTTGTTTTGATTCAAATTCCATTGTTTTTATTCAAACTCTGTTTTGTACATTCTACTTCCGTTTTTCATTCAAACTCTTTTCTGTATATTCTAATTCTGTTGTTTTCATTCAAAGTCTGTTCTGTACATTCTAATTCCGTTGTTTTCATTCAAACTCTGTTCTGTACATTTCTATTCTGTTGTTTTGATTCAAATTCCATTGTTTTTATTCAAACTCTGTTTTGTACATTCTACTTCAGTTTTTCATTCAAACTCTTTTCTGTATATTCTAATTCTGTTGTTTTCATTCAAAGACTGTTCTGTACATTCTAATTCCGTTGTTTTCATTCAAACTCTGTTCTGTATATTCTAATTCCCTTGTTTTCATTCAAACTCTGTTCTGTACATTCTAATTCCGTTGTTTTCATTCAAAGTCTGTTCTGTACATTCTAATTCCGTTTTTTTTCATTCAAACTCTGTTCTGTATGTTCTAATTCCCTTGTTTTCATTCAAACTCTGTTCTGTACATTCTAATTCCGTTGTTTTCATTCAAATTCCATTGTTTTGATTCAAATTCAGTTCTGTTCATTCTAATTCTGTTGTTTTGATTCAAATTCCATTGTTTTTCCATTGAACTGAATTTGAATCAAAACAATGGAATTTGAATGAAACCAATGGACTATTAATACATTCTAATTCCGTTGTTGTCATTCAAACTCTGTTCTGTACATTCTAATTCTGTTTTTTTCATTCAAACTCTGTTCTGTACATTTCTATTCTGTTGTTTTGATTCAAATTCCATTGTTTTTATTCAAACTCTGTTTTGTACATTCTACTTCCGTTTTTCATTCAAACTCTGTTCTGTATATTCTAATTCTGTTGTTTTCATTCAAAGTCTGTTCTGTACATTCTAATTCCGTTGTTTTCATTCAAACTCTGTTCTGTACATTCTAATTCCGTTGTTTTCATTCAAACTCTATTCTGTACATTCTAATTCCGTTGTTTTCATTCAAACTCTGTTCTGTACATTTCAATTCAGTTTTTTTTATTCTAATTCCGTTGTTTTCATTCAAACTCTGTTTTGTACATTCTAATTCCGTTTTTTTCATTCAAACTGTGTTCTGTACATTTCTATTCTGTTGTTTTGATTCAAATTCCATTGTTTTTATTGAAACTCTGTTTTGTACATTCTACTTCCGTTTTTCATTCAAACTCTTTTCTGTATATTCTAATTCTGTTGTTTTCATTCAAAGTCTGTTCTGTACATTCTAATTCCGTTGTTTTCATTCAAACTCTGTTCTGTACATTCTAATTCCGTTGTTTTCATTCAAACTCTATTCTGTACATTCAAATTCTGTTGTTTACATTCAAACTCTGTTCTGTACATTCTAATTCCGTTGTTTTCATTCAAACTCTGTTCTGTACATTCTAATTCCGTTGTTTTCATTCAAAGTCTGTTTTGTACATTCTAATTCTGTTTTTTTCATTCAAACTCTGTTCTGTATATTCTAATTCGGTTGTTTTCATTCAAAGTCTGTTCTGTACATTCTAATTCCATTGTTTTCATTCAAACTCTGTTTTGTACATTCTTATTCCGTTTTTTTCATTCAAACTCTGTTCTGTACATTTCTATTCTGTTGTTTTGATTCAAATTCCATTGTTTTCATTCAAACTCTGTTTTGTACATTCTACTTCCGTTTTTCATTCAAACTCTTTTCTGTATATTCTAATTCTGTTGTTTTCATTCAAAGTCTGTTCTGTACATTCTAATTCCGTTGTTTTCATTCAAACTCTGTTCTGTACATTTCTATTCTGTTGTTTTGATTCAAATTCCATTGTTTTTATTCAAACTCTGTTTTGTACATTCTACTTCCGTTTTTCATTCAAACTCTTTTCTGTATATTCTAATTCTGTTGTTTTCATTCAAAGTCTGTTCTGTACATTCTAATTCCGTTGTTTTCATTCAAACTCTGTTCTGTACATTCTAATTCCGTTGTTTTCATTCAAACTCTATTCTGTACATTCAAATTCTGTTGTTTACATTCAAACTCTGTTCTGTACATTCTAATTCCGTTGTTTTCATTCAAAGTCTGTTTTGTACATTCTAATTCCGCTTTTTTTCATTCAAACTCTGTTCTGTATATTCTAATTCGGTTGTTTTCATTCAAAGTCTGTTCTGTACATTCTAATTCCATTGTTTTCATTCAAACTCTGTTTTGTACATTCTTATTCCGTTTTTTTCATTCAAACTCTGTTCTGTACATTTCTATTCTGTTGTTTTGATTCAAATTCCATTGTTTTTATTCAAACTCTGTTTTGTACATTCTACTTCCGTTTTTCATTCAAACTCTTTTCTGTATATTCTAATTCTGTTGTTTTCATTCAAAGTCTGTTCTGTACATTCTAATTCCGTTGTTTTCATTCAAACTCTGTTCTGTACATTTCTATTCTGTTGTTTTGATTCAAATTCCATTGTTTTTATTCAAACTCTGTTTTCTACATTCTACTTCCGTTTTTCATTCAAACTCTTTTCTGTATATTCTAATTCTGTTGTTTTCATTCAAAGTCTGTTCTGTACATTCTAATTCCGTTGTTTTCATTCAAACTCTGTTCTGTACATTCTAATTCCGTTGTTTTCATTCAAACTCTATTCTGTACATTCAAATTCTGTTGTTTACATTCAAACTCTGTTCTGTACATTCTAATTCCGTTGTTTTCATTCAAACTCTGTTCTGTACATTCTAATTCCGTTGTTTTCATTCAAACTCTATTCTGTACATTCAAATTCTGTTGTTTTCATTCAAATTCTATTCTGTACATTCTAATTCCGTTGTTTTCATTCAAACTCTGTTCTGTACATTTCTATTCTGTTGTTTTGATTCAAATTCCATTGTTTTTATTCAAACTCTGTTTTGTACATTCTACTTCCGTTTTTCATTCAAACTCTGTTCTGTATATTCTAATTCTGTTGTTTTCATTCAAAGTCTGTTCTGTACATTCTAATTCCATTGTTTTCATTCAAACTCTGTTTTGTACATTCTTATTCCGTTTTTTTCATTCAAACTCTGTTCTGTACATTTCTATTCTGTTGTTTTGATTCAAATTCCATTGTTTTTATTCAAACTCTGTTTTGTACATTCTACTTCCGTTTTTCATTCAAACTCTTTTCTGTATATTCTAATTCTGTTGTTTTCATTCAAAGTCTGTTCTGTACATTCTAATTCCGTTGTTTTCATTCAACCTCTGTTCTGTACATTCTAATTCCGTTGTTTTCATTCAAACTCTATTCTGTACATTCTAATTCCGTTGTTTTCATTCAAACTCTGTTCTGTACATTTCAATTCTGTTTTTTTTTTTATTCTAATTCCGTTGTTTTCATTCAAACTCTGTTCTGTATATTCTAATTCTGTTGTTTTCATTCAAAGTCTGTTCTGTACATTCTAATTCCATTGTTTTCATTCAAACTCTGTTTTGTACATTCTTATTCCGTTTTTCATTCAAACTCTGTTCTGTATATTCTAATTCTGTTGTTTTCATTCAAAGTCTGTTCTGTACATTCTAATTCCATTGTTTTCATTCAAACTCTGTTTTGTACATTCTTATTCCGTTTTTTTCATTCAAACTCTGTTCTGTACATTTCTATTCTGTTGTTTTGATTCAAATTCCATTGTTTTTATTCAAACTCTGTTTTGTAAATTCTACTTCCGTTTTTCATTCAAACTCTTTTCTGTATATTCTAATTCTGTTGTTTTCATTCAAAGTCTGTTCTGTACATTCTAATTCCCTTGTTTTCATTCAAACTCTGTTCTGTACATTTCTATTCTGTTGTTTTGATTCAAATTCCATTGTTTTTATTCAAACTCTGTTTTGTACATTCTACTTCCGTTTTTCATTCAAACTCTTTTCTGTATATTCTAATTCTGTTGTTTTCATTCAAAGTCTGTTCTGTACATTCTAATTCCGTTGTTTTCATTCAACCTCTGTTCTGTACATTCTAATTCCGTTGTTTTCATTCAAACTCTATTCTGTACATTCTAATTCCGTTGTTTTCATTCAAACTCTGTTCTGTACATTTCAATTCTGTTTTTTTTTTATTCTAATTCCGTTGTTTTCATTCAAACTCTGTTCTGTATATTCTAATTCTGTTGTTTTCATTCAAAGTCTGTTCTGTACATTCTAATTCCATTGTTTTCATTCAAACTCTGTTTTGTACATTCTTATTCCGTTGTTTTCATTCAAACTCTGTTCTGTACATTCTAATTCCGTTTTTTTTCATTCAAACTCTGTTCTGTATGTTCTATTTCCCTTGTTTTAATTCAAACTATGTTCTGTACATTCTAATTCTGTTGTTTTCATTCAAATTCCATTGTTTTGATTCAAATTCAGTTCTGTTCATTCTAATTCTGTTGTTTTGATTCAAATTCCATTGTTTTTCCATTGAACTGAATTTGAATCAAAACAATGGAATTTGAATGAAAACAATGGACTATTAATACATTCTAATTCCATTGTTGTCATTCAAACTCTGTTCTGTACATTTCAATTCAGTTTTTTTTATTCTAATTCCATTGTTTTCATTCAAACTCTGTTCTGTATATTCTAATTCCCTTGTTTTCATTCAAACTCTGTTCTGTACATTTCAATTCTGTTTTTTTTTTATTCTAATTCCGTTGTTTTCATTGAAACTCTGTTCTGTACATTCTAATTCCATTGTTTTCATTCAAACGCTGTTTTGTACATTCTACTTCCGTTTTTCATTCAAACTCTGTTCTGTACATTTCTATTCTGTTGTTTTGATTCAAATTCCATTGTTTTTATTCAAACTCTGTTTTGTACATTCTACTTCCGTTTTTCATTCAAACTCTGTTCTGTATATTCTAATTCTGTTGTTTTCATTCAAAGTCTGTTCTGTACATTCTAATTCCATTGTTTTAATTCAAACTCTGTTCTGTACATTTCTATTCTGTTGTTTTGATTCAAATTCCATTGTTTTTATTCAAACTCTGTTTTGTACATTCTACTTCCGTTTTTCATTCAAACTCTTTTCTGTATATTCTAATTCTGTTGTTTTCATTCAAAGTCTGTTCTGTATATTCTAATTCCCTTGTTTTCATTCAAACTCTGTTCTGTACATTCTAATTCCGTTGTTTTCATTCAAACTCTGTTCTGTACATTCTAATTCCGTTTTTTTTCATTCAAACTCTGTTCTGTATGTTCTATTTCCCTTGTTTTAATTAAAACTCTGTTCTGTACATTCTAATTCTGTTGTTTTCATTCAAATTCCATTGTTTTGATTCAAATTCAGTTCTGTTCATTCTAATTCTGTTGTTTTGATTCAAATTCCATTGTTTTTCCATTGAACTGAATTTGAATCAAAACAATGGAATTTGAATGAAAACAATGGACTATTAATACATTCTAATTCCGTTGTTGTCATTCAAACTCTGTTCTGTACATTTCAATTCAGTTTTTTTTATACTAATTCCATTGTTTTCATTCAAACTCTGTTCTGTACATTCTAATTCTGTTTTTTTCATTCAAACTCTGTTCTGTACATTCTAATTCCGTTTTTTTCATTCAAACTCTGTTCTGTACATTTCTATTCTGTTGTTTTGATTCAAATTCCATTGTTTTTATTCAAACTCTGTTTTGTACATTCTACTTCAGTTTTTCATTCAAACTCTGTTCTCTATATTCTAATTCTGTTGTTTTCATTCAAAGTCTGTTCTGTACATTCTAATTCCGTTGTTTTCATTCAAACTCTATTCTGTACATTCTAATTCCGTTGTTTTCATTCAAATTCTGTTCTGTACATTCTAATTCCGTTGTTTTCATTCAAATTCCATTGTTTTGATTCAAATTCAGTTCTGTTCATTCTAATTCTGTTGTTTTGATTCAAATTCCATTGTTTTTCCATTGAACTGAATTTGAGTCAAAACAATGGAATTTGAATGAAAACAACAGAATTAGAATGAAAACAATGGACTATTAATACATTCTAATTCCGTTGTTGTTATTCAAACTCTGTTCTGTACATTTCAATTCAGTTTTTTTTATTCTAATTCCATTGTTTTCATTCAAACTCTGTTCTGTACATTCTAATTCTGTTGTTTTCATTCAAAGTCTGTTCTGTACATTCTAATTCCGTTGTTTTCATTCAAACTCTGTTCTGTACATTCTAATTCCGTTGTTTTCATTCAAATTCTATTCTGTACATTCTAATTCTGTTGTTTTCATTCAAACTCTGTTCTGTACATTTCAATTCTGTTTTTTTTTATTCTAATTCCGTTGTTTTCATTCAAACTCTGTTTTGTACATTCTAATTCCGTTTTTTTCATTCAAACTCTGTTCTGTACATTTCTATTCTGTTGTTTTGATTCAAATTCCATTGTTTTTATTGAAACTCTGTTTTGTACATTTTCATTCAAACTCTTTTCTGTATATTCTAATTCTGTTGTTTTCATTCAAAGTCTGTTCTGTACATTCTAATTCCGTTGTTTTCATTCAAACTCTGTTCTGTACATTCTAATTCCGTTGTTTTCATTCAAACTCTATTCTGTACATTCAAATTCTGTTGTTTACATTCAAACTCTGTTCTGTACATTCTAATTCCGTTGTTTTCATTCAAACTCTGTTCTGTACATTTCAATTCTGTTTTTTTTTTATTCTAATTCCGTTGTTTTCATTCAAAGTCTGTTTTGTACATTCTAATTCCGTTTTTTTCATTCAAACTCTGTTCTGTATATTCTAATTCTGTTGTTTTCATTCAAAGTCTGTTCTGTACATTCTAATTCCATTGTTTTCATTCAAACTCTGTTCTGTACATTCTAATTCCGTTGTTTTCATTCAACCTCTGTTCTGTACATTCTAATTCCGTTGTTTTCATTCAAACTCTATTCTGTACATTCAAATTCTGTTGTTTACATTCAAACTCTGTTCTGTACATTCTAATTCCGTTGTTTTCATTCAAACTCTGTTCTGTACATTTCTATTCTGTTGTTTTGATTCAAATTCCATTGTTTTTATTGAAACTCTGTTTTGTACATTCTACTTCCGTTTTTCATTCAAACTCTTTTCTGTATATTCTAATTCTGTTGTTTTCATTCAAAGTCTGTTCTGTACATTCTAATTCCGTTGTTTTCATTCAACCTCTGTTCTGTACATTCTAATTCCGTTGTTTTCATTCAAACTCTATTCTGTACATTCTAATTCCGTTGTTTTCATTCAAACTCTGTTTTGTACATTCTAATTCCGTTTTTTTCATTCAAACTCTGTTCTGTACATTTCTATTCTGTTGTTTTGATTCAAATTCCATTGTTTTTATTGAAACTCTGTTTTGTACATTTTCATTCAAACTCTTTTCTGTATATTCTAATTCTGTTGTTTTCATTCAAAGTCTGTTCTGTACATTCTAATTCCGTTGTTTTCATTCAAACTCTGTTCTGTACATTCTAATTCCGTTGTTTTCATTCAAACTCTGTTCTGTACATTTCAATTCTGTTTTTTTTTTATTCTAATTCCGTTGTTTTCATTCAAAGTCTGTTTTGTACATTCTAATTCCGTTTTTTTCATTCAAACTCTGTTCTGTATATTCTAATTCTGTTGTTTTCATTCAAAGTCTGTTCTGTACATTCTAATTCCATTGTTTTCATTCAAACTCTGTTTTGTACATTCTTATTCCGTTTTTTTCATTCAAACTCTGTTCTGTACATTTCTATTCTGTTGTTTTGATTCAAATTCCATTGTTTTTATTCAAACTCTGTTTTGTACATTCTACTTCCGTTTTTCATTCAAACTCTGTTCTGTACATTCTAATTCCGTTGTTTTCATTCAAACTCTATTCTGTACATTCAAATTCTGTTGTTTACATTCAAACTCTGTTCTGTACATTCTAATTCCGTTGTTTTCATTCAAACTCTGTTCTGTACATTTCAATTCTGTTTTTTTTTATTCTAATTCCGTTGTTTTCATTCAAACTCTGTTTTGTACATTCTAATTCCGTTGTTTTCATTCAAACTCTGTTCTGTACATTTCTATTCTGTTGTTTTGATTCAAATTCCATTGTTTTTATTGAAACTCTGTTTTGTACATTCTACTTCCGTTTTTCATTCAAACTCTTTTCTGTATATTCTAATTCTGTTGTTTTCATTCAAAGTCTGTTCTGTACATTCTAATTCCGTTGTTTTCATTCAACCTCTGTTCTGTACATTCTAATTCCGTTGTTTTCATTCAAACTCTATTCTGTACATTCAAATTCTGTTGTTTACATTCAAACTCTGTTCTGTACATTCTAATTCCGTTGTTTTCATTCAAACTCTGTTCTGTACATTTCAATTCTGTTTTTTTTTTATTCTAATTCCGTTGTTTCCATTGAAACTCTGTTTTGTACATTCTAATTCCGTTTTTTTCATTCAAACTCTGTTCTGTATATTCTAATTCTGTTGTTTTCATTCAAAGTCTGTTCTGTACATTCTAATTCCATTGTTTTCATTCAAACTCTGTTTTGTACATTCTTATTCCGTTTTTCATTCAAACTCTGTTCTGTATATTCTAATTCTGTTGTTTTCATTCAAAGTCTGTTCTGGACATTCTAATTCCATTGTTTTAATTCAAACTCTGTTCTGTACATTTCTATTCTGTTGTTTTGATTCAAATTCCATTGTTTTTATTCAAACTCTGTTTTGTACATTCTACTTCCGTTTTTCATTCAAACTCTTTTCTGTATATTCTAATTCTGTTGTTTTCATTCAAAGTCTGTTCTGTATATTCTAATTCCCTTGTTTTCATTCAAACTCTGTTCTGTACATTCTAATTCCGTTGTTTTCATTCAAACTCTGTTCTGTACATTCTAATTCCATTGTTTTTATTCAAACTCTGTTTTGTACATTCTACTTCCGTTTTTCATTCAAACTCTGTTCTGTATATTCTAATTCTGTTGTTTTCATTCAAAGTCTGTTCTGGACATTCTAATTCCATTGTTTTAATTCAAACTCTGTTCTGTACATTTCTATTCTGTTGTTTTGATTCAAATTCCATTGTTTTTATTCAAACTCTGTTTTGTACATTCTACTTCCGTTTTTCATTCAAACTCTTTTCTGTATATTCTAATTCTGTTGTTTTCATTCAAAGTCTGTTCTGTATATTCTAATTCCCTTGTTTTCATTCAAACTCTGTTCTGTACATTCTAATTCCGTTGTTTTCATTCAAACTCTGTTCTGTACATTCTAATTCCGTTTTTTTTCATTCAAACTCTGTTCTGTATGTTCTATTTCCCTTGTTTTAATTAAAACTCTGTTCTGTACATTCTAATTCTGTTGTTTTCATTCAAATTCCATTGTTTTGATTCAAATTCAGTTCTGTTCATTCTAATTCTGTTGTTTTGATTCAAATTCCATTGTTTTTCCATTGAACTGAATTTGAATCAAAACAATGGAATTTGAATGAAAACAATGGACTATTAATACATTCTAATTCCGTTGTTGTCATTCAAACTCTGTTCTGTACATTTCAATTCAGTTTTTTTTATTCTAATTCCATTGTTTTCATTCAAACTCTGTTCTGTACATTCTAATTCTGTTTTTTTCATTCAAACTCTGTTCTGTACATTCTAATTCCGTTTTTTTCATTCAAACTCTGTTCTGTACATTTCTATTCTGTTGTTTTGATTCAAATTCCATTGTTTTTATTCAAACTCTGTTTTGTACATTCTACTTCAGTTTTTCATTCAAACTCTGTTCTCTATATTCTAATTCTGTTGTTTTCATTCAAAATCTGTTCTGTACATTCTAATTCCGTTGTTTTCATTCAAACTCTATTCTGTACATTCTAATTCCGTTGTTTTCATTCAAATTCTGTTCTGTACATTCTAATTCCGTTGTTTTCATTCAAATTCCATTGTTTTGATTCAAATTCAGTTCTGTTCATTCTAATTCTGTTGTTTTGATTCAAATTCCATTGTTTTTCCATTGAACTGAATTTGAGTCAAAACAATGGAATTTGAATGAAAACAACAGAATTAGAATGAAAACAATGGACTATTAATACATTCTAATTCCGTTGTTGTTATTCAAACTCTGTTCTGTACATTTCAATTCAGTTTTTTTTATTCTAATTCCGTTTTTTTCATTCAAACTCTGTTCTGTACATTTCTATTCTGTTGTTTTGATTCAAATTCCATTGTTTTTATTCAAACTCTGTTTTGTACATTCTACTTCCGTTTTTCATTCAAACTCTGTTCTGTATATTCTAATTCTGTTGTTTTCATTCAAAGTCTGTTCTGTACATTCTAATTCCATTGTTTTCATTCAAACTCTGTTTTGTACATTCTAATTCCGTTTTTTTCATTCAAACTCTGTTCTGTATATTCTAATTCTGTTGTTTTCATTCAAAGTCTGTTCTGTACATTCTAATTCCATTGTTTTCATTCAAACTCTTTTCTGTATATTCTAATTCTGTTGTTTTCATTCAAACTCTGTTCTGTATGTTCTAATTCCCTTGTTTTAATTCAAACTCTGTTCTGTACATTCTAATTCTGTTGTTTTCATTCAAATTCCATTGTTTTGATTCAAATTCAGTTCTGTTCATTCTAATTCTGTTGTTTTGATTCAAATTCCATTGTTTTTCCATTGAACTGAATTTGAATCAAAACAATGGAATTTGAATGAAAACAACAGAATTAGAATGAAAACAATGGACTATTAATACATTCTAATTCCGTTGTTGTCATTCAAACTCTGTTCTGTACATTTCAATTCAGTTTTTTTTATTCTAATTCCATTGTTTTCATTCAAACTCTGTTCTGTACATTCTAATTCTGTTTTTTTCATTCAAACTCTGTTCTGTACATTCTAATTCCGTTTTTTTCATTCAAACTCTGTTCTGTACATTTCTATTCTGTTGTTTTGATTCAAATTCCATTGTTTTTATTCAAACTCTGTTTTGTACATTCTACTTCAGTTTTTCATTCAAACTCTGTTCTCTATATTCTAATTCTGTTGTTTTCATTCAAAGTCTGTTCTGTACATTCTAATTCCGTTGTTTTCATTCAAACTCTGTTCTGTACATTCTAATTCCGTTGTTTTCATTCAAATTCTATTCTGTACATTCTAATTTCGTTGTTTTCATTCAAACTCTGTTCTGTACATTTCTATTCTGTTGTTTTGATTCAAATTCCATTGTTTTTATTGAAACTCTGTTTTGTACATTTTCATTCAAACTCTTTTCTGTATATTCTAATTCTGTTGTTTTCATTCAAAGTCTGTTCTGTACATTCTAATTCCGTTGTTTTCATTCAAACTCTGTTCTGTACATTCTAATTCCGTTGTTTTCATTCAAACTCTATTCTGTACATTCAAATTCTGTTGTTTACATTCAAACTCTGTTCTGTACATTCTAATTCCGTTGTTTTCATTCAAACTCTGTTCTGTACATTTCAATTCTGTTTTTTTTTTTATTCTAATTCCGTTGTTTTCATTCAAAGTCTGTTTTGTACATTCTAATTCCGTTTTTTTCATTCAAACTCTGTTCTGTATATTCTAATTCTGTTGTTTTCATTCAAAGTCTGTTCTGTACATTCTAATTCCATTGTTTTCATTCAAACTCTGTTCTGTACATTTCTATTCTGTTGTTTTGATTCAAATTCCATTGTTTTTATTCAAACTCTGTTTTGTACATTCTACTTCAGTTTTTCATTCAAACTCTGTTCTGTATATTCTAATTCCATTGTTTTCATTCAAACTCTGTTCTGTACATTCTAATTCCGTTTTTTTCATTCAAACTCTGTTCTGTACATTTCTATTCTGTTGTTTTGATTCAAATTCCATTGTTTTTACTCAAACTCTGTTTTGTACATTCTACTTCAGTTTTTCATTCAAACTCTTTTCTGTATATTCTAATTCTGTTGTTTTCATTCAAAGTCTGTTCTGTACATTCTAATTCCGTTGTTTTCATTCAAAGTCTGTTCTGTACATTCTAATTCCGTTTTTTTTTCATTCAAACTCTGTTCTATATGTTCTAATTCCCTTGTTTTCATTCAAAGTCTGTTCTGTACATTCTAATTCCGTTGTTTTCATTCAAATTCCATTGTTTTGATTCAAATTCAGTTCTGTTCATTCTAATTCTGTTGTTTTGATTCAAATTCCATTTTTTTTCCATTGAACTGAATTTGAATCAAAACAATGGAATTTGAATGAAATCAATGGACTATTAATACATTCTAATTCCGTTGTTGTCATTCAAACTCTGTTCTGTACATTTCAATTCAGTTTTTTTTATTCTAATTCCATTGTTTTCATTCAAACTCTGTTCTGTACATTCTAATTCCGTTTTTTTCATTCAAACTCTGTTCTGTACATTTCTATTCTGTTGTTTTGATTCAAATTCCATTGTTTTTATTCAAACTCTGTTTTGTACATTCTAATTCCGTTTTTTTCATTCAAACTCTGTTCTGTACATTTCTATTCTGTTGTTTTGATTCAAATTCCATTGTTTTTATTCAAACTCTGTTTTGTACATTCTAATTCCGTTGTTTTCATTCAAACTCTGTTCTGTACATTTCAATTCTGTTGTTTTCATTCAAAGTCTGTTCTGTACATTCTAATTCCGTTGTTTTCATTCAAACTCTGTTCTGTACATTCTAATTCCGTTGTTTTCATTCAAACTCTATTCTGTACATTCAAATTCTGTTGTTTACATTCAAACTCTGTTCTGTACATTCTAATTCCGTTGTTTTCATTCAAACTCTGTTCTGTACATTTCAATTCTGTTTTTTTTTTATTCTAATTCCGTTGTTTTCATTCAAACTCTGTTTTGTACATTCTAATTCCGTTTTTTTCATTCAAACTCTGTTCTGTACATTTCTATTCTGTTGTTTTGATTCAAATTCCATTGTTTTTATTCAAACTCTGTTTTGTACATTCTACTTCCGTTTTTCATTCAAACTCTTTTCTGTATATTCTAATTCTGTTGTTTTGATTCAAATTCCATTGTTTTTCCATTGAACTGAATTTGAATCAAAACAATGGAATTTGAATGAAATCAATGGACTATTAATACATTCTAATTCCGTTGTTGTCATTCAAACTCTGTTCTGTACATTTCAATTCAGTTTTTTTTATTCTAATTCCATTGTTTTCATTCAAACTCTGTTCTGTACATTCTAATTCCGTTTTTTTCATTCAAACTCTGTTCTGTACATTTCAATTCTGTTTTTTTTTATTCTAATTCCGTTGTTTTCATTCAAACTCTGTTTTGTACATTCTAATTCCGTTTTTTTCATTCAAACTCTGTTCTGTACATTTCTATTCTGTTGTTTTGATTCAAATTCCATTGTTTTTATTGAAACTCTGTTTTGTACATTTTCATTCAAACTCTTTTCTGTATATTCTAATTCTGTTGTTTTCATTCAAAGTCTGTTCTGTACATTCTAATTCCGTTGTTTTCATTCAAACTCTGTTCTGTACATTCTAATTCCGTTGTTTTCATTCAAACTCTATTCTGTACATTCAAATTCTGTTGTTTACATTCAAACTCTGTTCTGTACATTCTAATTCCGTTGTTTTCATTCAAACTCTGTTCTGTACATTTCAATTCTGTTTTTTTTTTATTCTAATTCCGTTGTTTTCATTCAAAGTCTGTTTTGTACATTCTAATTCCGTTTTTTTCATTCAAACTCTGTTCTGTATATTCTAATTCTGTTGTTTTCATTCAAAGTCTGTTCTGTACATTCTAATTCCATTGTTTTCATTCAAACTCTGTTTTGTACATTCTTATTCCGTTTTTTTCATTCAAACTCTGTTCTGTACATTTCTATTCTGTTGTTTTGATTCAAATTCCATTGTTTTTATTCAAACTCTGTTTTGTACATTCTACTTCCGTTTTTCATTCAAACTCTTTTCTGTATATTCTAATTCTGTTGTTTTCATTCAAACTCTGTTCTGTACATTCTAATTCCGTTGTTTTCATTCAAACTCTATTCTGTACATTCAAATTCTGTTGTTTACATTCAAACTCTGTTCTGTACATTCTAATTCTGTTGTTTTCATTCAAACTCTGTTCTGTACATTCTAATTCCGTTGTTTTCATTCAAACTCTGTTCTGTACATTCAAATTCTGTTGTTTTCATTCAAACTCTATTCTGTACATTCTAATTCCGTTGTTTTCATTGAAACTCTGTTCTGTACATTTCAATTCTGTTTTTTTTTATTCTAATTCCGTTGTTTTCATTCAAAGTCTGTTCTGTACATTCTAATTCCATTGTTTTCATTCAAACTCTGTTTTGTACATTCTTATTCCGTTTTTTTCATTCAAACTCTGTTCTGTACATTTCTATTCTGTTGTTTTGATTCAAATTCCATTGTTTTCTTTCAAATTCTGTTCTCTACATTCTAATTCCGTTGTTTTCATTCAAACTCTTTTCTGTATATTCTAATTCTGTTGTTTTCATTCAAAGTCTGTTCTGTACATTCTAATTCCGTTGTTTTCATTCAAACTCTGTTCTGCATATTCTAATTCCCTTGTTTTCATTCAAACTCTGTTCTGTACATTCTAATTCCGTTGTTTTCATTCAAACTCTGTTCTGTACATTCTAATTCCGTTTTTTTTCATTCAAACTCTGTTCTGTATGTTCTAATTCCCTTGTTTTAATTCAAACTCTGTTCTGTACATTCTAATTCTGTTGTTTTCATTCAAATTCCATTGTTTTGATTCAAATTCAGTTCTGTTCATTCTAATTCTGTTGTTTTGATTCAAATTCCATTGTTTTTCCATTGAACTGAATTTGAATCAAAACAATGGAATTTGAATGAAAACAATGGACTATTAATACATTCTAATTCCGTTGTTGTCATTCAAACTCTGTTCTGTACATTTCAATTCAGTTTTTTTTATTCTAATTCCATTGTTTTCATTCAAACTCTGTTCTGTACATTCTAATTCTGTTTTTTTCATTCAAACTCTGTTCTGTACATTCTAATTCCGTTTTTTTCATTCAAACTCTGTTCTGTACATTTCTATTCTGTTGTTTTGATTCAAATTCCATTGTTTTTATTCAAACTCTGTTTTGTACATTCTACTTCAGTTTTTCATTCAAACTCTGTTCTCTATATTCTAATTCTGTTGTTTTCATTCAAACTCTGTTCTGTACATTCTAATTCCGTTTTTTTCATTCAAACTCTGTTCTGTACATTTCTATTCTGTTGTTTTGATTCAAATTCCATTGTTTTTATTCAAACTCTGTTTTGTACATTCTACTTCAGTTTTTCATTCAAACTCTTTTCTGTATATTCTAATTCTGTTGTTTTCATTCAAAGTCTGTTCTGTACATTCTAATTCCGTTGTTTTCATTCAAACTCTGTTCTGTATATTCTAATTCCCTTGTTTTCATTCAAACTCTGTTCTGTACATTCTAATTCCGTTGTTTTCATTCAAAGTCTGTTCTGTACATTCTAATTCCGTTTTTTTTCATTCAAACTCTGTTCTATATGTTCTAATTCCCTTGTTTTCATTCAAAGTCTGTTCTGTACATTCTAATTCCGTTGTTTTCATTCAAATTCCATTGTTTTGATTCAAATTCAGTTCTGTTCATTCTAATTCTGTTGTTTTGATTCAAATTCCATTTTTTTTCCATTGAACTGAATTTGAATCAAAACAATGGAATTTGAATGAAATCAATGGACTATTAATACATTCTAATTCCGTTGTTGTCATTCAAACTCTGTTCTGTACATTTCAATTCAGTTTTTTTTATTCTAATTCCATTGTTTTCATTCAAACTCTGTTCTGTACATTCTAATTCCGTTTTTTTCATTCAAACTCTGTTCTGTACATTTTGTATTCTGTTGTTTTGATTCAAATTCCATTGTTTTTATTCAAACTCTGTTTTGTACATTCTAATTCCGTTTTTTTCATTCAAACTCTGTTCTGTACATTTCTATTCTGTTGTTTTGATTCAAATTCCATTGTTTTTATTGAAACTCTGTTTTGTACATTCTACTTCCGTTTTTCATTCAAACTCTTTTCTGTATATTCTAATTCTGTTGTTTTCATTCAAAGTCTGTTCTGTACATTCTAATTCCGTTGTTTTCATTCAAACTCTGTTCTGTACATTCTAATTCCGTTGTTTTCATTCAAACTCTATTCTGTACATTCAAATTCTGTTGTTTACATTCAAACTCTGTTCTGTACATTCTAATTCCGTTGTTTTCATTCAAACTCTGTTCTGTACATTTCAATTCTGTTTTTTTTTTATTCTAATTCCGTTGTTTTCATTCAAACTCTGTTTTGTACATTCTAATTCCGTTTTTTTCATTCAAACTCTGTTCTGTACATTTCTATTCTGTTGTTTTGATTCAAATTCCATTGTTTTTATTCAAACTCTGTTTTGTACATTCTACTTCCGTTTTTCATTCAAACTCTTTTCTGTATATTCTAATTCTGTTGTTTTCATTCAAAGTCTGTTCTGTACATTCTAATTCCGTTGTTTTCATTCAAACTCTGTTCTGTATATTCTAATTCCCTTGTTTTCATTCAAACTCTGTTCTGTACATTCTAATTCCGTTGTTTTCATTCAAAGTCTGTTCTGTACATTCTAATTCCGTTTTTTTTCATTCAAACTCTGTTCTGTATGTTCTAATTCCCTTGTTTTCATTCAAAGTCTGTTCTGTACATTCTAATTCCGTTGTTTTCATTCAAATTCTATTGTTTTTCCATTGAACTGAATTTGAATCAAAACAATGGAATTTGAATGAAAACAATGGACTATTTGTCAGCGGTTGGGTGGAGGCGAGGAAGAAGGAACCCAAACGCAGGACTCGCAGGTAGGTGACGATTTATTATAAGGAGTGGATGAACAGAACAAAGGGAGAAAATGGCTGGCTGGACGACTGACTGAAGCACTGACTGACTAACTGAACATACAGACGGAGAGACAACACCACAATAACATCAATGACAAGACATTGGACTGGTTGAACTGAGGGACATAAATACACAGGCTGAGTGATGAGAGATTAGAACCTGGTGAGTACACAGCTGAACATAATGACCTAATGATAAACGGGAAGAGGACGGAACATAATGCACATGGACCAAGGCTAACACAATAAAACAGGAGGTGAAGCAGACAGAAGATAAACCGTGAACATGAACTAAGAATACTGGGTCAAAGACCCAGAAACCCTGACAGTACCCCCCCCCCCCCCGCAAAGGCTGGCACCCGACGGCCAAAAGAACGAAAAACCAGGACAGGGAGGGCGGAGGGGGCCCAGGACGGAGGGACGGAGTCCACACAGAGGCAGTTCAGGGGGCCGACCGTGCGGACGGCAACGGCGACGACGACAGCGCTGGTCCGGGGGCCGACCGTGCGGAAGGCGACGGCGACGACGACAGCGCTGGTCCGGGGGCCGGCCGTGCGGAAGGCGACGGCGGCCACTCAGGCGAAGGCGGGCCGGGGGCCGGCCGTGCGGAAGGCGACGGCGGCCACTCAGGCGATGGCGGTGCAGTTCAGGGGGCCGGCCGTGCGGAAGGCAACGGCGGCCACTCAGGCGATGGCGGTGCAGTTCAGGGGGCCGGCCGCGCGGAAGGCAGCGGCGGCGGCTCTCTAGTGTCAGGCGTACTGGCCGAGGCCCGGTGGGCACAGGACCAGTCGAGGCGGGACCAGTCAAGGCGGGACCAGGCGAAGCACAGGCTGAGGCTGCAGCAGACGAAGGCTCTGAGGCTGCAGCAGACGAAGGCTCTGAGGCTGCAGCCGGGCCGGGCGTGGGTGCAGCTGAGGCAGAAGCCGGGCCGGGCGTGGGTGCAGCTGAGGCAGAAGCCGGGCCGGGCGTGGATGCAGCTGAGGCAGAAGCCGGGCCGGGCGTGGGTGCAGCTGAGGCAGAAGCCGGGCCGGGCGTGGGTGCAGCTGAGGCAGAGGCCGGGCCGGGCGTGGGTGCAGCTGAGGCAGAAGCCGGGCCGGGCGTGGGTGCAGCTGAGGCAGAGGCCTGACCGGGCGTGGGTGCAGCTGAGGCAGAGGCCTCTGGCTGGAGACAGGCAGGGCCAGTAGGCGCGGAGGCCCCTGGCTGGAGAGCGGCCGGGCCAGTAGGCGCGGAGGCCCCTGGCTGGAGAGCGGCCGGGCCAGTAGGCACGGAGGCCCCTGGCTGAGGAGCGGCCGGGCCAGCGGGTGCGGAAACCCCTGGCTGAGGAGCGGCCGGGCCAGCGGGTGCAGAAACCCCTGGCTGAGAAGCAGGAAGGCTCACAGCTGGCTCTGGGTGCTGTGGCTGCAGGTCCGGGAACTGGACGGGATGGTGGACAGGTGACTGGGAAACAGGAGGCGACTGGACTACAGGGCACTGGGCGGCAGACTGGACTACAGAAGAGTGGAGGACAGGTGGAGACTGAGCTACAGGAGGTGACTGGAGGACAGGAGGGGACTGAGCTACAGGAGGTGAGGGAACTGACTGGAGTGGAGATGCTAAGGGAGGAACGGAGGCAGGCGTGGCTGCTGGCTGAGCTACAGATTGAGCTAGTGACGGAGATAAAATTACGGCTTGGGCTCGTAAGGCTGGTGCCTGGGCAGGGGACAGTTCAGCTAATCTAACTAGGGATAGTGCGAGGGCGTGAAAGGCTGGGTCAGGAGGTGGATGAAGTGGTGAAGTAGCGGGTGGACCGGTTAGCTCCTCCAAGCCTCCAGGGAGGTCAAGCTGGGTTCTGGTTGCCCTCAACCTGGGCGCTGGGACGGGCACGGAAGGTGGCTGGACACCAGTCACCCCCACCTGAGAAACAGAAGCAGGTGTGGAGGTAGACCGGGTCGCAGCTGCCCTCCTCCTGGGAGCTGGCACTGGTGTGGGCGTAGACTGGGCCCCTGTGCTGGTGGGAAATGGCTGAATACCGGGTGTGGAAATAGTGACGGTGTGTGTGTTACTGGCAGGTTTATTGGAGATTGTTCTGATTTCTCTGCCACCACTATTTACAGTCTTTGGGGGAGCAGAGCAGAACAAATCTTCCCAGTCCACAGAATCCTCCAGGAGGGAAACATCCCATGAATGAGAGATGGGTTTATTGTGCGTTTTAAGTGAATAATCAGATGGTGAGTGCGAAAAACAGTCACTGGAGCTCACCATCGGGAGTGGCTGAAAGTAGTCTGTTCTATGGCGGCGTGTGCGCCGCTTTCTCTGGGAAGCGGAAGCGGCCGGGGAAAACAGCAGAGCCTCTGGCGCGGTAGCCTCCGTTGAGCCGAGGTGGGAGGCGTAGCCGTTGTGCCGCGGCGATGGTGGAGGTCCGGCGGATGAGGCGGCGGGTGTGGGAGCGAGGAGCGGAGTGGCGAGAGAGGGAGTGGCCGAAGCGCGGCGTGGAACGTCCACTCTCCACGGCAAATGCTCCGGTACAGGTGAGGCAGCAGGTGGGGGAACGCGGCGTCTCCGAGGCCCGCCCAGAGCCAAGCGAGTGCCCTCGAAGACGTGCTCTCGCTCCGCGAAGAGCCGCTGTCTCTCCTTGAGCTTTTCCGCCCACAAGGAGAGCGCTACCTCCTGCCACTCGTAGAGGTCCGAGTCCGCTGGGTTCCAAACGTGTCTTCGTGGCACGGGTCTTGTCATTCTGTCAGCGGTTGGGTGGAGGCGAGGAAGAAGGAACCCAAACGCAGGACTCGCAGGTAGGTGACGATTTATTATAAGGAGTGGATGAACAGAACAAAGGGAGAAAATGGCTGGCTGGACGACTGACTGAAGCACTGACTGACTAACTGAACATACAGACGGAGAGACAACACCACAATAACATCAATGACAAGACATTGGACTGGTTGAACTGAGGGACATAAATACACAGGCTGAGTGATGAGAGATTAGAACCTGGTGAGTACACAGCTGAACATAATGACCTAATGATAAACGGGAAGAGGACGGAACATAATGCACATGGACCAAGGCTAACACAATAAAACAGGAGGTGAAGCAGACAGAAGATAAACCGTGAACATGAACTAAGAATACTGGGTCAAAGACCCAGAAACCCTGACACTATTAATACATTCTAATTCCGTTGTTGTCATTCAAACTCTGTTCTGTACATTTCAATTCAGTTTTTTTTATTCTAATTCCATTGTTTTCATTCAAACTCTGTTCTGTACATTCTAATTCTGTTTTTTTCATTCAAACTCTGTTCTGTACATTCTAATTCTGTTTTTTTCATTCAAACTCTGTTCTGTACATTCTAATTCCGTTTTTTTCATTCAAACTCTGTTCTGTACATTTCTATTCTGTTGTTTTGATTCAAATTCCATTGTTTTTATTCAAACTCTGTTTTGTACATTCTACTTCAGTTTTTCATTCAAACTCTGTTCTGTATATTCTAATTCTGTTGTTTTCATTCAAAGTCTGTTCTGTACATTCTAATTCCGTTGTTTTCATTCAAACTCTATTCTGTACATTCTAATTCCGTTGTTTTCATTCAAATTCTGTTCTGTACATTCTAATTCCGTTGTTTTCATTCAAATTCCATTGTTTTGATTCAAATTCAGTTCTGTTCATTCTAATTCTGTTGTTTTGATTCAAATTCCATTGTTTTTCCATTGAACTGAATTTGAATCAAAACAATGGAATTTGAATCAAAACAACAGAATTAGAATGAAAACAATGGACTATTAATACATTCTAATTCCGTTGTTGTTATTCAAACTCTGTTCTGTACATTTCAATTCAGTTTTTTTTATTCTAATTCCATTGTTTTCATTCAAACTCTGTTCTGTACATTCTAATTCTGTTTTTTTCATTCAAACTCTGTTCTGTACATTCTAATTCCGTTTTTTTCATTCAAACTCTGTTCTGTACATTTCTATTCTGTTGTTTTGATTCAAATTCCATTGTTTTGATTCAAACTCTGTTTTGTACATTCTACTTCCGTTTTTCATTCAAACTCTGTTCTGTATATTCTAATTCTGTTGTTTTCATTCAAAGTCTGTTCTGTACATTCTAATTCCGTTGTTTTCATTCAAACTCTGTTCTGTACATTCTAATTCCGTTGTTTTCATTCAAACTCTATTCTGTACATTCTAATTCCGTTGTTTTCATTCAAACTCTGTTCTGTACATTTCAATTCTGTTTTTTTTTATTCTAATTCCGTTGTTTTCATTCAAACTCTGTTTTGTACATTCTAATTCCGTTTTTTTCATTCAAACTCTGTTCTGTACATTTCTATTCTGTTGTTTTGATTCAAATTCCATTGTTTTTATTCAAACTCTGTTTTGTACATTCTACTTCCGTTTTTCATTCAAACTCTTTTCTGTATATTCTAATTCTGTTGTTTTCATTCAAAGTCTGTTCTGTACATTCTAATTCCGTTGTTTTCATTCAAACTCTGTTCTGTACATTCTAATTCCGTTGTTTTCATTCAAACTCTATTCTGTACATTCAAATTCTGTTGTTTACATTCAAACTCTGTTCTGTACATTCTAATTCCGTTGTTTTCATTCAAACTCTGTTCTGTACATTTCAATTCTGTTTTTTTTTATTCTAATTCCGTTGTTTTCATTCAAACTCTGTTTTGTACATTCTAATTCCGTTTTTTTCATTCAAACTCTGTTCTGTATATTCTAATTCTGTTGTTTTCATTCAAAGTCTGTTCTGTACATTCTAATTCCATTGTTTTCATTCAAAATCTGTTTTGTACATTCTTATTCCGTTTTTTTCATTCAAACTCTGTTCTGTACATTTCTATTCTGTTGTTTTGATTCAAATTCCATTGTTTTTATTCAAACTCTGTTTTGTACATTCTACTTCAGTTTTTCATTCAAACTCTTTTCTGTATATTCTAATTCTGTTGTTTTCATTCAAAGTCTGTTCTGTACATTCTAATTCCGTTGTTTTCATTCAAACTCTGTTCTGTATATTCTAATTCCCTTGTTTTCATTCAAACTCTGTTCTGTACATTCTAATTCCGTTGTTTTCATTCAAACTCTGTTCTGTACATTCTAATTTCGTTTTTTTTCATTCAAAATCTGTTCTGTATGTTCTAATTCCCTTGTTTTAATTCAAACTCTGTTCTGTACATTCTAATTCTGTTGTTTTCATTCAAATTCCATTGTTTTGATTCAAATTCAGTTCTGTTCATTCTAATTCTGTTGTTTTGATTCAAATTCCATTGTTTTTCCATTGAACTGAATTTGAATCAAAACAATGGAATTTGAATGAAAACAATGGACTATTAATACATTCTAATTCCGTTGTTGTCATTCAAACTCTGTTCTGTACATTTCAATTCAGTTTTTTTTATTCTAATTCCATTGTTTTCATTCAAACTCTGTTCTGTACATTCTAATTCTGTTTTTTTCATTCAAACTCTGTTCTGTACATTCTAATTCCGTTTTTTTCATTCAAACTCTGTTCTGTACATTTCTATTCTGTTGTTTTGATTCAAATTCCATTGTTTTTATTCAAACTCTGTTTTGTACATTCTACTTCAGTTTTTCATTCAAACTCTGTTCTCTATATTCTAATTCTGTTGTTTTCATTCAAAGTCTGTTCTGTACATTCTAATTCCGTTGTTTTCATTCAAACTCTATTCTGTACATTCTAATTCCGTTGTTTTGATTCAAATTCCATTGTTTTGATTCAAATTCAGTTCTGTTCATTCTAATTCTGTTGTTTTGATTCAAATTCCATTGTTTTTCCATTGAACTGAATTTGAATCAAAACAATGGAATTTGAATCAAAACAACAGAATTAGAATGAAAACAATGGACTATTAATACATTCTAATTCCGTTGTTGTTATTCAAACTCTGTTCTGTACATTTCAATTCAGTTTTTTTTATTCTAATTCCATTGTTTTCATTCAAACTCTGTTCTGTACATTCTAATTCTGTTTTTTTCATTCAAACTCTGTTTTGTACATTGTTTTTCATTCAAACTCTGTTCTGTACATTCTAATTCCGTTGTGTTCATTCAAACTCTGTTCTGTACATTCTATTTCCGTTGTTTTCATTCAAACTCTGTTCTGTACATTTTAATTCCGTTGTTTTCATTTAAAGTCTGTTCTGTACATTCTAATTCTCTTGTTTTCATTCAAATTCTGTTCTGTACATTCTAATTCCGTTGTTTTCATTCAAACTCTGTTCTCTACATTCTAATTCTGTTGTTTTCATTCAAATTCCATTGTTTTGATTCAAACTCTGTTCTGTACATTCTAATTCTGTTGTTTTCATTCAAAGTCTGTTCTGTACATTCTAATTCCGTTGTTTTCATTCAAACTCTGTTCTATACATTCTTATTCCGTTTTTTTCATTCAAACTCTTTTCTGTATATTCTAATTCCGTTGTTTTCATTCAAACTCTTTTCTGTATATTCTAATTCTGTTGTTTTCATTCAAAGTCTGTTCTGTACATTCTAATTCCGTTGTTTTCATTCAAACTCTGTTCTGTACATTCTAATTCCGTTGTTTTCATTCAAACTCTATTCTGTACATTCAAATTCTCTTGTTCTCATTCTAATTCCGTTTTTTTCATTCAAACTCTGTTCTATACATTCTTATTCCGTTTTTTTCATTCAAACTCTGTTCTGTACATTCTTATTCCGTTTTTTTCATTCAAACTCTGTTCTGTACATTTCTATTCTGTTGTTTTGATTCAAATTCCATTGTTTTTATTCAAACTCTGTTTTGTACATTCTACTTCAGTTTTTCATTCAAACTCTTTTCTGTATATTCTAATTCTGTTGTTTTCATTCAAAGTCTGTTCTGTACATTCTAATTCCGTTGTTTTCATTCAAACTCTGTTCTGTATATTCTAATTCCCTTGTTTTCATTCAAACTCTGTTCTGTACATTCTAATTCCGTTGTTTTCATTCAAACTCTGATCTGTACATTCTAATTTCGTTTTTTTTCATTCAAACTCTGTTCTGTATGTTCTAATTCCCTTGTTTTAATTCAAACTCTGTTCTGTACATTCTAATTCTGTTGTTTTCATTCAAATTCCATTGTTTTGATTCAAATTCAGTTCTGTTCATTCTAATTCTGTTGTTTTGATTCAAATTCCATTGTTTTTCCATTGAACTGAATTTGAATCAAAACAATGGAATTTGAATGAAAACAATGGACTATTAATACATTCTAATTCCGTTGTTGTCATTCAAAGTCTGTTCTGTACATTTCAATTCAGTTTTTTTTATTCTAATTCCATTGTTTTCATTCAAACTCTGTTCTGTACATTCTAATTCTGTTTTTTTCATTCAAACTCTGTTCTGTACATTCTAATTCCGTTTTTTTCATTCAAACTCTGTTCTGTACATTTCTATTCTGTTGTTTTGATTCAAATTCCATTGTTTTTATTCAAACTCTGTTTTGTACATTCTACTTCAGTTTTTCATTCAAACTCTGTTCTCTATATTCTAATTCTGTTGTTTTCATTCAAAGTCTGTTCTGTACATTCTAATTCCGTTGTTTTCATTCAAATTCTATTCTGTACATTCTAATTCCGTTGTTTTGATTCAAATTCAGTTCTGTTCATTCTAATTCTATTCTGTACATTCTAATTCCATTGTTTTCATTCAAACTCTGTTTTGTACATTCTAATTCCGTTTTTTTCATTCAAACTCTGTTCTGTACATTTCTATTCTGTTGTTTTGATTCAAATTCCATTGTTTTTATTCAAACTCTGTTTTGTACATTCTACTTCCGTTTTTCATTCAAACTCTGTTCTGTATATTCTAATTTTGTTGTTTTCATTCAAAGTCTGTTCTGTACATTCTAATTCCATTGTTTTCATTCAAACTCTGTTTTGTACATTCTTATTCCGTTTTTTTCATTCAAACTCTGTTCTGTACATTTATATTCTGTTGTTTTGATTCAAATTCCATTGTTTTTATTCAAACTCTGTTTTGTACATTCTACTTCCGTTTTTCATTCAAACTCTGTTCTGTATATTCTAATTCCATTGTTTTCATTCAAACTCTGTTCTGTACATTCTAATTCCGTTTTTTTCATTCAAACTCTGTTCTGTACATTTCTATTCTGTTGTTTTGATTCAAATTCCATTGTTTTTATTCAAACTCTGTTTTGTACATTCTACTTCAGTTTTTCATTCAAACTCTTTTCTGTATATTCTAATTCTGTTGTTTTCATTCAAAGTCTGTTCTGTACATTCTAATTCCGTTGTTTTCATTCAAAGTCTGTTCTGTACATTCTAATTCCGTTTTTTTTCATTCAAACTCTGTTCTATATGTTCTAATTCCCTTGTTTTCATTCAAAGTCTGTTCTGTACATTCTAATTCCGTTGTTTTCATTCAAATTCCATTGTTTTGATTCAAATTCAGTTCTGTTCATTCTAATTCTGTTGTTTTGATTCAAATTCCATTTTTTTTCCATTGAACTGAATTTGAATCAAAACAATGGAATTTGAATGAAATCAATGGACTATTAATACATTCTAATTCCGTTGTTGTCATTCAAACTCTGTTCTGTACATTTCAATTCAGTTTTTTTTATTCTAATTCCATTGTTTTCATTCAAACTCTGTTCTGTACATTCTAATTCCGTTTTTTTCATTCAAACTCTGTTCTGTACATTTCTATTCTGTTGTTTTGATTCAAATTCCATTGTTTTTATTCAAACTCTGTTTTGTACATTCTAATTCCGTTTTTTTCATTCAAACTCTGTTCTGTACATTTCTATTCTGTTGTTTTGATTCAAATTCCATTGTTTTTATTGAAACTCTGTTTTGTACATTCTACTTCCGTTTTTCATTCAAACTCTTTTCTGTATATTCTAATTCTGTTGTTTTCATTCAAAGTCTGTTCTGTACATTCTAATTCCGTTGTTTTCATTCAAACTCTGTTCTGTACATTCTAATTCCGTTGTTTTCATTCAAACTCTATTCTGTACATTCAAATTCTGTTGTTTACATTCAAACTCTGTTCTGTACATTCTAATTCCGTTGTTTTCATTCAAACTCTGTTCTGTACATTTCAATTCAGTTTTTTTTTTATTCTAATTCCGTTGTTTTCATTCAAACTCTGTTTTGTACATTCTAATTCCGTTTTTTTCATTCAAACTCTGTTCTGTACATTTCTATTCTGTTGTTTTGATTCAAATTCCATTGTTTTTATTCAAACTCTGTTTTGTACATTCTACTTCCGTTTTTCATTCAAACTCTTTTCTGTATATTCTAATTCTGTTGTTTTCATTCAAAGTCTGTTCTGTACATTCTAATTCCGTCGTTTTCATTCAAACTCTGTTCTGTATATTCTAATTCCCTTGTTTTCATTCAAACTCTGTTCTGTACATTCTAATTCCGTTGTTTTCATTCAAAGTCTGTTCTGTACATTCTAATTCCGTTTTTTTTCATTCAAACTCTGTTCTGTATGTTCTAATTCCCTTGTTTTCATTCAAAGTCTGTTCTGTACATTCTAATTCCGTTGTTTTCATTCAAATTCCATTGTTTTGATTCAAATTCAGTTCTGTTCATTCTAATTCTGTTGTTTTGATTCAAATTCCATTGTTTTTCCATTGAACTGAATTTGAATCAAAACAATGGAATTTGAATGAAATCAATGGACTATTAATACATTCTAATTCCGTTGTTGTCATTCAAACTCTGTTCTGTACATTTCAATTCAGTTTTTTTTATTCTAATTCCATTGTTTTCATTCAAACTCTGTTCTGTACATTCTAATTCCGTTTTTTTCATTCAAACTCTGTTCTGTACATTTCTATTCTGTTGTTTTGATTCAAATTCCATTGTTTTTATTCAAACTCTGTTTTGTACATTCTAATTCCGTTTTTTTCATTCAAACTCTGTTCTGTACATTTCTATTCTGTTGTTTTGATTCAAATTCCATTGTTTTTATTGAAACTCTGTTTTGTACATTCTACTTCCGTTTTTCATTCAAACTCTTTTCTGTATATTCTAATTCTGTTGTTTTCATTCAAAGTCTGTTCTGTACATTCTAATTCCGTTGTTTTCATTCAAACTCTGTTCTGTACATTTCTATTCTGTTGTTTTGATTCAAATTCCATTGTTTTTATTCAAACTCTGTTTTGTACATTCTACTTCAGTTTTTCATTCAAACTCTGTTCTCTATATTCTAATTCTGTTGTTTTCATTCAAAGTCTGTTCTGTACATTCTAATTCCGTTGTTTTCATTCAAACTCTGTTCTGTACATTCTAATTCCGTTGTTTTCATTCAAATTCTATTCTGTACATTCTAATTCCGTTGTTTTCATTCAAACTCTGTTCTGTACATTTCAATTCTGTTTTTTTTTATTCTAATTCCGTTGTTTTCATTCAAACTCTGTTTTGTACATTCTAATTCCGTTTTTTTCATTCAAACTCTGTTCTGTACATTTCTATTCTGTTGTTTTGATTCAAATTCCATTGTTTTTATTGAAACTCTGTTTTGTACATTTTCATTCAAACTCTTTTCTGTATATTCTAATTCTGTTGTTTTCATTCAAAGTCTGTTCTGTACATTCTAATTCCGTTGTTTTCATTCAAACTCTGTTCTGTACATTCTAATTCCGTTGTTTTCATTCAAACTCTATTCTGTACATTCAAATTCTGTTGTTTACATTCAAACTCTGTTCTGTACATTCTAATTCCGTTGTTTTCATTCAAACTCTGTTCTGTACATTTCAATTCTGTTTTCTTTTTTATTCTAATTCCGTTGTTTTCATTCAAAGTCTGTTTTGTACATTCTAATTCCGTTTTTTTCATTCAAACTCTGTTCTGTATATTCTAATTCTGTTGTTTTCATTCAAAGTCTGTTCTGTACATTCTAATTCCATTGTTTTCATTCAAACTCTGTTTTGTACATTCTTATTCCGTTTTTTTCATTCAAACTCTGTTCTGTACATTTCTATTCTGTTGTTTTGATTCAAATTCCATTGTTTTGATTCAAATTCAGTTCTGTTCATTCTAATTCTGTTGTTTTGATTCAAATTCCATTTTTTTTCCATTGAACTGAATTTGAATCAAAACAATGGAATTTGAATGAAATCAATGGACTATTAATACATTCTAATTCCGTTGTTGTCATTCAAACTCTGTTCTGTACATTTCAATTCAGTTTTTTTTATTCTAATTCCATTGTTTTCATTCAAACTCTGTTCTGTACATTCTAATTCCGTTTTTTTCATTCAAACTCTGTTCTGTACATTTCTATTCTGTTGTTTTGATTCAAATTCCATTGTTTTTATTCAAACTCTGTTTTGTACATTCTAATTCCGTTTTTTTCATTCAAACTCTGTTCTGTACATTTCTATTCTGTTGTTTTGATTCAAATTCCATTGTTTTTATTGAAACTCTGTTTTGTACATTCTACTTCCGTTTTTCATTCAAACTCTTTTCTGTATATTCTAATTCTGTTGTTTTCATTCAAAGTCTGTTCTGTACATTCTAATTCCGTTGTTTTCATTCAAACTCTGTTCTGTACATTCTAATTCCGTTGTTTTCATTCAAACTCTATTCTGTACATTCAAATTCTGTTGTTTACATTCAAACTCTGTTCTGTACATTCTAATTCCGTTGTTTTCATTCAAACTCTGTTCTGTACATTTCAATTCTGTTTTTTTTTTATTCTAATTCCGTTGTTTTCATTCAAACTCTGTTTTGTACATTCTAATTCCGTTTTTTTCATTCAAACTCTGTTCTGTACATTTCTATTCTGTTGTTTTGATTCAAATTCCATTGTTTTTATTCAAACTCTGTTTTGTACATTCTACTTCCGTTTTTCATTCAAACTCTTTTCTGTATATTCTAATTCTGTTGTTTTCATTCAAAGTCTGTTCTGTACATTCTAATTCCGTTGTTTTCATTCAAACTCTGTTCTGTATATTCTAATTCCCTTGTTTTCATTCAAACTCTGTTCTGTACATTCTAATTCCGTTGTTTTCATTCAAAGTCTGTTCTGTACATTCTAATTCCGTTGTTTTCATTCAAATTCCATTGTTTTGATTCAAATTCAGTTCTGTTCATTCTAATTCTGTTGTTTTGATTCAAATTCCATTGTTTTTCCATTGAACTGAATTTGAATCAAAACAATGGAATTTGAATGAAATCAATGGACTATTAATACATTCTAATTCCGTTGTTGTCATTCAAACTCTGTTCTGTACATTTCAATTCAGTTTTTTTTATTCTAATTCCATTGTTTTCATTCAAACTCTGTTCTGTACATTCTAATTCCGTTTTTTTCATTCAAACTCTGTTCTGTACATTTCTATTCTGTTGTTTTGATTCAAATTCCATTGTTTTTATTCAAACTCTGTTTTGTACATTCTAATTCCGTTTTTTTCATTCAAACTCTGTTCTGTACATTTCTATTCTGTTGTTTTGATTCAAATTCCATTGTTTTTATTGAAACTCTGTTTTGTACATTCTACTTCCGTTTTTCATTCAAACTCTTTTCTGTATATTCTAATTCTGTTGTTTTCATTCAAAGTCTGTTCTGTACATTCTAATTCCGTTGTTTTCATTCAAACTCTGTTCTGTACATTCTAATTCCGTTGTTTTCATTCAAACTCTATTCTGTACATTCAAATTCTGTTGTTTACATTCAAACTCTGTTCTGTACATTCTAATTCCGTTGTTTTCATTCAAACTCTGTTCTGTACATTTCTATTCTGTTGTTTTGATTCAAATTCCATTGTTTTTATTCAAACTCTGTTTTGTACATTCTACTTCAGTTTTTCATTCAAACTCTGTTCTCTATATTCTAATTCTGTTGTTTTCATTCAAAGTCTGTTCTGTACATTCTAATTCCGTTGTTTTCATTCAAACTCTGTTCTGTACATTCTAATTCCGTTGTTTTCATTCAAATTCTATTCTGTACATTCTAATTCCGTTGTTTTCATTCAAACTCTGTTCTGTACATTTCAATTCTGTTTTTTTTTATTCTAATTCCGTTGTTTTCATTCAAACTCTGTTTTGTACATTCTAATTCCGTTTTTTTCATTCAAACTCTGTTCTGTACATTTCTATTCTGTTGTTTTGATTCAAATTCCATTGTTTTTATTGAAACTCTGTTTTGTACATTTTCATTCAAACTCTTTTCTGTATATTCTAATTCTGTTGTTTTCATTCAAAGTCTGTTCTGTACATTCTAATTCCATTGTTTTCATTCAAACTCTGTTTTGTACATTCTTATTCCGTTTTTTTCATTCAAACTCTGTTCTGTACATTTCTATTCTGTTGTTTTGATTCAAATTCCATTGTTTTTATTCAAACTCTGTTTTGTACATTCTACTTCAGTTTTTCATTCAAACTCTTTTCTGTATATTCTAATTCTGTTGTTTTCATTCAAAGTCTGTTCTGTACATTCTAATTCCGTTGTTTTCATTCAAACTCTGTTCTGTATATTCTAATTCCCTTGTTTTCATTCAAACTCTGTTCTGTACATTCTAATTCTGTTGTTTTCATTCAAATTCCATTGTTTTGATTCAAATTCAGTTCTGTTCATTCTAATTCTGTTGTTTTGATTCAAATTCCATTGTTTTTCCATTGAACTGAATTTGAATCAAAACAATGGAATTTGAATGAAAACAATGGACTATTAATACATTCTAATTCCGTTGTTGTCATTCAAACTCTGTTCTGTACATTTCAATTCAGTTTTTTTTATTCTAATTCCATTGTTTTCATTCAAACTCTGTTCTGTACATTCTAATTCTGTTTTTTTCATTCAAACTCTGTTCTGTACATTCTAATTCCATTTTTTTCATTCAAACTCTGTTCTGTACATTTCTATTCTGTTGTTTTGATTCAAATTCCATTGTTTTTATTCAAACTCTGTTTTGTACATTCTACTTCAGTTTTTCATTCAAACTCTGTTCTCTATATTCTAATTCTGTTGTTTTCATTCAAAGTCTGTTCTGTACATTCTAATTCCGTTGTTTTCATTCAAACTCTATTCTGTACATTCTAATTCCGTTGTTTTCATTCAAATTCCATTGTTTTGATTCAAATTCAGTTCTGTTCATTCTAATTCTGTTGTTTTGATTCAAATTCCATTGTTTTTCCATTGAACTGAATTTGAATCAAAACAATGGAATTTGAATCAAAACAACAGAATTAGAATGAAAACAATGGACTATTAATACATTCTAATTCCGTTGTTGTTATTCAAACTCTGTTCTGTACATTTCAATTCAGTTTTTTTTATTCTAATTCCATTGTTTTCATTCAAACTCTGTTCTGTACATTCTAATTCTGTTTTTTTCATTCAAACTCTGTTTTGTACATTCTACTTCCGTTTTTCATTCAAACTCTTTTCTGTATATTCTAATTCTGTTGTTTTCATTCAAACTGTATTCTGTACATTCAAATTATGTTGTTTACATTCAAACTCTGTTCTGTACATTCTAATTCCGTTGTGTTCATTCAAACTCTGTTCTGTACATTCTATTTCCGTTGTTTTCATTCAAACTCTGTTCTGTACATTTTAATTCTGTTGTTTTCATTTAAAGTCTGTTCTGTACATTCTAATTCTCTTGTTTTCATTCAAATTCTGTTCTGTACATTCTAATTCCGTTGTTTTCATTCAAACTCTGTTCTCTACATTCTAATTCTGTTGTTTTCATTCAAATTCCATTGTTTTGATTCAAACTCTGTTCTGTACATTCTAATTCTGTTGTTTTCATTCAAAGTCTGTTCTGTACATTCTAATTCCGTTGTTTTCATTCAAACTCTGTTCTATACATTCTTATTCCGTTTTTTTCATTCAAACTCTTTTCTGTATATTCTAATTCCGTTGTTTTCATTCAAACTCTTTTCTGTATATTCTAATTCTGTTGTTTTCATTCAAAGTCTGTTCTGTACATTCTAATTCCGTTGTTTTCATTCAAACTCTGTTCTGTACATTCTAATTCCGTTGTTTTCATTCAAACTCTATTCTGTACATTCAAATTCTCTTGTTCTCATTCTAATTCCGTTTTTTTCATTCAAACTCTGTTCTATACATTCTTATTCCGTTTTTTTCATTCAAACTCTGTTCTGTACATTCTTATTCCGTTTTTTTCATTCAAACTCTGTTCTGTACATTTCTATTCTGTTGTTTTGATTCAAATTCCATTGTTTTTATTCAAACTCTGTTTTGTACATTCTACTTCAGTTTTTCATTCAAACTCTTTTCTGTATATTCTAATTCTGTTGTTTTCATTCAAAGTCTGTTCTGTACATTCTAATTCCGTTGTTTTCATTCAAACTCTGTTCTGTATATTCTAATTCCCTTGTTTTCATTCAAACTCTGTTCTGTACATTCTAATTCCGTTGTTTTCATTCAAACTCTGATCTGTACATTCTAATTTCGTTTTTTTTCATTCAAACTCTGTTCTGTATGTTCTAATTCCCTTGTTTTAATTCAAACTCTGTTCTGTACATTCTAATTCTGTTGTTTTCATTCAAATTCCATTGTTTTGATTCAAATTCAGTTCTGTTCATTCTAATTCTGTTGTTTTGATTCAAATTCCATTGTTTTTCCATTGAACTGAATTTGAATCAAAACAATGGAATTTGAATGAAAACAATGGACTATTAATACATTCTAATTCCGTTGTTGTCATTCAAAGTCTGTTCTGTACATTTCAATTCAGTTTTTTTTATTCTAATTCCATTGTTTTCATTCAAACTCTGTTCTGTACATTCTAATTCTGTTTTTTTCATTCAAACTCTGTTCTGTACATTCTAATTCCGTTTTTTTCATTCAAACTCTGTTCTGTACATTTCTATTCTGTTGTTTTGATTCAAATTCCATTGTTTTTATTCAAACTCTGTTTTGTACATTCTACTTCAGTTTTTCATTCAAACTCTGTTCTCTATATTCTAATTCTGTTGTTTTCATTCAAAGTCTGTTCTGTACATTCTAATTCCGTTGTTTTCATTCAAATTCTATTCTGTACATTCTAATTCCGTTGTTTTCATTCAAATTCCATTGTTTTGATTCAAATTCAGTTCTGTTCATTCTAATTCTATTCTGTACATTCTAATTCCATTGTTTTCATTCAAACTCTGTTTTGTACATTCTAATTCCGTTTTTTTCATTCAAACTCTGTTCTGTACATTTCTATTCTGTTGTTTTGATTCAAATTCCATTGTTTTTATTCAAACTCTGTTTTGTACATTCTACTTCCGTTTTTCATTCAAACTCTGTTCTGTATATTCTAATTTTGTTGTTTTCATTCAAAGTCTGTTCTGTACATTCTAATTCCATTGTTTTCATTCAAACTCTGTTTTCTACATTCTTATTCCGTTTTTTTCATTCAAACTCTGTTCTGTACATTTCTATTCTGTTGTTTTGATTCAAATTCCATTGTTTTTATTCAAACTCTGTTTTGTACATTCTACTTCAGTTTTTCATTCAAACTCTGTTCTGTATATTCTAATTCCATTGTTTTCATTCAAACTCTGTTCTGTACATTCTAATTCCGTTTTTTTCATTCAAACTCTGTTCTGTACATTTCTATTCTGTTGTTTTGATTCAAATTCCATTGTTTTTATTCAAACTCTGTTTTGTACATTCTACTTCAGTTTTTCATTCAAACTCTTTTCTGTATATTCTAATTCTGTTGTTTTCATTCAAAGTCTGTTCTGTACATTCTAATTCCGTTGTTTTCATTCAAAGTCTGTTCTGTACATTCTAATTCCGTTTTTTTTCATTCAAACTCTGTTCTATATGTTCTAATTCCCTTGTTTTCATTCAAAGTCTGTTCTGTACATTCTAATTCCGTTGTTTTCATTCAAATTCCATTGTTTTGATTCAAATTCAGTTCTGTTCATTCTAATTCTGTTGTTTTGATTCAAATTCCATTTTTTTTCCATTGAACTGAATTTGAATCAAAACAATGGAATTTGAATGAAATCAATGGACTATTAATACATTCTAATTCCGTTGTTGTCATTCAAACTCTGTTCTGTACATTTCAATTCAGTTTTTTTTATTCTAATTCCATTGTTTTCATTCAAACTCTGTTCTGTACATTCTAATTCCGTTTTTTTCATTCAAACTCTGTTCTGTACATTTCTATTCTGTTGTTTTGATTCAAATTCCATTGTTTTTATTCAAACTCTGTTTTGTACATTCTAATTCCGTTTTTTTCATTCAAACTCTGTTCTGTACATTTCTATTCTGTTGTTTTGATTCAAATTCCATTGTTTTTATTGAAACTCTGTTTTGTACATTCTACTTCCGTTTTTCATTCAAACTCTTTTCTGTATATTCTAATTCTGTTGTTTTCATTCAAAGTCTGTTCTGTACATTCTAATTCCGTTGTTTTCATTCAAACTCTGTTCTGTACATTCTAATTCCGTTGTTTTCATTCAAACTCTATTCTGTACATTCAAATTCTGTTGTTTACATTCAAACTCTGTTCTGTACATTCTAATTCCGTTGTTTTCATTCAAACTCTGTTCTGTACATTTCAATTCTGTTTTTTTTTTATTCTAATTCCGTTGTTTTCATTCAAACTCTGTTTTGTACATTCTAATTCCGTTTTTTTCATTCAAACTCTGTTCTGTACATTTCTATTCTGTTGTTTTGATTCAAATTCCATTGTTTTTATTGAAACTCTGTTTTGTACATTCTACTTCCGTTTTTCATTCAAACTCTTTTCTGTATATTCTAATTCTGTTGTTTTCATTCAAAGTCTGTTCTGTACATTCTAATTCCGTTGTTTTCATTCAAACTCTGTTCTGTACATTCTAATTCCGTTGTTTTCATTCAAACTCTATTCTGTACATTCAAATTCTGTTGTTTACATTCAAACTCTGTTCTGTACATTCTAATTCCGTTGTTTTCATTCAAACTCTGTTCTGTACATTTCAATTCTGTTTTTTTTTTATTCTAATTCCGTTGTTTTCATTCAAACTCTGTTTTGTACATTCTAATTCCGTTTTTTTCATTCAAACTCTGTTCTGTACATTTCTATTCTGTTGTTTTGATTCAAATTCCATTGTTTTTATTCAAACTCTGTTTTGTACATTCTACTTCCGTTTTTCATTCAAACTCTTTTCTGTATATTCTAATTCTGTTGTTTTCATTCAAAGTCTGTTCTGTACATTCTAATTCCGTTGTTTTCATTCAAACTCTGTTCTGTATATTCTAATTCCCTTGTTTTCATTCAAACTCTGTTCTGTACATTCTAATTCCGTTGTTTTCATTCAAAGTCTGTTCTGTACATTCTAATTCCGTTGTTTTCATTCAAATTCCATTGTTTTGATTCAAATTCAGTTCTGTTCATTCTAATTCTGTTGTTTTGATTCAAATTCCATTGTTTTTCCATTGAACTGAATTTGAATCAAAACAATGGAATTTGAATGAAATCAATGGACTATTAATACATTCTAATTCCGTTGTTGTCATTCAAACTCTGTTCTGTACATTTCAATTCAGTTTTTTTTATTCTAATTCCATTGTTTTCATTCAAACTCTGTTCTGTACATTCTAATTCCGTTTTTTTCATTCAAACTCTGTTCTGTACATTTCTATTCTGTTGTTTTGATTCAAATTCCATTGTTTTTATTCAAACTCTGTTTTGTACATTCTAATTCCGTTTTTTTCATTCAAACTCTGTTCTGTACATTTCTATTCTGTTGTTTTGATTCAAATTCCATTGTTTTTATTCAAACTCTGTTTTGTACATTCTAATTCCGTTTTTTTCATTCAAACTCTGTTCTGTACATTTCTATTCTGTTGTTTTGATTCAAATTCCATTGTTTTTATTGAAACTCTGTTTTGTACATTCTACTTCCGTTTTTCATTCAAACTCTTTTCTGTATATTCTAATTCTGTTGTTTTCATTCAAAGTCTGTTCTGTACATTCTAATTCCGTTGTTTTCATTCAAACTCTGTTCTGTACATTCTAATTCCGTTGTTTTCATTCAAACTCTATTCTGTACATTCAAATTCTGTTGTTTACATTCAAACTCTGTTCTGTACATTCTAATTCCGTTGTTTTCATTCAAACTCTGTTCTGTACATTTCTATTCTGTTGTTTTGATTCAAATTCCATTGTTTTTATTCAAACTCTGTTTTGTACATTCTACTTCAGTTTTTCATTCAAACTCTGTTCTCTATATTCTAATTCTGTTGTTTTCATTCAAAGTCTGTTCTGTACATTCTAATTCCGTTGTTTTCATTCAAACTCTGTTCTGTACATTCTAATTCCGTTGTTTTCATTCAAATTCTATTCTGTACATTCTAATTCCGTTGTTTTCATTCAAACTCTGTTCTGTACATTTCAATTCTGTTTTTTTTTATTCTAATTCCGTTGTTTTCATTCAAACTCTGTTTTGTACATTCTAATTCCGTTTTTTTCATTCAAACTCTGTTCTGTACATTTCTATTCTGTTGTTTTGATTCAAATTCCATTGTTTTTATTGAAACTCTGTTTTGTACATTTTCATTCAAACTCTTTTCTGTATATTCTAATTCTGTTGTTTTCATTCAAAGTCTGTTCTGTACATTCTAATTCCGTTGTTTTCATTCAAACTCTGTTCTGTACATTCTAATTCCGTTGTTTTCATTCAAACTCTATTCTGTACATTCAAATTCTGTTGTTTACATTCAAACTCTGTTCTGTACATTCTAATTCCGTTGTTTTCATTCAAAGTCTGTTTTGTACATTCTAATTCCGTTTTTTTCATTCAAACTCTGTTCTGTATATTCTAATTCTGTTGTTTTCATTCAAAGTCTGTTCTGTACATTCTAATTCCATTGTTTTCATTCAAACTCTGTTTTGTACATTCTTATTCCGTTTTTTTCATTCAAACTCTGTTCTGTACATTTCTATTCTGTTGTTTTGATTCAAATTCCATTGTTTTTATTCAAACTCTGTTTTGTACATTCTACTTCAGTTTTTCATTCAAACTCTTTTCTGTATATTCTAATTCTGTTGTTTTCATTCAAAGTCTGTTCTGTACATTCTAATTCCGTTGTTTTCATTCAAACTCTGTTCTGTATATTCTAATTCCCTTGTTTTCATTCAAACTCTGTTCTGTACATTCTAATTCCGTTGTTTTCATTCAAACTCTGTTCTGTACATTCTAATTTCGTTTTTTTTCATTCAAACTCTGTTCTGTATGTTCTAATTCCCTTGTTTTAATTCAAACTCTGTTCTGTACATTCTAATTCTGTTGTTTTCATTCAAATTCCATTGTTTTGATTCAAATTCAGTTCTGTTCATTCTAATTCTGTTGTTTTGATTCAAATTCCATTGTTTTTCCATTGAACTGAATTTGAATCAAAACAATGGAATTTGAATGAAAACAATGGACTATTAATACATTCTAATTCCGTTGTTGTCATTCAAACTCTGTTCTGTACATTTCAATTCAGTTTTTTTTATTCTAATTCCATTGTTTTCATTCAAACTCTGTTCTGTACATTCTAATTCTGTTTTTTTCATTCAAACTCTGTTCTGTACATTCTAATTCCGTTTTTTTCATTCAAACTCTGTTCTGTACATTTCTATTCTGTTGTTTTGATTCAAATTCCATTGTTTTTATTCAAACTCTGTTTTGTACATTCTACTTCAGTTTTTCATTCAAACTCTGTTCTCTATATTCTAATTCTGTTGTTTTCATTCAAAGTCTGTTCTGTACATTCTAATTCCGTTGTTTTCATTCAAACTCTATTCTGTACATTCTAATTCCGTTGTTTTCATTCAAATTCCATTGTTTTGATTCAAATTCAGTTCTGTTCATTCTAATTCTGTTGTTTTGATTCAAATTCCATTGTTTTTCCATTGAACTGAATTTGAATCAAAACAATGGAATTTGAATCAAAACAACAGAATTAGAATGAAAACAATGGACTATTAATACATTCTAATTCCGTTGTTGTTATTCAAACTCTGTTCTGTACATTTCAATTCAGTTTTTTTTATTCTAATTCCATTGTTTTCATTCAAACTCTGTTCTGTACATTCTAATTCTGTTTTTTTCATTCAAACTCTGTTTTGTACATTCTACTTCCGTTTTTCATTCAAACTCTTTTCTGTATATTCTAATTCTGTTGTTTTCATTCAAACTGTATTCTGTACATTCAAATTATGTTGTTTACATTCAAACTCTGTTCTGTACATTCTAATTCCGTTGTGTTCATTCAAACTCTGTTCTGTACATTCTATTTCCGTTGTTTTCATTCAAACTCTGTTCTGTACATTTTAATTCCGTTGTTTTCATTTAAAGTCTGTTCTGTACATTCTAATTCTCTTGTTTTCATTCAAATTCTGTTCTGTACATTCTAATTCCGTTGTTTTCATTCAAACTCTGTTCTCTACATTCTAATTCTGTTGTTTTCATTCAAATTCCATTGTTTTGATTCAAACTCTGTTCTGTACATTCTAATTCTGTTGTTTTCATTCAAAGTCTGTTCTGTACATTCTAATTCCGTTGTTTTCATTCAAACTCTGTTCTATACATTCTTATTCCGTTTTTTTCATTCAAACTCTTTTCTGTATATTCTAATTCCGTTGTTTTCATTCAAACTCTTTTCTGTATATTCTAATTCTGTTGTTTTCATTCAAAGTCTGTTCTGTACATTCTAATTCCGTTGTTTTCATTCAAACTCTGTTCTGTACATTCTAATTCCGTTGTTTTCATTCAAACTCTATTCTGTACATTCAAATTCTCTTGTTCTCATTCTAATTCCGTTTTTTTCATTCAAACTCTGTTCTATACATTCTTATTCCGTTTTTTTCATTCAAACTCTGTTCTGTACATTCTTATTCCGTTTTTTTCATTCAAACTCTGTTCTGTACATTTCTATTCTGTTGTTTTGATTCAAATTCCATTGTTTTTATTCAAACTCTGTTTTGTACATTCTACTTCAGTTTTTCATTCAAACTCTTTTCTGTATATTCTAATTCTGTTGTTTTCATTCAAAGTCTGTTCTGTACATTCTAATTCCGTTGTTTTCATTCAAACTCTGTTCTGTATATTCTAATTCCCTTGTTTTCATTCAAACTCTGTTCTGTACATTCTAATTCCGTTGTTTTCATTCAAACTCTGATCTGTACATTCTAATTTCGTTTTTTTTCATTCAAACTCTGTTCTGTATGTTCTAATTCCCTTGTTTTAATTCAAACTCTGTTCTGTACATTCTAATTCTGTTGTTTTCATTCAAATTCCATTGTTTTGATTCAAATTCAGTTCTGTTCATTCTAATTCTGTTGTTTTGATTCAAATTCCATTGTTTTTCCATTGAACTGAATTTGAATCAAAACAATGGAATTTGAATGAAAACAATGGACTATTAATACATTCTAATTCCGTTGTTGTCATTCAAAGTCTGTTCTGTACATTTCAATTCAGTTTTTTTTATTCTAATTCCATTGTTTTCATTCAAACTCTGTTCTGTACATTCTAATTCTGTTTTTTTCATTCAAACTCTGTTCTGTACATTCTAATTCCGTTTTTTTCATTCAAACTCTGTTCTGTACATTTCTATTCTGTTGTTTTGATTCAAATTCCATTGTTTTTATTCAAACTCTGTTTTGTACATTCTACTTCAGTTTTTCATTCAAACTCTGTTCTCTATATTCTAATTCTGTTGTTTTCATTCAAAGTCTGTTCTGTACATTCTAATTCCGTTGTTTTCATTCAAATTCTATTCTGTACATTCTAATTCCGTTGTTTTCATTCAAATTCCATTGTTTTGATTCAAATTCAGTTCTGTTCATTCTAATTCTATTCTGTACATTCTAATTCCATTGTTTTCATTCAAACTCTGTTTTGTACATTCTAATTCCGTTTTTTTCATTCAAACTCTGTTCTGTACATTTCTATTCTGTTGTTTTGATTCAAATTCCATTGTTTTTATTCAAACTCTGTTTTGTACATTCTACTTCCGTTTTTCATTCAAACTCTGTTCTGTATATTCTAATTTTGTTGTTTTCATTCAAAGTCTGTTCTGTACATTCTAATTCCATTGTTTTCATTCAAACTCTGTTTTCTACATTCTTATTCCGTTTTTTTCATTCAAACTCTGTTCTGTACATTTATATTCTGTTGTTTTGATTCAAATTCCATTGTTTTTATTCAAACTCTGTTTTGTACATTCTACTTCAGTTTTTCATTCAAACTCTGTTCTGTATATTCTAATTCCATTGTTTTCATTCAAACTCTGTTCTGTACATTCTAATTCCGTTTTTTTCATTCAAACTCTGTTCTGTACATTTCTATTCTGTTGTTTTGATTCAAATTCCATTGTTTTTATTCAAACTCTGTTTTGTACATTCTACTTCAGTTTTTCATTCAAACTCTTTTCTGTATATTCTAATTCTGTTGTTTTCATTCAAAGTCTGTTCTGTACATTCTAATTCCGTTGTTTTCATTCAAAGTCTGTTCTGTACATTCTAATTCCGTTTTTTTTCATTCAAACTCTGTTCTATATGTTCTAATTCCCTTGTTTTCATTCAAAGTCTGTTCTGTACATTCTAATTCCGTTGTTTTCATTCAAATTCCATTGTTTTGATTCAAATTCAGTTCTGTTCATTCTAATTCTGTTGTTTTGATTCAAATTCCATTTTTTTTCCATTGAACTGAATTTGAATCAAAACAATGGAATTTGAATGAAATCAATGGACTATTAATACATTCTAATTCCGTTGTTGTCATTCAAACTCTGTTCTGTACATTTCAATTCAGTTTTTTTTATTCTAATTCCATTGTTTTCATTCAAACTCTGTTCTGTACATTCTAATTCCGTTTTTTTCATTCAAACTCTGTTCTGTACATTTCTATTCTGTTGTTTTGATTCAAATTCCATTGTTTTTATTCAAACTCTGTTTTGTACATTCTAATTCCGTTTTTTTCATTCAAACTCTGTTCTGTACATTTCTATTCTGTTGTTTTGATTCAAATTCCATTGTTTTTATTGAAACTCTGTTTTGTACATTCTACTTCCGTTTTTCATTCAAACTCTTTTCTGTATATTCTAATTCTGTTGTTTTCATTCAAAGTCTGTTCTGTACATTCTAATTCCGTTGTTTTCATTCAAACTCTGTTCTGTACATTCTAATTCCGTTGTTTTCATTCAAACTCTATTCTGTACATTAAAATTCTGTTGTTTACATTCAAACTCTGTTCTGTACATTCTAATTCCGTTGTTTTCATTCAAACTCTGTTCTGTACATTTCAATTCTGTTTTTTTTTTATTCTAATTCCGTTGTTTTCATTCAAACTCTGTTTTGTACATTCTAATTCCGTTTTTTTCATTCAAACTCTGTTCTGTACATTTCTATTCTGTTGTTTTGATTCAAATTCCATTGTTTTTATTGAAACTCTGTTTTGTACATTCTACTTCCGTTTTTCATTCAAACTCTTTTCTGTATATTCTAATTCTGTTGTTTTCATTCAAAGTCTGTTCTGTACATTCTAATTCCGTTGTTTTCATTCAAACTCTGTTCTGTACATTCTAATTCCGTTGTTTTCATTCAAACTCTATTCTGTACATTCAAATTCTGTTGTTTACATTCAAACTCTGTTCTGTACATTCTAATTCCGTTGTTTTCATTCAAACTCTGTTCTGTACATTTCAATTCTGTTTTTTTTTTATTCTAATTCCGTTGTTTTCATTCAAACTCTGTTTTGTACATTCTAATTCCGTTTTTTTCATTCAAACTCTGTTCTGTACATTTCTATTCTGTTGTTTTGATTCAAATTCCATTGTTTTTATTCAAACTCTGTTTTGTACATTCTACTTCCGTTTTTCATTCAAACTCTTTTCTGTATATTCTAATTCTGTTGTTTTCATTCAAAGTCTGTTCTGTACATTCTAATTCCGTTGTTTTCATTCAAACTCTGTTCTGTATATTCTAATTCCCTTGTTTTCATTCAAACTCTGTTCTGTACATTCTAATTCCGTTGTTTTCATTCAAAGTCTGTTCTGTACATTCTAATTCCGTTGTTTTCATTCAAATTCCATTGTTTTGATTCAAATTCAGTTCTGTTCATTCTAATTCTGTTGTTTTGATTCAAATTCCATTGTTTTTCCATTGAACTGAATTTGAATCAAAACAATGGAATTTGAATGAAATCAATGGACTATTAATACATTCTAATTCCGTTGTTGTCATTCAAACTCTGTTCTGTACATTTCAATTCAGTTTTTTTTATTCTAATTCCATTGTTTTCATTCAAACTCTGTTCTGTACATTCTAATTCCGTTTTTTTCATTCAAACTCTGTTCTGTACATTTCTATTCTGTTGTTTTGATTCAAATTCCATTGTTTTTATTCAAACTCTGTTTTGTACATTCTAATTCCGTTTTTTTCATTCAAACTCTGTTCTGTACATTTCTATTCTGTTGTTTTGATTCAAATTCCATTGTTTTTATTGAAACTCTGTTTTGTACATTCTACTTCCGTTTTTCATTCAAACTCTTTTCTGTATATTCTAATTCTGTTGTTTTCATTCAAAGTCTGTTCTGTACATTCTAAATCCGTTGTTTTCATTCAAACTCTGTTCTGTACATTCTAATTCCGTTGTTTTCATTCAAACTCTATTCTGTACATTCAAATTCTGTTGTTTACATTCAAACTCTGTTCTGTACATTCTAATTCCGTTGTTTTCATTCAAACTCTGTTCTGTACATTTCTATTCTGTTGTTTTGATTCAAATTCCATTGTTTTTATTCAAACTCTGTTTTGTACATTCTACTTCAGTTTTTCATTCAAACTCTGTTCTCTATATTCTAATTCTGTTGTTTTCATTCAAAGTCTGTTCTGTACATTCTAATTCCGTTGTTTTCATTCAAACTCTGTTCTGTACATTCTAATTCCGTTGTTTTCATTCAAATTCTATTCTGTACATTCTAATTCCGTTGTTTTCATTCAAACTCTGTTCTGTACATTTCAATTCTGTTTTTTTTTATTCTAATTCCGTTGTTTTCATTCAAACTCTGTTTTGTACATTCTAATTCCGTTTTTTTCATTCAAACTCTGTTCTGTACATTTCTATTCTGTTGTTTTGATTCAAATTCCATTGTTTTTATTGAAACTCTGTTTTGTACATTTTCATTCAAACTCTTTTCTGTATATTCTAATTCTGTTGTTTTCATTCAAAGTCTGTTCTGTACATTCTAATTCCGTTGTTTTCATTCAAACTCTGTTCTGTACATTCTAATTCCGTTGTTTTCATTCAAACTCTATTCTGTACATTCAAATTCTGTTGTTTACATTCAAACTCTGTTCTGTACATTCTAATTCCGTTGTTTTCATTCAAACTCTGTTCTGTACATTTCAATTCTGTTTTTTTTTTATTCTAATTCCGTTGTTTTCATTCAAAGTCTGTTTTGTACATTCTAATTCCGTTTTTTTCATTCAAACTCTGTTCTGTATATTCTAATTCTGTTGTTTTCATTCAAAGTCTGTTCTGTACATTCTAATTCCATTGTTTTCATTCAAACTCTGTTTTGTACATTCTTATTCCGTTTTTTTCATTCAAACTCTGTTCTGTACATTTCTATTCTGTTGTTTTGATTCAAATTCCATTGTTTTGATTCAAATTCAGTTCTGTTCATTCTAATTCTGTTGTTTTGATTCAAATTCCATTTTTTTTCCATTGAACTGAATTTGAATCAAAACAATGGAATTTGAATGAAATCAATGGACTATTAATACATTCTAATTCCGTTGTTGTCATTCAAACTCTGTTCTGTACATTTCAATTCAGTTTTTTTTATTCTAATTCCATTGTTTTCATTCAAACTCTGTTCTGTACATTCTAATTCCGTTTTTTTCATTCAAACTCTGTTCTGTACATTTCTATTCTGTTGTTTTGATTCAAATTCCATTGTTTTTATTCAAACTCTGTTTTGTACATTCTAATTCCGTTTTTTTCATTCAAACTCTGTTCTGTACATTTCTATTCTGTTGTTTTGATTCAAATTCCATTGTTTTTATTGAAACTCTGTTTTGTACATTCTACTTCCGTTTTTCATTCAAACTCTTTTCTGTATATTCTAATTCTGTTGTTTTCATTCAAAGTCTGTTCTGTACATTCTAATTCCGTTGTTTTCATTCAAACTCTGTTCTGTATATTCTAATTCCCTTGTTTTCATTCAAACTCTGTTCTGTACATTCTAATTCCGTTGTTTTCATTCAAAGTCTGTTCTGTACATTCTAATTCCGTTGTTTTCATTCAAATTCCATTGTTTTGATTCAAATTCAGTTCTGTTCATTCTAATTCTGTTGTTTTGATTCAAATTCCATTGTTTTTCCATTGAACTGAATTTGAATCAAAACAATGGAATTTGAATCAAAACAACAGAATTAGAATGAAAACAATGGACTATTAATACATTCTAATTCCGTTGTTGTTATTCAAACTCTGTTCTGTACATTTCAATTCAGTTTTTTTTATTCTAATTCCATTGTTTTCATTCAAACTCTGTTCTGTACATTCTAATTCTGTTTTTTTCATTCAAACTCTGTTTTGTACATTCTACTTCCGTTTTTCATTCAAACTCTTTTCTGTATATTCTAATTCTATTGTTTTCATTCAAACTGTATTCTGTACATTCAAATTATGTTGTTTACATTCAAACTCTGTTCTGTACATTCTAATTCCGTTGTGTTCATTCAAACTCTGTTCTGTACATTCTATTTCCGTTGTTTTCATTCAAACTCTGTTCTGTACATTTTAATTCCGTTGTTTTCATTTAAAGTCTGTTCTGTACATTCTAATTCTCTTGTTTTCATTCAAATTCTGTTCTGTACATTCTAATTCCGTTGTTTTCATTCAAACTCTGTTCTCTACATTCTAATTCTGTTGTTTTCATTCAAATTCCATTGTTTTGATTCAAACTCTGTTCTGTACATTCTAATTCTGTTGTTTTCATTCAAAGTCTGTTCTGTACATTCTAATTCCGTTGTTTTCATTCAAACTCTGTTCTATACATTCTTATTCCGTTTTTTTCATTCAAACTCTTTTCTGTATATTCTAATTCCGTTGTTTTCATTCAAACTCTTTTCTGTATATTCTAATTCTGTTGTTTTCATTCAAAGTCTGTTCTGTACATTCTAATTCCGTTGTTTTCATTCAAACTCTGTTCTGTACATTCTAATTCCGTTGTTTTCATTCAAACTCTATTCTGTACATTCAAATTCTCTTGTTTTCATTCTAATTCCGTTTTTTTCATTCAAACTCTGTTCTATACATTCTTATTCCGTTTTTTTCATTCAAACTCTGTTCTGTACATTCTTATTCCGTTTTTTTCATTCAAACTCTGTTCTGTACATTTCTATTCTGTTGTTTTGATTCAAATTCCATTGTTTTTATTCAAACTCTGTTTTGTACATTCTACTTCAGTTTTTCATTCAAACTCTTTTCTGTATATTCTAATTCTGTTGTTTTCATTCAAAGTCTGTTCTGTACATTCTAATTCCGTTGTTTTCATTCAAACTCTGTTCTCTATATTCTAATTCCCTTGTTTTCATTCAAACTCTGTTCTGTACATTCTAATTCCGTTGTTTTCATTCAAACTCTGATCTGTACATTCTAATTTCGTTTTTTTTCATTCAAACTCTGTTCTGTATGTTCTAATTCCCTTGTTTTAATTCAAACTCTGTTCTGTACATTCTAATTCTGTTGTTTTCATTCAAATTCCATTGTTTTGATTCAAATTCAGTTCTGTTCATTCTAATTCTGTTGTTTTGATTCAAATTCCATTGTTTTTCCATTGAACTGAATTTGAATCAAAACAATGGAATTTGAATGAAAACAATGGACTATTAATACATTCTAATTCCGTTGTTGTCATTCAAAGTCTGTTCTGTACATTTCAATTCAGTTTTTTTTATTCTAATTCCATTGTTTTCATTCAAACTCTGTTCTGTACATTCTAATTCTGTTTTTTTCATTCAAACTCTGTTCTGTACATTCTAATTCCGTTTTTTTCATTCAAACTCTGTTCTGTACATTTCTATTCTGTTGTTTTGATTCAAATTCCATTGTTTTTATTCAAACTCTGTTTTGTACATTCTACTTCAGTTTTTCATTCAAACTCTGTTCTCTATATTCTAATTCTGTTGTTTTCATTCAAAGTCTGTTCTGTACATTCTAATTCCGTTGTTTTCATTCAAATTCTATTCTGTACATTCTAATTCCGTTGTTTTCATTCAAATTCCATTGTTTTGATTCAAATTCAGTTCTGTTCATTCTAATTCTATTCTGTACATTCTAATTCCATTGTTTTCATTCAAACTCTGTTTTGTACATTCTAATTCCGTTTTTTTCATTCAAACTCTGTTCTGTACATTTCTATTCTGTTGTTTTGATTCAAATTCCATTGTTTTTATTCAAACTCTGTTTTGTACATTCTACTTCCGTTTTTCATTCAAACTCTGTTCTGTATATTCTAATTTTGTTGTTTTCATTCAAAGTCTGTTCTGTACATTCTAATTCCATTGTTTTCATTCAAACTCTGTTTTCTACATTCTTATTCCGTTTTTTTCATTCAAACTCTGTTCTGTACATTTATATTCTGTTGTTTTGATTCAAATTCCATTGTTTTTATTCAAACTCTGTTTTGTACATTCTACTTCAGTTTTTCATTCAAACTCTGTTCTGTATATTCTAATTCCATTGTTTTCATTCAAACTCTGTTCTGTACATTCTAATTCCGTTTTTTCATTCAAACTCTGTTCTGTACATTTCTATTCTGTTGTTTTGATTCAAATTCCATTGTTTTTATTCAAACTCTGTTTTGTACATTCTACTTCAGTTTTTCATTCAAACTCTTTTCTGTATATTCTAATTCTGTTGTTTTCATTCAAAGTCTGTTCTGTACATTCTAATTCCGTTGTTTTCATTCAAAGTCTGTTCTGTACATTCTAATTCCGTTTTTTTTCATTCAAACTCTGTTCTATATGTTCTAATTCCCTTGTTTTCATTCAAAGTCTGTTCTGTACATTCTAATTCCGTTGTTTTCATTCAAATTCCATTGTTTTGATTCAAATTCAGTTCTGTTCATTCTAATTCTGTTGTTTTGATTCAAATTCCATTTTTTTTCCATTGAACTGAATTTGAATCAAAACAATGGAATTTGAATGAAATCAATGGACTATTAATACATTCTAATTCCGTTGTTGTCATTCAAACTCTGTTCTGTACATTTCAATTCAGTTTTTTTTATTCTAATTCCATTGTTTTCATTCAAACTCTGTTCTGTACATTCTAATTCCGTTTTTTTCATTCAAACTCTGTTCTGTACATTTCTATTCTGTTGTTTTGATTCAAATTCCATTGTTTTTATTCAAACTCTGTTTTGTACATTCTAATTCCGTTTTTTTCATTCAAACTCTGTTCTGTACATTTCTATTCTGTTGTTTTGATTCAAATTCCATTGTTTTTATTGAAACTCTGTTTTGTACATTCTACTTCCGTTTTTCATTCAAACTCTTTTCTGTATATTCTAATTCTGTTGTTTTCATTCAAAGTCTGTTCTGTACATTCTAATTCCGTTGTTTTCATTCAAACTCTGTTCTGTACATTCTAATTCCGTTGTTTTCATTCAAACTCTATTCTGTACATTCAAATTCTGTTGTTTACCTTCAAACTCTGTTCTGTACATTCTAATTCCGTTGTTTTCATTCAAACTCTGTTCTGTACATTTCAATTCTGTTTTTTTTTTATTCTAATTCCGTTGTTTTCATTCAAACTCTGTTTTGTACATTCTAATTCCGTTTTTTTCATTCAAACTCTGTTCTGTACATTTCTATTCTGTTGTTTTGATTCAAATTCCATTGTTTTTATTCAAACTCTGTTTTGTACATTCTACTTCCGTTTTTCATTCAAACTCTTTTCTGTATATTCTAATTCTGTTGTTTTCATTCAAAGTCTGTTCTGTACATTCTAATTCCGTTGTTTTCATTCAAACTCTGTTCTGTATATTCTAATTCCCTTGTTTTCATTCAAACTCTGTTCTGTACATTCTAATTCCGTTGTTTTCATTCAAAGTCTGTTCTGTACATTCTAATTCCGTTTTTTTTCATTCAAACTCTGTTCTGTATGTTCTAATTCCCTTGTTTTCATTCAAAGTCTGTTCTGTACATTCTAATTCCGTTGTTTTCATTCAAATTCCATTGTTTTGATTCAAATTCAGTTCTGTTCATTCTAATTCTGTTGTTTTGATTCAAATTCCATTGTTTTTCCATTGAACTGAATTTGAATCAAAACAATGGAATTTGAATGAAATCAATGGACTATTAATACATTCTAATTCCGTTGTTGTCATTCAAACTCTGTTCTGTACATTTCAATTCAGTTTTTTTTATTCTAATTCCATTGTTTTCATTCAAACTCTGTTCTGTACATTCTAATTCCGTTTTTTTCATTCAAACTCTGTTCTGTACATTTCTATTCTGTTGTTTTGATTCAAATTCCATTGTTTTTATTCAAACTCTGTTTTGTACATTCTAATTCCGTTTTTTTCATTCAAACTCTGTTCTGTACATTTCTATTCTGTTGTTTTGATTCAAATTCCATTGTTTTTATTGAAACTCTGTTTTGTACATTCTACTTCCGTTTTTCATTCAAACTCTTTTCTGTATATTCTAATTCTGTTGTTTTCATTCAAAGTCTGTTCTGTACATTCTAATTCCGTTGTTTTCATTCAAACTCTGTTCTGTACATTTCTATTCTGTTGTTTTGATTCAAATTCCATTGTTTTTATTCAAACTCTGTTTTGTACATTCTACTTCAGTTTTTCATTCAAACTCTGTTCTCTATATTCTAATTCTGTTGTTTTCATTCAAAGTCTGTTCTGTACATTCTAATTCCGTTGTTTTCATTCAAACTCTGTTCTGTACATTCTAATTCCGTTGTTTTCATTCAAATTCTATTCTGTACATTCTAATTCCGTTGTTTTCATTCAAACTCTGTTCTGTACATTTCAATTCTGTTTTTTTTTATTCTAATTCCGTTGTTTTCATTCAAACTCTGTTTTGTACATTCTAATTCCGTTTTTTTCATTCAAACTCTGTTCTGTACATTTCTATTCTGTTGTTTTGATTCAAATTCCATTGTTTTTATTGAAACTCTGTTTTGTACATTTTCATTCAAACTCTTTTCTGTATATTCTAATTCTGTTGTTTTCATTCAAAGTCTGTTCTGTACATTCTAATTCCGTTGTTTTCATTCAAACTCTGTTCTGTACATTCTAATTCCGTTGTTTTCATTCAAACTCTATTCTGTACATTCAAATTCTGTTGTTTACATTCAAACTCTGTTCTGTACATTCTAATTCCGTTGTTTTCATTCAAACTCTGTTCTGTACATTTCAATTCTGTTTTTTTTTTATTCTAATTCCGTTGTTTTCATTCAAAGTCTGTTTTGTACATTCTAATTCCGTTTTTTTCATTCAAACTCTGTTCTGTATATTCTAATTCTGTTGTTTTCATTCAAAGTCTGTTCTGTACATTCTAATTCCATTGTTTTCATTCAAACTCTGTTTTGTACATTCTTATTCCGTTTTTTTCATTCAAACTCTGTTCTGTACATTTCTATTCTGTTGTTTTGATTCAAATTCCATTGTTTTGATTCAAATTCAGTTCTGTTCATTCTAATTCTGTTGTTTTGATTCAAATTCCATTTTTTTTCCATTGAACTGAATTTGAATCAAAACAATGGAATTTGAATGAAATCAATGGACTATTAATACATTCTAATTCCGTTGTTGTCATTCAAACTCTGTTCTGTACATTTCAATTCAGTTTTTTTTATTCTAATTCCATTGTTTTCATTCAAACTCTGTTCTGTACATTCTAATTCCGTTTTTTTCATTCAAACTCTGTTCTGTACATTTCTATTCTGTTGTTTTGATTCAAATTCCATTGTTTTTATTCAAACTCTGTTTTGTACATTCTAATTCCGTTTTTTTCATTCAAACTCTGTTCTGTACATTTCTATTCTGTTGTTTTGATTCAAATTCCATTGTTTTTATTGAAACTCTGTTTTGTACATTCTACTTCCGTTTTTCATTCAAACTCTTTTCTGTATATTCTAATTCTGTTGTTTTCATTCAAAGTCTGTTCTGTACATTCTAATTCCGTTGTTTTCATTCAAACTCTGTTCTGTACATTCTAATTCCGTTGTTTTCATTCAAACTCTATTCTGTACATTCAAATTCTGTTGTTTACATTCAAACTCTGTTCTGTACATTCTAATTCCGTTGTTTTCATTCAAACTCTGTTCTGTACATTTCAATTCTGTTTTTTTTTTATTCTAATTCCGTTGTTTTCATTCAAACTCTGTTTTGTACATTCTAATTCCGTTTTTTTCATTCAAACTCTGTTCTGTACATTTCTATTCTGTTGTTTTGATTCAAATTCCATTGTTTTTATTCAAACTCTGTTTTGTACATTCTACTTCCGTTTTTCATTCAAACTCTTTTCTGTATATTCTAATTCTGTTGTTTTCATTCAAAGTCTGTTCTGTACATTCTAATTCCGTTGTTTTCATTCAAACTCTGTTCTGTATATTCTAATTCCCTTGTTTTCATTCAAACTCTGTTCTGTACATTCTAATTCCGTTGTTTTCATTCAAAGTCTGTTCTGTACATTCTAATTCCGTTGTTTTCATTCAAATTCCATTGTTTTGATTCAAATTCAGTTCTGTTCATTCTAATTCTGTTGTTTTGATTCAAATTCCATTGTTTTTCCATTGAACTGAATTTGAATCAAAACAATGGAATTTGAATGAAATCAATGGACTATTAATACATTCTAATTCCGTTGTTGTCATTCAAACTCTGTTCTGTACATTTCAATTCAGTTTTTTTTATTCTAATTCCATTGTTTTCATTCAAACTCTGTTCTGTACATTCTAATTCCGTTTTTTTCATTCAAACTCTGTTCTGTACATTTCTATTCTGTTGTTTTGATTCAAATTCCATTGTTTTTATTCAAACTCTGTTTTGTACATTCTAATTCCGTTTTTTTCATTCAAACTCTGTTCTGTACATTTCTATTCTGTTGTTTTGATTCAAATTCCATTGTTTTTATTGAAACTCTGTTTTGTACATTCTACTTCCGTTTTTCATTCAAACTCTTTTCTGTATATTCTAATTCTGTTGTTTTCATTCAAAGTCTGTTCTGTACATTCTAATTCCGTTGTTTTCATTCAAACTCTGTTCTGTACATTCTAATTCCGTTGTTTTCATTCAAACTCTATTCTGTACATTCAAATTCTGTTGTTTACATTCAAACTCTGTTCTGTACATTCTAATTCCGTTGTTTTCATTCAAACTCTGTTCTGTACATTTCTATTCTGTTGTTTTGATTCAAATTCCATTGTTTTTATTCAAACTCTGTTTTGTACATTCTACTTCAGTTTTTCATTCAAACTCTGTTCTCTATATTCTAATTCTGTTGTTTTCATTCAAAGTCTGTTCTGTACATTCTAATTCCGTTGTTTTCATTCAAACTCTGTTCTGTACATTCTAATTCCGTTGTTTTCATTCAAATTCTATTCTGTACATTCTAATTCCGTTGTTTTCATTCAAACTCTGTTCTGTACATTTCAATTCTGTTTTTTTTTATTCTAATTCCGTTGTTTTCATTCAAACTCTGTTTTGTACATTCTAATTCCGTTTTTTTCATTCAAACTCTGTTCTGTACATTTCTATTCTGTTGTTTTGATTCAAATTCCATTGTTTTTATTGAAACTCTGTTTTGTACATTTTCATTCAAACTCTTTTCTGTATATTCTAATTCTGTTGTTTTCATTCAAAGTCTGTTCTGTACATTCTAATTCCGTTGTTTTCATTCAAACTCTGTTCTGTACATTCTAATTCCGTTGTTTTCATTCAAACTCTATTCTGTACATTCAAATTCTGTTGTTTACATTCAAACTCTGTTCTGTACATTCTAATTCCGTTGTTTTCATTCAAACTCTGTTCTGTACATTTCAATTCTGTTTTTTTTTTATTCTAATTCCGTTGTTTTCATTCAAAGTCTGTTTTGTACATTCTAATTCCGTTTTTTTCATTCAAACTCTGTTCTGTATATTCTAATTCTGTTGTTTTCATTCAAAGTCTGTTCTGTACATTCTAATTCCATTGTTTTCATTCAAACTCTGTTTTGTACATTCTTATTCCGTTTTTTTCATTCAAACTCTGTTCTGTACATTTCTATTCTGTTGTTTTGATTCAAATTCCATTGTTTTGATTCAAATTCAGTTCTGTTCATTCTAATTCTGTTGTTTTGATTCAAATTCCATTTTTTTTCCATTGAACTGAATTTGAATCAAAACAATGGAATTTGAATGAAATCAATGGACTATTAATACATTCTAATTCCGTTGTTGTCATTCAAACTCTGTTCTGTACATTTCAATTCAGTTTTTTTTATTCTAATTCCATTGTTTTCATTCAAACTCTGTTCTGTACATTCTAATTCCGTTTTTTTCATTCAAACTCTGTTCTGTACATTTCTATTCTGTTGTTTTGATTCAAATTCCATTGTTTTTATTCAAACTCTGTTTTGTACATTCTAATTCCGTTTTTTTCATTCAAACTCTGTTCTGTACATTTCTATTCTGTTGTTTTGATTCAAATTCCATTGTTTTTATTGAAACTCTGTTTTGTACATTCTACTTCCGTTTTTCATTCAAACTCTTTTCTGTATATTCTAATTCTGTTGTTTTCATTCAAAGTCTGTTCTGTACATTCTAATTCCGTTGTTTTCATTCAAACTCTGTTCTGTACATTCTAATTCCGTTGTTTTCATTCAAACTCTATTCTGTACATTCAAATTCTGTTGTTTACATTCAAACTCTGTTCTGTACATTCTAATTCCGTTGTTTTCTTTCAAACTCTGTTCTGTACATTTCAATTCTGTTTTTTTTTTATTCTAATTCCGTTGTTTTCATTCAAACTCTGTTTTGTACATTCTAATTCCGTTTTTTTCATTCAAACTCTGTTCTGTACATTTCTATTCTGTTGTTTTGATTCAAATTCCATTGTTTTTATTCAAACTCTGTTTTGTACATTCTACTTCCGTTTTTCATTCAAACTCTTTTCTGTATATTCTAATTCTGTTGTTTTCATTCAAAGTCTGTTCTGTACATTCTAATTCCGTTGTTTTCATTCAAACTCTGTTCTGTATATTCTAATTCCCTTGTTTTCATTCAAACTCTGTTCTGTACATTCTAATTCCGTTGTTTTCATTCAAAGTCTGTTCTGTACATTCTAATTCCGTTGTTTTCATTCAAATTCCATTGTTTTGATTCAAATTCAGTTCTGTTCATTCTAATTCTGTTGTTTTGATTCAAATTCCATTGTTTTTCCATTGAACTGAATTTGAATCAAAACAATGGAATTTGAATGAAATCAATGGACTATTAATACATTCTAATTCCGTTGTTGTCATTCAAACTCTGTTCTGTACATTTCAATTCAGTTTTTTTTATTCTAATTCCATTGTTTTCATTCAAACTCTGTTCTGTACATTCTAATTCCGTTTTTTTCATTCAAACTCTGTTCTGTACATTTCTATTCTGTTGTTTTGATTCAAATTCCATTGTTTTTATTCAAACTCTGTTTTGTACATTCTAATTCCGTTTTTTTCATTCAAACTCTGTTCTGTACATTTCTATTCTGTTGTTTTGATTCAAATTCCATTGTTTTTATTGAAACTCTGTTTTGTACATTCTACTTCCGTTTTTCATTCAAACTCTTTTCTGTATATTCTAATTCTGTTGTTTTCATTCAAAGTCTGTTCTGTACATTCTAATTCCGTTGTTTTCATTCAAACTCTGTTCTGTACATTCTAATTCCGTTGTTTTCATTCAAACTCTATTCTGTACATTCAAATTCTGTTGTTTACATTCAAACTCTGTTCTGTACATTCTAATTCCGTTGTTTTCATTCAAACTCTGTTCTGTACATTTCTATTCTGTTGTTTTGATTCAAATTCCATTGTTTTTATTCAAACTCTGTTTTGTACATTCTACTTCAGTTTTTCATTCAAACTCTGTTCTCTATATTCTAATTCTGTTGTTTTCATTCAAAGTCTGTTCTGTACATTCTAATTCCGTTGTTTTCATTCAAACTCTGTTCTGTACATTCTAATTCCGTTGTTTTCATTCAAATTCTATTCTGTACATTCTAATTCCGTTGTTTTCATTCAAACTCTGTTCTGTACATTTCAATTCTGTTTTTTTTTATTCTAATTCCGTTGTTTTCATTCAAACTCTGTTTTGTACATTCTAATTCCGTTTTTTTCATTCAAACTCTGTTCTGTACATTTCTATTCTGTTGTTTTGATTCAAATTCCATTGTTTTTATTGAAACTCTGTTTTGTACATTTTCATTCAAACTCTTTTCTGTATATTCTAATTCTGTTGTTTTCATTCAAAGTCTGTTCTGTACATTCTAATTCCGTTGTTTTCATTCAAACTCTGTTCTGTACATTCTAATTCCGTTGTTTTCATTCAAACTCTATTCTGTACATTCAAATTCTGTTGTTTACATTCAAACTCTGTTCTGTACATTCTAATTCCGTTGTTTTCATTCAAACTCTGTTCTGTACATTTCAATTCTGTTTTTTTTTTATTCTAATTCCGTTGTTTTCATTCAAAGTCTGTTTTGTACATTCTAATTCCGTTTTTTTCATTCAAACTCTGTTCTGTATATTCTAATTCTGTTGTTTTCATTCAAAGTCTGTTCTGTACATTCTAATTCCATTGTTTTCATTCAAACTCTGTTTTGTACATTCTTATTCCGTTTTTTTCATTCAAACTCTGTTCTGTACATTTCTATTCTGTTGTTTTGATTCAAATTCCATTGTTTTTATTCAAACTCTGTTTTGTACATTCTACTTCAGTTTTTCATTCAAACTCTTTTCTGTATATTCTAATTCTGTTGTTTTCATTCAAAGTCTGTTCTGTACATTCTAATTCCGTTGTTTTCATTCAAACTCTGTTCTGTATATTCTAATTCCCTTGTTTTCATTCAAACTCTGTTCTGTACATTCTAATTCCGTTGTTTTCATTCAAACTCTGTTCTGTACATTCTAATTTCGTTTTTTTTCATTCAAACTCTGTTCTGTATGTTCTAATTCCCTTGTTTTAATTCAAACTCTGTTCTGTACATTCTAATTCTGTTGTTTTCATTCAAATTCCATTGTTTTGATTCAAATTCAGTTCTGGGCCCTGTTTCAGGAAGCCGGTTTGGAAAACTCAGAGTGAAAAACGACACTCACGGTTGAGTAACCCCGAACTGTCCAACTCGGAATATTCCGTTTCAGAAAGGCTGATAACAATTAGTTCAATCAAGGCGGAGTTGCTTTAACCCCAAGTGAAGCGCGCGGACGAGGATACATAAAGCCCTGATAAGCGGAGCACAGATTAAGCGAGTCACCATGGAGACGGAGGGAAAGAAGGCGCGGTCAATGTATTTCACAGCGCTTGAGGCCGAAATGCTGATGGCAGCATATGCCGATAACATGCAAATTCCGCGGAAAAAAGTAACACAGCGACAGCTGCAAAAGAAAGTGAGCATGCATGGCAAAACATAGCCGACAGAGTCAATGCGTGAGTGTTAATTTAAACATTGATCTAGGGATTTCCACCCATTTAACACGTTATTTTATCATATGTTATTTTATTTGTTATTTTATACATTTTATTTTGTGACGTGATGTGAGCGCAGGTGCAACCCAACAGGCCCCAAACGTGCCTGGCAGCAAGTAAAAATGAAATATAAAAATATAGTCCAAACAGGTAAGGTGTAATTGTATTATGAGCCATAGTGCTTGGTCTGTTTGTCCCATGTAAATCAATTGCAGTTAGAGGTTACATTAATTTTCTGTCTGTAAGCACTTATTGAAATTATCTGAGCACATTACAAGTACATATTTGCTTACTCTGTATGCTCAAATGTGACCCGTTATAGCCAACAGAAAAAAAGCGGAGGCCCGAAAAACAGGTGGGGGTCCTCCTCCACCACCACTCACAGAGGCTGAGCAGTTGGCCCTCAGCCAAAACAGTGGGCGCCCTGTGGCCGAAGGCATCTCTGCGGGGACATCCTCTGAGTCAATAACCCCGCAAGACACAAGTGCCTACATAGGGGGTAAATTCAAAATAATACATGATGTGCATACATCCTTTCTTCACAGTCACCTTCGCAGTGCTGCTCATTCATTTGATAAACTCTTTACCATAATGGATTATTTTGTAGTGAAGTTATTTTCCTACTGATTTTGCCTTCCCTCAGCCTTGGTTGTCTTTGAGAGCATAATGACAATGAAGTGTAAGGTGCTTGGTATGTTTGTTAATTGCCATTTGGTCCCTTGTAAGTTATAAGTGACCTGTATAAACCTCATATTCTATCAGTTGATGGTGATGGTGTACTGCATCTGGTGCAGCCTCCTGTTGAGCCAGACCAACATGCAGTTGTGAGTAATACTCCACAGATTATATGAGTTTACAGTAGAACAGCAATGTTGTCTATTTCTTTACTACAGGAAAATAATGAAGAAACATTGACAGCTGTTACAGAGGAGGAAGCAACAGAGACACTTTATGAGGTTTACATCTTTTAATACTTTGTGTACAGGAAACACAGGCGACCAATAAAGCCAGTTGAACAAAAAATCTGTTTATTCTTCTTTCAACATGTTGAGGTGATGGGTCAAAGGAAATGATTGTGACATATGGTGTCTCTGACTGCTCTTCCATCTTGTATGTCCGTGGGAGGGTCAGGATGTTCATGGTTTGGATCACTGCTGATGTTTGGTTCAGAAGGACAGTGTTCTCCTCTAATTGTGGCAATGTTGTGAAGAATCACACATGCCACAATAATGTCACATGCCCTTTCTGGGGTGACCCTGAGTCTTTGCAGGCACTGGAACCGGGCCTTAAGCATTCCGATAGTCATTTCAATTCTGGCTCTTGTCCTGCAATTAGCCAGATTATATCGCTGCTGTGGGCCCGGTTCAGGGTCAGGGTAAGGGGCAAGCAAATAGGGTAAACATGGATACCCCCTATCACCAAGCAAGTAGCCAGTGAACTCTCCTAAGACAGAAGGATACACTTCAGTTCAAATGTCCCTGAAGCAATTGGTCTTTATATATTTTAAAGTATTTTCAACTCACCATGTCCAAATTTTGTGCTCAGTGTACATTCACGGAATATTTGTGAGTCATGGACAGAGCCTGGCCACTTGGCTTCCACATTTGTGATAATGTTGGCAGCATCATATATGATCTTCACAGTGCAGAGAACACAAATTAGCATCCATTACTATGATGAAATAATTTGTTAGTTTGAAATGCTACAGGGAACTATGTACCTGTACATTAATGCTGTGGAAAGACTTCCTGTTCACATAGTCTCCTTCATTTACTGAAGGAGCAATAATTGGAATGTGAGTACCATCTATACAGCCAATCACGCCTGGGAACCGTGAAAATAAATGTAAAATTTAAGTAGTAGTTCAAGTATCACCACATCATAAATTAAGTTTTGTTCATCCTGATACCTGCAATTTTGTGGCATCCCTCTTTGATGAATCTTGTGGGTCTGTGACCGGGGAACACCACAGACGAGTACAGGAGACGTTTCAGTGCAACTGTAACATTCCTGACTGCCCGACAGACGGTAGCCTTGGAAACGTGCTCAGCGTCACCAATATTATACAGAAAGCTCCCGTTTGCAAAAAACCGAAGTGCAATACAAATAATATGTACAGAACTGAGAGCATGTCCGCGATGTGTCACATGCGTAATATATGGCCTGAGGATGTTATCCAAATAAATTATAGATTGTGCTGAGAAACGGTGACGTTCGCACAGGAAATCATCAGGTAATGATAAGATGTCCATACGCGCTCTGATCACTCTCTCCCGGCGGAGAGCTCTGCGGAGAATTTGGGCTTCGATATCTACCGGCTCTTCAAGGAAGGGACACGCCATGTCTGAGACTTCCTACTGTCAGGTTTCCGACAAAGGGGCGGAGACAGTCAGGGTTAGTTGTGGTAAACCTGCTAGGGGGCAGGTTAGCTTCACGGCGTGTGTCGTCATAGTGACTCACTCAGGCTGCAGCTGAACTCGCTTTGTGAAACCGAAAACCCAGAGTTTTCGTTAACTCAGGGTATACTTACTCAGTTTTTCCACTAAACCGGCTTCCTGAAACAGGGCCCTGTTCATTCTAATTCTGTTGTTTTGATTCAAATTCCATTGTTTTTCCATTGAACTGAATTTGAATCAAAACAATGGAATTTGAATGAAAACAATGGACTATTAATACATTCTAATTCCGTTGTTGTCATTCAAAGTCTGTTCTGTACATTTCAATTCAGTTTTTTTTATTCTAATTCCATTGTTTTCATTCAAACTCTGTTCTGTACATTCTAATTCTGTTTTTTTCATTCAAACTCTGTTCTGTACATTCTAATTCCGTTTTTTTCATTCAAACTCTGTTCTGTACATTTCTATTCTGTTGTTTTGATTCAAATTCCATTGTTTTTATTCAAACTCTGTTTTGTACATTCTACTTCAGTTTTTCATTCAAACTCTGTTCTCTATATTCTAATTCTGTTGTTTTCATTCAAAGTCTGTTCTGTACATTCTAATTCCGTTGTTTTCATTCAAACTCTATTCTGTACATTCTAATTCCGTTGTTTTCATTCAAATTCCATTGTTTTGATTCAAATTCAGTTCTGTTCATTCTAATTCTATTCTGTACATTCTAATTCCATTGTTTTCATTCAAACTCTGTTTTGTACATTCTAATTCCGTTTTTTTCATTCAAACTCTGTTCTGTACATTTCTATTCTGTTGTTTTGATTCAAATTCCATTGTTTTTATTCAAACTCTGTTTTGTACATTCTACTTCCGTTTTTCATTCAAACTCTGTTCTGTATATTCTAATTTTGTTGTTTTCATTCAAAGTCTGTTCTGTACATTCTAATTCCATTGTTTTCATTCAAACTCTGTTTTCTACATTCTTATTCCGTTTTTTTCATTCAAACTCTGTTCTGTACATTTATATTCTGTTGTTTTGATTCAAATTCCATTGTTTTTATTCAAACTCTGTTTTGTACATTCTACTTCAGTTTTTCATTCAAACTCTGTTCTGTATATTCTAATTCCATTGTTTTCATTCAAACTCTGTTCTGTACATTCTAATTCCGTTTTTTTCATTCAAACTCTGTTCTGTACATTTCTATTCTGTTGTTTTGATTCAAATTCCATTGTTTTTATTCAAACTCTGTTTTGTACATTCTACTTCAGTTTTTCATTCAAACTCTTTTCTGTATATTCTAATTCTGTTGTTTTCATTCAAAGTCTGTTCTGTACATTCTAATTCCGTTGTTTTCATTCAAAGTCTGTTCTGTACATTCTAATTCCGTTTTTTTTCATTCAAACTCTGTTCTATATGTTCTAATTCCCTTGTTTTCATTCAAAGTCTGTTCTGTACATTCTAATTCCGTTGTTTTCATTCAAATTCCATTGTTTTGATTCAAATTCAGTTCTGTTCATTCTAATTCTGTTGTTTTGATTCAAATTCCATTTTTTTTCCATTGAACTGAATTTGAATCAAAACAATGGAATTTGAATGAAATCAATGGACTATTAATACATTCTAATTCCGTTGTTGTCATTCAAACTCTGTTCTGTACATTTCAATTCAGTTTTTTTTATTCTAATTCCATTGTTTTCATTCAAACTCTGTTCTGTACATTCTAATTCCGTTTTTTTCATTCAAACTCTGTTCTGTACATTTCTATTCTGTTGTTTTGATTCAAATTCCATTGTTTTTATTCAAACTCTGTTTTGTACATTCTAATTCCGTTTTTTTCATTCAAACTCTGTTCTGTACATTTCTATTCTGTTGTTTTGATTCAAATTCCATTGTTTTTATTGAAACTCTGTTTTGTACATTCTACTTCCGTTTTTCATTCAAACTCTTTTCTGTATATTCTAATTCTGTTGTTTTCATTCAAAGTCTGTTCTGTACATTCTAATTCCGTTGTTTTCATTCAAACTCTGTTCTGTACATTCTAATTCCGTTGTTTTCATTCAAACTCTATTCTGTACATTCAAATTCTGTTGTTTACATTCAAACTCTGTTCTGTACATTCTAATTCCGTTGTTTTCATTCAAACTCTGTTCTGTACATTTCAATTCTGTTTTTTTTTTATTCTAATTCCGTTGTTTTCATTCAAACTCTGTTTTGTACATTCTAATTCCGTTTTTTTCATTCAAACTCTGTTCTGTACATTTCTATTCTGTTGTTTTGATTCAAATTCCATTGTTTTTATTCAAACTCTGTTTTGTACATTCTACTTCCGTTTTTCATTCAAACTCTTTTCTGTATATTCTAATTCTGTTGTTTTCATTCAAAGTCTGTTCTGTACATTCTAATTCCGTTGTTTTCATTCAAACTCTGTTCTGTATATTCTAATTCCCTTGTTTTCATTCAAACTCTGTTCTGTACATTCTAATTCCGTTGTTTTCATTCAAAGTCTGTTCTGTACATTCTAATTCCGTTTTTTTTCATTCAAACTCTGTTCTGTATGTTCTAATTCCCTTGTTTTCATTCAAAGTCTGTTCTGTACATTCTAATTCCGTTGTTTTCATTCAAATTCCATTGTTTTGATTCAAATTCAGTTCTGTTCATTCTAATTCTGTTGTTTTGATTCAAATTCCATTGTTTTTCCATTGAACTGAATTTGAATCAAAACAATGGAATTTGAATGAAATCAATGGACTATTAATACATTCTAATTCCGTTGTTGTCATTCAAACTCTGTTCTGTACATTTCAATTCAGTTTTTTTTATTCTAATTCCATTGTTTTCATTCAAACTCTGTTCTGTACATTCTAATTCCGTTTTTTTCATTCAAACTCTGTTCTGTACATTTCTATTCTGTTGTTTTGATTCAAATTCCATTGTTTTTATTCAAACTCTGTTTTGTACATTCTAATTCCGTTTTTTTCATTCAAACTCTGTTCTGTACATTTCTATTCTGTTGTTTTGATTCAAATTCCATTGTTTTTATTGAAACTCTGTTTTGTACATTCTACTTCCGTTTTTCATTCAAACTCTTTTCTGTATATTCTAATTCTGTTGTTTTCATTCAAAGTCTGTTCTGTACATTCTAATTCCGTTGTTTTCATTCAAACTCTGTTCTGTACATTTCTATTCTGTTGTTTTGATTCAAATTCCATTGTTTTTATTCAAACTCTGTTTTGTACATTCTACTTCAGTTTTTCATTCAAACTCTGTTCTCTATATTCTAATTCTGTTGTTTTCATTCAAAGTCTGTTCTGTACATTCTAATTCCGTTGTTTTCATTCAAACTCTGTTCTGTACATTCTAATTCCGTTGTTTTCATTCAAATTCTATTCTGTACATTCTAATTCCGTTGTTTTCATTCAAACTCTGTTCTGTACATTTCAATTCTGTTTTTTTTTATTCTAATTCCGTTGTTTTCATTCAAACTCTGTTCTGTACATTCTAATTCCGTTGTTTTCATTCAAAGTCTGTTCTGTACATTCTAATTCCGTTGTTTTCATTCAAATTCCATTGTTTTGATTCAAATTCAGTTCTGTTCATTCTAATTCTGTTGTTTTGATTCAAATTCCATTGTTTTTCCATTGAACTGAATTTGAATCAAAACAATGGAATTTGAATGAAATCAATGGACTATTAATACATTCTAATTCCGTTGTTGTCATTCAAACTCTGTTCTGTACATTTCAATTCAGTTTTTTTTATTCTAATTCCATTGTTTTCATTCAAACTCTGTTCTGTACATTCTAATTCCGTTTTTTTCATTCAAACTCTGTTCTGTACATTTCTATTCTGTTGTTTTGATTCAAATTCCATTGTTTTTATTCAAACTCTGTTTTGTACATTCTAATTCCGTTTTTTTCATTCAAACTCTGTTCTGTACATTTCTATTCTGTTGTTTTGATTCAAATTCCATTGTTTTTATTGAAACTCTGTTTTGTACATTCTACTTCCGTTTTTCATTCAAACTCTTTTCTGTATATTCTAATTCTGTTGTTTTCATTCAAAGTCTGTTCTGTACATTCTAATTCCGTTGTTTTCATTCAAACTCTGTTCTGTACATTCTAATTCCGTTGTTTTCATTCAAACTCTATTCTGTACATTCAAATTCTGTTGTTTACATTCAAACTCTGTTCTGTACATTCTAATTCCGTTGTTTTCATTCAAACTCTGTTCTGTACATTTCTATTCTGTTGTTTTGATTCAAATTCCATTGTTTTTATTCAAACTCTGTTTTGTACATTCTACTTCAGTTTTTCATTCAAACTCTGTTCTCTATATTCTAATTCTGTTGTTTTCATTCAAAGTCTGTTCTGTACATTCTAATTCCGTTGTTTTCATTCAAACTCTGTTCTGTACATTCTAATTCCGTTGTTTTCATTCAAATTCTATTCTGTACATTCTAATTCCGTTGTTTTCATTCAAACTCTGTTCTGTACATTTCAATTCTGTTTTTTTTTATTCTAATTCCGTTGTTTTCATTCAAACTCTGTTTTGTACATTCTAATTCCGTTTTTTTCATTCAAACTCTGTTCTGTACATTTCTATTCTGTTGTTTTGATTCAAATTCCATTGTTTTTATTGAAACTCTGTTTTGTACATTTTCATTCAAACTCTTTTCTGTATATTCTAATTCTGTTGTTTTCATTCAAAGTCTGTTCTGTACATTCTAATTCCGTTGTTTTCATTCAAACTCTGTTCTGTACATTCTAATTCCGTTGTTTTCATTCAAACTCTATTCTGTACATTCAAATTCTGTTGTTTACATTCAAACTCTGTTCTGTACATTCTAATTCCGTTGTTTTCATTCAAACTCTGTTCTGTACATTTCAATTCTGTTTTTTTTTTATTCTAATTCCGTTGTTTTCATTCAAAGTCTGTTTTGTACATTCTAATTCCGTTTTTTTCATTCAAACTCTGTTCTGTATATTCTAATTCTGTTGTTTTCATTCAAAGTCTGTTCTGTACATTCTAATTCCATTGTTTTCATTCAAACTCTGTTTTGTACATTCTTATTCCGTTTTTTTCATTCAAACTCTGTTCTGTACATTTCTATTCTGTTGTTTTGATTCAAATTCCATTGTTTTTATTCAAACTCTGTTTTGTACATTCTACTTCAGTTTTTCATTCAAACTCTTTTCTGTATATTCTAATTCTGTTGTTTTCATTCAAAGTCTGTTCTGTACATTCTAATTCCGTTGTTTTCATTCAAACTCTGTTCTGTATATTCTAATTCCCTTGTTTTCATTCAAACTCTGTTCTGTACATTCTAATTCCGTTGTTTTCATTCAAACTCTGTTCTGTACATTCTAATTTCGTTTTTTTTCATTCAAACTCTGTTCTGTATGTTCTAATTCCCTTGTTTTAATTCAAACTCTGTTCTGTACATTCTAATTCTGTTGTTTTCATTCAAATTCCATTGTTTTGATTCAAATTCAGTTCTGGGCCCTGTTTCAGGAAGCCGGTTTGGAAAACTCAGAGTGAAAAACGACACTCACGGTTGAGTAACCCCGAACTGTCCAACTCGGAATATTCCGTTTCAGAAAGGCTGATAACAATTAGTTCAATCAAGGCGGAGTTGCTTTAACCCCAAGTGAAGCGCGCGGACGAGGATACATAAAGCCCTGATAAGCGGAGCACAGATTAAGCGAGTCACCATGGAGACGGAGGGAAAGAAGGCGCGGTCAATGTATTTCACAGCGCTTGAGGCCGAAATGCTGATGGCAGCATATGCCGATAACATGCAAATTCCGCGGAAAAAAGTAACACAGCGACAGCTGCAAAAGAAAGTGAGCATGCATGGCAAAACATAGCCGACAGAGTCAATGCGTGAGTGTTAATTTAAACATTGATCTAGGGATTTCCACCCATTTAACACGTTATTTTATCATATGTTATTTTATTTGTTATTTTATACATTTTATTTTGTGACGTGATGTGAGCGCAGGTGCAACCCAACAGGCCCCAAACGTGCCTGGCAGCAAGTAAAAATGAAATATAAAAATATAGTCCAAACAGGTAAGGTGTAATTGTATTATGAGCCATAGTGCTTGGTCTGTTTGTCCCATGTAAATCAATTGCAGTTAGAGGTTACATTAATTTTCTGTCTGTAAGCACTTATTGAAATTATCTGAGCACATTACAAGTACATATTTGCTTACTCTGTATGCTCAAATGTGACCCGTTATAGCCAACAGAAAAAAAGCGGAGGCCCGAAAAACAGGTGGGGGTCCTCCTCCACCACCACTCACAGAGGCTGAGCAGTTGGCCCTCAGCCAAAACAGTGGGCGCCCTGTGGCCGAAGGCATCTCTGCGGGGACATCCTCTGAGTCAATAACCCCGCAAGACACAAGTGCCTACATAGGGGGTAAATTCAAAATAATACATGATGTGCATACATCCTTTCTTCACAGTCACCTTCGCAGTGCTGCTCATTCATTTGATAAACTCTTTACCATAATGGATTATTTTGTAGTGAAGTTATTTTCCTACTGATTTTGCCTTCCCTCAGCCTTGGTTGTCTTTGAGAGCATAATGACAATGAAGTGTAAGGTGCTTGGTATGTTTGTTAATTGCCATTTGGTCCCTTGTAAGTTATAAGTGACCTGTATAAACCTCATATTCTATCAGTTGATGGTGATGGTGTACTGCATCTGGTGCAGCCTCCTGTTGAGCCAGACCAACATGCAGTTGTGAGTAATACTCCACAGATTATATGAGTTTACAGTAGAACAGCAATGTTGTCTATTTCTTTACTACAGGAAAATAATGAAGAAACATTGACAGCTGTTACAGAGGAGGAAGCAACAGAGACACTTTATGAGGTTTACATCTTTTAATACTTTGTGTACAGGAAACACAGGCGACCAATAAAGCCAGTTGAACAAAAAATCTGTTTATTCTTCTTTCAACATGTTGAGGTGATGGGTCAAAGGAAATGATTGTGACATATGGTGTCTCTGACTGCTCTTCCATCTTGTATGTCCGTGGGAGGGTCAGGATGTTCATGGTTTGGATCACTGCTGATGTTTGGTTCAGAAGGACAGTGTTCTCCTCTAATTGTGGCAATGTTGTGAAGAATCACACATGCCACAATAATGTCACATGCCCTTTCTGGGGTGACCCTGAGTCTTTGCAGGCACTGGAACCGGGCCTTAAGCATTCCGATAGTCATTTCAATTCTGGCTCTTGTCCTGCAATTAGCCAGATTATATCGCTGCTGTGGGCCCGGTTCAGGGTCAGGGTAAGGGGCAAGCAAATAGGGTAAACATGGATACCCCCTATCACCAAGCAAGTAGCCAGTGAACTCTCCTAAGACAGAAGGATACACTTCAGTTCAAATGTCCCTGAAGCAATTGGTCTTTATATATTTTAAAGTATTTTCAACTCACCATGTCCAAATTTTGTGCTCAGTGTACATTCACGGAATATTTGTGAGTCATGGACAGAGCCTGGCCACTTGGCTTCCACATTTGTGATAATGTTGGCAGCATCATATATGATCTTCACAGTGCAGAGAACACAAATTAGCATCCATTACTATGATGAAATAATTTGTTAGTTTGAAATGCTACAGGGAACTATGTACCTGTACATTAATGCTGTGGAAAGACTTCCTGTTCACATAGTCTCCTTCATTTACTGAAGGAGCAATAATTGGAATGTGAGTACCATCTATACAGCCAATCACGCCTGGGAACCGTGAAAATAAATGTAAAATTTAAGTAGTAGTTCAAGTATCACCACATCATAAATTAAGTTTTGTTCATCCTGATACCTGCAATTTTGTGGCATCCCTCTTTGATGAATCTTGTGGGTCTGTGACCGGGGAACACCACAGACGAGTACAGGAGACGTTTCAGTGCAACTGTAACATTCCTGACTGCCCGACAGACGGTAGCCTTGGAAACGTGCTCAGCGTCACCAATATTATACAGAAAGCTCCCGTTTGCAAAAAACCGAAGTGCAATACAAATAATATGTACAGAACTGAGAGCATGTCCGCGATGTGTCACATGCGTAATATATGGCCTGAGGATGTTATCCAAATAAATTATAGATTGTGCTGAGAAACGGTGACGTTCGCACAGGAAATCATCAGGTAATGATAAGATGTCCATACGCGCTCTGATCACTCTCTCCCGGCGGAGAGCTCTGCGGAGAATTTGGGCTTCGATATCTACCGGCTCTTCAAGGAAGGGACACGCCATGTCTGAGACTTCCTACTGTCAGGTTTCCGACAAAGGGGCGGAGACAGTCAGGGTTAGTTGTGGTAAACCTGCTAGGGGGCAGGTTAGCTTCACGGCGTGTGTCGTCATAGTGACTCACTCAGGCTGCAGCTGAACTCGCTTTGTGAAACCGAAAACCCAGAGTTTTCGTTAACTCAGGGTATACTTACTCAGTTTTTCCACTAAACCGGCTTCCTGAAACAGGGCCCTGTTCATTCTAATTCTGTTGTTTTGATTCAAATTCCATTGTTTTTCCATTGAACTGAATTTGAATCAAAACAATGGAATTTGAATGAAAACAATGGACTATTAATACATTCTAATTCCGTTGTTGTCATTCAAAGTCTGTTCTGTACATTTCAATTCAGTTTTTTTTATTCTAATTCCATTGTTTTCATTCAAACTCTGTTCTGTACATTCTAATTCTGTTTTTTTCATTCAAACTCTGTTCTGTACATTCTAATTCCGTTTTTTTCATTCAAACTCTGTTCTGTACATTTCTATTCTGTTGTTTTGATTCAAATTCCATTGTTTTTATTCAAACTCTGTTTTGTACATTCTACTTCAGTTTTTCATTCAAACTCTGTTCTCTATATTCTAATTCTGTTGTTTTCATTCAAAGTCTGTTCTGTACATTCTAATTCCGTTGTTTTCATTCAAACTCTATTCTGTACATTCTAATTCCGTTGTTTTCATTCAAATTCCATTGTTTTGATTCAAATTCAGTTCTGTTCATTCTAATTCTATTCTGTACATTCTAATTCCATTGTTTTCATTCAAACTCTGTTTTGTACATTCTAATTCCGTTTTTTTCATTCAAACTCTGTTCTGTACATTTCTATTCTGTTGTTTTGATTCAAATTCCATTGTTTTTATTCAAACTCTGTTTTGTACATTCTACTTCCGTTTTTCATTCAAACTCTGTTCTGTATATTCTAATTTTGTTGTTTTCATTCAAAGTCTGTTCTGTACATTCTAATTCCATTGTTTTCATTCAAACTCTGTTTTCTACATTCTTATTCCGTTTTTTTCATTCAAACTCTGTTCTGTACATTTATATTCTGTTGTTTTGATTCAAATTCCATTGTTTTTATTCAAACTCTGTTTTGTACATTCTACTTCAGTTTTTCATTCAAACTCTGTTCTGTATATTCTAATTCCATTGTTTTCATTCAAACTCTGTTCTGTACATTCTAATTCCGTTTTTTTCATTCAAACTCTGTTCTGTACATTTCTATTCTGTTGTTTTGATTCAAATTCCATTGTTTTTATTCAAACTCTGTTTTGTACATTCTACTTCAGTTTTTCATTCAAACTCTTTTCTGTATATTCTAATTCTGTTGTTTTCATTCAAAGTCTGTTCTGTACATTCTAATTCCGTTGTTTTCATTCAAAGTCTGTTCTGTACATTCTAATTCCGTTTTTTTTCATTCAAACTCTGTTCTATATGTTCTAATTCCCTTGTTTTCATTCAAAGTCTGTTCTGTACATTCTAATTCCGTTGTTTTCATTCAAATTCCATTGTTTTGATTCAAATTCAGTTCTGTTCATTCTAATTCTGTTGTTTTGATTCAAATTCCATTTTTTTTCCATTGAACTGAATTTGAATCAAAACAATGGAATTTGAATGAAATCAATGGACTATTAATACATTCTAATTCCGTTGTTGTCATTCAAACTCTGTTCTGTACATTTCAATTCAGTTTTTTTTATTCTAATTCCATTGTTTTCATTCAAACTCTGTTCTGTACATTCTAATTCCGTTTTTTTCATTCAAACTCTGTTCTGTACATTTCTATTCTGTTGTTTTGATTCAAATTCCATTGTTTTTATTCAAACTCTGTTTTGTACATTCTAATTCCGTTTTTTTCATTCAAACTCTGTTCTGTACATTTCTATTCTGTTGTTTTGATTCAAATTCCATTGTTTTTATTGAAACTCTGTTTTGTACATTCTACTTCCGTTTTTCATTCAAACTCTTTTCTGTATATTCTAATTCTGTTGTTTTCATTCAAAGTCTGTTCTGTACATTCTAATTCCGTTGTTTTCATTCAAACTCTGTTCTGTACATTCTAATTCCGTTGTTTTCATTCAAACTCTATTCTGTACATTCAAATTCTGTTGTTTACATTCAAACTCTGTTCTGTACATTCTAATTCCGTTGTTTTCATTCAAACTCTGTTCTGTACATTTCAATTCTGTTTTTTTTTTATTCTAATTCCGTTGTTTTCATTCAAACTCTGTTTTGTACATTCTAATTCCGTTTTTTTCATTCAAACTCTGTTCTGTACATTTCTATTCTGTTGTTTTGATTCAAATTCCATTGTTTTTATTCAAACTCTGTTTTGTACATTCTACTTCCGTTTTTCATTCAAACTCTTTTCTGTATATTCTAATTCTGTTGTTTTCATTCAAAGTCTGTTCTGTACATTCTAATTCCGTTGTTTTCATTCAAACTCTGTTCTGTATATTCTAATTCCCTTGTTTTCATTCAAACTCTGTTCTGTACATTCTAATTCCGTTGTTTTCATTCAAAGTCTGTTCTGTACATTCTAATTCCGTTTTTTTTCATTCAAACTCTGTTCTGTATGTTCTAATTCCCTTGTTTTCATTCAAAGTCTGTTCTGTACATTCTAATTCCGTTGTTTTCATTCAAATTCCATTGTTTTGATTCAAATTCAGTTCTGTTCATTCTAATTCTGTTGTTTTGATTCAAATTCCATTGTTTTTCCATTGAACTGAATTTGAATCAAAACAATGGAATTTGAATGAAATCAATGGACTATTAATACATTCTAATTCCGTTGTTGTCATTCAAACTCTGTTCTGTACATTTCAATTCAGTTTTTTTTATTCTAATTCCATTGTTTTCATTCAAACTCTGTTCTGTACATTCTAATTCCGTTTTTTTCATTCAAACTCTGTTCTGTACATTTCTATTCTGTTGTTTTGATTCAAATTCCATTGTTTTTATTCAAACTCTGTTTTGTACATTCTAATTCCGTTTTTTTCATTCAAACTCTGTTCTGTACATTTCTATTCTGTTGTTTTGATTCAAATTCCATTGTTTTTATTGAAACTCTGTTTTGTACATTCTACTTCCGTTTTTCATTCAAACTCTTTTCTGTATATTCTAATTCTGTTGTTTTCATTCAAAGTCTGTTCTGTACATTCTAATTCCGTTGTTTTCATTCAAACTCTGTTCTGTACATTTCTATTCTGTTGTTTTGATTCAAATTCCATTGTTTTTATTCAAACTCTGTTTTGTACATTCTACTTCAGTTTTTCATTCAAACTCTGTTCTCTATATTCTAATTCTGTTGTTTTCATTCAAAGTCTGTTCTGTACATTCTAATTCCGTTGTTTTCATTCAAACTCTGTTCTGTACATTCTAATTCCGTTGTTTTCATTCAAATTCTATTCTGTACATTCTAATTCCGTTGTTTTCATTCAAACTCTGTTCTGTACATTTCAATTCTGTTTTTTTTTATTCTAATTCCGTTGTTTTCATTCAAACTCTGTTTTGTACATTCTAATTCCGTTTTTTTCATTCAAACTCTGTTCTGTACATTTCTATTCTGTTGTTTTGATTCAAATTCCATTGTTTTTATTGAAACTCTGTTTTGTACATTTTCATTCAAACTCTTTTCTGTATATTCTAATTCTGTTGTTTTCATTCAAAGTCTGTTCTGTACATTCTAATTCCGTTGTTTTCATTCAAACTCTGTTCTGTACATTCTAATTCCGTTGTTTTCATTCAAACTCTATTCTGTACATTCAAATTCTGTTGTTTACATTCAAACTCTGTTCTGTACATTCTAATTCCGTTGTTTTCATTCAAACTCTGTTCTGTACATTTCAATTCTGTTTTTTTTTTATTCTAATTCCGTTGTTTTCATTCAAAGTCTGTTTTGTACATTCTAATTCCGTTTTTTTCATTCAAACTCTGTTCTGTATATTCTAATTCTGTTGTTTTCATTCAAAGTCTGTTCTGTACATTCTAATTCCATTGTTTTCATTCAAACTCTGTTTTGTACATTCTTATTCCGTTTTTTTCATTCAAACTCTGTTCTGTACATTTCTATTCTGTTGTTTTGATTCAAATTCCATTGTTTTGATTCAAATTCAGTTCTGTTCATTCTAATTCTGTTGTTTTGATTCAAATTCCATTTTTTTTCCATTGAACTGAATTTGAATCAAAACAATGGAATTTGAATGAAATCAATGGACTATTAATACATTCTAATTCCGTTGTTGTCATTCAAACTCTGTTCTGTACATTTCAATTCAGTTTTTTTTATTCTAATTCCATTGTTTTCATTCAAACTCTGTTCTGTACATTCTAATTCCGTTTTTTTCATTCAAACTCTGTTCTGTACATTTCTATTCTGTTGTTTTGATTCAAATTCCATTGTTTTTATTCAAACTCTGTTTTGTACATTCTAATTCCGTTTTTTTCATTCAAACTCTGTTCTGTACATTTCTATTCTGTTGTTTTGATTCAAATTCCATTGTTTTTATTGAAACTCTGTTTTGTACATTCTACTTCCGTTTTTCATTCAAACTCTTTTCTGTATATTCTAATTCTGTTGTTTTCATTCAAAGTCTGTTCTGTACATTCTAATTCCGTTGTTTTCATTCAAACTCTGTTCTGTACATTCTAATTCCGTTGTTTTCATTCAAACTCTATTCTGTACATTCAAATTCTGTTGTTTACATTCAAACTCTGTTCTGTACATTCTAATTCCGTTGTTTTCATTCAAACTCTGTTCTGTACATTTCAATTCTGTTTTTTTTTTATTCTAATTCCGTTGTTTTCATTCAAACTCTGTTTTGTACATTCTAATTCCGTTTTTTTCATTCAAACTCTGTTCTGTACATTTCTATTCTGTTGTTTTGATTCAAATTCCATTGTTTTTATTCAAACTCTGTTTTGTACATTCTACTTCCGTTTTTCATTCAAACTCTTTTCTGTATATTCTAATTCTGTTGTTTTCATTCAAAGTCTGTTCTGTACATTCTAATTCCGTTGTTTTCATTCAAACTCTGTTCTGTATATTCTAATTCCCTTGTTTTCATTCAAACTCTGTTCTGTACATTCTAATTCCGTTGTTTTCATTCAAAGTCTGTTCTGTACATTCTAATTCCGTTGTTTTCATTCAAATTCCATTGTTTTGATTCAAATTCAGTTCTGTTCATTCTAATTCTGTTGTTTTGATTCAAATTCCATTGTTTTTCCATTGAACTGAATTTGAATCAAAACAATGGAATTTGAATGAAATCAATGGACTATTAATACATTCTAATTCCGTTGTTGTCATTCAAACTCTGTTCTGTACATTTCAATTCAGTTTTTTTTATTCTAATTCCATTGTTTTCATTCAAACTCTGTTCTGTACATTCTAATTCCGTTTTTTTCATTCAAACTCTGTTCTGTACATTTCTATTCTGTTGTTTTGATTCAAATTCCATTGTTTTTATTCAAACTCTGTTTTGTACATTCTAATTCCGTTTTTTTCATTCAAACTCTGTTCTGTACATTTCTATTCTGTTGTTTTGATTCAAATTCCATTGTTTTTATTGAAACTCTGTTTTGTACATTCTACTTCCGTTTTTCATTCAAACTCTTTTCTGTATATTCTAATTCTGTTGTTTTCATTCAAAGTCTGTTCTGTACATTCTAATTCCGTTGTTTTCATTCAAACTCTGTTCTGTACATTCTAATTCCGTTGTTTTCATTCAAACTCTATTCTGTACATTCAAATTCTGTTGTTTACATTCAAACTCTGTTCTGTACATTCTAATTCCGTTGTTTTCATTCAAACTCTGTTCTGTACATTTCTATTCTGTTGTTTTGATTCAAATTCCATTGTTTTTATTCAAACTCTGTTTTGTACATTCTACTTCAGTTTTTCATTCAAACTCTGTTCTCTATATTCTAATTCTGTTGTTTTCATTCAAAGTCTGTTCTGTACATTCTAATTCCGTTGTTTTCATTCAAACTCTGTTCTGTACATTCTAATTCCGTTGTTTTCATTCAAATTCTATTCTGTACATTCTAATTCCGTTGTTTTCATTCAAACTCTGTTCTGTACATTTCAATTCTGTTTTTTTTTATTCTAATTCCGTTGTTTTCATTCAAACTCTGTTTTGTACATTCTAATTCCGTTTTTTTCATTCAAACTCTGTTCTGTACATTTCTATTCTGTTGTTTTGATTCAAATTCCATTGTTTTTATTGAAACTCTGTTTTGTACATTTTCATTCAAACTCTTTTCTGTATATTCTAATTCTGTTGTTTTCATTCAAAGTCTGTTCTGTACATTCTAATTCCGTTGTTTTCATTCAAACTCTGTTCTGTACATTCTAATTCCGTTGTTTTCATTCAAACTCTATTCTGTACATTCAAATTCTGTTGTTTACATTCAAACTCTGTTCTGTACATTCTAATTCCGTTGTTTTCATTCAAACTCTGTTCTGTACATTTCAATTCTGTTTTTTTTTTATTCTAATTCCGTTGTTTTCATTCAAAGTCTGTTTTGTACATTCTAATTCCGTTTTTTTCATTCAAACTCTGTTCTGTATATTCTAATTCTGTTGTTTTCATTCAAAGTCTGTTCTGTACATTCTAATTCCATTGTTTTCATTCAAACTCTGTTTTGTACATTCTTATTCCGTTTTTTTCATTCAAACTCTGTTCTGTACATTTCTATTCTGTTGTTTTGATTCAAATTCCATTGTTTTTATTCAAACTCTGTTTTGTACATTCTACTTCAGTTTTTCATTCAAACTCTTTTCTGTATATTCTAATTCTGTTGTTTTCATTCAAAGTCTGTTCTGTACATTCTAATTCCGTTGTTTTCATTCAAACTCTGTTCTGTATATTCTAATTCCCTTGTTTTCATTCAAACTCTGTTCTGTACATTCTAATTCCGTTGTTTTCATTCAAACTCTGTTCTGTACATTCTAATTTCGTTTTTTTTCATTCAAACTCTGTTCTGTATGTTCTAATTCCCTTGTTTTAATTCAAACTCTGTTCTGTACATTCTAATTCTGTTGTTTTCATTCAAATTCCATTGTTTTGATTCAAATTCAGTTCTGTTCATTCTAATTCTGTTGTTTTGATTCAAATTCCATTGTTTTTCCATTGAACTGAATTTGAATCAAAACAATGGAATTTGAATGAAAACAATGGACTATTAATACATTCTAATTCCGTTGTTGTCATTCAAACTCTGTTCTGTACATTTCAATTCAGTTTTTTTTATTCTAATTCCATTGTTTTCATTCAAACTCTGTTCTGTACATTCTAATTCTGTTTTTTTCATTCAAACTCTGTTCTGTACATTCTAATTCCGTTTTTTTCATTCAAACTCTGTTCTGTACATTTCTATTCTGTTGTTTTGATTCAAATTCCATTGTTTTTATTCAAACTCTGTTTTGTACATTCTACTTCAGTTTTTCATTCAAACTCTGTTCTCTATATTCTAATTCTGTTGTTTTCATTCAAAGTCTGTTCTGTACATTCTAATTCCGTTGTTTTCATTCAAACTCTATTCTGTACATTCTAATTCCGTTGTTTTCATTCAAATTCCATTGTTTTGATTCAAATTCAGTTCTGTTCATTCTAATTCTGTTGTTTTGATTCAAATTCCATTGTTTTTCCATTGAACTGAATTTGAATCAAAACAATGGAATTTGAATCAAAACAACAGAATTAGAATGAAAACAATGGACTATTAATACATTCTAATTCCGTTGTTGTTATTCAAACTCTGTTCTGTACATTTCAATTCAGTTTTTTTTATTCTAATTCCATTGTTTTCATTCAAACTCTGTTCTGTACATTCTAATTCTGTTTTTTTCATTCAAACTCTGTTTTGTACATTCTACTTCCGTTTTTCATTCAAACTCTTTTCTGTATATTCTAATTCTGTTGTTTTCATTCAAAGTCTGTTCTGTACATTCTAATTCCGTTGTTTTCACTCAAACTGTATTCTGTACATTCAAATTATGTTGTTTACATTCAAACTCTGTTCTGTACATTCTAATTCCGTTGTGTTCATTCAAACTCTGTTCTGTACATTCTATTTCCGTTGTTTTCATTCAAACTCTGTTCTGTACATTTTAATTCCGTTGTTTTCATTTAAAGTCTGTTCTGTACATTCTAATTCTCTTGTTTTCATTCAAATTCTGTTCTGTACATTCTAATTCCGCTGTTTTCATTCAAACTCTGTTCTCTACATTCTAATTCTGTTGTTTTCATTCAAATTCCATTGTTTTGATTCAAACTCTGTTCTGTACATTCTAATTCTGTTGTTTTCATTCAAAGTCTGTTCTGTACATTCTAATTCCGTTGTTTTCATTCAAACTCTGTTTTGTACATTCTACTTCCGTTTTTCATTCAAACTCTGTTCTATACATTCTTATTCCGTTTTTTTCATTCAAACTCTTTTCTGTATATTCTAATTCCGTTGTTTTCATTCAAACTCTTTTCTGTATATTCTAATTCTGTTGTTTTCATTCAAAGTCTGTTCTGTACATTCTAATTCCGTTGTTTTCATTCAAAGTCTGTTCTGTACATTCTAATTCCGTTGTTTTCATTCAAACTCTATTCTGTACATTCAAATTCTCTTGTTCTCATTCTAATTCCGTTTTTTTCATTCAAACTCTGTTCTATACATTCTTATTCCGTTTTTTTCATTCAAACTCTGTTCTGTACATTCTTATTCCGTTTTTTTCATTCAAACTCTGTTCTGTACATTTCTATTCTGTTGTTTTGATTCAAATTCCATTGTTTTTATTCAAACTCTGTTTTGTACATTCTACTTCAGTTTTTCATTCAAACTCTTTTCTGTATATTCTAATTCTGTTGTTTTCATTCAAAGTCTGTTCTGTACATTCTAATTCCGTTGTTTTCATTCAAACTCTGTTCTGTATATTCTAATTCCCTTGTTTTCATTCAAACTCTGTTCTGTACATTCTAATTCCGTTGTTTTCATTCAAACTCTGATCTGTACATTCTAATTTCGTTTTTTTTCATTCAAACTCTGTTCTGTATGTTCTAATTCCCTTGTTTTAATTCAAACTCTGTTCTGTACATTCTAATTCTGTTGTTTTCATTCAAATTCCATTGTTTTGATTCAAATTCAGTTCTGTTCATTCTAATTCTGTTGTTTTGATTCAAATTCCATTGTTTTTCCATTGAACTGAATTTGAATCAAAACAATGGAATTTGAATGAAAACAATGGACTATTAATACATTCTAATTCCGTTGTTGTCATTCAAAGTCTGTTCTGTACATTTCAATTCAGTTTTTTTTATTCTAATTCCATTGTTTTCATTCAAACTCTGTTCTGTACATTCTAATTCTGTTTTTTTCATTCAAACTCTGTTCTGTACATTCTAATTCCGTTTTTTTCATTCAAACTCTGTTCTGTACATTTCTATTCTGTTGTTTTGATTCAAATTCCATTGTTTTTATTCAAACTCTGTTTTGTACATTCTACTTCAGTTTTTCATTCAAACTCTGTTCTCTATATTCTAATTCTGTTGTTTTCATTCAAAGTCTGTTCTGTACATTCTAATTCCGTTGTTTTCATTCAAATTCTATTCTGTACATTCTAATTCCGTTGTTTTCATTCAAATTCCATTGTTTTGATTCAAATTCAGTTCTGTTCATTCTAATTCTGTTGTTTTGATTCAAATTCCATTGTTTTTCCATTGAACTGAATTTGAATCAAAACAATGGAATTTGAATCAAAACAACAGAATTAGAATGAAAACAATGGACTATTAATACATTCTAATTCCGTTGTTGTTATTCAAACTCTGTTCTGTACATTTCAATTCAGTTTTTTTTATTCTAATTCCATTGTTTTCATTCAAACTCTGTTCTGTACATTCTAATTCTGTTTTTTTCATTCAAACTCTGTTTTGTACATTCTACTTCCGTTTTTCATTCAAACTCTTTTCTGTATATTCTAATTCTGTTGTTTTCATTCAAAGTCTGTTCTGTACATTCTAATTCCGTTGTTTTCACTCAAACTGTATTCTGTACATTCAAATTATGTTGTTTACATTCAAACTCTGTTCTGTACATTCTAATTCCGTTGTGTTCATTCAAACTCTGTTCTGTACATTCTATTTCCGTTGTTTTCATTCAAACTCTGTTCTGTACATTCTAATTCCTTTGATATCATTCAAACTCTGTTCTGTACATTTTAATTCCGTTGTTTTCATTTAAAGTCTGTTCTGTACATTCTAATTCTCTTGTTTTCATTCAAATTCTGTTCTGTACATTCTAATTCCGTTGTTTTCATTCAAACTCTGTTCTCTACATTCTAATTCTGTTGTTTTCATTCAAATTCCATTGTTTTGATTCAAACTCTGACCTGTACATTCTAATTCTGTTGTTTTCATTCAAAGTCTCTTCTGTACATTCTAATTCCGTTGTTTTCATTCAAACTCTGTTTTGTACATTCTACTTCCGTTTTTCATTCAAACTCTGTTCTGTATATTCTAATTCTGTTGTTTTCATTCAAAGTCTGTTCTGTACATTCTAATTCCGTTGTTTTCATTCAAACTCTGTTCCGTACATTCTAATTCCGTTTTTTTCATTCAAACTCTGTTCTGTACATTTCAATTCTGTTGTTTTGATTCAAATTCCATTGTTTTCTTTCAAATTCTGTTCTCTACATTCTAATTCCGTTGTTTTCATTCAAACTCTTTTCTGTATATTCTAATTCTGTTGTTTTCATTCAAAGTCTGTTCTGTACATTCTAATTCCGTTGTTTTCATTCAAACTCTGTTCTGTACATTCTAATTACGTTGTTTTCATTCAAACTCTATTCTGTACATTCAAATTCTCTTGTTCTCATTCTAATTCCGTTTTTTTCATTCAAACTCTGTTCTATACATTTCAATTCTGTTGTTTTGATTCAAATTCCATTGTTTTCTTTCAAATTCTGTTCTCTACATTCTAATTCCGTTGTTTTCATTCAAACTCTGTTCTGTACATTCTAATTCTGTTGTTTTCATTCAAACTCTGTTCTGTACATTCTAATTCCGTTGATTTCATTCAAACTCTATTCTGTACATTCAAATTCTCTTTTTCTCATTCTAATTCCGTTTTTTTCATTCAAACTCTGTTCTATACATTTCAATTCTGTTGTTTTGAATCAAATTCCATTGTTTTCTTTCAAATTCTGTTCTGTACATTCTAATTCCGTTGTTTTCATTCAAACTCTGTTCTGTACATTCTAATTCTCTTGTTCTCATTCTAATTCCGTTTTTTTCATTCAAACTCTGTTCTATACATTTCAATTCTGTTGTTTTGATTCAAATTCCATTGTTTTGATTCAAATTCAGTTCTGTTCATTCTAATTCTGTTGTTTTCATTCAAACTCTGTTCTGTACATTCTAATTCTGTTGTTTTGATTCAAATTCCATTGTTTTTCCATTGAACTGAATTTGAATCAAAACAATGGAATTTGAATGAAAACAACAGAATTAGAATGAAAACAATGGACTATTAATACATTCTAATTCCGTTGTTGTCATTCAAACTCTGTTCTGTACATTTCAATTCATTTTTTTAATTCTAATTCCATTGTTTTCATTCAAACTCTGTTCTGTACATTCTAATTCCGTTGTTTTCATTCAAAGTCTGTTCTGTACATTCTAATTCCGTTTTTTTTCATTCAAACTCTGTTCTGTATGTTCTAATTCCCTTGTTTTCATTCAAAGTCTGTTCTGTACATTCTAATTCCGTTGTTTTCATTCAAATTCCATTGTTTTGATTCAAATTCAGTTCTGTTCATTCTAATTCTGTTGTTTTGATTCAAATTCCATTGTTTTTCCATTGAACTGAATTTGAATCAAAACAATGGAATTTGAATGAAATCAATGGACTATTAATACATTCTAATTCCGTTGTTGTCATTCAAACTCTGTTCTGTACATTTCAATTCAGTTTTTTTAATTCTAATTCCATTGTTTTCATTCAAACTCTGTTCTGTACATTCTAATTCCGTTTTTTTCATTCAAACTCTGTTCTGTACATTTCTATTCTGTTGTTTTGATTCAAATTCCATTGTTTTTATTCAAACTCTGTTTTGTACATTCTACTTCAGTTTTTCATTCAAACTCTTTTCTGTATATTCTAATTCTGTTGTTTTCATTCAAACTCTGTTCTGTACATTCTAATTCCGTTGTTTTCATTCAAACTCTGTTCTGTATATTCTAATTCCCTTGTTTTCATTCAAACTCTGTTCTGTACATTCTAATTCCGTTGTTTTCATTCAAACTCTGTTCTGTACATTCTAATTTCGTTTTTTTTCATTCAAACTCTGTTCTGTATGTTCTAATTCCCTTGTTTTAATTCAAACTCTGTTCTGTACATTCTAATTCTGTTGTTTTCATTCAAATTCCATTGTTTTGATTCAAATTCAGTTCTGTTCATTCTAATTCTGTTGTTTTGATTCAAATTCCATTGTTTTTATTCAAACTCTGTTTTGTACATTCTACTTCAGTTTTTCATTCAAACTCTGTTCTGTATATTCTAATTCCATTGTTTTCATTCAAACTCTGTTCTGTACATTCTAATTCCGTTTTTTTCATTCAAACTCTGTTCTGTACATTTCTATTCTGTTGTTTTGATTCAAATTCCATTGTTTTTATTCAAACTCTGTTTTGTACATTCTACTTCAGTTTTTCATTCAAACTCTGTTCTGTATATTCTAATTCTGTTGTTTTCATTCAAAGTCTGTTCTGTACATTCTAATTCCGTTGTTGTCATTCAAACTCTGTTCTGTACATTTCAATTCAGTTTTTTTTATTCTAATTCCATTGTTTTCATTCAAACTCTTTTCTGTACATTCTAATTCTGCTTTTTTTCATTCAAACTCTGTTCTGTACATTCTAATTCTGTTGTTTTCATTCAAATTCCATTGTTTTGATTCAAATTCAGTTCTGTTCATTCTAATTCTGTTGTTTTCATTCAAACTCTGTTCTGTACATTCTAATTCCGTTGTGTTCATTCAAACTCTGTTCTGTACATTCTATTTCCGTTGTTTTCATTCAAACTCTGTTCTGTACATTCCTATTCCTTTGATATCATTCAAACTCTGTTCTGTACATTTTAATTCCGTTGTTTTCATTTAAAGTCGGTTCTGTACATTCTAATTCTCTTGTTTTCATTCAAATTCTGTTCTGTACATTCTAATTCCGTTGTTTTCATTCAAACTCTGTTCTCTACATTCTAATTCTGTTGTTTTCATTCAAATTCCATTGTTTTGATTCAAATTCAGTTCTGTTCATTCTAATTCTGTTGTTTTCATTCAAACTCTGTTCTGTACATTCTAATTCCGTTTTTTTCATTCAAACTCTGTTCTGTACATTTCTATTCTGTTGTTTTGATTCAAATTCCATTGTTTTTATTCAAACTCTGTTTTGTACATTCTACTTCAGTTTTTCATTCAAACTCTTTTCTGTATATTCTAATTCTGTTGTTTTCATTCAAAGTCTGTTCTGTACATTCTAATTCCGTTGTTTTCATTCAAACTCTGTTCTGTATATTCTAATTCCCTTGTTTTCATTCAAACTCTGTTCTGTACATTCTAATTCCGTTGTTTTCATTCAAACTCTGTTCTGTACATTCTAATTTCGTTTTTTTTCATTCAAACTCTGTTCTGTATGTTCTAATTCCCTTGTTTTAATTCAAACTCTGTTCTGTACATTCTAATTCTGTTGTTTTCATTCAAATTCCATTGTTTTGATTCAAATTCAGTTCATTCTAATTCTGTTGTTTTGATTCAAATTCCATTGTTTTTCCATTGAACTGAATTTGAATCAAAACAATGGAATTTGAATGAAAACAATGGACTATTAATACATTCTAATTCCATTGTTTTCATTCAAACTCTGTTCTGTACATTCTAATTCTGTTTTTTTCATTCAAACTCTGTTCTGTACATTCTAATTCCGTTTTTTTCATTCAAACTCTGTTCTGTACATTTCTATTCTGTTGTTTTGATTCAAATTCCATTGTTTTGATTCAAACTCTGTTTTGTACATTCTACTTCCGTTTTTCATTCAAACTCTTTTCTGTATATTCTAATTCTGTTGTTTTCATTCAAAGTCTGTTCTGTACATTCTAATTCCGTTGTTTTCACTCAAACTGTATTCTGTACATTCAAATTATGTTGTTTACATTCAAACTCTGTTCTGTACATTCTAATTCCGTTGTTTTCATTCAAACTCTGTTCTGTACATTCTAATTCCGTTGTTTTCATTCAAACTTTGTTCTGTACATTCTAATTCCGTTGTTTTCATTCAAACTCTGTTCTGTACATTCTAATTCCGTTGTTTTCATTCAAACTCTGTTTTGTATATTCTACTTCCGTTTTTCATTCAAACTCTGTTCTGTATATTCTAATTCTGTTGTTTTCATTCAAAGTCTGTTCTGTACATTCTAATTCCGTTGTTTTCATTCAAACTCTGTTCTGTACATTCTAATTCCGTTTTTTTCATTCAAACTCTGTTCTGTACATTTCAATTCTGTTGTTTTGATTCAAATTCCATTGTTTTCTTTCAAATTCTGTTCTCTACATTCTAATTCCGTTGTTTTCATTCAAACTCTTTTCTGTATATTCTAATTCTGTTGTTTTCATTCAAAGTCTGTTCTGTACATTCTAATTCCGTTGTTTTCATTCAAACTCTGTTCTGTACATTCTAATTACGTTGTTTTCATTCAAACTCTATTCTGTACATTCAAATTCTCTTGTTCTCATTCTAATTCCGTTTTTTTCATTCAAACTCTGTTCTATACATTTCAATTCTGTTGTTTTGATTCAAATTCCATTGTTTTCTTTCAAATTCTGTTCTCTACATTCTAATTCCGTTGTTTTCATTCAAACTCTGTTCTGTACATTCTAATTCTGTTGTTTTCATTCAAACTCTGTTCTGTACATTCTAATTCCGTTGTTTTCATTCAAACTCTATTCTGTACATTCAAATTCTCTTGTTCTCATTCTAATTCCGTTTTTTTCATTCAAACTCTGTTATATACATTTCAGTTCTGTTGTTTTGATTCAAATTCCATTGTTTTCTTTCAAATTCTGTTCTCTACATTCTAATTCCGTTGTTTTCATTCAAACTCTGTTCTGTACATTCTAATTCCGTTGTGTTCATTCAAACTCTGTTCTGTACATTCTATTTCCGTTGTTTTCATTCAAACTCTGTTCTGTACATTCTAATTCCTTTGATATCATTCAAACTCTGTTCTGTACATTTTAATTCCGTTGTTTTCATTTAAAGTCGGTTCTGTACATTCTAATTCTCTTGTTTTCATTCAAATTCTGTTCTGTACATTCTAATTCCGTTGTTTTCATTCAAACTCTGTTCTCTACATTCTAATTCTGTTGTTTTCATTCAAATTCCATTGTTTTGATTCAAATTCAGTTCTGTTCATTCTAATTCTGTTGTTTTCATTCAAACTCTGTTCTGTATATTCTAATTCTGTTGTTTTGATTCAAATTCCATTGTTTTTCCATTGAACTGAATTTGAATCAAAACAATGGAATTTGAATGAAAACAACAGAATTAGAATGAAAACAATGGACTATTAATACATTCTAATTCCGTTGTTGTCATTCAAACTCTGTTCTGTACATTTCAATTCAGTTTTTTTTATTCTAATTCCATTGTTTTCATTCAAACTCTGTTCTGTATATTCTAATTCCGTTGTTTTCATTCAAAGTCTGTTCTGTACATTCTAATTCCGTTTTTTTTCATTCAAACTCTGTTCTGTATGTTCTAATTCCCTTGTTTTCATTCAAAGTCTGTTCTGTACATTCTAATTCCGTTGTTTTCATTCAAATTCCATTGTTTTGATTCTAATTCAGTTCTGTTCATTCTAATTCTGTTGTTTTGATTCAAATTCCATTGTTTTTCCATTGAACTGAATTTGAATCAAAACAATGGAATTTGAATGAAATCAATGGACTATTAATACATTCTAATTCCGTTGTTGTCATTCAAACTCTGTTTTGTACATTTCAATTCAGTTTTTTTTATTCTAATTCCATTGTTTTCATTCAAACTCTGTTCTGTACATTCTAATTCCGTTTTTTTCATTCAAACTCTGTTCTGTACATTTCTATTCTGTTGTTTTGATTCAAATTCCATTGTTTTTCCATTGAACTGAATTTGAATCAAAACAATGGAATTTGAATCAAAACAACAGAATTAGAATGAAAACAATGGACTATTAATACATTCTAATTCCGTTGTTGTCATTCAAACTCTGTTCTGTACATTTCAATTCAGTTTTTTTTATTCTAATTCCATTGTTTTCATTCAAACTCTGTTCTGTACATTCTAATTCCGTTTTTTTCATTCAAACTCTGTTCTGTACATTTCTATTCTGTTGTTTTGATTCAAATTCCATTGTTTTTATTCAAACTCTGTTTTGTACATTCTACTTCAGTTTTTCATTCAAACTCTGTTCTGTACATTCTAATTCCGTTGTTTTCATTCAAACTCTATTCTGTACATTCTAATTCCGTTGTTTTCATTCAAATTCTGTTCTGTACATTCTAATTCCGTTGTTTTCATTCAAATTCCATTGTTTTGATTCAAATTCAGTTCTGTTCATTGTAATTCTGTTGTTTTGATTCAAATTCCATTGTTTTTCCATTGAACTGAATTTGAATCAAAACAATGGAATTTGAATGAAAACAACAGAATTAGAATGAAAACAATGGACTATTAATACATTCTAATTCCGTTGTTGTCATTCAAACTCTGTTCTGTACATTTCAATTCAGTTTTTTTTTATTCTAATTCCATTGTTTTCATTCAAACTCTGTTCTGTACATTCTAATTCTGTTTTTTTCATTCAAACTCTGTTCTGTACATTCTAATTCTGTTGTTTTCATTCAAATTCCATTGTTTTGATTCAAATTCAGTTCTGTTCATTCTAATTCTGTTGTTTTCATTCAAACTCTGTTCTGTACATTCTAATTCTGTTGTTTTGATTCAAATTCCATTGTTTTTCCATTGAACTGAATTTGAATCAAAACAATGGAATTTGAATGAAAACAACAGAATTTGAATGAAAACAATGGACTATTAATACATTCTAATTCCGTTGTTGTCATTCAAACTCTGTTCTGTACATTTCAATTCAGTTTTTTTTATTCTAATTCCATTGTTTTCATTCAAACTCTGTTCTGTACATTCTAATTCCGTTGTTTTCATTCAAAGTCTGTTCTGTACATTCTAATTCCGTTTTTTTTCATTCAAACTCTGTTCTGTATGTTCTAATTCCCTTGTTTTCATTCAAAGTCTGTTCTGTACATTCTAATTCCGTTGTTTTCATTCAAATTCCATTGTTTTGATTCAAATTCAGTTCTGTTCATTCTAATTCTGTTGTTTTGATTCAAATTCCATTGTTTTTCCATTGAACTGAATTTGAATCAAAACAATGGAATTTGAATGAAATCAATGGACTATTAATACATTCTAATTCCGTTGTTGTCATTCAAACTCTGTTCTGTACATTTCAATTCAGTTTTTTTTATTCTAATTCCATTGTTTTCATTCAAACTCTGTTCTGTACATTCTAATTCCGTTTTTTTCATTCAAACTCTGTTCTGTACATTTCTATTCTGTTGTTTTGATTCAAATTCCATTGTTTTTATTCAAACTCTGTTTTGTACATTCTACTTCAGTTTTTCATTCAAACTCTGTTCTGTATATTCTAATTCCATTGTTTTCATTCAAACTCTGTTCTGTACATTCTAATTCCGTTTTTTTCATTCAAACTCTGTTCTGTACATTTCTATTCTGTTGTTTTGATTCAAATTCCATTGTTTTTATTCAAACTCTGTTTTGTACATTCTACTTCAGTTTTTCATTCAAACTCTGTTCTGTATATTCTAATTCTGTTGTTTTCATTCAAAGTCTGTTCTGTACATTCTAATTCCGTTGTTTTCATTCAAATTCAGTTCTGTTCATTCTAATTCTGTTGTTTTGAATCAAATTCCATTGTTTTTCCATTGAACTGAATTTGAATCAAAACAATGGAATTTGAATCAAAACAACAGAATTAGAATGAAAACAATGGACTATTAATACATTCTAATTCCGTTGTTGTCATTCAAACTCTGTTCTGTACATTTCAATTCAGTTTTTTTTATTCTAATTCCATTGTTTTCATTCAAACTCTGTTCTGTACATTCTAATTCCGTTTTTTTCATTCAAACTCTGTTCTGTACATTTCTATTCTGTTGTTTTGATTCAAATTCCATTGTTTTTATTCAAACTCTGTTTTGTACATTCTACTTCAGTTTTTCATTCAAACTCTGTTCTGTATATTCTAATTCCATTGTTTTCATTCAAACTCTGTTCTGTACATTCTAATTCCGTTTTTTTCATTCAAACTCTGTTCTGTACATTTCTATTCTGTTGTTTTGATTCAAATTCCATTGTTTTTATTCAAACTCTGTTTTGTACATTCTACTTCAGTTTTTCATTCAAACTCTGTTCTGTATATTCTAATTCTGTTGTTTTCATTCAAAGTCTGTTCTGTACATTCTAATTCCGTTGTTTTCATTCAAATTCAGTTCTGTTCATTCTAATTCTGTTGTTTTGATTCAAATTCCATTGTTTTTCCATTGAACTGAATTTGAATCAAAACAATGGAATTTGAATGAAAACAACAGAATTAGAATGAAAACAATGGACTATTAATACATTCTAATTCCGTTGTTGTCATTCAAACTCTGTTCTGTACATTTCAATTCAGTTTTTTTTATTCTAATTCCATTGTTTTCATTCAAACTCTGTTCTGTACATTCTAATTCCGTTTTTTTCATTCAAACTCTGTTCTGTACATTTCTATTCTGTTGTTTTGATTCAAATTCGATTGTTTTTATTCAAACTCTGTTTTGTACATTCTACTTCAGTTTTTCATTCAAACTCTGTTCTGTATATTCTAATTCCATTGTTTTCATTCAAACTCTGTTCTGTACATTCTAATTCCGTTTTTTTCATTCAAACTCTGTTCTGTACATTTCTATTCTGTTGTTTTGATTCAAATTCCATTGTTTTTATTCAAACTCTGTTTTGTACATTCTACTTCAGTTGTTTTCATTCAAATTCTGTTCTGTACATTCTAATTCCGTTGTTTTCATTCAAATTCCATTGTTTTGATTCAAATTCAGTTCTGTTCATTGTAATTCTGTTGTTTTGATTCAAATTCCATTGTTTTTCCATTGAACTGAATTTGAATCAAAACAATGGAATTTGAATGAAAACAACAGAATTAGAATGAAAACAATGGACTATTAATACATTCTAATTCCGTTGTTGTCATTCAAACTCTGTTCTGTACATTTCAATTCAGTTTTTTTTATTCTAATTCCATTGTTTTCATTCAAACTCTGTTCTGTACATTCTAATTCTGTTTTTTTCATTCAAACTCTGTTCTGTACATTCTAATTCCGTTTTTTTCATTCAAACTCTGTTCTGTACATTTCTATTCTGTTGTTTTGATTCAAATTCCATTGTTTTTATTCAAACTCTGTTTTGTACATTCTACTTCCGTTTTTCATTCAAACTCTGTTCTGTATATTCTAATTCTGTTGTTTTCATTCAAAGTCTGTTCTGTACATTCTAATTCCGTTGTTTTCATTCAAACTCTGTTCTGTACATTCTAATTCCGTTGTTTTCATTCAAACTCTATTCTATACATTCTAATTCCGTTGTTTTCATTCAAACTCTGTTCTGTACATTCTAATTCCGTTGTTTTCATTCAAACTCTATTCTGTACATTTCAATTCCGTTGTTTTCATTCTAATTCTGTTGTTTGTTTTAATATTCCATTGTTTTCATTCTAATTCTGTTGTTTTCATTCAAATTCCATTGTTTTGATTCAAATTCAGTTCTGTTCATTCTAATTTCGTTGTTTTCATTCAAACTCTGTTCTGTACATTCTAATTCCTTTGATATCATTCAAACTCTGTTCTGTACATTCTAATTCTGTTGTTTTCATTCAAATTCTGTTCTGTACATTCTAATTCCGTTGTTTTCATTCAAATTCCATTGTTTTGATTCAAATTCAGTTCTGTTCATTCTAATTCTGTTGTTTTGATTCAAATTCCATTGTTTTTCCATTGAACTGAATTTGAATCAAAACAATGGTATTTGAATGAAAACAACAGAATTAGAATGAAAACAATGGACTATTAACACATTCTAATTCCGTTGTTGTCATTCAAACTCTGTTCTGTACATTCTAATTCCGTTGTTTTCATTCAAACTCTGTTCTGTACATTCTAATTCCATTGTTTTCATTCAAACTCTGTTCTGTACATTCTAATTCCGTTTTTTTCATTCAAACTCTGTTCTGTACATTTCTATTCTGTTGTTTTGATTCAAATTCCATTGTTTTTATTCAAACTCTGTTTTTTACATTCTACTTCAGTTTTTCATTCAAACTCTGTTCTGTATATTCTAATTCTGTTGTTTTCATTCAAAGTCTGTTCTGTACATTCTAATTCCGTTGTTTTCATTCAAATTCAGTTCTGTTCATTCTAATTCTGTTGTTTTGATTCAAATTCCATTGTTTTTCCATTGAACTGAATTTGAATCAAAAAAATGGAATTTGAATCAAAACAACAGAATTAGAATGAAAACAATGGACTATTAATACATTCTAATTCCGTTGTTGTCATTCAAACTCTGTTCTGTACATTTCAATTCAGTTTTTTTTATTCTAATTCCATTGTTTTCATTCAAACTCTGTTCTGTACATTCTAATTCCGTTTTTTTCATTCAAACTCTGTTCTGTACATTTCTATTCTGTTGTTTTGATTCAAATTCCATTGTTTTTATTCAAACTCTGTTTTGTACATTCTACTTCAGTTTTTCATTCAAACTCTGTTCTGTATATTCTAATTCTGTTGTTTTCATTCAAAGTCTGTTCTGTACATTCTAATTCCGTTGTTTTCATTCAAACTCTATTCTGTACATTCTAATTCCGTTGTTTTCATTCAAATTCTGTTCTGTACATTCTAATTCCGTTGTTTTCATTCAAATTCTGTTCTGTACATTCTAATTCCGTTGTTTTCATTCAAATTCCATTGTTTTGATTCAAATTCAGTTCTGTTCATTGTAATTCTGTTGTTTTGATTCAAATTCCATTGTTTTTCCATTGAACTGAATTTGAATCAAAACAATGGAATTTGAATGAAAACAACAGAATTAGAATGAAAACAATGGACTATTAATACATTCTAATTCCGTTGTTGTCATTCAAACTCTGTTCTGTACATTTCAATTCAGTTTTTTTTATTCTAATTCCATTGTTTTCATTCAAACTCTGTTCTGTACATTCTAATTCTGTTTTTTTCATTCAAACTCTGTTCTGTACATTCTAATTCTGTTGTTTTCATTCAAATTCCATTGTTTTGATTCAAATTCAGTTCTGTTCATTCTAATTCTGTTGTTTTCATTCAAACTCTGTTCTGTACATTCTAATTCTGTTGTTTTGATTCAAATTCCATTGTTTTTCCATTGAACTGAATTTGAATCAAAACAATGGAATTTGAATGAAAACAACAGAATTAGAATGAAAACAATGGACTATTAATACATTCTAATTCCGTTGTTGTCATTCAAACTCTGTTCTGTACATTTCAATTCAGTTTTTTTTATTCTAATTCCATTGTTTTCATTCAAACTCTGTTCTGTACATTCTAATTCCGTTGTTTTCATTCAAAGTCTGTTCTGTACATTCTAATTCCGTTTTTTTTCATTCAAACTCTGTTCTGTATGTTCTAATTCCCTTGTTTTCATTCAAAGTCTGTTCTGTACATTCTAATTCCGTTGTTTTCATTCAAATTCCATTGTTTTGATTCAAATTCAGTTCTGTTCATTCTAATTCTGTTGTTTTGATTCAAATTCCATTGTTTTTCCATTGAACTGAATTTGAATCAAAACAATGGAATTTGAATGAAATCAATGGACTATTAATACATTCTAATTCCGTTGTTGTCATTCAAACTCTGTTCTGTACATTTCAATTCAGTTTTTTTTATTCTAATTCCATTGTTTTCATTCAAACTCTGTTCTGTACATTCTAATTCCGTTTTTTTCATTCAAACTCTGTTCTGTACATTTCTATTCTGTTGTTTTGATTCAAATTCCATTGTTTTTATTCAAACTCTGTTTTGTACATTCTACTTCAGTTTTTCATTCAAACTCTGTTCTGTATATTCTAATTCCATTGTTTTCATTCAAACTCTGTTCTGTACATTCTAATTCCGTTTTTTTCATTCAAACTCTGTTCTGTACATTTCTATTCTGTTGTTTTGATTCAAATTCCATTGTTTTTATTCAAACTCTGTTTTGTACATTCTACTTCAGTTTTTCATTCAAACTCTGTTCTGTATATTCTAATTCTGTTGTTTTCATTCAAAGTCTGTTCTGTACATTCTAATTCCGTTGTTTTCATTCAAATTCAGTTCTGTTCATTCTAATTCTGTTGTTTTGATTCAAATTCCATTGTTTTTCCATTGAACTGAATTTGAATCAAAACAATGGAATTTGAATCAAAACAACAGAATTAGAATGAAAACAATGGACTATTAATACATTCTAATTCCGTTGTTGTCATTCAAACTCTGTTCTGTACATTTCAATTCAGTTTTTTTTATTCTAATTCCATTGTTTTCATTCAAACTCTGTTCTGTACATTTCTATTCTGTTGTTTTGATTCAAATTCCATTGTTTTTATTCAAACTCTGTTTTGTACATTCTACTTCAGTTTTTCATTCAAACTCTGTTCTGTATATTCTAATTCTGTTGTTTTCATTCAAAGTCTGTTCTGTACATTCTAATTCCGTTGTTTTCATTCAAACTCTATTCTGTACATTCTAATTCCGTTGTTTTCATTCAAATTCTGTTCTGTACATTCTAATTCCGTTGTTTTCATTCAAATTCTGTTCTGTACATTCTAATTCCGTTGTTTTCATTCAAATTCCATTGTTTTGATTCAAATTCAGTTCTGTTCATTGTAATTCTGTTGTTTTGATTCAAATTCCATTGTTTTTCCATTGAACTGAATTTGAATCAAAACAATGGAATTTGAATGAAAACAACAGAATTAGAATGAAAACAATGGACTATTAATACATTCTAATTCCGTTGTTGTCATTCAAACTCTGTTCTGTACATTTCAATTCAGTTTTTTTTATTCTAATTCCATTGTTTTCATTCAAACTCTGTTCTGTACATTCTAATTCTGTTTTTTTCATTCAAACTCTGTTCTGTACATTCTAATTCCGTTTTTTTCATTCAAACTCTGTTCTGTACATTTCTATTCTGTTGTTTTGATTCAAATTCCATTGTTTTTATTCAAACTCTGTTTTGTACATTCTACTTCCGTTTTTCATTCAAACTCTGTTCTGTATATTCTAATTCTGTTGTTTTCATTCAAAGTCTGTTCTGTACATTCTAATTCCGTTGTTTTCATTCAAACTCTGTTCTGTACATTCTAATTCCGTTGTTTTCATTCAAACTCTATTCTGTACATTCTTATTCCGTTGTTTTCATTCAAACTCTGTTCTGTACATTCTAATTCCGTTGTTTTCATTCAAATTCCATTGTTTTGATTCAAATTCAGTTCTGTTCATTCTAATTCTGTTGTTTTGATTCAAATTCCATTGTTTTTCCATTGAACTGAATTTGAATCAAAACAATGGTATTTGAATGAAAACAACAGAATTAGAATGAAAACAATGGACTATTAACACATTCTAATTCCGTTGTTGTCATTCAAACTCTGTTCTGTACATTCTAATTCCGTTGTTTTCATTCAAACTCTGTTCTGTACATTCTAATTCCGTTGTTTTCATTCAAATTCAGTTCTGTTCATTCTAATTCTGTTGTTTTGATTCAAATTCCATTGTTTTTCCATTGAACTGAATTTGAATCAAAACAATGGAATTTGAATCAAAACAACAGAATTAGAATGAAAACAATGGACTATTAATACATTCTAATTCCGTTGTTGTCATTCAAACTCTGTTCTGTACATTTCAATTCAGTTTTTTTTATTCTAATTCCATTGTTTTCATTCAAACTCTGTTCTGTACATTCTAATTCCGTTTTTTTCATTCAAACTCTGTTCTGTACATTTCTATTCTGTTGTTTTGATTCAAATTCCATTGTTTTTATTCAAACTCTGTTTTGTACATTCTACTTCAGTTTTTCATTCAAACTCTGTTCTGTATATTCTAATTCCATTGTTTTCATTCAAACTCTGTTCTGTACATTCTAATTCCGTTTTTTTCATTCAAACTCTGTTCTGTACATTTCTATTCTGTTGTTTTGATTCAAATTCCATTGTTTTTATTCAAACTCTGTTTTGTACATTCTACTTCAGTTGTTTTCATTCAAATTCTGTTCTGTACATTCTAATTCCGTTGTTTTCATTCAAATTCCATTGTTTTGATTCAAATTCAGTTCTGTTCATTGTAATTCTGTTGTTTTGATTCAAATTCCATTGATTTTCCATTGAACTGAATTTGAATCAAAACAATGGAATTTGAATGAAAACAACAGAATTAGAATGAAAACAATGGACTATTAATACATTCTAATTCCGTTGTTGTCATTCAAACTCTGTTCTGTACATTTCAATTCAGTTTTTTTTATTCTAATTCCATTGTTTTTATTCAAACTCTGTTTTGTACATTCTACTTCCGTTTTTCATTCAAACTCTGTTCTGTATATTCTAATTCTGTTGTTTTCATTCAAAGTCTGTTCTGTACATTCTAATTCCGTTGTTTTCATTCAAACTCTGTTCTGTACATTCTAATTCCGTTGTTTTCATTCAAACTCTGTTCTGTACATTCTAATTCCGTTGTTTTCATTCAAACTCAGTTCTGTACATTCTAATTCCGTTGTTTTCATTCAAACTCTATTCTGTACATTTCAATTCCGTTGTTTTCATTCTAATTCTGTTGTTTGTTTTAATATTCCATTGTTTTCATTCTAATTCTGTTGTTTTCATTCAAATTCCATTGTTTTGATTCAAATTCAGTTCTGTTCATTCTAATTTCGTTGTTTTCATTCAAACTCTGTTCTGTACATTCTAATTCCTTTGATATCATTCAAACTCTGTTCTGTACATTCTAATTCTGTTGTTTTCATTCAAATTCTGTTCTGTACATTCTAATTCCGTTGTTTTCATTCAAATTCCATTGTTTTGATTCAAATTCAGTTCTGTTCATTCTAATTCTGTTGTTTTGATTCAAATTCCATTGTTTTTCCATTGAACTGAATTTGAATCAAAACAATGGTATTTGAATGAAAACAACAGAATTAGAATGAAAACAATGGACTATTAACACATTCTAATTCCGTTGTTGTCATTCAAACTCTGTTCTGTACATTCTAATTCCGTTGTTTTCATTCAAACTCTGTTCTGTACATTCTAATTCCGTTGTTTTCATTCAAACTCTGTTCTGTACATTCTAATTCCGTTGTTTTCATTCAAATTCCATTGTTTTTCCATTGAACTGAATTTGAATCAAAACAATGGAATTTGAATGAAAACAACAGAATTAGAATGAAAACAATGGACTATTAACACATTCTAATTCCGTTGTTGTCATTCAAACTCTGTTCTGTACATTCTAATTCCGTTGTTTTCATTCAAACTCTGTTCTGTACATTCTAATTCCGTTGTTTTCATTCAAACTCTGTTCTGTACATTCTAATTCCGTTGTTTTCATTCAAACTCTGTTCTGTACATTTCAATTCTGTTTTTTTTATTCTAATTCTGTTGTTTTCATTCAAACTCTGTTCTGTACATTCAAATTCTGTTGTTTTCATTCAAACTCTGTTCTGTACATTCTAATTCCTTTTCTTTTCATTCAAACTCTGTTCTGTACATTTCAATTCTGTTGTTTTAATTCAAATTCCATTGTTTTCTTTCAAATTCTGTTCTCTATTCTAATTCCGTTGTTTTCATTCTAATTCTGTTGTTTGTTTTAATATTCCATTGTTTTCATTCTAATTCTGTTGTTTTCATTCAAAGTCCATTGTTTTGATTCTAATTCAGTTCTGTTCATTCTAATTTCGTTGTTTTCATTCAAACTCTGTTCTGTACATTCTAGTTCTCTTGTTCTCATTCAAATTCCGTTTTTTTCATTCAAACTCTGTTCTATACATTTCAATTCTCTTGTTTTGATTCAAATTCCATTGTTTTCTTTCAAATTCTGTTCTCTACATTCTAATTCCGTTGTTTTCATTCAAACTCTGTTCTGTACATTCTAATTCCGTTGTTTTCATTCAAACTCTGTTCTGTACATTCTAATTCCGTTGTGTTCATTCAAACTCTGTTCTGTACATTCTATTTCCGTTGTTTTCATTCAAACTCTGTTCTGTACATTCTAATTCCTTTGATATCATTCAAACTCTGTTCTGTACATTTTAATTCCGTTGTTTTCATTTAAAGTCTGTTCTGTACATTCTAATTCTCTTGTTTTCATTCACATTCTGTTCTGTACATTCTAATTCCGTTGTTTTCATTCAAACTCTGTTCTCTACATTCTAATTCTGTTGTTTTCATTCAAATTCCATTGTTTTGATTCAAATTCAGTTCTGTTCATTCTAATTCTGTTGTTTTCATTCAAACTCTGTTCTGTACATTTCTATTCTGTTGTTTTGATTCAAATTCCATTGTTTTTATTCAAACTCTGTTTTGTACATTCTACTTCCGTTTTTCATTCAAACTCTGTTCTGTATATTCTAATTCCATTGTTTTCATTCAAACTCTGTTCTGTACATTCTAATTCCGTTTTTTTCATTCAAACTCTGTTCTGTACATTTCTATTCTGTTGTTTTGATTCAAATTCCATTGTTTTTATTCAAACTCTGTTTTGTACATTCTACTTCAGTTTTTCATTCAAACTCTGTTCTGTATATTCTAATTCTGTTGTTTTCATTCAAAGTCTGTTCTGTACATTCTAATTCCGTTGTTTTCATTCAAATTCAGTTCTGTTCATTCTAATTCTGTTGTTTTGATTCAAATTCCATTGTTTTTCCATTGAACTGAATTTGAATCAAAACAATGGAATTTGAATCAAAACAACAGAATTAGAATGAAAACAATGGACTATTAATACATTCTAATTCCGTTGTTGTCAGTCAAACTCTGTTCTGTACATTTCAATTCAGTTTTTTTTATTCTAATTCCATTGTTTTCATTCAAACTCTGTTCTGTACATTCTAATTCCGTTTTTTTCATTCAAACTCTGTTCTGTACATTTCTATTCTGTTGTTTTGATTCAAATTCCATTGTTTTTATTCAAACTCTGTTTTGTACATTCTACTTCAGTGTTTCATTCAAACTCTGTTCTGTATATTCTAATTCTGTTGTTTTCATTCAAAGTCTGTTCTGTACATTCTAATTCTGTTGTTTTCATTCAAATTCTGTTCTGTACATTCTAATTCCGTTGTTTTCATTCAAATTCCATTGTTTTGATTCAAATTCAGTTCTGTTCATTCTAATTCTGTTGTTTTGATTCAAATTCCATTGTTTTTCCATTGAACTGAATTTGAATCAAAACAATGGTATTTGAATGAAAACAACAGAATTAGAATGAAAACAATGGACTATTAACACATTCTAATTCCGTTGTTGTCATTCAAACTCTGTTCTGTACATTCTAATTCCTTTGATATCATTCAAACTCTGTTCTGTACATTCTAATTCCGTTGTTTTCATTCAAATTCCATTGTTTTGATTCAAATTCAGTTCTGTTCATTCTAATTCTGTTGTTTTGATTCAAACTCTGTTTTGTACATTCTACTTCAGTGTTTCATTCAAACTCTGTTCTGTATATTCTAATTCCGTTGTTGTCATTCAAACTCTGTTCTGTACATTCTAATTCCGTTTTTTTCATTCAAACTCTGTTCTGTATATTCTAATTCTGTTGTTTTCATTCAAAGTCTGTTCTGTACATTCTAATTCCGTTGTTTTCATTCAAATTCAGTTCTGTTCATTCTAATTCTGTTGTTTTGATTCAAATTCCATTGTTTTTCCATTGAACTGAATTTGAATCAAAACAATGGAATTTGAATCAAAACAACAGAATTAGAATGAAAACAATGGACTATTAATACATTCTAATTCCGTTGTTGTCATTCAAACTCTGTTCTGTACATTTCTATTCTGTTGTTTTGATTCAAATTCCATTGTTTTTATTCAAACTCTGTTTTGTACATTCTACTTCAGTTTTTCATTCAAACTCTGTTCTGTATATTCTAATTCTGTTGTTTTCATTCAAAGTCTGTTCTGTACATTCTAATTCCGTTGTTTTCATTCAAACTCTATTCTGTACATTCTAATTCCGTTGTTTTCATTCAAATTCTGTTCTGTACATTCTAATTCCGTTGTTTTCATTCAAATTCTGTTCTGTACATTCTAATTCCGTTGTTTTCATTCAAATTCCATTGTTTTTCCATTGAACTGAATTTGAATCAAAACAATGGAATTTGAATGAAAACAACAGAATTAGAATGAAAACAATGGACTATTAATACATTCTAATTCCGTTGTTGTCATTCAAACTCTGTTCTGTACATTTCAATTCAGTTTTTTTTATTCTAATTCCATTGTTTTCATTCAAACTCTGTTCTGTACATTCTAATTCTGTTTTTTTCATTCAAACTCTGTTCTGTACATTCTAATTCTGTTGTTTTCATTCAAACTCTGTTCTGTACATTTCTATTCTGTTGTTTTGATTCAAATTCCATTGTTTTTATTCAAACTCTGTTCTGTACATTCTAATTCCGTTGTTTTCATTCAAACTCTGTTCTGTACATTCTAATTCCGTTGTTTTCATTCAAACTCTATTCTGTACATTCTTATTCCGTTGTTTTCATTCAAACTCTGTTCTGTACATTCTAATTCCGTTGTTTTCATTCAAATTCCATTGTTTTGATTCAAATTCAGTTCTGTTCATTCTAATTCTGTTGTTTTGATTCAAATTCCATTGTTTTTCCATTGAACTGAATTTGAATCAAAACAATGGTATTTGAATGAAAACAACAGAATTAGAATGAAAACAATGGACTATTAACACATTCTAATTCCGTTGTTGTCATTCAAACTCTGTTCTGTACATTCTATTTCCGTTGTTTTCATTCAAACTCTGTTCTGTACATTCTAATTCCGTTGTTTTCATTCAAACTCTGTTCTGTACATTCTAATTCCGTTGTTTTCATTCAAATTCCATTGTTTTTCCATTGAACTGAATTTGAATCAAAACAATGGAATTTGAATGAAAACAACAGAATTAGAATGAAAACAATGGACTATTAATACATTCTAATTCCGTTGTTTTCATTCAAACTCTGTTCTGTACATTTCAATTCAGTTTTTTTTATTCTAATTCCATTGTTTTCATTCAAACTCTGTTCTGTACATTCTAATTCTGTTTTTTTCATTCAAACTCTGTTCTGTACATTCTAATTCCATTTTTTTCATTCAAACTCTATTCTGTACATTCTAATTCCGTTGTTTTCATTCAAACTCTGTTCTGTACATTTCAATTCTGTTTTTTTTTATTCTAATTCTGTTGTTTTCATTCAAACTCTGTTCTGTACATTCAAATTCTGTTGTTTTCATTCAAACTCTGTTCTGTACATTCTAATTCCTTTTCTTTTCATTCAAACTCTGTTCTGTACATTTCAATTCTGTTGTTTTAATTCAAATTCCATTGTTTTCTTTCAAATTCTGTTCTCTATTCTAATTCCGTTGTTTTCATTCTAATTCTGTTGTTTGTTTTAATATTCCATTGTTTTCATTCTAATTCTGTTGTTTTCATTCAAAGTCCATTGTTTTGATTCTAATTCAGTTCTGTTCATTCTAATTTCGTTGTTTTCATTCAAACTCTGTTCTGTACATTCTAGTTCTCTTGTTCTCATTCAAATTCCGTTTTTTTCATTCAAACTCTGTTCTATACATTTCAATTCTCTTGTTTTGATTCAAATTCCATTGTTTTTTTCAAATTCTGTTCTCTACATTCTAATTCCGTTGTTTTCATTCAAACTCTGTTCTGTACATTCTAATTCCGTTGTTTTCATTCAAACTCTGTTCTGTACATTCTAATTCCGTTGTGTTCATTCAAACTCTGTTCTGTACATTCTATTTCCGTTGTTTTCATTCAAACTCTGTTCTGTACATTCTAATTCCTTTGATATCATTCAAACTCTGTTCTGTACATTTTAATTCCGTTGTTTTCATTTAAAGTCTGTTCTGTACATTCTAATTCTCTTGTTTTCATTCACATTCTGTTCTGTACATTCTAATTCCGTTGTTTTCATTCAAACTCTGTTCTCTACATTCTAATTCTGTTGTTTTCATTCAAATTCCATTGTTTTGATTCAAATTCAGTTCTGTTCATTCTAATTCTGTTGTTTTCATTCAAACTCTGTTCTGTACATTCTAATTCTGTTGTTTTGATTCAAATTCCATTGTTTTTCCATTGAACTGAATTTGAATCAAAACAATGGAACTTGAATGAAAACAACAGAATTAGAATGAAAACAATGGACTATTAATACATTCTAATTCCGTTGTTTTCATTCAAACTCTGTTCTGTACATTTCAATTCAGTTTTTTTTATTCTAATTCCATTGTTTTCATTCAAACTCTGTTCTGTACATTCTAATTCTGTTTTTTTCATTCAAACTCTGTTCTGTACATTCTAATTCCGTTTTTTTCATTCAAACTCTGTTCTGTACATTTCTATTCTGTTGTTTTGATTCAAATTCCATTGTTTTTATTCAAACTCTGTTTTGTACATTCTACTTCCGTTTTTCATTCAAACTCTGTTCTGTATATTCTAATTCTGTTGTTTTCATTCAAAGTCTGTTCTGTACATTCTAATTCCGTTGTTTTCATTCAAACTCTGTTCTGTACATTCTAATTCTGTTGTTTTCATTCAAACTCTATTCTGTACATTCTAATTCCGTTGTTTTCATTCAAACTCTGTTCTGTACATTTCAATTCTATTTTTTTTATTCTAATTCCGTTGTTTTCATTCAAATTCCATTGTTTTGATTCAAATTCAGTTCTGTTCATTCTAATTCTGTTGTTTTGATTCAAATTCCATTGTTTTTCCATTGAACTGAATTTGAATCAAAACAATGGAATTTGAATGAAAACAACAGAATTAGAATGAAAACAATGGACTATTAATACATTCTAATTCCGTTGTTGTCATTCAAACTCTGTTCTGTACATTTCAATTCAGTTTTTTTAATTCTAATTCCATTGTTTTCATTCAAACTCTGTTCTGTACATTCTAATTCTGTTTTTTTCATTCAAACTCTGTTCTGTACATTCTAATTCCGTTTTTTTCATTCAAACTCTGTTCTGTACATTTCTATTCTGTTGTTTTGATTCAAATTCCATTGTTTTTATTCAAACTCTGTTTTGTACATTCTAGTTCCGTTTTTCATTCAAACTCTGTTCTGTATATTCTAATTCTGTTGTTTTCATTCAAAGTCTGTTCTGTACATTCTAATTCCGTTGTTTTCATTCAAACTCTGTTCTGTACATTCTAATTCCGTTGTTTTCATTCAAACACTATTCTGTACATTCTAATTCCGTTGTTTTCATTCAAACTCTGTTCTGTACATTCTAATTCCGTTGTTTTCATTCTAATTCTGTTGTTTGTTTTAATATTCCATTGTTTTCATTCTAATTCTGTTGTTTTCATTCAAATTCCATTGTTTTGATTCAAATTCAGTTCTGTTCATTCTAATTCCGTTGTTTTCATTCAAACTCTGTTCTGTACATTTCAATTCTGTTTTTTTTATTCTAATTCTGTTGTTTTCATTCAAACTCTGTTCTGTACATTCAAATTCTGTTGTTTTCATTCAAACTCTGTTCTGTACATTCTAATTCCGTTGTTTTCATTCAAACTCTGTTCTGTACATTCTAATTCCTTTTCTTTTCATTCAAACTCTGTTCTGTACATTTCAATTCTGTTGTTTTGATTCAAATTCCATTGTTTTCTTTCAAATTCTGTTCTCTATTCTAATTCCGTTGTTTTCATTCTAATTCTGTTGTTTGTTTTAATATTCCATTGTTTTCATTCTAATTCTGTTGTTTTCATTCAAATTCCATTGTTTTGATTCAAATTCAGTTCTGTTCATTCTAATTTCGTTGTTTTCATTCAAACTCTGTTCTGTACATTCTAATTCCGTTGTTTTCATTCAAACTCTGATCTGTACATTCTAATTCCGTTGTGTTCATTCAAACTCTGTTCTGTACATTCTATTTCCGTTGTTTTCATTCAAACTCTGTTCTGTACATTCTAATTCCTTTGATATCATTCAAACTCTGTTCTGTACATTTTAATTCCGTTGTTTTCATTTAAAGTCTGTTCTGTACATTCTAATTCTCTTGTTTTCATTCAAATTCTGTTCTGTACATTCTAATTCCGTTGTTTTCATTCAAACTGTTCTCTACATTCTAATTCTGTTGTTTTCATTCAAATTCCATTGTTTTGATTCAAATTCAGTTCTGTTCATTCTAATTCTGTTGTTTTGATTCAAATTCCATTGTTTTTCCATTGAACTGAATTTGAATCAAAACAATGGAACTTGAATGAAAACAACAGAATTAGAATGAAAACAATGGACTATTAATACATTCTAATTCCGTTGTTTTCATTCAAATTCTGTTCTGTACATTTCAATTCAGTTTTTTTTATTCTAATTCCATTGTTTTCATTCAAACTCTGTTCTGTACATTCTAATTCTGTTTTTTTCATTCAAACTCTGTTCTGTACCTTCTAATTCCGTTGTTTTCATTTAAAGTCTGTTCTGTACATTCTAATTCTCTTGTTTTCATTCAAATTCTGTTCTGTACATTCTAATTCCGTTGTTTTCATTCAAACTCTGTTCTCTACATTCTAATTCTGTTGTTTTCATTCAAATTCCATTGTTTTGATTCAAATTCAGTTCTGTTCATTCTAATTCTGTTGTTTTCATTCAAACTCTGTTCTGTACATTCTAATTCTGTTGTTTTGATTCAAATTCCATTGTTTTTCCATTGAACTGAATTTGAATCAAAACAATGGAACTTGAATGAAAACAACAGAATTAGAATGAAAACAATGGACTATTAATACATTCTAATTCCGTTGTTTTCATTCAAATTCTGTTCTGTACATTTCAATTCAGTTTTTTTTATTCTAATTCCATTGTTTTTATTCAAACTCTGTTCTGTACATTCTAATTCCGTTGTTTTCATTCAAACTCTGTTCTGTACATTCAAATTCTGTTGTTTTCATTCAAACTCTGTTCTGTACATTCTAATTCCGTTGTTTTCATTCAAACTCTGTTCTGTACATTCTAATTCCTTTTCTTTTCATTCAAACTCTGTTCTGTACATTTCAATTCTGTTGTTTTGATTCAAATTCCATTGTTTTCTTTCAAATTCTGTTCTCTATTCTAATTCCGTTGTTTTCATTCTAATTCTGTTGTTTGTTTTAATATTCCATTGTTTTCATTCTATTTCTGTTGTTTTCATTCAAACTCTGTTCTGTACATTCTAATTCCTTTGATATCATTCAAACTCTGTTCTGTACATTTTAATTCCGTTGTTTTCATTTAAAGTCTGTTCTGTACATTCTAATTCTCTTGTTTTCATTCAAATTCTGTTCTGTACATTCTAATTCCGTTGTTTTCATTCAAACTCTGTTCTCTACATTCTAATTCTGTTGTTTTCATTCAAATTCCATTGTTTTGATTCAAATTCAGTTCTGTTCATTCTAATTCTGTTGTTTTGATTCAAATTCCATTGTTTTTCCATTGAACTGAATTTGAATCAAAACAATGGAACTTGAATGAAAACAACAGAATTAGAATGAAAACAATGGACTATTAATACATTCTAATTCCGCTGTTTTCATTCAAATTCTGTTCTGTACATTTCAATTCAGTTTTTTTTATTCTAATTCCATTGTTTTCATTCAAACTCTGTTCTGTACATTCTAATTCCGTTGTTTTCATTCAAACTCTGTTCTGTACATTCTAATTCCGTTGTTTTCATTCAAACTCTGTTCTGTACATTCTAATTCTGTTGTTTTGATTCAAATTCCATTGTTTTTCCATTGAACTGAATTTGAATCAAAACAATGGAACTTGAATGAAAACAACAGAATTAGAATGAAAACAATGGACTATTAATACATTCTAATTCCGTTGTTTTCATTCAAATTCTGTTCTGTACATTTCAATTCAGTTTTTTTTATTCTAATTCCATTGTTTTTATTCAAACTCTGTTCTGTACATTCTAATTCCGTTGTTTTCATTCAAACTCTGTTCTGTACATTCAAATTCTGTTGTTTTCATTCAAACTCTGTTCTGTACATTCTAATTCCGTTGTTTTCATTCAAACTCTGTTCTGTACATTCTAATTCCTTTTCTTTTCATTCAAACTCTGTTCTGTACATTTCAATTCTGTTGTTTTGATTCAAATTCCATTGTTTTCTTTCAAATTCTGTTCTCTATTCTAATTCCGTTGTTTTCATTCTAATTCTGTTGTTTGTTTTAATATTCCATTGTTTTCATTCTATTTCTGTTGTTTTCATTCAAACTCTGTTCTGTACATTCTAATTCCTTTGATATCATTCAAACTCTGTTCTGTACATTTTAATTCCGTTGTTTTCATTTAAAGTCTGTTCTGTACATTCTAATTCTCTTGTTTTCATTCAAATTCTGTTCTGTACATTCTAATTCCGTTGTTTTCATTCAAACTCTGTTCTCTACATTCTAATTCTGTTGTTTTCATTCAAATTCCATTGTTTTGATTCAAATTCAGTTCTGTTCATTCTAATTCTGTTGTTTTGATTCAAATTCCATTGTTTTTCCATTGAACTGAATTTGAATCAAAACAATGGAACTTGAATGAAAACAACAGAATTAGAATGAAAACAATGGACTATTAATACATTCTAATTCCGTTGTTTTCATTCAAATTCTGTTCTGTACATTTCAATTCAGTTTTTTTCATTCAAATTCCATTGTTTTGATTCAAATTCAGTTCTGTTCATTCTAATTCCGTTGTTTTCATTCAAACTCTGTTCTGTACATTTCAATTCTGTTTTTTTTATTCTAATTCTGTTGTTTTCATTCAAACTCTGTTCTGTACATTCAAATTCTGTTGTTTTCATTCAAACTCTGTTCTGTACATTCTAATTCCGTTGTTTTCATTCAAACTCTGTTCTGTACATTCTAATTCCTTTTCTTTTCATTCAAACTCTGTTCTGTACATTTCAATTCTGTTGTTTTGATTCAAATTCCATTGTTTTCTTTCAAATTCTGTTCTCTATTCTAATTCCGTTGTTTTCATTCTAATTCTGTTGTTTGTTTTAATATTCCATTGTTTTCATTCTAATTCTGTTGTTTTCATTCAAATTCCATTGTTTTGATTCAAATTCAGTTCTGTTCATTCTAATTTCGTTGTTTTCATTCAAACTCTGTTCTGTACATTCTAATTCCGTTGTTTTCATTCAAACTCTGATCTGTACATTCTAATTCCGTTGTGTTCATTCAAACTCTGTTCTGTACATTCTATTTCCGTTGTTTTCATTCAAACTCTGTTCTGTACATTCTAATTCCTTTGATATCATTCAAACTCTGTTCTGTACATTTTAATTCCGTTGTTTTCATTTAAAGTCTGTTCTGTACATTCTAATTCTCTTGTTTTCATTCAAATTCTGTTCTGTACATTCTAATTCCGTTGTTTTCATTCAAACTGTTCTCTACATTCTAATTCTGTTGTTTTCATTCAAATTCCATTGTTTTGATTCAAATTCAGTTCTGTTCATTCTAATTCTGTTGTTTTGATTCAAATTCCATTGTTTTTCCATTGAACTGAATTTGAATCAAAACAATGGAACTTGAATGAAAACAACAGAATTAGAATGAAAACAATGGACTATTAATACATTCTAATTCCGTTGTTTTCATTCAAATTCTGTTCTGTACATTTCAATTCAGTTTTTTTTATTCTAATTCCATTGTTTTCATTCAAACTCTGTTCTGTACATTCTAATTCTGTTTTTTTCATTCAAACTCTGTTCTGTACCTTCTAATTCCGTTGTTTTCATTTAAAGTCTGTTCTGTACATTCTAATTCTCTTGTTTTCATTCAAATTCTGTTCTGTACATTCTAATTCCGTTGTTTTCATTCAAACTCTGTTCTCTACATTCTAATTCTGTTGTTTTCATTCAAATTCCATTGTTTTGATTCAAATTCAGTTCTGTTCATTCTAATTCTGTTGTTTTCATTCAAACTCTGTTCTGTACATTCTAATTCTGTTGTTTTGATTCAAATTCCATTGTTTTTCCATTGAACTGAATTTGAATCAAAACAATGGAACTTGAATGAAAACAACAGAATTAGAATGAAAACAATGGACTATTAATACATTCTAATTCCGTTGTTTTCATTCAAATTCTGTTCTGTACATTTCAATTCAGTTTTTTTTATTCTAATTCCATTGTTTTTATTCAAACTCTGTTCTGTACATTCTAATTCCGTTGTTTTCATTCAAACTCTGTTCTGTACATTCAAATTCTGTTGTTTTCATTCAAACTCTGTTCTGTACATTCTAATTCCTTTTCTTTTCATTCAAACTCTGTTCTGTACATTTCAATTCTGTTGTTTTGATTCAAATTCCATTGTTTTCTTTCAAATTCTGTTCTCTATTCTAATTCCGTTGTTTTCATTCTAATTCTGTTGTTTGTTTTAATATTCCATTGTTTTCATTCTATTTCTGTTGTTTTCATTCAAACTCTGTTCTGTACATTCTAATTCCTTTGATATCATTCAAACTCTGTTCTGTACATTTTAATTCCGTTGTTTTCATTTAAAGTCTGTTCTGTACATTCTAATTCTCTTGTTTTCATTCAAATTCTGTTCTGTACATTCTAATTCCGTTGTTTTCATTCAAACTCTGTTCTCTACATTCTAATTCTGTTGTTTTCATTCAAATTCCATTGTTTTGATTCAAATTCAGTTCTGTTCATTCTAATTCTGTTGTTTTGATTCAAATTCCATTGTTTTTCCATTGAACTGAATTTGAATCAAAACAATGGAACTTGAATGAAAACAACAGAATTAGAATGAAAACAATGGACTATTAATACATTCTAATTCCGTTGTTTTCATTCAAATTCTGTTCTGTACATTTCAATTCAGTTTTTTTTATTCTAATTCCATTGTTTTCATTCAAACTCTGTTCTGTACATTCTAATTCCGTTGTTTTCATTCAAACTCTGTTCTGTACATTCTAATTCCGTTGTTTTCATTCAAACTCTATTCTGTACATTCTAATTCCGTTGTTTTCATTCAAACTCTGTTCTGTAGATTCTAATTCCGTTTTTTTCATTCAAACTCTGTTCTGTACATTTCTATTCTGTTGTTTTGATTCAAATTCCATTGTTTTTATTCAAACTCTGTTTTGTACATTCTACTTCCGTTTTTCATTCAAACTCTGTTCTGTATATTCTAATTCTGTTGTTTTCATTCAAAGTCTGTTCTGTACATTCTAATTCCGTTGTTTTCATTCAAACTCTGTTCTGTACCTTCTAATTCCGTTGTTTTCATTCAAACTCTGTTCTGTACATTCTAATTCCGTTGTTTTCATTCAAACTCTATTCTGTACATTCTAATTCCGTTGTTTTCATTCAAACTCTGTTCTGTACATTCTAATTCCGTTTTTTTCATTCAAACTCTGTTCTGTACATTTCTATTCTGTTGTTTTGATTCAAATTCCATTGTTTTTATTCAAACTCTGTTTTGTACATTCTACTTCCGTTTTTCATTCAAACTCTGTTCTGTATATTCTAATTCCGTTGTTTTGATTCAAAGTCTGTTCTGTGTCATGGTCCTGGGCCATGTGGGCCCAGTATTCTTAGTTTTCATGTATTTTTGTATTTTGTTCTTTATTTAGGCCATGCTTCCTGGGTTGATCTGTTACGTTGTTCCTTATGTGTTTTCCCTTCGTGACTCTTACCCCCTGTGTGCCCCTCTGTGTATTTATGAGCCCTCGTCTCTCTTTGTGTTTTATTCTATGTTTTTCCCCAGCCCGTTATGTCTGCGTTCTCCCCGTGCTCTCTCTCTCCTCCTGTTTGAACCTCTGTGTACTTCCTGTTTTACTTTGCCCATCTCCCATCAGTGTTACGTTCACTCCTGCCGTGTCTTGTTATGATTATCAGTGTCACCTGTGTTCCCCGTGTGCATCCACTTCCCCTGATCATCCCTCATGTGTATTTAGTCTCTGTGTTTCATACAGTCTGTGTCGCGTCGTCTGTGTTCCCACCCTCCATGTTTCCATGCCCGGTCTGTTGTATTCATAGCCTTACCTTAGTTCATTCCCAGTTTAGGTTTCTGTTTAGTTATTGCTTTTGAGCTGCCCTTATTCTTGTTTGTTTCTCTTGCATTACCAGCCACAATAAAAGGCTCGCTTTTGTTTAAAGTTTACTCCCGTGTCACTCGTGTCCGCACCTGAGTCCTCCACGCACTCTCCACACGGTCTGTCACAGCGGACCGTGACAGTACGACGCGACCATGTCGGACTCAGCGGACATTTCAGAGGAGGTAGGGGAGGAGCTGAACCGGCTCTGCCACATTATGGATCGCATCATCGGATGCGCGGATCCAAGTGTGGTTTCCACGGGATTGGCGGCCGTGGACGCCGTTTTGTTGCGGGAGCCACGGTTGCGACAGCTCCCCCACCTCGTCGAGGCGTTTGACTCCCTGGGCCCCCTTAAGGAGGAGCTTCGTGCCCGTGCGCTGGCCCAGAGGGTCCTGAATGCCGCCTCAGCACCCACACCTCCGTCCCGTGGACGGGTGTCATCGCCGCTGCCTCATGAGCCAGAGGCTGTGAGAGGTGGAACGCTGAGGTCCACTTCCACTCAGCCATCGCCTCACCGTGGATCGGCTTCCTCGTTTCCGCCACAGTCAAGCTGCACTGACCAGCACACGGAGGCGATGGAGGCCATAGATTTTGGTGATGATGAGCGTCAGCAGGTGTTGCGGGCTTATCGGGAGGAGGAGCTCCGTTGGAAGCCTTGGCTCAGAGATGTGGGCAGAGGAGGAAGACTCGATCCCAACAGTTAACGCTGCCGCGCTCGCGGCCGCTCCGAGGAGGAAGCGGCGTCGGCGTCGCTCTACACGGCACTCAGAGGTTAGTGATAACGTTCTGTTGCCACTGAAACGCCCTGGATGTAGTGAGGGCGAGGGCCTTGGAAAGACAATTAAGGTCTCGGAGATGGAGACACAATTTACCTGTACTGTTAACTCTGTCACCCCCCCATGCACCTCATCACGGTCTGTTTTCTCGGGGGCCAGTGAAGAAGCTGCCTTTTCCATGCCTCTGACTGCTAATGTTGAAGGTGTTAATCCTGTGCCCACGTTGTGTTTTGTCAACAAAGCTAAACTTTCTGGTGTTGGGCACGCTATTCTTGGGGAAGACACACTGCCATCACCGAACTGTGAAACCGACACTGCCAAACCGACCATAGACTCTTCAGTCCTGAGAATTAAACCAAGTGATGTACTGTTAAACCCTGGTATTACGTATGAGCAGGATGAGGGGGACATTAGCGAAAAAGGATGTACTAATGATTCTGCACACCCAGAACCTCCATCTTCCACTGAGAGGGCTTCTTTTAAGACCGCTAGGGCATTTGGGGCCTTATTTAAGACCGTGTCTCAGCCCCTGCTGTCTGTTAACCGCAAATCAAGTGAGAAAGCTTCTGATCTGACCAGTAGTAAGACTGTATTGCCCTTGGCTAGCACCCCCATTTCCGAGTCAGTTTACTTTGTTCCCGAGTCAAATAACAAATGTTCTGTTTATATAACTAGACCAGCGAAAGAAGAAATGTCCAGTGTTGATCATGAAAATGTCTGTTATGATCCTGTGCTGATCGGTCCCCATGTTCCTCACTCTGCTGATGGTTTGACCAGAGTGAGTGCTTTGGAGCCCGACATCAGCGACTGCTTTTCTACACCAGTCCATCGGGCCGGGACGATTATTATGGGTCTGCCAGGTTTCCCTATGTCTGTGAATGACATTGCAATTTCCGTTAATACAACACTGAAGGACTGTTTAAGTTATGCTCCCGCATTATCCAATGACAAGGCTGAATTTCATGTTTCAAAGGCTGTCGGGGGGGAGCGCCATGCTAGCCATTACAACCCAGCTAGCCCTTTAACTGCACCCCTGGGCCAGGACCTTTTGACAGCAGTTAATGAACTGGCCGATCTAAAGACAATTCAGCCGGATGGCTCAGAGCCAGTCCACTATGTTTTCTGTGCAAAGCCAGGTCCATGTGCATTCCACTCACTAGCCTTCCACAGCCAATTAGTGTGTGTGGCTGAACCCCCCCTTAACTCAGTCTCGCCTACGGGGGGCTTAGACTCCAATAAGCGTAGTTATTTCCTATGTGACTGCCAAATTATTATGTTAAAATCATCTGCACATAGTCCTGGTTGTTTTATGTGGGTTCATGAATCATGTCTTGGCCTTAAGAATCATGCTTCCTGGGACAGTATAACTATCACTTGTGTCACTGAGCCAACTTATTTCAGGTCTGAAATGTTGTTTGAATCATGCTCCAAGACAGAAGATGTGTTTAGCTCCCCAAGAAGGGCAACTAAGGACAATTTGGACTATGTTAAGGGCTTAGAGACTTTAAGGTCTTTGTCTGTTGTTGCTCCTCTGCTTGCACCTGACAAAGTCAATATCTGGAACTTTGGGCTCACTCCCAGGGTGGCTGTGGCGTTGCCTGACCTCTCACCTGCGTCTGATCTCCAGGTAGAGGCAGGGGTCACCCAGCCAGCACCTGAGCTAGTTCTCACCACTGGGGTCAGGGCAGCCGTAGGTCAGCCATATTCTGCACCTGCATCTGCACCTCAGGTGGGAATGGCTGCCGTCCGGTTTGTTCCTACACCCAGGTTGGTTCCCAAGCTTATGCCAGTCAGTGCACAGCTGAGCTCCGCACCCAGCCTAGGCACTCGGGTGGGAGCGGTTGACGCTCTGCAGGCGCCTGCACCAACTGATGCTTCCATTATAGGCCCCAGGGTCTCATCACCGCCGCAATGGCCTCATGCCTCGTCCGCTGGAGGGCCCGAGGAGCCCGTTCAGCCTCACGCCACGTCAGCTGGAGGGCCCGAGGGGCCCGTTCAGCCTCACGCCACGTCCGCTGGAGGGTCCAAGGGGCCCGTTCAGCCTCCTGTCTCCGCTGGAGGGTCCGAGGGGCCCGTTCAGCCTCCTGTCTCCGCTGAAGGGCCCGAGGAGCCCATCCGGCCTCATGCCACCGCTGGAGGGCCCGAGCCGCCCGTCCAGCACCATGCCACGTCTGCTGGGGGGCCCGAGCCGCCCATCCAGCCACCTTCTGCTTCTGCTCCTCCTGGTCCAGCTCCAGCCTGTGCTTCGTCTGCTGCAGCTCCAGCCTGTGCTTCGTCTGCTGCAGCTCCAGCCTGTGCTTCGTCTGGCCCAGCCTCAGAGTCTTTATCCTCCGTCCTGGTCCCCCGCCTCCCGCCCTGGGTGGGTTGTTTTCTGTTTTTGTTTTGTTTCTCGGGTTTGGGCTGTCGGGAGCCAGCCCTTTAGGGGGGGGTGATGTCATGGTCCTGGGCCATGTGGGCCCAGTATTCTTAGTTTTCATGTATTTTTGTATTTTGTTCTTTATTTAGGCCATGCTTCCTGGGTTGATCTGTTACGTTGTTCCTTATGTGTTTTCCCTTCGTGACTCTTACCCCCTGTGTGCCCCTCTGTGTATTTATGAGCCCTCGTCTCTCTTTGTGTTTTATTCTATGTTTTTCCCCAGCCCGTTATGTCTGCGTTCTCCCCGTGCTCTCTCTCTCCTCCTGTTTGAACCTCTGTGTACTTCCTGTTTTACTTTGCCCATCTCCCATCAGTGTTACGTTCACTCCTGCCGTGTCTTGTTATGATTATCAGTGTCACCTGTGTTCCCCGTGTGCATCCACTTCCCCTGATCATCCCTCATGTGTATTTAGTCTCTGTGTTTCATACAGTCTGTGTCGCGTCGTCTGTGTTCCCACCCTCCATGTTTCCATGCCCGGTCTGTTATATTCATAGCCTTACCTTAGTTCATTCCCAGTTTAGGTTTCTGTTTAGTTATTGCTTTTGAGCTGCCCTTATTCTTGTTTGTTTCTCTTGCATTCCCAGCCACAATAAAAGGCTCGCTTTTGTTTAAAGTTTACTCCCGTGTCACTCGTGTCCGCACCTGAGTCCTCCACGCACTCTCCACACGGTCTGTCACAGCGGACCGTGACATTCTGTACATTCTAATTCCGTTGTTTTCATTCAAACTCTGTTCTGTACATTCTAATTCCGTTGTTTTCATTCAAACTCTATTCTGTACATTCTAATTCCGTTGTTTTCATTCAAACTCTGTTCTGTACATTTCAATTCTGTTTTTTTTATTCTAATTCCGTTGTTTTCATTCAAACTCTGTTCTGTACATTCTAATTCCGTTTTTTTCATTCAAACTCTGTTCTGTACATTTCTATTCTGTTGTTTTGATTCAAATTCCATTGTTTTTATTCAAACTCTGTTTTGTACATTCTACTTCCGTTTTTCATTCAAACTCTGTTCTGTACATTCTAATTCTGTTGTTTTCATTCAAAGTCTGTTCTGTACATTCTAATTCCGTTGTTTTCATTCAAACTCTGTTCTGTACATTCTAATTCCGTTGTTTTCATTCAAACTCTGTTCTGTACATTCTAATTCCGTTTTTTTCATTCAAACTCTGTTCTGTACATTTCTATTCTGTTGTTTTGATTCAAATTCCATTGTTTTTATTCAAACTCTGTTTTGTACATTCTACTTCCGTTTTTCATTCAAACTCTGTTCTGTACATTCTAATTCTGTTGTTTTCATTCAAAGTCTGTTCTGTACATTCTAATTCCGTTGTTTTCATTCAAACTCTGTTCTGTACATTCTAATTCCGTTGTTTTCATTCAAACTCTGTTCTGTACATTCTAATTCCGTTGTTTTCATTCAAACTCTGTTCTGTACATTCTAATTCCGTTGTTTTCATTCTAATTCTGTTGTTTGTTTTAATATTCCATTGTTTTCATTCTAATTCTGTTTTTTTCATTCAAACTCTGTTCTGTACATTCTAATTCTGTTGTTTTCATTCAAATTCCATTGTTTTGATTCAAATTCAGTTCTGTTCATTCTAATTCTGTTGTTTTGATTCAAATTCCATTGTTTTTCCATTGAACTGAATTTGAATCAAAACAATGGAATTTGAATGAAAACAACAGAATTAGAATGAAAACAATGGACTATTAATACATTCTAATTCCGTTGTTGTCATTCAAACTCTGTTCTGTACATTTCAATTCAGTTTTTTTTATTCTAATTCCATTGTTTTCATTCAAACTCTGTTCTGTACATTCTAATTCCGTTGTTTTCATTCAAAGTCTGTTCTGTACATTCTAATTCCGTTTTTTTTCATTCAAACTCTGTTCTGTATGTTCTAATTCCCTTGTTTTCATTCAAAGTCTGTTCTGTACATTCTAATTTTGTTGTTTTCATTCAAATTCCATTGTTTTGATTCAAATTCAGTTCTGTTCATTCTAATTCTGTTGTTTTCATTCAAATTCCATTGTTTTTCCATTGAACTGAATTTGAATCAAAAGAATGGAATTTGAATCAAAACAACAGAATTTGAATGAAATCAATGGACTATTAATACATTCTAATTCCGTTGTTGTCATTCAAACTCTGTTCTGTACATTTCAATTCAGTTTTTTTTATTCTAATTCCATTGTTTTCATTCAAACTCTGTTCTGTACATTCTAATTCCGTTTTTTTCATTCAAACTCTGTTCTGTACATTTCTATTCTGTTGTTTTGATTCAAATTCCATTGTTTTTATTCAAACTCTGTTTTGTACATTCTACTTCAGTTTTTCATTCAAACTCTGTTCTGTATATTCTAATTCCATTGTTTTCATTCAAACTCTGTTCTGTACATTCTAATTCCGTTTTTTTCATTCAAACTCTGTTCTGTACATTTCTATTCTGTTGTTTTGATTCAAATTCCATTGTTTTTATTCAAACTCTGTTTTGTACATTCTACTTCAGTTGTTTTCATTCAAATTCTGTTCTGTACATTCTAATTCCGTTGTTTTCATTCAAATTCCATTGTTTTGATTCAAATTCAGTTCTGTTCATTGTAATTCTGTTGTTTTGATTCAAATTCCATTGATTTTCCATTGAACTGAATTTGAATCAAAACAATGGAATTTGAATGAAAACAACAGAATTAGAATGAAAACAATGGACTATTAATACATTCTAATTCCGTTGTTGTCATTCAAACTCTGTTCTGTACATTTCAATTCAGTTTTTTTTATTCTAATTCCATTGTTTTCATTCAAACTCTGTTCTGTACATTCTAATTCTGTTTTTTTCATTCAAACTCTGTTCTGTACATTCTAATTCCGTTTTTTTCATTCAAACTCTGTTCTGTACATTTCTATTCTGTTGTTTTGATTCAAATTCCATTGTTTTTATTCAAACTCTGTTTTGTACATTCTACTTCCGTTTTTCATTCAAACTCTGTTCTGTATATTCTAATTCTGTTGTTTTCATTCAAAGTCTGTTCTGTACATTCTAATTCCGTTGTTTTCATTCAAACTCTGTTCTGTACATTCTAATTCCGTTGTTTTCATTCAAACTCTGTTCTGTACATTCTAATTCCGTTGTTTTCATTCAAACTCTGTTCTGTACATTCTAATTCCGTTGTTTTCATTCAAACTCTATTCTGTACATTTCAATTCCGTTGTTTTCATTCTAATTCTGTTGTTTGTTTTAATATTCCATTGTTTTCATTCTAATTCTGTTGTTTTCATTCAAATTCCATTGTTTTGATTCAAATTCAGTTCTGTTCATTCTAATTTCGTTGTTTTCATTCAAACTCTGTTCTGTACATTCTAATTCCGTTGTTTTCATTCAAATTCTGTTCTGTACATTCTAATTCCGTTGTTTTCATTCAAATTCCATTGTTTTTCCATTGAACTGAATTTGAATCAAAACAATGGAATTTGAATGAAAACAACAGAATTAGAATGAAAACAATGGACTATTAATACATTCTAATTCCGTTGTTTTCATTCAAACTCTGTTCTGTACATTTCAATTCAGTTTTTTTCATTCAAACTCTGTTCTGTACATTCTAATTCCGTTTTTTTCATTCAAACTCTATTCTGTACATTCTAATTCCGTTGTTTTCATTCAAACTCTGTTCTGTACATTTCAATTCTGTTTTTTTTATTCTAATTCTGTTGTTTTCATTCAAACTCTGTTCTGTACATTCAAATTCTGTTGTTTTCATTCAAACTCTGTTCTGTACATTCTAATTCCTTTTCTTTTCATTCAAACTCTGTTCTGTACATTTCAATTCTGTTGTTTTAATTCAAATTCCATTGTTTTCGTTCTAATTCTGTTGTTTTCATTCAAATTCCATTGTTTTGATTCTAATTCAGTTCTGTTCATTCTAATTTCGTTGTTTTCATTCAAACTCTGTTCTGTACATTCTAGTTCTCTTGTTCTCATTCAAATTCCGTTTTTTTCATTCAAACTCTGTTCTATACATTTCAATTCTCTTGTTTTGATTCAAATTCCATTGTTTTCTTTCAAATTCTGTTCTCTACATTCTAATTCCGTTGTTTTCATTCAAACTCTGTTCTGTACATTCTAATTCCGTTGTTTTCATTCAAACTCTGTTCTGTACATTCTAATTCCGTTGTGTTCATTCAAACTCTGTTCTGTACATTCTATTTCCGTTGTTTTCATTCAAACTCTGTTCTGTACATTCTAATTCCTTTGATATCATTCAAACTCTGTTCTGTACATTTTAATTCCGTTGTTTTCATTTAAAGTCTGTTCTGTACATTCTAATTCTCTTGTTTTCATTCACATTCTGTTCTGTACATTCTAATTCCGTTGTTTTCATTCAAACTCTGTTCTCTACATTCTAATTCTGTTGTTTTCATTCAAATTCCATTGTTTTGATTCAAATTCAGTTCTGTTCATTCTAATTCTGTTGTTTTCATTCAAACTCTGTTCTGTACATTCTAATTCTGTTGTTTTGATTCAAATTCCATTGTTTTTCCATTGAACTGAATTTGAATCAAAACAATGGAACTTGAATGAAAACAACAGAATTAGAATGAAAACAATGGACTATTAATACATTCTAATTCCGTTGTTTTCATTCAAACTCTGTTCTGTACATTTCAATTCAGTTTTTTTTATTCTAATTCCATTGTTTTCATTCAAACTCTGTTCTGTACATTCTAATTCTGTTTTTTTCATTCAAACTCTGTTCTGTACATTCTAATTCCGTTTTTTTCATTCAAACTCTGTTCTGTACATTTCTATTCTGTTGTTTTGATTCAAATTCCATTGTTTTTATTCAAACTCTGTTTTGTACATTCTACTTCCGTTTTTCATTCAAACTCTGTTCTGTATATTCTAATTCCATTGTTTTCATTCAAACTCTGTTCTGTATATTCTAATTCCATTGTTTTCATTCAAACTCTGTTCTGTACATTCTAATTCCGTTGTTTTCACTCAAACTGTATTCTGTACATTCAAATTATGTTGTTTACATTCAAACTCTGTTCTGTACATTCTAATTCCGTTGTTTTCATTCAAACTCTGTTCTGTACATTCTAATTCCGTTGTTTTCATTCAAACTTTGTTCTGTACATTCTAATTCCGTTGTTTTCATTCAAACTCTGTTCTGTACATTTCTATTCTGTTGTTTTGATTCAAATTCCATTGTTTTTATTCAAACTCTGTTTTGTACATTCTACTTCCGTTTTTCATTCAAACTCTGTTCTGTATATTCTAATTCTGTTGTTTTCATTCAAAGTCTGTTCTGTACATTCTAATTCCGTTGTTTTCATTCAAACTCTGTTCTGTACATTCTAATTCTGTTGTTTTCATTCAAACTCTATTCTGTACATTCTAATTCCGTTGTTTTCATTCAAACTCTGTTCTGTACATTTCAATTCTATTTTTTTTATTCTAATTCCGTTGTTTTCATTCAAATTCCATTGTTTTGATTCAAATTCAGTTCTGTTCATTCTAATTCTGTTGTTTTGATTCAAATTCCATTGTTTTTCCATTGAACTGAATTTGAATCAAAACAATGGAATTTGAATGAAAACAACAGAATTAGAATGAAAACAATGGACTATTAATACATTCTAATTCCGTTGTTGTCATTCAAACTCTGTTCTGTACATTTCAATTCAGTTTTTTTAATTCTAATTCCATTGTTTTCATTCAAACTCTGTTCTGTACATTCTAATTCTGTTTTTTTCATTCAAACTCTGTTCTGTACATTCTAATTCCGTTTTTTTCATTCAAACTCTGTTCTGTACATTTCTATTCTGTTGTTTTGATTCAAATTCCATTGTTTTTATTCAAACTCTGTTTTGTACATTCTAGTTCCGTTTTTCATTCAAACTCTGTTCTGTATATTCTAATTCTGTTGTTTTCATTCAAAGTCTGTTCTGTACATTCTAATTCCGTTGTTTTCATTCAAACTCTGTTCTGTACATTCTAATTCCGTTGTTTTCATTCAAACTCTATTCTGTACATTCTAATTCCGTTGTTTTCATTCAAACTCTGTTCTGTACATTCTAATTCCGTTGTTTTCATTCAAACTCTGTTCTGTACATTCTAATTCCGTTGTTTTCATTCTAATTCTGTTGTTTGTTTTAATATTCCATTGTTTTCATTCTAATTCTGTTGTTTTCATTCAAATTCCATTGTTTTGATTCAAATTCAGTTCTGTTCATTCTAATTCCGTTGTTTTCATTCAAACTCTGTTCTGTACATTCTAATTCCTTTGATATCATTCAAACTCTGTTCTGTACATTCTAATTCTGTTGTTTTCATTCAAATTCTGTTCTGTACATTCTAATTCCGTTGTTTTCATTCAAATTCCATTGTTTTGATTCAAATTCAGTTCTGTTCATTCTAATTCTGTTGTTTTGATTCAAATTCCATTGTTTTTCCATTGAACTGAATTTGAATCAAAACAATGGTATTTGAATGAAAACAACAGAATTAGAATGAAAACAATGGACTATTAACACATTCTAATTGCGTTGTTGTCATTCAAACTCTGTTCTGTACATTTCTATTCTGTTGTTTTGATTCAAATTCCATTGTTTTTATTCAAACTCTGTTTTGTACATTCTACTTCCGTTTTTCATTCAAACTCTGTTCTGTATATTCTAATTCTGTTGTTTTCATTCAAAGTCTGTTCTGTACATTCTAATTCCGTTGTTTTCATTCAAACTCTGTTCTGTACCTTCTAATTCCGTTGTTTTCATTCAAACTCTGTTCTGTACATTTCTATTCTGTTGTTTTGATTCAAATTCCATTGTTTTCATTCAAACTCTGTTCTGTACATTCTAATTCTCTTGTTCTCATTCAAATTCCGTTTTTTTTCATTCAAACTCTGTTCTGTACATTTCAATTCTCTTGTTTTGATTCAAATTCCGTTGTTTTCATTCTAATTCTGTTGTTTGTTTTAATATTCCATTGTTTTCATTCTAATTCTGTTGTTTTCATTCAAATTCCATTGTTTTGATTCAAATTCAGTTCTGTTCATTCTAATTCCGTTGTTTTCATTCAAACTCTGTTCTGTACATTTCAATTCTGTTTTTTTTATTCTAATTCTGTTGTTTTCATTCAAACTCTGTTCTGTACATTCAAATTCTGTTGTTTTCATTCAAACTCTGTTCTGTACATTCTAATTCTGTTGTTTTCATTCAAACTCTGTTCTGTACATTCTAATTCCGTTGTGTTCATTCAAACTCTGTTCTGTACATTCTATTTCTGTTGTTTTCATTCAAACTCTGTTCTGTACATTCTAATTCCGTTGTTTTCATTCAAACTCTGTTCTGTACCTTCTAATTCCGTTGTTTTCATTCAAACTCTGTTCTGTACATTCTAATTCCGTTTTTTTCATTCAAACTCTGTTCTGTACATTTCTATTCTGTTGTTTTGATTCAAACTCTGTTCTGTACATTCTAATTCCTTTTCTTTTCATTCACACTCTGTTCTGTACATTTCAATTCTGTTGTTTTGATTCAAATTCCATTGTTATCTTTCAAATTCTGTTCTCTATTCTAATTCCGTTGTTTTCATTCTAATTCTGTTGTTTGTTTTAATATTCCATTGTTTTCATTCTAATTCTGTTGTTTTCATTCAAATTCCATTGTTTTGATTCAAATTCAGTTCTGTTCATTCTAATTTCGTTGTTTTCATTCAAACTCTGTTCTGTACATTCTAATTCCGTTGTTTTCATTCAAACTCTGATCTGTACATTCTAATTCCGTTGTGTTCATTCAAACTCTGTTCTGTACATTTTAATTCCGTTGTTTTCATTTAAAGTCTGTTCTGTACATTCTAATTCTCTTGTTTTCATTCAAATTCTGTTCTGTACATTCTAATTCCGTTGTTTTCATTCAAACTCTGTTCTCTACATTCTAATTCTGTTGTTTTCATTCAAATTCCATTGTTTTGATTCAAATTCAGTTCTGTTCATTCTAATTCTGTTGTTTTCATTCAAACTCTGTTCTGTACATTCTAATTCTGTTGTTTTGATTCAAATTCCATTGTTTTTCCATTGAACTGAATTTGAATCAAAACAATGGAACTTGAATGAAAACAACAGAATTACAATGAAAACAATGGACTATTAATACATTCTAATTCCGTTGTTTTCATTCAAATTCTGTTCTGTACATTCTAATTCCGTTTTTTTCATTCAAACTCTGTTCTGTACATTTCTATTCTGTTGTTTTGATTCAAATTCCATTGTTTTTATTCAAACTCTGTTTTGTACATTCTACTTCCGTTTTTCATTCAAACTCTGTTCTGTATATTCTAATTCTGTTGTTTTCATTCAAAGTCTGTTCTGTACATTCTAATTCCGTTGTTTTCATTCAAACTCTGTTCTGTACCTTCTAATTCCGTTGTTTTCATTCAAACTCTGTTCTGTACATTTCTATTCTGTTGTTTTGATTCAAATTCCATTGTTTTCATTCAAACTCTGTTCTGTACATTCTAATTCTCTTGTTCTCATTCAAATTCCGTTTTTTTCATTCAAACTCTGTTCTGTACATTTCAATTCTCTTGTTTTGATTCAAATTCCATTGTTTTCTTTCAAATTCTGTTCTCTACATTCTAATTCCGTTGTTTTCATTCTAATTCTGTTGTTTGTTTTAATATTCCATTGTTTTCATTCTAATTCTGTTGTTTTCATTCAAATTCCATTGTTTTGATTCAAATTCAGTTCTGTTCATTCTAATTCCGTTGTTTTCATTCAAACTCTGTTCTGTACATTCTAATTCTGTTTTTTTCATTCAAACTCTGTTCTGTACCTTCTAATTCCGTTGTTTTCATTTAAAGTCTGTTCTGTACATTCTAATTCTCTTGTTTTCATTCAAATTCTGTTCTGTACATTCTAATTCCGTTGTTTTCATTCAAACTCTGTTCTCTACATTCTAATTCTGTTGTTTTCATTCAAATTCCATTGTTTTGATTCAAATTCAGTTCTGTTCATTCTAATTCTGTTGTTTTCATTCAAACTCTGTTCTGTACATTCTAATTCTGTTGTTTTGATTCAAATTCCATTGTTTTTCCATTGAACTGAATTTGAATCAAAACAATGGAACTTGAATGAAAACAACAGAATTAGAATGAAAACAATGGACTATTAATACATTCTAATTCCGTTGTTTTCATTCAAATTCTGTTCTGTACATTTCAATTCAGTTTTTTTTATTCTAATTCCATTGTTTTTATTCAAACTCTGTTCTGTACATTCTAATTCCGTTGTTTTCATTCAAACTCTGTTCTGTACATTCAAATTCTGTTGTTTTCATTCAAACTCTGTTCTGTACATTCTAATTCCGTTGTTTTCATTCAAACTCTGTTCTGTACATTCTAATTCCTTTTCTTTTCATTCAAACTCTGTTCTGTACATTTCAATTCTGTTGTTTTGATTCAAATTCCATTGTTTTCTTTCAAATTCTGTTCTCTATTCTAATTCCGTTGTTTTCATTCTAATTCTGTTGTTTGTTTTAATATTCCATTGTTTTCATTCTATTTCTGTTGTTTTCATTCAAACTCTGTTCTGTACATTCTAATTCCTTTGATATCATTCAAACTCTGTTCTGTACATTTTAATTCCGTTGTTTTCATTTAAAGTCTGTTCTGTACATTCTAATTCTCTTGTTTTCATTCAAATTCTGTTCTGTACATTCTAATTCCGTTGTTTTCATTCAAACTCTGTTCTCTACATTCTAATTCTGTTGTTTTCATTCAAATTCCATTGTTTTGATTCAAATTCAGTTCTGTTCATTCTAATTCTGTTGTTTTGATTCAAATTCCATTGTTTTTCCATTGAACTGAATTTGAATCAAAACAATGGAACTTGAATGAAAACAACAGAATTAGAATGAAAACAATGGACTATTAATACATTCTAATTCCGTTGTTTTCATTCAAATTCTGTTCTGTACATTTCAATTCAGTTTTTTTTATTCTAATTCCATTGTTTTCATTCAAACTCTGTTCTGTACATTCTAATTCCGTTGTTTTCATTCAAACTCTGTTCTGTACATTCTAATTCCGTTGTTTTCATTCAAACTCTGTTCTGTACATTCTAATTCTGTTGTTTTGATTCAAATTCCATTGTTTTTCCATTGAACTGAATTTGAATCAAAACAATGGAACTTGAATGAAAACAACAGAATTAGAATGAAAACAATGGACTATTAATACATTCTAATTCCGTTGTTTTCATTCAAATTCTGTTCTGTACATTTCAATTCAGTTTTTTTTATTCTAATTCCATTGTTTTTATTCAAACTCTGTTCTGTACATTCTAATTCCGTTGTTTTCATTCAAACTCTGTTCTGTACATTCAAATTCTGTTGTTTTCATTCAAACTCTGTTCTGTACATTCTAATTCCGTTGTTTTCATTCAAACTCTGTTCTGTACATTCTAATTCCTTTTCTTTTCATTCAAACTCTGTTCTGTACATTTCAATTCTGTTGTTTTGATTCAAATTCCATTGTTTTCTTTCAAATTCTGTTCTCTATTCTAATTCCGTTGTTTTCATTCTAATTCTGTTGTTTGTTTTAATATTCCATTGTTTTCATTCTATTTCTGTTGTTTTCATTCAAACTCTGTTCTGTACATTCTAATTCCTTTGATATCATTCAAACTCTGTTCTGTACATTTTAATTCCGTTGTTTTCATTTAAAGTCTGTTCTGTACATTCTAATTCTCTTGTTTTCATTCAAATTCTGTTCTGTACATTCTAATTCCGTTGTTTTCATTCAAACTCTGTTCTCTACATTCTAATTCTGTTGTTTTCATTCAAATTCCATTGTTTTGATTCAAATTCAGTTCTGTTCATTCTAATTCTGTTGTTTTGATTCAAATTCCATTGTTTTTCCATTGAACTGAATTTGAATCAAAACAATGGAACTTGAATGAAAACAACAGAATTAGAATGAAAACAATGGACTATTAATACATTCTAATTCCGTTGTTTTCATTCAAATTCTGTTCTGTACATTTCAATTCAGTTTTTTTCATTCAAATTCCATTGTTTTGATTCAAATTCAGTTCTGTTCATTCTAATTCCGTTGTTTTCATTCAAACTCTGTTCTGTACATTTCAATTCTGTTTTTTTTATTCTAATTCTGTTGTTTTCATTCAAACTCTGTTCTGTACATTCAAATTCTGTTGTTTTCATTCAAACTCTGTTCTGTACATTCTAATTCCGTTGTTTTCATTCAAACTCTGTTCTGTACATTCTAATTCCTTTTCTTTTCATTCAAACTCTGTTCTGTACATTTCAATTCTGTTGTTTTGATTCAAATTCCATTGTTTTCTTTCAAATTCTGTTCTCTATTCTAATTCCGTTGTTTTCATTCTAATTCTGTTGTTTGTTTTAATATTCCATTGTTTTCATTCTAATTCTGTTGTTTTCATTCAAATTCCATTGTTTTGATTCAAATTCAGTTCTGTTCATTCTAATTTCGTTGTTTTCATTCAAACTCTGTTCTGTACATTCTAATTCCGTTGTTTTCATTCAAACTCTGATCTGTACATTCTAATTCCGTTGTGTTCATTCAAACTCTGTTCTGTACATTCTATTTCCGTTGTTTTCATTCAAACTCTGTTCTGTACATTCTAATTCCTTTGATATCATTCAAACTCTGTTCTGTACATTTTAATTCCGTTGTTTTCATTTAAAGTCTGTTCTGTACATTCTAATTCTCTTGTTTTCATTCAAATTCTGTTCTGTACATTCTAATTCCGTTGTTTTCATTCAAACTGTTCTCTACATTCTAATTCTGTTGTTTTCATTCAAATTCCATTGTTTTGATTCAAATTCAGTTCTGTTCATTCTAATTCTGTTGTTTTGATTCAAATTCCATTGTTTTTCCATTGAACTGAATTTGAATCAAAACAATGGAACTTGAATGAAAACAACAGAATTAGAATGAAAACAATGGACTATTAATACATTCTAATTCCGTTGTTTTCATTCAAATTCTGTTCTGTACATTTCAATTCAGTTTTTTTTATTCTAATTCCATTGTTTTCATTCAAACTCTGTTCTGTACATTCTAATTCTGTTTTTTTCATTCAAACTCTGTTCTGTACCTTCTAATTCCGTTGTTTTCATTTAAAGTCTGTTCTGTACATTCTAATTCTCTTGTTTTCATTCAAATTCTGTTCTGTACATTCTAATTCCGTTGTTTTCATTCAAACTCTGTTCTCTACATTCTAATTCTGTTGTTTTCATTCAAATTCCATTGTTTTGATTCAAATTCAGTTCTGTTCATTCTAATTCTGTTGTTTTCATTCAAACTCTGTTCTGTACATTCTAATTCTGTTGTTTTGATTCAAATTCCATTGTTTTTCCATTGAACTGAATTTGAATCAAAACAATGGAACTTGAATGAAAACAACAGAATTAGAATGAAAACAATGGACTATTAATACATTCTAATTCCGTTGTTTTCATTCAAATTCTGTTCTGTACATTTCAATTCAGTTTTTTTTATTCTAATTCCATTGTTTTTATTCAAACTCTGTTCTGTACATTCTAATTCCGTTGTTTTCATTCAAACTCTGTTCTGTACATTCAAATTCTGTTGTTTTCATTCAAACTCTGTTCTGTACATTCTAATTCCGTTGTTTTCATTCAAACTCTGTTCTGTACATTCTAATTCCTTTTCTTTTCATTCAAACTCTGTTCTGTACATTTCAATTCTGTTGTTTTGATTCAAATTCCATTGTTTTCTTTCAAATTCTGTTCTCTATTCTAATTCCGTTGTTTTCATTCTAATTCTGTTGTTTGTTTTAATATTCCATTGTTTTCATTCTATTTCTGTTGTTTTCATTCAAACTCTGTTCTGTACATTCTAATTCCTTTGATATCATTCAAACTCTGTTCTGTACATTTTAATTCCGTTGTTTTCATTTAAAGTCTGTTCTGTACATTCTAATTCTCTTGTTTTCATTCAAATTCTGTTCTGTACATTCTAATTCCGTTGTTTTCATTCAAACTCTGTTCTCTACATTCTAATTCTGTTGTTTTCATTCAAATTCCATTGTTTTGATTCAAATTCAGTTCTGTTCATTCTAATTCTGTTGTTTTGATTCAAATTCCATTGTTTTTCCATTGAACTGAATTTGAATCAAAACAATGGAACTTGAATGAAAACAACAGAATTAGAATGAAAACAATGGACTATTAATACATTCTAATTCCGTTGTTTTCATTCAAATTCTGTTCTGTACATTTCAATTCAGTTTTTTTTATTCTAATTCCATTGTTTTCATTCAAACTCTGTTCTGTACATTCTAATTCCGTTGTTTTCATTCAAACTCTGTTCTGTACATTCTAATTCCGTTGTTTTCATTCAAACTCTATTCTGTACATTCTAATTCCGTTGTTTTCATTCAAACTCTGTTCTGTAGATTCTAATTCCGTTTTTTTCATTCAAACTCTGTTCTGTACATTTCTATTCTGTTGTTTTGATTCAAATTCCATTGTTTTTATTCAAACTCTGTTTTGTACATTCTACTTCCGTTTTTCATTCAAACTCTGTTCTGTATATTCTAATTCTGTTGTTTTCATTCAAAGTCTGTTCTGTACATTCTAATTCCGTTGTTTTCATTCAAACTCTGTTCTGTACCTTCTAATTCCGTTGTTTTCATTCAAACTCTGTTCTGTACATTCTAATTCCGTTGTTTTCATTCAAACTCTATTCTGTACATTCTAATTCCGTTGTTTTCATTCAAACTCTGTTCTGTACATTCTAATTCCGTTTTTTTCATTCAAACTCTGTTCTGTACATTTCTATTCTGTTGTTTTGATTCAAATTCCATTGTTTTTATTCAAACTCTGTTTTGTACATTCTACTTCCGTTTTTCATTCAAACTCTGTTCTGTATATTCTAATTCCGTTGTTTTGATTCAAAGTCTGTTCTGTGTCATGGTCCTGGGCCATGTGGGCCCAGTATTCTTAGTTTTCATGTATTTTTGTATTTTGTTCTTTATTTAGGCCATGCTTCCTGGGTTGATCTGTTACGTTGTTCCTTATGTGTTTTCCCTTCGTGACTCTTACCCCCTGTGTGCCCCTCTGTGTATTTATGAGCCCTCGTCTCTCTTTGTGTTTTATTCTATGTTTTTCCCCAGCCCGTTATGTCTGCGTTCTCCCCGTGCTCTCTCTCTCCTCCTGTTTGAACCTCTGTGTACTTCCTGTTTTACTTTGCCCATCTCCCATCAGTGTTACGTTCACTCCTGCCGTGTCTTGTTATGATTATCAGTGTCACCTGTGTTCCCCGTGTGCATCCACTTCCCCTGATCATCCCTCATGTGTATTTAGTCTCTGTGTTTCATACAGTCTGTGTCGCGTCGTCTGTGTTCCCACCCTCCATGTTTCCATGCCCGGTCTGTTGTATTCATAGCCTTACCTTAGTTCATTCCCAGTTTAGGTTTCTGTTTAGTTATTGCTTTTGAGCTGCCCTTATTCTTGTTTGTTTCTCTTGCATTACCAGCCACAATAAAAGGCTCGCTTTTGTTTAAAGTTTACTCCCGTGTCACTCGTGTCCGCACCTGAGTCCTCCACGCACTCTCCACACGGTCTGTCACAGCGGACCGTGACAGTACGACGCGACCATGTCGGACTCAGCGGACATTTCAGAGGAGGTAGGGGAGGAGCTGAACCGGCTCTGCCACATTATGGATCGCATCATCGGATGCGCGGATCCAAGTGTGGTTTCCACGGGATTGGCGGCCGTGGACGCCGTTTTGTTGCGGGAGCCACGGTTGCGACAGCTCCCCCACCTCGTCGAGGCGTTTGACTCCCTGGGCCCCCTTAAGGAGGAGCTTCGTGCCCGTGCGCTGGCCCAGAGGGTCCTGAATGCCGCCTCAGCACCCACACCTCCGTCCCGTGGACGGGTGTCATCGCCGCTGCCTCATGAGCCAGAGGCTGTGAGAGGTGGAACGCTGAGGTCCACTTCCACTCAGCCATCGCCTCACCGTGGATCGGCTTCCTCGTTTCCGCCACAGTCAAGCTGCACTGACCAGCACACGGAGGCGATGGAGGCCATAGATTTTGGTGATGATGAGCGTCAGCAGGTGTTGCGGGCTTATCGGGAGGAGGAGCTCCGTTGGAAGCCTTGGCTCAGAGATGTGGGCAGAGGAGGAAGACTCGATCCCAACAGTTAACGCTGCCGCGCTCGCGGCCGCTCCGAGGAGGAAGCGGCGTCGGCGTCGCTCTACACGGCACTCAGAGGTTAGTGATAACGTTCTGTTGCCACTGAAACGCCCTGGATGTAGTGAGGGCGAGGGCCTTGGAAAGACAATTAAGGTCTCGGAGATGGAGACACAATTTACCTGTACTGTTAACTCTGTCACCCCCCCATGCACCTCATCACGGTCTGTTTTCTCGGGGGCCAGTGAAGAAGCTGCCTTTTCCATGCCTCTGACTGCTAATGTTGAAGGTGTTAATCCTGTGCCCACGTTGTGTTTTGTCAACAAAGCTAAACTTTCTGGTGTTGGGCACGCTATTCTTGGGGAAGACACACTGCCATCACCGAACTGTGAAACCGACACTGCCAAACCGACCATAGACTCTTCAGTCCTGAGAATTAAACCAAGTGATGTACTGTTAAACCCTGGTATTACGTATGAGCAGGATGAGGGGGACATTAGCGAAAAAGGATGTACTAATGATTCTGCACACCCAGAACCTCCATCTTCCACTGAGAGGGCTTCTTTTAAGACCGCTAGGGCATTTGGGGCCTTATTTAAGACCGTGTCTCAGCCCCTGCTGTCTGTTAACCGCAAATCAAGTGAGAAAGCTTCTGATCTGACCAGTAGTAAGACTGTATTGCCCTTGGCTAGCACCCCCATTTCCGAGTCAGTTTACTTTGTTCCCGAGTCAAATAACAAATGTTCTGTTTATATAACTAGACCAGCGAAAGAAGAAATGTCCAGTGTTGATCATGAAAATGTCTGTTATGATCCTGTGCTGATCGGTCCCCATGTTCCTCACTCTGCTGATGGTTTGACCAGAGTGAGTGCTTTGGAGCCCGACATCAGCGACTGCTTTTCTACACCAGTCCATCGGGCCGGGACGATTATTATGGGTCTGCCAGGTTTCCCTATGTCTGTGAATGACATTGCAATTTCCGTTAATACAACACTGAAGGACTGTTTAAGTTATGCTCCCGCATTATCCAATGACAAGGCTGAATTTCATGTTTCAAAGGCTGTCGGGGGGGAGCGCCATGCTAGCCATTACAACCCAGCTAGCCCTTTAACTGCACCCCTGGGCCAGGACCTTTTGACAGCAGTTAATGAACTGGCCGATCTAAAGACAATTCAGCCGGATGGCTCAGAGCCAGTCCACTATGTTTTCTGTGCAAAGCCAGGTCCATGTGCATTCCACTCACTAGCCTTCCACAGCCAATTAGTGTGTGTGGCTGAACCCCCCCTTAACTCAGTCTCGCCTACGGGGGGCTTAGACTCCAATAAGCGTAGTTATTTCCTATGTGACTGCCAAATTATTATGTTAAAATCATCTGCACATAGTCCTGGTTGTTTTATGTGGGTTCATGAATCATGTCTTGGCCTTAAGAATCATGCTTCCTGGGACAGTATAACTATCACTTGTGTCACTGAGCCAACTTATTTCAGGTCTGAAATGTTGTTTGAATCATGCTCCAAGACAGAAGATGTGTTTAGCTCCCCAAGAAGGGCAACTAAGGACAATTTGGACTATGTTAAGGGCTTAGAGACTTTAAGGTCTTTGTCTGTTGTTGCTCCTCTGCTTGCACCTGACAAAGTCAATATCTGGAACTTTGGGCTCACTCCCAGGGTGGCTGTGGCGTTGCCTGACCTCTCACCTGCGTCTGATCTCCAGGTAGAGGCAGGGGTCACCCAGCCAGCACCTGAGCTAGTTCTCACCACTGGGGTCAGGGCAGCCGTAGGTCAGCCATATTCTGCACCTGCATCTGCACCTCAGGTGGGAATGGCTGCCGTCCGGTTTGTTCCTACACCCAGGTTGGTTCCCAAGCTTATGCCAGTCAGTGCACAGCTGAGCTCCGCACCCAGCCTAGGCACTCGGGTGGGAGCGGTTGACGCTCTGCAGGCGCCTGCACCAACTGATGCTTCCATTATAGGCCCCAGGGTCTCATCACCGCCGCAATGGCCTCATGCCTCGTCCGCTGGAGGGCCCGAGGAGCCCGTTCAGCCTCACGCCACGTCAGCTGGAGGGCCCGAGGGGCCCGTTCAGCCTCACGCCACGTCCGCTGGAGGGTCCAAGGGGCCCGTTCAGCCTCCTGTCTCCGCTGGAGGGTCCGAGGGGCCCGTTCAGCCTCCTGTCTCCGCTGAAGGGCCCGAGGAGCCCATCCGGCCTCATGCCACCGCTGGAGGGCCCGAGCCGCCCGTCCAGCACCATGCCACGTCTGCTGGGGGGCCCGAGCCGCCCATCCAGCCACCTTCTGCTTCTGCTCCTCCTGGTCCAGCTCCAGCCTGTGCTTCGTCTGCTGCAGCTCCAGCCTGTGCTTCGTCTGCTGCAGCTCCAGCCTGTGCTTCGTCTGGCCCAGCCTCAGAGTCTTTATCCTCCGTCCTGGTCCCCCGCCTCCCGCCCTGGGTGGGTTGTTTTCTGTTTTTGTTTTGTTTCTCGGGTTTGGGCTGTCGGGAGCCAGCCCTTTAGGGGGGGGTGATGTCATGGTCCTGGGCCATGTGGGCCCAGTATTCTTAGTTTTCATGTATTTTTGTATTTTGTTCTTTATTTAGGCCATGCTTCCTGGGTTGATCTGTTACGTTGTTCCTTATGTGTTTTCCCTTCGTGACTCTTACCCCCTGTGTGCCCCTCTGTGTATTTATGAGCCCTCGTCTCTCTTTGTGTTTTATTCTATGTTTTTCCCCAGCCCGTTATGTCTGCGTTCTCCCCGTGCTCTCTCTCTCCTCCTGTTTGAACCTCTGTGTACTTCCTGTTTTACTTTGCCCATCTCCCATCAGTGTTACGTTCACTCCTGCCGTGTCTTGTTATGATTATCAGTGTCACCTGTGTTCCCCGTGTGCATCCACTTCCCCTGATCATCCCTCATGTGTATTTAGTCTCTGTGTTTCATACAGTCTGTGTCGCGTCGTCTGTGTTCCCACCCTCCATGTTTCCATGCCCGGTCTGTTATATTCATAGCCTTACCTTAGTTCATTCCCAGTTTAGGTTTCTGTTTAGTTATTGCTTTTGAGCTGCCCTTATTCTTGTTTGTTTCTCTTGCATTCCCAGCCACAATAAAAGGCTCGCTTTTGTTTAAAGTTTACTCCCGTGTCACTCGTGTCCGCACCTGAGTCCTCCACGCACTCTCCACACGGTCTGTCACAGCGGACCGTGACATTCTGTACATTCTAATTCCGTTGTTTTCATTCAAACTCTGTTCTGTACATTCTAATTCCGTTGTTTTCATTCAAACTCTATTCTGTACATTCTAATTCCGTTGTTTTCATTCAAACTCTGTTCTGTACATTTCAATTCTGTTTTTTTTATTCTAATTCCGTTGTTTTCATTCAAACTCTGTTCTGTACATTCTAATTCCGTTTTTTTCATTCAAACTCTGTTCTGTACATTTCTATTCTGTTGTTTTGATTCAAATTCCATTGTTTTTATTCAAACTCTGTTTTGTACATTCTACTTCCGTTTTTCATTCAAACTCTGTTCTGTACATTCTAATTCTGTTGTTTTCATTCAAAGTCTGTTCTGTACATTCTAATTCCGTTGTTTTCATTCAAACTCTGTTCTGTACATTCTAATTCCGTTGTTTTCATTCAAACTCTGTTCTGTACATTCTAATTCCGTTTTTTTCATTCAAACTCTGTTCTGTACATTTCTATTCTGTTGTTTTGATTCAAATTCCATTGTTTTTATTCAAACTCTGTTTTGTACATTCTACTTCCGTTTTTCATTCAAACTCTGTTCTGTACATTCTAATTCTGTTGTTTTCATTCAAAGTCTGTTCTGTACATTCTAATTCCGTTGTTTTCATTCAAACTCTGTTCTGTACATTCTAATTCCGTTGTTTTCATTCAAACTCTGTTCTGTACATTCTAATTCCGTTGTTTTCATTCAAACTCTGTTCTGTACATTCTAATTCCGTTGTTTTCATTCTAATTCTGTTGTTTGTTTTAATATTCCATTGTTTTCATTCTAATTCTGTTTTTTTCATTCAAACTCTGTTCTGTACATTCTAATTCTGTTGTTTTCATTCAAATTCCATTGTTTTGATTCAAATTCAGTTCTGTTCATTCTAATTCTGTTGTTTTGATTCAAATTCCATTGTTTTTCCATTGAACTGAATTTGAATCAAAACAATGGAATTTGAATGAAAACAACAGAATTAGAATGAAAACAATGGACTATTAATACATTCTAATTCCGTTGTTGTCATTCAAACTCTGTTCTGTACATTTCAATTCAGTTTTTTTTATTCTAATTCCATTGTTTTCATTCAAACTCTGTTCTGTACATTCTAATTCCGTTGTTTTCATTCAAAGTCTGTTCTGTACATTCTAATTCCGTTTTTTTTCATTCAAACTCTGTTCTGTATGTGCTAATTCCCTTGTTTTCATTCAAAGTCTGTTCTGTACATTCTAATTTTGTTGTTTTCATTCAAATTCCATTGTTTTGATTCAAATTCAGTTCTGTTCATTCTAATTCTGTTGTTTTCATTCAAATTCCATTGTTTTTCCATTGAACTGAATTTGAATCAAAAGAATGGAATTTGAATCAAAACAACAGAATTTGAATGAAATCAATGGACTATTAATACATTCTAATTCCGTTGTTGTCATTCAAACTCTGTTCTGTACATTTCAATTCAGTTTTTTTTATTCTAATTCCATTGTTTTCATTCAAACTCTGTTCTGTACATTCTAATTCCGTTTTTTTCATTCAAACTCTGTTCTGTACATTTCTATTCTGTTGTTTTGATTCAAATTCCATTGTTTTTATTCAAACTCTGTTTTGTACATTCTACTTCAGTTTTTCATTCAAACTCTGTTCTGTATATTCTAATTCCATTGTTTTCATTCAAACTCTGTTCTGTACATTCTAATTCCGTTTTTTTCATTCAAACTCTGTTCTGTACATTTCTATTCTGTTGTTTTGATTCAAATTCCATTGTTTTTATTCAAACTCTGTTTTGTACATTCTACTTCAGTTTTTCATTCAAACTCTGTTCTGTATATTCTAATTCTGTTGTTTTCATTCAAAGTCTGTTCTGTACATTCTAATTCCGTTGTTTTCATTCAAATTCAGTTCTGTTCATTCTAATTCTGTTGTTTTGATTCAAATTCCATTGTTTTTCCATTGAACTGAATTTGAATCAAAACAATGGAATTTGAATCAAAACAACAGAATTAGAATGAAAACAATGGACTATTAATACATTCTAATTCCGTTGTTGTCATTCAAACTCTGTTCTGTACATTTCAATTCAGTTTTTTTTATTCTAATTCCATTGTTTTCATTCAAACTCTGTTCTGTACATTCTAATTCCGTTTTTTTCATTCAAACTCTGTTCTGTACATTTCTATTCTGTTGTTTTGATTCAAATTCCATTGTTTTTATTCAAACTCTGTTTTGTACATTCTACTTCAGTTTTTCATTCAAACTCTGTTCTGTATATTCTAATTCCATTGTTTTCATTCAAACTCTGTTCTGTACATTCTAATTCCGTTTTTTTCATTCAAACTCTGTTCTGTACATTTCTATTCTGTTGTTTTGATTCAAATTCCATTGTTTTTATTCAAACTCTGTTTTGTACATTCTACTTCAGTTGTTTTCATTCAAATTCTGTTCTGTACATTCTAATTCCGTTGTTTTCATTCAAATTCCATTGTTTTGATTCAAATTCAGTTCTGTTCATTGTAATTCTGTTGTTTTGATTCAAATTCCATTGATTTTCCATTGAACTGAATTTGAATCAAAACAATGGAATTTGAATGAAAACAACAGAATTAGAATGAAAACAATGGACTATTAATACATTCTAATTCCGTTGTTGTCATTCAAACTCTGTTCTGTACATTTCAATTCAGTTTTTTTTATTCTAATTCCATTGTTTTCATTCAAACTCTGTTCTGTACATTCTAATTCTGTTTTTTTCATTCAAACTCTGTTCTGTACATTCTAATTCCGTTTTTTTCATTCAAACTCTGTTCTGTACATTTCTATTCTGTTGTTTTGATTCAAATTCCATTGTTTTTATTCAAACTCTGTTTTGTACATTCTACTTCCGTTTTTCATTCAAACTCTGTTCTGTATATTCTAATTCTGTTGTTTTCATTCAAAGTCTGTTCTGTACATTCTAATTCCGTTGTTTTCATTCAAACTCTGTTCTGTACATTCTAATTCCGTTGTTTTCATTCAAACTCTGTTCTGTACATTCTAATTCCGTTGTTTTCATTCAAACTCTGTTCTGTACATTCTAATTCCGTTGTTTTCATTCAAACTCTATTCTGTACATTTCAATTCCGTTGTTTTCATTCTAATTCTGTTGTTTGTTTTAATATTCCATTGTTTTCATTCTAATTCTGTTGTTTTCATTCAAATTCCATTGTTTTGATTCAAATTCAGTTCTGTTCATTCTAATTTCGTTGTTTTCATTCAAACTCTGTTCTGTACATTCTAATTCCGTTGTTTTCATTCAAATTCTGTTCTGTACATTCTAATTCCGTTGTTTTCATTCAAACTCTGTTCTGTACATTCTAATTCCGTTGTTTTCATTCAAATTCCATTGTTTTTCCATTGAACTGAATTTGAATCAAAACAATGGAATTTGAATGAAAACAACAGAATTAGAATGAAAACAATGGACTATTAATACATTCTAATTCCGTTGTTTTCATTCAAACTCTGTTCTGTACATTTCAATTCAGTTTTTTTCATTCAAACTCTGTTCTGTACATTCTAATTCCGTTTTTTTCATTCAAACTCTATTCTGTACATTCTAATTCCGTTGTTTTCATTCAAACTCTGTTCTGTACATTTCAATTCTGTTTTTTTTATTCTAATTCTGTTGTTTTCATTCAAACTCTGTTCTGTACATTCAAATTCTGTTGTTTTCATTCAAACTCTGTTCTGTACATTCTAATTCCTTTTCTTTTCATTCAAACTCTGTTCTGTACATTTCAATTCTGTTGTTTTAATTCAAATTCCATTGTTTTCGTTCTAATTCTGTTGTTTTCATTCAAATTCCATTGTTTTGATTCTAATTCAGTTCTGTTCATTCTAATTTCGTTGTTTTCATTCAAACTCTGTTCTGTACATTCTAGTTCTCTTGTTCTCATTCAAATTCCGTTTTTTTCATTCAAACTCTGTTCTATACATTTCAATTCTCTTGTTTTGATTCAAATTCCATTGTTTTCTTTCAAATTCTGTTCTCTACATTCTAATTCCGTTGTTTTCATTCAAACTCTGTTCTGTACATTCTAATTCCGTTGTTTTCATTCAAACTCTGTTCTGTACATTCTAATTCCGTTGTGTTCATTCAAACTCTGTTCTGTACATTCTATTTCCGTTGTTTTCATTCAAACTCTGTTCTGTACATTCTAATTCCTTTGATATCATTCAAACTCTGTTCTGTACATTTTAATTCCGTTGTTTTCATTTAAAGTCTGTTCTGTACATTCTAATTCTCTTGTTTTCATTCACATTCTGTTCTGTACATTCTAATTCCGTTGTTTTCATTCAAACTCTGTTCTCTACATTCTAATTCTGTTGTTTTCATTCAAATTCCATTGTTTTGATTCAAATTCAGTTCTGTTCATTCTAATTCTGTTGTTTTCATTCAAACTCTGTTCTGTACATTCTAATTCTGTTGTTTTGATTCAAATTCCATTGTTTTTCCATTGAACTGAATTTGAATCAAAACAATGGAACTTGAATGAAAACAACAGAATTAGAATGAAAACAATGGACTATTAATACATTCTAATTCCGTTGTTTTCATTCAAACTCTGTTCTGTACATTTCAATTCAGTTTTTTTTATTCTAATTCCATTGTTTTCATTCAAACTCTGTTCTGTACATTCTAATTCTGTTTTTTTCATTCAAACTCTGTTCTGTACATTCTAATTCCGTTTTTTTCATTCAAACTCTGTTCTGTACATTTCTATTCTGTTGTTTTGATTCAAATTCCATTGTTTTTATTCAAACTCTGTTTTGTACATTCTACTTCCGTTTTTCATTCAAACTCTGTTCTGTATATTCTAATTCCATTGTTTTCATTCAAACTCTGTTCTGTATATTCTAATTCCATTGTTTTCATTCAAACTCTGTTCTGTACATTCTAATTCCGTTGTTTTCACTCAAACTGTATTCTGTACATTCAAATTATGTTGTTTACATTCAAACTCTGTTCTGTACATTCTAATTCCGTTGTTTTCATTCAAACTCTGTTCTGTACATTCTAATTCCGTTGTTTTCATTCAAACTTTGTTCTGTACATTCTAATTCCGTTGTTTTCATTCAAACTCTGTTCTGTACATTTCTATTCTGTTGTTTTGATTCAAATTCCATTGTTTTTATTCAAACTCTGTTTTGTACATTCTACTTCCGTTTTTCATTCAAACTCTGTTCTGTATATTCTAATTCTGTTGTTTTCATTCAAAGTCTGTTCTGTACATTCTAATTCCGTTGTTTTCATTCAAACTCTGTTCTGTACATTCTAATTCTGTTGTTTTCATTCAAACTCTATTCTGTACATTCTAATTCCGTTGTTTTCATTCAAACTCTGTTCTGTACATTTCAATTCTATTTTTTTTATTCTAATTCCGTTGTTTTCATTCAAATTCCATTGTTTTGATTCAAATTCAGTTCTGTTCATTCTAATTCTGTTGTTTTGATTCAAATTCCATTGTTTTTCCATTGAACTGAATTTGAATCAAAACAATGGAATTTGAATGAAAACAACAGAATTAGAATGAAAACAATGGACTATTAATACATTCTAATTCCGTTGTTGTCATTCAAACTCTGTTCTGTACATTTCAATTCAGTTTTTTTAATTCTAATTCCATTGTTTTCATTCAAACTCTGTTCTGTACATTCTAATTCTGTTTTTTTCATTCAAACTCTGTTCTGTACATTCTAATTCCGTTTTTTTCATTCAAACTCTGTTCTGTACATTTCTATTCTGTTGTTTTGATTCAAATTCCATTGTTTTCATTCAAACTCTGTTCTGTACATTCTAATTCCGTTGTTTTCATTCTAATTCTGTTGTTTGTTTTAATATTCCATTGTTTTCATTCTAATTCTGTTGTTTTCATTCAAATTCCATTGTTTTGATTCAAATTCAGTTCTGTTCATTCTAATTCCGTTGTTTTCATTCAAACTCTGTTCTGTACATTCTAATTCCTTTGATATCATTCAAACTCTGTTCTGTACATTCTAATTCTGTTGTTTTCATTCAAATTCTGTTCTGTACATTCTAATTCCGTTGTTTTCATTCAAATTCCATTGTTTTGATTCAAATTCAGTTCTGTTCATTCTAATTCTGTTGTTTTGATTCAAATTCCATTGTTTTTCCATTGAACTGAATTTGAATCAAAACAATGGTATTTGAATGAAAACAACAGAATTAGAATGAAAACAATGGACTATTAACACATTCTAATTGCGTTGTTGTCATTCAAACTCTGTTCTGTACATTTCTATTCTGTTGTTTTGATTCAAATTCCATTGTTTTTATTCAAACTCTGTTTTGTACATTCTACTTCCGTTTTTCATTCAAACTCTGTTCTGTATATTCTAATTCTGTTGTTTTCATTCAAAGTCTGTTCTGTACATTCTAATTCCGTTGTTTTCATTCAAACTCTGTTCTGTACCTTCTAATTCCGTTGTTTTCATTCAAACTCTGTTCTGTACATTTCTATTCTGTTGTTTTGATTCAAATTCCATTGTTTTCATTCAAACTCTGTTCTGTACATTCTAATTCTCTTGTTCTCATTCAAATTCCGTTTTTTTTCATTCAAACTCTGTTCTGTACATTTCAATTCTCTTGTTTTGATTCAAATTCCGTTGTTTTCATTCTAATTCTGTTGTTTGTTTTAATATTCCATTGTTTTCATTCTAATTCTGTTGTTTTCATTCAAATTCCATTGTTTTGATTCAAATTCAGTTCTGTTCATTCTAATTCCGTTGTTTTCATTCAAACTCTGTTCTGTACATTTCAATTCTGTTTTTTTTATTCTAATTCTGTTGTTTTCATTCAAACTCTGTTCTGTACATTCAAATTCTGTTGTTTTCATTCAAACTCTGTTCTGTACATTCTAATTCTGTTGTTTTCATTCAAACTCTGTTCTGTACATTCTAATTCCGTTGTGTTCATTCAAACTCTGTTCTGTACATTCTATTTCTGTTGTTTTCATTCAAACTCTGTTCTGTACATTCTAATTCCGTTGTTTTCATTCAAACTCTGTTCTGTACCTTCTAATTCCGTTGTTTTCATTCAAACTCTGTTCTGTACATTCTAATTCCGTTTTTTTCATTCAAACTCTGTTCTGTACATTTCTATTCTGTTGTTTTGATTCAAACTCTGTTCTGTACATTCTAATTCCTTTTCTTTTCATTCACACTCTGTTCTGTACATTTCAATTCTGTTGTTTTGATTCAAATTCCATTGTTATCTTTCAAATTCTGTTCTCTATTCTAATTCCGTTGTTTTCATTCTAATTCTGTTGTTTGTTTTAATATTCCATTGTTTTCATTCTAATTCTGTTGTTTTCATTCAAATTCCATTGTTTTGATTCAAATTCAGTTCTGTTCATTCTAATTTCGTTGTTTTCATTCAAACTCTGTTCTGTACATTCTAATTCCGTTGTTTTCATTCAAACTCTGATCTGTACATTCTAATTCCGTTGTGTTCATTCAAACTCTGTTCTGTACATTTTAATTCCGTTGTTTTCATTTAAAGTCTGTTCTGTACATTCTAATTCTCTTGTTTTCATTCAAATTCTGTTCTGTACATTCTAATTCCGTTGTTTTCATTCAAACTCTGTTCTCTACATTCTAATTCTGTTGTTTTCATTCAAATTCCATTGTTTTGATTCAAATTCAGTTCTGTTCATTCTAATTCTGTTGTTTTCATTCAAACTCTGTTCTGTACATTCTAATTCTGTTGTTTTGATTCAAATTCCATTGTTTTTCCATTGAACTGAATTTGAATCAAAACAATGGAACTTGAATGAAAACAACAGAATTACAATGAAAACAATGGACTATTAATACATTCTAATTCCGTTGTTTTCATTCAAATTCTGTTCTGTACATTCTAATTCCGTTTTTTTCATTCAAACTCTGTTCTGTACATTTCTATTCTGTTGTTTTGATTCAAATTCCATTGTTTTTATTCAAACTCTGTTTTGTACATTCTACTTCCGTTTTTCATTCAAACTCTGTTCTGTATATTCTAATTCTGTTGTTTTCATTCAAAGTCTGTTCTGTACATTCTAATTCCGTTGTTTTCATTCAAACTCTGTTCTGTACCTTCTAATTCCGTTGTTTTCATTCAAACTCTGTTCTGTACATTTCTATTCTGTTGTTTTGATTCAAATTCCATTGTTTTCATTCAAACTCTGTTCTGTACATTCTAATTCTCTTGTTCTCATTCAAATTCCGTTTTTTTCATTCAAACTCTGTTCTGTACATTTCAATTCTCTTGTTTTGATTCAAATTCCATTGTTTTCTTTCAAATTCTGTTCTCTACATTCTAATTCCGTTGTTTTCATTCTAATTCTGTTGTTTGTTTTAATATTCCATTGTTTTCATTCTAATTCTGTTGTTTTCATTCAAATTCCATTGTTTTGATTCAAATTCAGTTCTGTTCATTCTAATTCCGTTGTTTTCATTCAAACTCTGTTCTGTACATTTCAATTCTGTTTTTTTTATTCTAATTCTGTTGTTTTCATTCAAACTCTGTTCTGTACATTCAAATTCTGTTGTTTTCATTCAAACTCTGTTCTGTACATTCTAATTCCGTTGTTTTCATTCAAACTCTGTTCTGTACATTTTAATTCCTTTTCTTTTCATTCAAACTCTGTTCTGTACATTTCAATTCTGTTGTTTTGATTCAAATTCCATTGTTTTCTTTCAAATTCTGTTCTCTATTCTAATTCCGTTGTTTTCATTCTAATTCTGTTGTTTGTTTTAATATTCCATTGTTTTCATTCTAATTCTGTTGTTTTCATTCAAATTCCATTGTTTTGATTCAAATTCAGTTCTGTTCATTCTAATTTCGTTGTTTTCATTCAAACTCTGTTCTGTACATTCTAATTCCGTTGTTTTCATTCAAACTCTGATCTGTACATTCTAATTCCGTTGTGTTCATTCAAACTCTGTTCTGTACATTTTAATTCCGTTGTTTTCATTTAAAGTCTGTTCTGTACATTCTAATTCTCTTGTTTTCATTCAAATTCTGTTCTGTACATTCTAATTCCGTTGTTTTCATTCAAACTCTGTTCTCTACATTCTAATTCTGTTGTTTTCATTCAAATTCCATTGTTTTGATTCAAATTCAGTTCTGTTCATTCTAATTCTGTTGTTTTCATTCAAACTCTGTTCTGTACATTCTAATTCTGTTGTTTTGATTCAAATTCCATTGTTTTTCCATTGAACTGAATTTGAATCAAAACAATGGAACTTGAATCAAAACAACAGAATTAGAATGTACAGAACAGAGTTTGAATGAAAACAACAGAATTACAATGAAAACAATGGACTATTAATACATTCTAATTCCGTTGTTTTCATTCAAATTCTGTTCTGTACATTTCAATTCAGTTTTTTTTATTCTAATTCCATTGTTTTTATTCAAACTCTGTTCTGTACATTCTAATTCCGTTGTTTTCATTCAAACTCTGTTCTGTACATTCAAATTCTGTTGTTTTCATTCAAACTCTGTTCTGTACATTCTAATTCCGTTGTTTTCATTCAAACTCTGTTCTGTACATTCTAATTCCTTTTCTTTTCATTCAAACTCTGTTCTGTACATTTCAATTCTGTTGTTTTGATTCAAATTCCATTGTTTTCTTTCAAATTCTGTTCTCTATTCTAATTCCGTTGTTTTCATTCTAATTCTGTTGTTTGTTTTAATATTCCATTGTTTTCATTCTAATTCTGTTGTTTTCATTCAAATTCCATTGTTTTGATTCAAATTCAGTTCTGTTCATTCTAATTTCGTTGTTTTCATTCAAACTCTGTTCTGTACATTCTAATTCCGTTGTTTTCATTCAAACTCTGTTCTGTACATTCTAATTCCGTTGTGTTCATTCAAACTCTGTTCTGTACATTCTATTTCTGTTGTTTTCATTCAAACTCTGTTCTGTACATTCTAATTCCTTTGATATCATTCAAACTCTGTTCTGTACATTTTAATTCCGTTGTTTTCATTTAAAGTCTGTTCTGTACATTCTAATTCTCTTGTTTTCATTCAAATTCTGTTCTGTACATTCTAATTCCGTTGTTTTCATTCAAACTCTGTTCTCTACATTCTAATTCTGTTGTTTTCATTCAAATTCCATTGTTTTGATTCAAATTCAGTTCTGTTCATTCTAATTCTGTTGTTTTGATTCAAATTCCATTGTTTTTCCATTGAACTGAATTTGAATCAAAACAATGGAACTTGAATGAAAACAACAGAATTAGAATGAAAACAATGGACTATTAATACATTCTAATTCCGTTGTTTTCATTCAAATTCTGTTCTGTACATTTCAATTCAGTTTTTTTTATTCTAATTCCATTGTTTTCATTCAAACTCTGTTCTGTACATTCTAATTCCGTTTTTTTCATTCAAACTCTATTCTGTACATTTCAATTCTGTTGTTTTGATTCAAATTCCATTGTTTTTATTCAAACTCTGTTCTGTACATTCTAATTCTGTTGTTTTCATTCAAAGTCTGTTCTGTACATTCTAATTCCGTTGTTTTCATTCAAACTCTGTTCTGTACATTCTAATTCCGTTGTTTTCATTCAAACTCTATTCTGTACATTCTAATTCCGTTGTTTTCATTCAAACTCTGTTCTGTACATTCTAATTCCGTTTTTTTCATTCAAACTCTGTTCTGTACATTTCTATTCTGTTGTTTTGATTCAAATTCCATTGTTTTTATTCAAACTCTGTTTTGTACATCCTACTTCCGTTTTTCATTCAAACTCTGTTCTGTATATTCTAATTCTGTTGTTTTCATTCAAAGTCTGTTCTGTACATTCTAATTCCGTTGTTTTCATTCAAACTCTGTTCTGTACCTTCTAATTCCGTTGTTTTGATTCAAAGTCTGTTCTGTGTCATGGTCCTGGGCCATGTGGGCCCAGTATTCTTAGTTTTCATGTATTTTTGTATTTTGTTCTTTATTTAGGCCATGCTTCCTGGGTTGATCTGTTACGTTGTTCCTTATGTGTTTTCCCTTCGTGACTCTTACCCCCTGTGTGCCCCTCTGTGTATTTATGAGCCCTCGTCTCTCTTTGTGTTTTATTCTATGTTTTTCCCCAGCCCGTTATGTCTGCGTTCTCCCCGTGCTCTCTCTCTCATCCTGTTTGAACCTCTGTGTACTTCCTGTTTTACTTTGCCCATCTCCCATCAGTGTTACGTTCACTCCTGCCGTGTCTTGTTATGATTATCAGTGTCACCTGTGTTCCCCGTGTGCATCCACTTCCCCTGATCATCCCTCATGTGTATTTAGTCTCTGTGTTTCATACAGTCTGTGTCGCGTCGTCTGTGTTCCCACCCTCCATGTTTCCATGCCCGGTCTGTTGTATTCATAGCCTTACCTTAGTTCATTCCCAGTTTAGGTTTCTGTTTAGTTATTGCTTTTGAGCTGCCCTTATTCTTGTTTGTTTCTCTTGCATTACCAGCCACAATAAAAGGCTCGCTTTTGTTTAAAGTTTACTCCCGTGTCACTCGTGTCCGCACCTGAGTCCTCCACGCACTCTCCACACGGTCTGTCACAGCGGACCGTGACAGTACGACGCGACCATGTCGGACTCAGCGGACATTTCAGAGGAGGTAGGGGAGGAGCTGAACCGGCTCTGCCGCATTATGGATCGCATCATCGGATGCGCGGATCCAAGTGTGGTTTCCACGGGATTGGCGGCCGTGGACGCCGTTTTGTTGCGGGAGCCACGGTTGCGACAGCTCCCCCACCTCGTCGAGGCGTTTGACTCCCTGGGCCCCCTTAAGGAGGAGCTTCGTGCCCGTGCGCTGGCCCAGAGGGTCCTGAATGCCGCCTCAGCACCCACACCTCCGTCCCGTGGACGGGTGTCATCGCCGCTGCCTCATGAGCCAGAGGCTGTGAGAGGTGGAACGCTGAGGTCCACTTCCACTCAGCCATCGCCTCACCGTGGATCGGCTTCCTCGTTTCCGCCACAGTCAAGCTGCACTGACCAGCACACGGAGGCGATGGAGGCCATAGATTTTGGTGATGATGAGCGTCAGCAGGTGTTGCGGGCTTATCGGGAGGAGGAGCTCCGTTGGAAGCCTTGGCTCAGAGATGTGGGCAGAGGAGGAAGACTCGATCCCAACAGTTAACGCTGCCGCGCTCGCGGCCGCTCCGAGGAGGAAGCGGCGTCGGCGTCGCTCTACACGGCACTCAGAGGTTAGTGATAACGTTCTGTTGCCACTGAAACGCCCTGGATGTAGTGAGGGCGAGGGCCTTGGAAAGACAATTAAGGTCTCGGAGATGGAGACACAATTTACCTGTACTGTTAACTCTGTCACCCCCCCATGCACCTCATCACGGTCTGTTTTCTCGGGGGCCAGTGAAGAAGCTGCCTTTTCCATGCCTCTGACTGCTAATGTTGAAGGTGTTAATCCTGTGCCCACGTTGTGTTTTGTCAACAAAGCTAAACTTTCTGGTGTTGGGCACGCTATTCTTGGGGAAGACACACTGCCATCACCGAACTGTGAAACCGACACTGCCAAACCGACCATAGACTCTTCAGTCCTGAGAATTAAACCAAGTGATGTACTGTTAAACCCTGGTATTACGTATGAGCAGGATGAGGGGGACATTAGCGAAAAAGGATGTACTAATGATTCTGCACACCCAGAACCTCCATCTTCCACTGAGAGGGCTTCTTTTAAGACCGCTAGGGCATTTGGGGCCTTATTTAAGACCGTGTCTCAGCCCCTGCTGTCTGTTAACCGCAAATCAAGTGAGAAAGCTTCTGATCTGACCAGTAGTAAGACTGTATTGCCCTTGGCTAGCACCCCCATTTCCGAGTCAGTTTACTTTGTTCCCGAGTCAAATAACAAATGTTCTGTTTATATAACTAGACCAGCGAAAGAAGAAATGTCCAGTGTTGATCATGAAAATGTCTGTTATGATCCTGTGCTGATCGGTCCCCATGTTCCTCACTCTGCTGATGGTTTGACCAGAGTGAGTGCTTTGGAGCCCGACATCAGCGACTGCTTTTCTACACCAGTCCATCGGGCCGGGACGATTATTATGGGTCTGCCAGGTTTCCCTATGTCTGTGAATGACATTGCAATTTCCGTTAATACAACACTGAAGGACTGTTTAAGTTATGCTCCCGCATTATCCAATGACAAGGCTGAATTTCATGTTTCAAAGGCTGTCGGGGGGGAGCGCCATGCTAGCCATTACAACCCAGCTAGCCCTTTAACTGCACCCCTGGGCCAGGACCTTTTGACAGCAGTTAATGAACTGGCCGATCTAAAGACAATTCAGCCGGATGGCTCAGAGCCAGTCCACTATGTTTTCTGTGCAAAGCCAGGTCCATGTGCATTCCACTCACTAGCCTTCCACAGCCAATTAGTGTGTGTGGCTGAACCCCCCCTTAACTCAGTCTCGCCTACGGGGGGCTTAGACTCCAATAAGCGTAGTTATTTCCTATGTGACTGCCAAATTATTATGTTAAAATCATCTGCACATAGTCCTGGTTGTTTTATGTGGGTTCATGAATCATGTCTTGGCCTTAAGAATCATGCTTCCTGGGACAGTATAACTATCACTTGTGTCACTGAGCCAACTTATTTCAGGTCTGAAATGTTGTTTGAATCATGCTCCAAGACAGAAGATGTGTTTAGCTCCCCAAGAAGGGCAACTAAGGACAATTTGGACTATGTTAAGGGCTTAGAGACTTTAAGGTCTTTGTCTGTTGTTGCTCCTCTGCTTGCACCTGACAAAGTCAATATCTGGAACTTTGGGCTCACTCCCAGGGTGGCTGTGGCGTTGCCTGACCTCTCACCTGCGTCTGATCTCCAGGTAGAGGCAGGGGTCACCCAGCCAGCACCTGAGCTAGTTCTCACCACTGGGGTCAGGGCAGCCGTAGGTCAGCCATATTCTGCACCTGCATCTGCACCTCAGGTGGGAATGGCTGCCGTCCGGTTTGTTCCTACACCCAGGTTGGTTCCCAAGCTTATACCAGTCAGTGCACAGCTGAGCTCCGCACCCAGCCTAGGCACTCGGGTGGGAGCGGTTGACGCTCTGCAGGCGCCTGCACCAACTGATGCTTCCATTATAGGCCCCAGGGTCTCATCACCGCCGCAATGGCCTCATGCCTCGTCCGCTGGAGGGCCCGAGGAGCCCGTTCAGCCTCACGCCACGTCAGCTGGAGGGCCCGAGGGGCCCGTTCAGCCTCACGCCACGTCCGCTGGAGGGTCCAAGGGGCCCGTTCAGCCTCCTGTCTCCGCTGGAGGGTCCGAGGGGCCCGTTCAGCCCCCTGTCTCCGCTGGAGGGTCCGAGGGGCCCGTTCAGCCCCCTGTCTCCGCTGAAGGGCCCGAGGAGCCCATCCGGCCTCATGCCACCGCTGGAGGGCCCGAGCCGCCCGTCCAGCACCATGCCACGTCTGCTGGGGGGCCCGAGCCGCCCATCCAGCCACCTTCTGCTTCTGCTCCTCCTGGTCCAGCTCCAGCCTGTGCTTCGTCTGCTGCAGCTCCAGCCTGTGCTTCGTCTGCTGCAGCTCCAGCCTGTGCTTCGTCTGGCCCAGCCTCAGAGTCTTTATCCTCCGTCCTGGTCCCCCGCCTCCCGCCCTGGGTGGGTTGTTTTCTGTTTTTGTTTTGTTTCTCGGGTTTGGGCTGTCGGGAGCCAGCCCTTTAGGGGGGGGTGATGTCATGGTCCTGGGCCATGTGGGCCCAGTATTCTTAGTTTTCATGTATTTTTGTATTTTGTTCTTTATTTAGGCCATGCTTCCTGGGTTGATCTGTTACGTTGTTCCTTATGTGTTTTCCCTTCGTGACTCTTACCCCCTGTGTGCCCCTCTGTGTATTTATGAGCCCTCGTCTCTCTTTGTGTTTTATTCTATGTTTTTCCCCAGCCCGTTATGTCTGCGTTCTCCCCGTGCTCTCTCTCTCCTCCTGTTTGAACCTCTGTGTACTTCCTGTTTTACTTTGCCCATCTCCCATCAGTGTTACGTTCACTCCTGCCGTGTCTTGTTATGATTATCAGTGTCACCTGTGTTCCCCGTGTGCATCCACTTCCCCTGATCATCCCTCATGTGTATTTAGTCTCTGTGTTTCATACAGTCTGTGTCGCGTCGTCTGTGTTCCCACCCTCCATGTTTCCATGCCCGGTCTGTTATATTCATAGCCTTACCTTAGTTCATTCCCAGTTTAGGTTTCTGTTTAGTTATTGCTTTTGAGCTGCCCTTATTCTTGTTTGTTTCTCTTGCATTCCCAGCCACAATAAAAGGCTCGCTTTTGTTTAAAGTTTACTCCCGTGTCACTCGTGTCCGCACCTGAGTCCTCCACGCACTCTCCACACGGTCTGTCACAGCGGACCGTGACATTCTGTACATTCTAATTCCGTTGTTTTCATTCAAACTCTGTTCTGTACATTCTAATTCCGTTGTTTTCATTCAAACTCTATTCTGTACATTCTAATTCCGTTGTTTTCATTCAAACTCTGTTCTGTACATTTCAATTCTGTTTTTTTTATTCTAATTCCGTTGTTTTCATTCAAACTCTGTTCTGTACATTCTAATTCCGTTTTTTTCATTCAAACTCTGTTCTGTACATTTCTATTCTGTTGTTTTGATTCAAATTCCATTGTTTTTATTCAAACTCTGTTTTGTACATTCTACTTCCGTTTTTCATTCAAACTCTGTTCTGTACATTCTAATTCTGTTGTTTTCATTCAAAGTCTGTTCTGTACATTCTAATTCCGTTGTTTTCATTCAAACTCTGTTCTGTACATTCTAATTCCGTTGTTTTCATTCAAACTCTGTTCTGTACATTCTAATTCCGTTGTTTTCATTCTAATTCTGTTGTTTGTTTTAATATTCCATTGTTTTCATTCTAATTCTGTTGTTTTCATTCAAATTCCATTGTTTTGATTCAAATTCAGTTCTGTTCATTCTAATTTCGTTGTTTTCATTCAAATTCCGTTTTTTTTCATTCAAACTCTGTTCTGTACATTCTAATTCCTTTGATATCATTCAAACTCTGTTCTGTACATTCTAATTCTGTTGTTTTCATTCAAATTCTGTTCTGTACATTCTAATTCCGTTGTTTTCATTCAAATTCCATTGTTTTGATTCAAATTCAGTTCTGTTCATTCTAATTCTGTTGTTTTGATTCAAATTCCATTGTTTTTCCATTGAACTGAATTTGAATCAAAACAATGGTATTTGAATGAAAACAACAGAATAAGAATGAAAACAATGGACTATTAACACATTCTAATTCCGTTGTTGTCATTCAAAGTCTGTTCTGTACATTCTAATTCCGTTGTTTTCATTCAAACTCTGTTCTGTACATTCTAATTCCGTTGTTTTCATTCAAACTCTATTCTGTACATTCAAATTCTGTTGTTTACATTCAAACTCTGTTCTGTACATTCTAATTCCGTTTTTTTCATTCAAACTCTGTTCTGTACATTTCTATTCTGTTGTTTTGATTCAAATTCCATTGTTTTCTTTCAAATTCTGTTCTCTACATTCTAATTCCGTTGTTTTCATTCAAACTGTCATGGTCCCTGTGCCTCACCAGCTGATTCTGTATTAGGCAACATGTTTTCTCTCTCTCTCTCTCTCCTGCCGGGGCGATGCTCATTATGGGCTCCCGCCCCTGGCCCACGCACCTGCTGCCGATCGGGATAATCACAAGGCCGATTTAAGACAGCAGCACTGTGTCACTCGTCGCTGGATCGTTGAGTTATCAGCGTCAGTCGCTCAGTAGATTGTAAATAAGGATCTGTGAGTTCGTTCCGTCTGTTCGCCTCTAACTATAATCTCTGTGTACAGATCTATCCCGGACCTTTCCCTGCCTGCCTGTCATCCAGTGGACGAGTGAGTGGATGGTGTTTCCCCAGTGTGGGGAGTGAAGAGAGAGAGCCTTTGGAGGACGTCAGATTCCCGTCTTTTCCCTCACATACCCCGGAACCCTGGACCCCCCTCCCCTCCCTCCAGCACTTTGTAAATAGCATCACCTGGTGTCGTTGTGTAAATAAAATCTGTAAATCCTGTAAGGAGTCCCGGTCTGCGCCTGAGTCCGTTAACTGAAACCTGACACAAACTCTTTTCTGTACATTCTAATTCCGTTGTTTTCATTCAAACTCTGTTCTGTATATTCTAATTCCCTTGTTTTCATTCAAACTCTGTTCTGTACATTCTAATTCCGTTGTTTTCATTCAAACTCTGTTCTGTACATTCTAATTCTGTTTTTTTCATTCAAATTCTGTTCTGTACATTCTAATTCCGTTGTTTTCATTCAAACTCTGTTCTGTACATTCTAATTCCGTTGTTTTCATTCAAATTCCGTTGTTTTCATTCAAATTCCGTTGTTTTCATTCAAACTCTGTTCTGTTCATTCTAATTCCGTTGTTTTGATTCAAACTCTGTTCTGTACATTCTAATTCCGTTGTTTTCATTCAAACTCTGTTCTGTACATTCTAATTCCGTTGTTTTCATTCAAACTCTGTTCTGTACATTCTAATTCCTTTGATATCATTCAAACTCTGTTCTGTACATTCTAATTCTGTTGTTTTCATTCAAATTCTGTTCTGTACATTCTAATTCCGTTGTTTTCATTCAAATTCCATTGTTTTGATTCAAATTCAGTTCTGTTCATTCTAATTCTGTTGTTTTGATTCAAATTCCATTGTTTTTCCATTGAACTGAATTTGAATCAAAACAATGGTATTTGAATGAAAACAACAGAATAAGAATGAAAACAATGGACTATTAACACATTCTAATTCCGTTGTTGTCATTCAAACTCTGTTCTGTACATTCTAATTCCGTTGTTTTCATTCAAACTCTGTTCTGTACATTTCTATTCTGTTGTTTTGATTCAAATTCCATTGTTTTTATTCAAACTCTGTTTTGTACATTCTACTTCCGTTTTTCATTCAAACTCTGTTCTGTATATTCTAATTCTGTTGTTTTCATTCAAAGTCTGTTCTGTACATTCTAATTCCGTTGTTTTCATTCAAACTCTGTTCTGTACATTCTAATTCCGTTGTTTTCATTCAAACTCTATTCTGTACATTCAAATTCTGTTGTTTACATTCAAACTCTGTTCTGTACATTCTAATTCCGTTGTTTTCATTCAAACTCTGTTCTGTACATTCTAATTCCGTTTTTTTCATTCAAACTCTGTTCTGTACATTTCTATTCTGTTGTTTTGATTCAAATTACATTGTTTTCTTTCAAATTCTGTTCTCTACATTCTAATTCCGTTGTTTTCATTCAAACTGTCATGGTCCCTGTGCCTCACCAGCTGATTCTGTATTAGGCAACATGTTTTCTCTCTCTCTCTCTCTCTCCTGCCGGGGCGATGCTCATTATGGGCTCCCGCCCCTGGCCCACGCACCTGCTGCCGATCGGGATAATCACAAGGCCGATTTAAGACAGCAGCACTGTGTCACTCGTCGCTGGATCGTTGAGTTATCAGCGTCAGTCGCTCAGTAGATTGTAAATAAGGATCTGTGAGTTCGTTCCGTCTGTTCGCCTCTAACTATAATCTCTGTGTACAGATCTATCCCGGACCTTTCCCTGCCTGCCTGTCATCCAGTGGACGAGTGAGTGGATGGTGTTTCCCCAGTGTGGGGAGTGAAGAGAGAGAGCCTTTGGAGGACGTCAGATTCCCGTCTTTTCCCTCACATACCCCGGAACCCTGGACCCCCCTCCCCTCCCTCCAGCACTTTGTAAATAGCATCACCTGGTGTCGTTGTGTAAATAAAATCTGTAAATCCTGTAAGGAGTCCCGGTCTGCGCCTGAGTCCGTTAACTGAAACCTGACACAAACTCTTTTCTGTATATTCTAATCAGTTGTTTTCATTCAAAGTCTGTTCTGTACATTCTAATTCCGTTGTTTTCATTCAAACTCTGTTCTGTATATTCTAATTCCCTTGTTTTCATTCAAACTCTGTTCTGTACATTCTAATTCCGTTGTTTTCATTCAAACTCTGTTCTGTACATTCTAATTCTGTTTTTTTCATTCAAATTCTGTTCTGTACATTCTAATTCCGTTGTTTTCATTCAAATTCTGTTCTGTACATTCTAATTCCGTTGTTTTCATTCAAACTCTGTTCTGTACATTCTAATTCCGTTGTTTTCATTCAAACTCTGTTCTGTACATTCTAAATCCGTTGTTTTCATTCAAACTCTGTTCTGTACATTCTAATTCCGTTGTTTTCATTCAAACTCTGTTCTGTACATTTCAATTCAGTTTTTTTTATTCTAATTCCATTGTTTTCATTAAAAACTCTGTTCTGTACATTCTAATTCCGTTGTTTTCATTCAAACTCTGTTCTGTACATTCTAATTCCATTGTTTTCATTCAAACTCTGTTCTGTACATTCTAATTCCGTTGTTTTCATTCAAACTCTGTTCTGTACATTCTAATTCTGTTGTTTTCATTCAAACTCTGTTCTGTACATTCTAATTCCGTTGTTTTCATTCAAACTCTTGTTAAGGTTCAAAATATTGGGGATGGACACCAGAGCAAAAACCCACAATAATAATACTGGTCCGGCCGGGTTGAGTCAAACGATGATTTAATGATCACACACGTGGGAGATGGACACTGTATGCAGACAGTCTCAGATCTCGTCTCAAAAAACACATCACCATAGTTTCATGAAATCAGGGTATTAGAACGCCCCTTCATGCGTAGTGACAGGTGTAATACAATCAATGTTGACAATTTTATTTAACACAAAGAATAACATTGTCTCCTTCCCGAGGGCAGACGCTGACTGCCCCCGTCTCCTGGAACCGTCTGTACCCTGCTAAGACACAACATGGCAGCTACAAGGACTCTCTCATTTATTAAGACCATCAGTGTGTATTGCTCTAAATCAAGTATATAATATTAACTGAATATTGCTGGATCAGCTATTTCTACTTAAAACATATTAAAACATGACTAAGCACAAAATCACCAAGAATAACATCTTATAAGTGCTGTGTAAGCGCGTGCGGCCTTCCAAGCTCAAAGCCTTTGCCCTCCATAGATCAGCCAGACTCGCGCTGGCTGTAGCTTTTAACCTTTAATTAACTTGAGCACAACTCTAGAATAAGCAACGAACTGCAATGTGTATGGAATGATCATGGTTACATCTGCAATGGAAAATCATGTTATTATTCTGGTACCTGTAAGGAAAAGATCAAACTAAAGTTATAACAATCACTGTAATGCAAAGGATAATGTAAGGTCAATTTATGTTTAATGCAAAGCTGGTTATATACTTCTGATGAACCTTTTTCCACCATGCTGGTTCCTTGGGAGTGAGCTTTGCATTTTATAATACTCACCTCCTCTGGGTCAGCCAAGGCCTTTTCCAGTTCCTCCATTTCATGTTTGTGGGAAATAGGTGCATTGGTTGCTGTTCTGAATCCTGCTCTTTTCCACTGAGGCAGCTCCACATGCGCTGCTCCAAATGCATATGCCGAGTCGGTGTAGATGTTCACTCTCCTATTCTTGGCTAATCTCAAAGCTCGAGCAAGGGCTATCACTTCAGCTCTCTGGGCCGACTGCTTTCCCTCAATCCTTCCTGACTCTCTGACCTGATAATCTCCTTCTACTCTGCAAACCACCGCGTACCCTGCTTTCAGTCCTCCTTCGTCTCGGTGGCAACATCCATCGGTGAACCAGTCCTCAGCTCCCGGTATGGGTTCGGCCTTCAGGTCCTCTCTAATCTTTTCCTCAATCTGTGCTCTTTTGGCGCAGTCATGTGGTTCCCCTACTCCCATTAAATCTGCCATGTTAATTCCTTCATGTGTGAATGTCAAATTTTGGGGCCTCTAAGACTTTGCTCAGTCTCTGTTGTGCCCGTGGTGACATACAAAATGCTTGTGAATTCACGTATGCCACTATGCTATGTGTAGTAAGTATTTTTAGTGGGTGTTCTCTCACTACATGTGCTGTTTTTTGGATAATTCTAGCGACCCCTGCTGCATGTTGTGTGCATGTAGGATGCTTTGCTTCTGTTGGATGTAGTTTTACACTAACATACATGAGCACCTCTCTACCCCCCCTTTTTTCTGAAACAACACTCCATTTACAATTGAGTGTGTTTCAGAAACATCCAATTAGAATGGCTCATCATAATTGGGTGTGGCTAAATCTGAGGCCCTTGACAAATCCTGTTTTACCCTAATAAATGCGGCTTCAGCTTCAGGCGTCCAAGGCAGCTCAGCCTTAAGGTTTCGAACGCCAACTTGCTTCATTAGGCCCCTTAAAGGGGCAGTTTTGCCTGCATAATCCGGAATGAACTGCCTGCTGTAACCTGTTAAACCAAGAAAAGAAAGCATTTCTCTCACAGTTCGCGGTTTTGGGTGTGTCAGAATTTGGTCTCTGTGTGTGTTCATCAAACCCACTGATTTGTGTGTGATTACCCGGCCCAAAAAGGTCACTTCAGGGCAAACTAACTGCAGCTTGTCTTTACTTACTTTAAAGCCGCACTCCGCCAACCTATTCAACACAACGAACGACGCCGCTGTACAATCCGCTGCTGACGGGGCTGCAATGAGAAGATCATCAACATATTGTATTAATGTACAATCATCAGGCAAATTACATGACGACAGGGCGTCGTTGAGCACCTGATTAAAATGCCTGGAGAAAGTGCAAAGCCTTGTGTCAACCGTGTGTATCTGAGTTGTTGGCCTCTGTATGTGAATGAAAAAATGTCTCTGAGTGACTCATGCAGAGGAAGACAAAAGAATGCATTTGCCAGGTCAATGCACGTGAACCACTTTTGGCCACATGTGATAGCTGATAAAGCTGTGTATGGATTTGGTACTGGTGCAGTGGTGGAGAGTAATATTTCATTAATGGCTCTCAAGTCATGTGCCATGTGGTATCTTCCTGTTCCATGTTTCTCCACTGGTAGAATTGTTGTGTTCCACAGTGAGGGAGAGGGCTCTAACACCCCGGCCCTTAACAGGCCTTCTATTGTTTCTGTAATTCCTTCCTCTGCTTCAGGTTTGTGTTTATACTGTGGTCTATTGATTGGTGTGTGTGACTTGAGCTGGAACAAAACAGGAGGACACTTAGCTAGGCCAACGTCCGTGGGCCCTTTTGACCATAGACTGTCGGGCAGATTTGACAGTCCAGCAACTGCGTGAGGATGATCTACTCTCTCCTCACCATGTGTTTTTGAAATTTCTTTATGTTCCAAGATCACTGTATCATCACAGGCACAAGTTATGCGATAGGTTTTACAATTTCGAGCATAAGATAAGTTAGGAATTTGGGTTCTTTGCCACCCTGTGTCGTCCAGTGCTCGCCTGACCATCGGACCTAGATCACCTGCACCATGACCTTGGTGGATCGCCAATGTAATGTGAGGGGTTGAATTTTCTTCCACATTGTACCAAAGCAGTTGTTCATCAGTTAATTTCACAGCCGCGGCTACACCTGTCATGGTTGGCTGTGTGGCAGGCGTGCAAGCAGGAGTGGTGGATCCAAAATGCAGGACTCAGACACAGAAGTTCAACTTAAAGCGCAGCTTTATTGCTGGAAACCCTCTTACTAACTAAAGGCATCAAAAGACAAACAAAAACGCTGGTGGACTAAAACACTGAAGCAGAAAACACTGAACTGGAACTGGAACTGGAAACAAAACACTGGTAACACGGAGGCAAAACACACACAGCTTGTTGAGGGTACGACGCCACACTGACACAGAGAAACACAGGGTCTAAATACACTGGGAAGTAATGAGGAGAATGAGACACAGAAGGAGAGCACAGCTGGGGGAAATTAGAACTGACGAGACAAGCAAGGCAGGACACATTCACATAAGTCACGGACCTGACACCTGACGGACCGGACTTGACACAGTGGAGACAGCAACTAAGAAACACAGAGACATAAACCATAAGGCAGAGGACTCTAAGAACCGAGAGGCACAGAGGGGAACTCAAACATGCAGACACAGACTTACACAGAACAGAGGGGACATAGAGAAACATGAAGGGCAAGGGATCGAAACTAGAAACTCACACCAAGTACAATAATACAAAAATCACAAAGAACTAAAACGCTGGGTCAGGAGACCCAGGACCCTGACAACACCTTCTGGTCCGATGTAGATGTCATGTGTTTGCACATTCAGAATCAGAATCAGAATCAGAATACTTTATTGATCCCTGGGGGAAATTATTTTTTTGTTACAGTGCTCCATTTTAAACCAACATTAAGACAAGACAGACAATACGCTAACTAAGAATAGTACAATATATACATATATATACATACATACATACATAAGTCACTTATAAATAAATATTTGGAAAAGAAACGTGTAGTTGTAGCAGCAAACAGTGTGTTAAGTGGATGCGTTGTACAGGGAGATGGCCACAGGCAGGAATGATTTCCTGTGTCGTTCAGTGGTGCTTTTCGGTAATCTCAGTCTCTCACTGAACGAGCTCCTGTGACTGACCAACATGTCATGGAGTGGGTGGGAGGTGTTATCCAACATTGTCTTTATCTTGGACAGCATCCGCCTCTCCGACACCACCTTGAGGGAGTCCAGCTCCATCCCCACAACATTGCTGGCCTTACGGATCAGTTTATTAAGTCTGTTGGCATCTGCGACCCTCAGCCTGCTCCCCCAGCATGCAACAGCATAGAGGATCGCACTGGCCACCACAGACTCATAGAAAATCCTCAGCATTTTCTGGCAGATGTTGAAGGACCTCAGTCGCCTCAAAAAATAGAGACGACTCTGGCCCTTCCTGTAAAGTGCTGTGGTGTTTTTAGCCCAGTCCAGTTTATTGTCAATGTGTACTCCAAGGTATTTATAGTCCTCCACAATGTCAACACTGATCCCCTGGATTGAAACAGGGGTCAAGTGTTTCCTGGTCTTCCTGAAGTCCACGATCAGTTCCTTGGTCTTTGCCACGTTGAGCTGCAGATGATTCTGCTCACACCACGTGACAAAGGAGTTGACCACAGCCCGGTACTCTGTCTCATCATCCCTGCTGATGCATCCAACCACCGCAGAGTCATCAGAAAACTTCTGAAGATGGCAGGTCTCTGTGCAGTGGCTGAAGTCTGTGGTGTAGAGGGTGAAGAGGAAGGGGGAGAGGACAGTCCCCTGTGGTGCCCCTGTGTTGCTAATCACCTTGTCAGACACACACTGTGGGAGACGTACATATTGTGGTCTTCCTGTCAGGTAATCAACAATCCAGGACACCAGAGAAGCATCCACCTGCATCGCTGCTAACTTATCACCCAGGAGGGTCGGCCTGATGGTGTTGAAAGCACTGGAAAAGTCAAAAAACATGACCCTCACAGTGCTCGCCGGCTGGTCCAGATGGGTGTAGACACGATTGAGCAGGTAGATGATGGCGTCCTCTGTTCCGAGACGAGGCTGATAAGCGAACTGAAGGGGATCCAGATGTGGTCTTACTATGGGTCGCAGCTGGTCCAGGATGAGCCTTTCCAGGGTCTTCACGTCTGACCCTCAAGATCAGACTGAAATAATTCACGATAGGTGTCGTCACTATCTTTATCATAAAACAGATTGACTTGGTAGGGTTCGCGCGGAGGGAGGTAAACTGCCAAGCTCATTATCAAGGGTCTCCACAACTGAAATTGCCTCAGAACATCCTCTTTCACTACTCTCCCCCAGTACATGTCGGCTTTTGCTCTCTCACAGTCTTGAAGCAGATATTGAGTCTTTGAATTTGTTCCCAGGCAGGGGAAATGCTGGCCCCCTGGCAAAGTCACAGATAATCCATCTGCTGAACATGTGATTGTAGCGCCCAACTTCACGAGCAGGTCCCTGCCCATGAGATTTACTGGCGCTTGAGATGACACCACATAGTTGTGTTTCAAAGTCTGCTTGCCCAGCTTTGTCAAAGCTGGGTCAGTCACTGGCAGAGTGATTGGGATCCCGGAAAAACACACCACGTTCACTGTGTGGCAGGACAACTTTGCACTGTCTGGTGCTGCTCTCAAGGTTGAATAGGTTGCTCCAGTGTCCACTAAGAAGGGCAATTCTGTCCCTTCTACAGTCATTGACAGCATGGGATCTGCCATTTCCATGCTGTTTGGTCCCTCCGGGTCCCTTCAGTACTGGTCCTCCCTCCAGTCAGACACTGGATACTGCGCGGCTGGTGCTGCACTCGGGTTTGGGGCCTGATATGCTCCCCTATAGCCATCTCTTGCTCTTGGAGCTCCACGTGCCTGGGATTGGTAGCCTCTTCTTTGATTGTTCTGACGACGTTCTGGGCAATTTCTGCTCCAATGACCCTCTGCTCCACACCTCCAACAGACATTCCAAGGCACACTGCTGAGATTCCCCGTGTTACGAGCTCTTAGTACTCCCTCCGCTGAGCCACCACGCCCTCTGTACGATCCACCGGTTCCCCAATTCCCTGTGGGTTGGTTCTGCCTTGGTGCATTGGCGGGCCATCCGTCATTAGTGCAGGGACCCGGGCCACTATCTGGCCATTCAGGCCCAGGACCAGGCTGGGTCGCAACTATCATTTTTTCTGTTTTTTCTTTTTCCTCTTTTTTCTTTTCGCAGGCTTTGTTTCTGGCCTCCGCCAACTGTAGTTTGAGCAGAGACGCTTGTGCCTCCCCCAACTCTTTTTTTCTGCTTGTTCGCCCTGTCCTGCTCCAGCTGTAAACGATGTGAGACGTGTCTTTCCCACTGCACCGAATCTGCTACGGCAAAATCTGGATTTTTCTGTAGATCTTCTATGACCTGGTTTGGCAGCCCTGCCAGCACCGCTGAGCGAAACCATGCCCGATGCTCACCTTCCCTACTCCCACTCAGGGACTGACATTTAACTGTCATAGGCCCTTCATTATGAAACACCAGTGGTACCCTGGTGTATTCAACATCAGCTACTCCTCCTACAACCACTGCAGTCTGTCCATTTGGGCCCTGAACTTGTCCTCCCCTAAGGGTCATTACAGGCATGACATGTTGTCATCCTACAGCATTAGATGTTAATGTGGCCCAAGGAAGTATCTCTGCTGTGTGATACTTGTTAGCATCTCCTGGTTTTGGAATCCAGTTCTTCATTTGGTCTTCCAGCTTCTTATTTTGCTTTTTCCGTTGTTTCAAAGCCTCCACTATGCTCTCCATATCTTCTGTTTCAGCTGTGTCATCCTCCTCCATCCAGGAAGATGCTCCGTTCCACAAGAACATCCACTTGCAACACTTTGCATGAGTTTGCTGTATTTTCTTGATTCAGGAACTCTGAACATTCCGGAATTCCGAACATGTTCGGAATTCCGGAATGTTCGGAATTCCGGAATGTACCAAGGTTCCGGAATGTTCGGAATTCCGGAATGCACCAAGGTTCCGGAATGTTCAGAGTTCCGGAATGCACCAAGGTTCCGGAATGCACAAAGGTTCCGGAATGTTCAGAGTTCCGGAATGTTCAGAGTTCCGGAATGCACCAAGGTTCCGGAATGTTCGGAATTCCGGAATGTTCAGAGTTCCGGAATGCACCAAGGTTCCGGAATGTTCACAGTTCCGGAATGTTCAGAGTTCCGGAATGCACAAAGGTTCCGGAATGCACAAAGGTTCCGGAATGTTCGGAATTCCGGAATGTTCAGAGTTCCGGAATGCACCAAGGTTCCGGAATGCACAAAGGTTCCGGAATGTTCGGAATTCCGGAATGTTCAGAGTTCCGGAATGTTCAGAGTTCCGGAATGCACCAAGGTTCCGGAATGTTCGGAATTCCGGAATGTTCAGAGTTCCGGAATGCACCAAGGTTCCGGAATGTTCGGAATTCCGGAATGTTCAGAGTTCCGGAATGTTCAGAGTTCCGGAATGCACCAAGGTTCCGGAATGCACAAAGGTTCCGGAATGTTCGGAATTCCAGAATGTTCGGAATTCCGGAATGTTCAGAGTTCCGGAATGTTCGGAATTCCGGAATGTACCAAGGTTCCGGAATGTTCGGAATTCCGGAATGTTCGGAATTCCGGAATGTACCAAGGTTCCGGAATGTTCGGAATTCCGGAATGTACCAAGGTTCCGGAATGCACCAAGGTTCCGGAATGTTCGGAATTCCGGAATGTTCAGAGTTCCGGAATGCACCAAGGTTCCGGAATGCACAAAGGTTCCGGAATGTTCGGAATTCCGGAATGTACCAAGGTTCCGGAATGTTCAGAGTTCCGGAATGCACCAAGGTTCCGGAATGTTCGGAATTCCGGAATGCACCAAGGTTCCGGAATGTTCAGAGTTCCGGAATGCACCAAGGTTCCGGAATGTTCGGAATTCCGGAATGTACCAAGGTTCCGGAATGCACCAAGGTTCCGGAATGCACAAAGGTTCCGGAATGTTCGGAATTCCGGAATGTTCAGAGTTCCGGAATGCACCAACGTTCCGGAATGTTCGGAATTCCGGAATGTTCAGAGTTCCGGAATGTTCAGAGTTCCGGAATGCACCAAGGTTCCGGAATGCACAAAGGTTCCGGAATGTTCGGAATTCCAGAATGTTCAGAGTTCCGGAATGTTCGGAATTCCGGAATGTACCAAGGTTCCGGAATGTTCGGAATTCCGGAATGTTCGGAATTCCGGAATGTACCAAGGTTCCGGAATGTTCGGAATTCCGGAATGTACCAAGGTTCCGGAATGCACCAAGGTTCCGGAATGTTCGGAATTCCGGAATGTTCAGAGTTCCGGAATGCACCAAGGTTCCGGAATGTTCGGAATTCTGGAATGTACCAAGGTTCTGGAATGTTCAGAGTTCCGGAATGTTCAGAGTTCCGGAATGCACCAAGGTTCTGGAATGTTCGGAGTTCCGGAATGTACCAAGGTTCCCACCAGGCGTGTGAAAGAAAGAAGAAAAGAAGAAAAAACCCGGACCGGGCCGCCTGGCCACCCTTTGTGCGGGTGTCCGTTCCCCAGGCTCCGAAAGCCTTGCCAGCCCTTGTGATCGGGTGGCACCGCCCACCAGGCGTGTGAAAGAAAGAAGAAAAGAAGAAAAAACCCGGACCGGGCCGCCTGGCCACCCTTTGTGCGGGTGTCCGCTCCCCAGGCTCCGAAAGCCTTGCCAGCCCTTGTGATCGGGTGGCACCGCCCACCAGGCGTGTGAAAGAAAGAAGAAAAGAAGAAAAAACCCGGACCGGGCCGCCTGGCCACCCTTTGTGCGGGTGTCCGCTCCCCAGGCTCCGAAAGCCTTGCCAGCCCTTGTGATCGGGTGGCACCGCCCACCAGGCGTGTGAAAGAAAGAAGAAAAGAAGAAAAAACCCGGACCGGGCCGCCTGGCCACCCTTTGTGCGGGTGTCCGCTCCCCAGGCTCCGAAAGCCTTGCCAGCCCTTGTGATCGGGTGGCACCGCCCACCAGGCGTGTGAAAGAAAGAAGAAAAGAAGAAAAAACCCGGACCGGGCCTCCTGGCCACCCTTTGTGCGGGTGTCCGCTCCCCAGGCTCCGAAAGCCTTGCCAGCCCTTGTGATGGGGTGGCACCGCCCACCAGGCGTGTGAAAGAAAGAAGAAAAGAAGAAAAAACCCGGACCGGGCCGCCTGGCCACCCTTTGTGAGGGTGTCCGCTCCCCAGGCTACGAAAGCCTTGCCAGCCCTTGTGATCGGGTGGCACCGCCCACCAGGCGTGTGAAAGAAAGAAGAAAAGAAGAAAAAACCCGGACCGGGCCGCCTGGCCACCCTTTGTGCGGGTGTCCGCTCCCCAGGCTCCGAAAGCCTTGCCAGCCCTTGTGATCGGGTGGCACCGCCCACCAGGCGTGTGAAAGAAAGAAGGAAAGAAGAAAAAACCCGGACCGGGCCGCCTGGCCACCCTTTGTGCGGGTGTCCGCTCCCCAGGCTCCGAAAGCCTTGCCAGCCCTTGTGATCGGGTGGCACCGCCCACCAGGCGTGTGAAAGAAAGAAGGAAAGAAGAAAAAACCCGGACCGGGCCGCCTGGCCACCCTTTGTGCGGGTGTCCGCTCCCCAGGCTCCGAAAGCCTTGCCAGCCCTTGTGATCGGGTGGCACCGCCCACCAGGCGTGTGAAAGAAAGAAGAAAAGAAGAAAAAACCCGGACCGGGCCGCCTGGCCACCCTTTGTGAGGGTGTCCGCTCCCCAGGCTACGAAAGCCTTGCCAGCCCTTGTGATCGGGTGGCACCGCCCACCAGGCATGTGAAAGAAAGAAGAAAAGAAGAAAAAACCCGGACCGGGCCGCCTGGCCACCCTTTGTGCGGGTGTCCGCTCCCCAGGCTCCGAAAGCCTTGCCAGCCCTTGTGATCGGGTGGCACCGCCCACCAGGCGTGTGAAAGAAAGAAGGAAAGAAGAAAAAACCCGGACCGGGCCGCCTGGCCACCCTTTGTGCGGGTGTCCTCTCCCCAGGCTACGAAAGCCTTGCCAGCCCTTGTGATCGGGTGGCACCGCCCACCAGGCGTGTGAAAGAAAGAAGAAAAGAAGAAAAAACCCGGACCGGGCCGCCTGGCCACCCTTTGTGCGGGTGTCCGCTCCCCAGGCTCCGAAAGCCTTGCCAGCCCTTGTGATCGGGTGGCACCGCCCACCAGGCGTGTGAAAGAAAGAAGAAAAGAAGAAAAAACCCGGACCGGGCCGCCTGGCCACCCTTTGTGCGGGTGTCCGCTCCCCAGGCTCCGAAAGCCTTGCCAGCCCTTGTGATCGGGTGGCACCGCCCACCAGGCGTGTGAAAGAAAGAAGGAAAGAAGAAAAAACCCGGACCGGGCCGCCTGGCCACCCTTTGTGAGGGTGTCCGCTCCCCAGGCTCCGAAAGCCTTGCCAGCCCTTGTGATGGGGTGGCACCGCCCACCAGGCGTGTGAAAGAAAGAAGAAAAGAAGAAAAAACCCGGACCGGGCCGCCTGGCCACCCTTTGTGAGGGTGTCCGCTCCCCAGGCTCCGAAAGCCTTGCCAGCCCTTGTGATGGGGTGGCACCGCCCACCAGGCATGTGAAAGAAAGAAGAAAAGAAGAAAAAACCCGGACCGGGCCGCCTGGCCACCCTTTGTGCGGGTGTCCGCTCCCCAGGCTCCGAAAGCCTTGCCAGCCCTTGTGATCGGGTGGCACCGCCCACCAGGCGTGTGAAAGAAAGAAGAAAAAACCCGGACCGGGCCGCCTGGCCACCCTTTGTGAGGGTGTCCGCTCCCCAGGCTCCGAAAGCCTTGCCAGCCCTTGTGATCGGGTGGCACCGCCCACCAGGCGTGTGAAAGAAAGAAGAAAAAACCCGGACCGGGCCGCCTGGCCACCCTTTGTGAGGGTGTCCGCTCCCCAGGCTCCGAAAGCCTTGCCAGCCCTTGTGATCGGGTGGCACCGCCCACCAGGCGTGTGAAAGAAAGAAGAAAAAACCCGGACCGGGCCGCCTGGCCACCCTTTGTGAGGGTGTCCGCTCCCCAGGCTCCGAAAGCCTTGCCAGCCCTTGTGATCGGGTGGCACCGCCCACCAGGCGTGTGAAAGAAAGAAGAAGAGAAGAAAAAACCCGGACCGGGCCGCCTGGCCACCCTTTGTGCGGGTGTCCGCTCCCCAGGCTCCGAAAGCCTTGCCAGCCCTTGTGATCGGGTGGCACCGCCCACCAGGCGTGTGAAAGAAAGAAGAAAAGAAGAAAAAACCCGGACCGGGCCGCCTGGCCACCCTTTGTGAGGGTGTCCGCTCCCCAGGCTACGAAAGCCTTGCCAGCCCTTGTGATTGGGTGGCACCGCCCACCAGGCGTGTGAAAGAAAGAAGAAAAGAAGAAAAAACCCGGACCGGGCCGCCTGGCCACCCTTTGTGCGGGTGTCCGCTCCCCAGGCTCCGAAAGCCTTGCCAGCCCTTGTGATCGGGTGGCACCGCCCACCAGGCGTGTGAAAGAAAGAAGGAAAGAAGAAAAAACCCGGACCGGGCCGCCTGGCCACCCTTTGTGCGGGTGTCCTCTCCCCAGGCTACGAAAGCCTTGCCAGCCCTTGTGATCGGGTGGCACCGCCCACCAGGCGTGTGAAAGAAAGAAGAAAAGAAGAAAAAACCCGGACCGGGCCGCCTGGCCACCCTTTGTGCGGGTGTCCGCTCCCCAGGCTCCGAAAGCCTTGCCAGCCCTTGTGATCAGGTGGCACCGCCCACCAGGCGTGTGAAAGAAAGAAGAAAAGAAGAAAAAACCCGGACCGGGCCGCCTGGCCACCCTTTGTGCGGGTGTCCGCTCCCCAGGCTCCGAAAGCCTTGCCAGCCCTTGTGATCGGGTGGCACCGCCCACCAGGCGTGTGAAAGAAAGAAGAAAAGAAGAAAAAACCCGGACCGGGCCGCCTGGCCACCCTTTGTGAGGGTGTCCGCTCCCCAGGCTCCGAAAGCCTTGCCAGCCCTTGTGATCGGGTGGCACCGCCCACCAGGCGTGTGAAAGAAAGAAGAAAAGAAGAAAAAACCCGGACCGGGCCGCCTGGCCACCCTTTGTGAGGGTGTCCGCTCCCCAGGCTCCGAAAGCCTTGCCAGCCCTTGTGATGGGGTGGCACCGCCCACCAGGCGTGTGAAAGAAAGAAGAAAAGAAGAAAAAACCCGGACCGGGCCGCCTGGCCACCCTTTGTGAGGGTGTCCGCTCCCCAGGCTCCGAAAGCCTTGCCAGCCCTTGTGATGGGGTGGCACCGCCCACCAGGCGTGTGAAAGAAAGAAGAAAAGAAGAAAAAACCCGGACCGGGCCGCCTGGCCACCCTTTGTGCGGGTGTCCGCTCCCCAGGCTCCGAAAGCCTTGCCAGCCCTTGTGATCGGGTGGCACCGCCCACCAGGCGTGTGAAAGAAAGAAGAAAAGAAGAAAAAACCCGGACCGGGCCGCCTGGCCACCCTTTGTGCGGGTGTCCGCTCCCCAGGCTCCGAAAGCCTTGCCAGCCCTTGTGATCGGGTGGCACCGCCCACCAGGCGTGTGAAAGAAAGAAGAAAAGAAGAAAAAACCCGGACCGGGCCGCCTGGCCACCCTTTGTGTGGGTGTCCGCTCCCCAGGCTCCGAAAGCCTTGCCAGCCCTTGTGATCGGGTGGCACCGCCCACCAGGCGTGTGAAAGAAAGAAGAAAAGAAGAAAAAACCCGGACCGGGCCGCCTGGCCACCCTTTGTGAGGGTGTCCGCTCCCCAGGCTACGAAAGCCTTGCCAGCCCTTGTGATGGGGTGGCACCGCCCACCAGGCGTGTGAAAGAAAGAAGAAAAGAAGAAAAAACCCGGACCGGGCCGCCTGGCCACCCTTTGTGCGGGTGTCCGCTCCCCAGGCTCCGAAAGCCTTGCCAGCCCTTGTGATCGGGTGGCACCGCCCACCAGGCGTGTGAAAGAAAGAAGGAAAGAAGAAAAAACCCGGACCGGGCCGCCTGGCCACCCTTTGTGCGGGTGTCCTCTCCCCAGGCTACGAAAGCCTTGCCAGCCCTTGTGATCGGGTGGCACCGCCCACCAGGCGTGTGAAAGAAAGAAGAAAAGAAGAAAAAACCCGGACCGGGCCGCCTGGCCACCCTTTGTGCGGGTGTCCGCTCCCCAGGCTCCGAAAGCCTTGCCAGCCCTTGTGATCAGGTGGCACCGCCCACCAGGCGTGTGAAAGAAAGAAGAAAAGAAGAAAAAACCCGGACCGGGCCGCCTGGCCACCCTTTGTGCGGGTGTCCGCTCCCCAGGCTCCGAAAGCCTTGCCAGCCCTTGTGATCGGGTGGCACCGCCCACCAGGCGTGTGAAAGAAAGAAGAAAAGAAGAAAAAACCCGGACCGGGCCGCCTGGCCACCCTTTGTGAGGGTGTCCGCTCCCCAGGCTCCGAAAGCCTTGCCAGCCCTTGTGATCGGGTGGCACCGCCCACCAGGCGTGTGAAAGAAAGAAGAAAAGAAGAAAAAACCCGGACCGGGCCGCCTGGCCACCCTTTGTGAGGGTGTCCGCTCCCCAGGCTCCGAAAGCCTTGCCAGCCCTTGTGATGGGGTGGCACCGCCCACCAGGCGTGTGAAAGAAAGAAGAAAAGAAGAAAAAACCCGGACCGGGCCGCCTGGCCACCCTTTGTGAGGGTGTCCGCTCCCCAGGCTCCGAAAGCCTTGCCAGCCCTTGTGATGGGGTGGCACCGCCCACCAGGCGTGTGAAAGAAAGAAGAAAAGAAGAAAAAACCCGGACCGGGCCGCCTGGCCACCCTTTGTGCGGGTGTCCGCTCCCCAGGCTCCGAAAGCCTTGCCAGCCCTTGTGATCGGGTGGCACCGCCCACCAGGCGTGTGAAAGAAAGAAGAAAAGAAGAAAAAACCCGGACCGGGCCGCCTGGCCACCCTTTGTGCGGGTGTCCGCTCCCCAGGCTCCGAAAGCCTTGCCAGCCCTTGTGATCGGGTGGCACCGCCCACCAGGCGTGTGAAAGAAAGAAGAAAAGAAGAAAAAACCCGGACCGGGCCGCCTGGCCACCCTTTGTGTGGGTGTCCGCTCCCCAGGCTCCGAAAGCCTTGCCAGCCCTTGTGATCGGGTGGCACCGCCCACCAGGCGTGTGAAAGAAAGAAGAAAAGAAGAAAAAACCCGGACCGGGCCGCCTGGCCACCCTTTGTGAGGGTGTCCGCTCCCCAGGCTCCGAAAGCCTTGCCAGCCCTTGTGATGGGGTGGCACCGCCCACCAGGCGTGTGAAAGAAAGAAGAAAAGAAGAAAAAACCCGGACCGGGCCGCCTGGCCACCCTTTGTGAGGGTGTCCGCTCCCCAGGCTCCGAAAGCCTTGCCAGCCCTTGTGATGGGGTGGCACCGCCCACCAGGCGTGTGAAAGAAAGAAGAAAAGAAGAAAAAACCCGGACCGGGCCGCCTGGCCACCCTTTGTGCGGGTGTCCGCTCCCCAGGCTCCGAAAGCCTTGCCAGCCCTTGTGATCGGGTGGCACCGCCCACCAGGCGTGTGAAAGAAAGAAGAAAAGAAGAAAAAACCCGGACCGGGCCGCCTGGCCACCCTTTGTGCGGGTGTCCGCTCCCCAGGCTCCGAAAGCCTTGCCAGCCCTTGTGATCGGGTGGCACCGCCCACCAGGCGTGTGAAAGAAAGAAGGAAAGAAGAAAAAACCCGGACCGGGCCGCCTGGCCACCCTTTGTGAGGGTGTCCGCTCCCCAGGCTCTGAAAGCCTTGCCAGCCCTTGTGATCGGGTGGCACCGCCCACCAGGCGTGTGAAAGAAAGAAGAAAAGAAGAAAAAACCCGGACCGGGTCGCCTGGCCACCCTTTGTGCGGGTGTCCGCTCCCCAGGCTCCGAAAGCCTTGCCAGCCCTTGTGATCGGGTGGCACCGCCCACCAGGCGTGTGAAAGAAAGAAGAAAAAACCCGGACCGGGCCGCCTGGCCACCCTTTGTGAGGGTGTCCGCTCCCCAGGCTCCGAAAGCCTTGCCAGCCCTTGTGATCGGGTGGCACCGCCCACCAGGCGTGTGAAAGAAAGAAGAGAAGAAGAAAAAACCCGGACCGGGCCGCCTGGCCGCCCTTTGTGCGGGCGTCCGCTCCCCAGGCTCCGAAAGCCTTGCCAGCCCTTGTGATCGGGTGGCACCGCCCACCAGGCGTGTGAAAGAAAGAAGCGAAGAAGAAAAAACCCGGACCGGGCCGCCTGGCCGCCCTTTGTGCGGGTGTCCGCTCCCCAGGCTCCGAAAGCCTTGCCAGCCCTTGTGATCGGGTGGCACCGCCCACCAGGCGTGTGAAAGAAAGAAGAAAAGAAGAAAAAACCCGGACCGGGCCGCCTGGCCGCCCTTTGTGCGGGTGTCCGCTCCCCAGGCTCCGAAAGCCTTGCCAGCCCTTGTGATCGGGTGGCACCGCCCACCAGGCGTGTGAAAGAAAGAAGAAAAGAAGAAAAAACCCGGACCGGGCCGCCTGGCCACCCTTTGTGAGGGTGTCCGCTCCCCAGGCTACGAAAGCCTTGCCAGCCCTTGTGATCGGGTGGCACCGCCCACCAGGCGTGTGAAAGAAAGAAGAAAAGAAGAAAAAACCCGGACCGGGCCGCCTGGCCACCCTTTGTGCGGGTGTCCGCTCCCCAGGCTCCGAAAGCCTTGCCAGCCCTTGTGATCGGGTGGCACCGCCCACCAGGCGTGTGAAAGAAAGAAGAAAAGAAGAAAAAACCCGGACCGGGCCGCCTGGCCACCCTTTGTGAGGGTGTCCGCTCCCCAGGCTCCGAAAGCCTTGCCAGCCCTTGTGATGGGGTGGCACCGCCCACCAGGCGTGTGAAAGAAAGAAGAAAAGAAGAAAAAACCCGGACCGGGCCGCCTGGCCACCCTTTGTGAGGGTGTCCGCTCCCCAGGCTCCGAAAGCCTTGCCAGCCCTTGTGATGGGGTGGCACCGCCCACCAGGCGTGTGAAAGAAAGAAGAAAAGAAGAAAAAACCCGGACCGGGCCGCCTGGCCACCCTTTGTGCGGGTGTCCGCTCCCCAGGCTCCGAAAGCCTTGCCAGCCCTTGTGATCGGGTGGCACCGCCCACCAGGCGTGTGAAAGAAAGAAGAAAAGAAGAAAAAACCCGGACCGGGCCGCCTGGCCACCCTTTGTGTGGGTGTCCGCTCCCCAGGCTCCGAAAGCCTTGCCAGCCCTTGTGATCGGGTGGCACCGCCCACCAGGCGTGTGAAAGAAAGAAGAAAAGAAGAAAAAACCCGGACCGGGCCGCCTGGCCACCCTTTGTGAGGGTGTCCGCTCCCCAGGCTCCGAAAGCCTTGCCAGCCCTTGTGATGGGGTGGCACCGCCCACCAGGCGTGTGAAAGAAAGAAGAAAAGAAGAAAAAACCCGGACCGGGCCGCCTGGCCACCCTTTGTGAGGGTGTCCGCTCCCCAGGCTCCGAAAGCCTTGCCAGCCCTTGTGATGGGGTGGCACCGCCCACCAGGCGTGTGAAAGAAAGAAGAAAAGAAGAAAAAACCCGGACCGGGCCGCCTGGCCACCCTTTGTGAGGGTGTCCGCTCCCCAGGCTCCGAAAGCCTTGCCAGCCCTTGTGATGGGGTGGCACCGCCCACCAGGCGTGTGAAAGAAAGAAGAAAAGAAGAAAAAACCCGGACCGGGCCGCCTGGCCACCCTTTGTGCGGGTGTCCGCTCCCCAGGCTCCGAAAGCCTTGCCAGCCCTTGTGATCGGGTGGCACCGCCCACCAGGCGTGTGAAAGAAAGAAGAAAAGAAGAAAAAACCCGGACCGGGCCGCCTGGCCACCCTTTGTGCGGGTGTCCGCTCCCCAGGCTCCGAAAGCCTTGCCAGCCCTTGTGATCGGGTGGCACCGCCCACCAGGCGTGTGAAAGAAAGAAGAAAAGAAGAAAAAACCCGGACCGGGCCGCCTGGCCACCCTTTGTGCGGGTGTCCGCTCCCCAGGCTCCGAAAGCCTTGCCAGCCCTTGTGATCGGGTGGCACCGCCCACCAGGCATGTGAAAGAAAGAAGAAAAGAAGAAAAAACCCGGACCGGGCCGCCTGGCCACCCTTTGTGTGGGTGTCCGCTCCCCAGGCTCCGAAAGCCTTGCCAGCCCTTGTGATCGGGTGGCACCGCCCACCAGGCGTGTGAAAGAAAGAAGAAAAGAAGAAAAAACCCGGACCGGGCCGCCTGGCCACCCTTTGTGAGGGTGTCCGCTCCCCAGGCTCCGAAAGCCTTGCCAGCCCTTGTGATCGGGTGGCACCGCCCACCAGGCGCGTGAAAGAAAGAAGAAAAGAAGAAAAAACCCGGACCGGGCCGCCTGGCCACCCTTTGTGAGGGTGTCCGCTCCCCAGGCTCCGAAAGCCTTGCCAGCCCTTGTGATCGGGTGGCACCGCCCACCAGGCGCGTGAAAGAAAGAAGAAAAGAAGAAAAAACCCGGACCGGGCCGCCTGGCCACCCTTTGTGCGGGTGTCCGCTCCCCAGGCTCCGAAAGCCTTGCCAGCCCTTGTGATGGGGTGGCACCGCCCACCAGGCGTGTGAAAGAAAGAAGAAAAGAAGAAAAAACCCGGACCGGGCCGCCTGGCCACCCTTTGTGCGGGTGTCCGCTCCCCAGGCTCCGAAAGCCTTGCCAGCCCTTGTGATCGGGTGGCACCGCCCACCAGGCGTGTGAAAGAAAGAAGAAAAGAAGAAAAAACCCGGACCGGGCCGCCTGGCCACCCTTTGTGCGGGTGTCCGCTCCCCAGGCTCCGAAAGCCTTGCCAGCCCTTGTGATCGGGTGGCACCGCCCACCAGGCGTGTGAAAGAAAGAAGAAAAAACCCGGACCGGGCCGCCTGGCCACCCTTTGTGAGGGTGTCCGCTCCCCAGGCTCCGAAAGCCTTGCCAGCCCTTGTGATCGGGTGGCACCGCCCACCAGGCGTGTGAAAGAAAGAAGAGAAGAAGAAAAAACCCGGACCGGGCCGCCTGGCCGCCCTTTGTGCGGGCGTCCGCTCCCCAGGCTCCGAAAGCCTTGCCAGCCCTTGTGATCGGGTGGCACCGCCCACCAGGCGTGTGAAAGAAAGAAGCGAAGAAGAAAAAACCCGGACCGGGCCGCCTGGCCGCCCTTTGTGCGGGTGTCCGCTCCCCAGGCTCCGAAAGCCTTGCCAGCCCTTGTGATCGGGTGGCACCGCCCACCAGGCGTGTGAAAGAAAGAAGAAAAGAAGAAAAAACCCGGACCGGGCCGCCTGGCCACCCTTTGTGCGGGTGTCCGCTCCCCAGGCTCCGAAAGCCTTGCCAGCCCTTGTGATCGGGTGGCACCGCCCACCAGGCGTGTGAAAGAAAGAAGAAAAGAAGAAAAAACCCGGACCGGGCCGCCTGGCCACCCTTTGTGAGGGTGTCCGCTCCCCAGGCTACGAAAGCCTTGCCAGCCCTTGTGATCGGGTGGCACCGCCCACCAGGCGTGTGAAAGAAAGAAGAAAAGAAGAAAAAACCCGGACCGGGCCGCCTGGCCACCCTTTGTGCGGGTGTCCGCTCCCCAGGCTCCGAAAGCCTTGCCAGCCCTTGTGATCGGGTGGCACCGCCCACCAGGCGTGTGAAAGAAAGAAGAAAAGAAGAAAAAACCCGGACCGGGCCGCCTGGCCACCCTTTGTGAGGGTGTCCGCTCCCCAGGCTCCGAAAGCCTTGCCAGCCCTTGTGATCGGGTGGCACCGCCCACCAGGCGTGTGAAAGAAAGAAGAAAAGAAGAAAAAACCCGGACCGGGCCGCCTGGCCACCCTTTGTGAGGGTGTCCGCTCCCCAGGCTCCGAAAGCCTTGCCAGCCCTTGTGATCGGGTGGCACCGCCCACCAGGCGTGTGAAAGAAAGAAGAAAAGAAGAAAAAACCCGGACCGGGCCGCCTGGCCACCCTTTGTGAGGGTGTCCGCTCCCCAGGCTCCGAAAGCCTTGCCAGCCCTTGTGATCGGGTGGCACTGCCCACCAGGCGCGTGAAAGAAAGAAGAAAAGAAGAAAAAACCCGGACCGGGCCGCCTGGCCACCCTTTGTGCAGGTGTCCGCTCCCCAGGCTCCGAAAGCCTTGCCAGCCCTTGTGATCGGGTGGCACCGCCCACCAGGCGTGTGAAAGAAAGAAGAAAAGAAGAAAAAACCCGGACCGGGCCGCCTGGCCACCCTTTGTGTGGGTGTCCGCTCCCCAGGCTCCGAAAGCCTTGCCAGCCCTTGTGATCGGGTGGCACCGCCCACCAGGCGTGTGAAAGAAAGAAGAAAAGAAGAAAAAACCCGGACCGGGCCGCCTGGCCACCCTTTGTGTGGGTGTCCGCTCCCCAGGCTCCGAAAGCCTTGCCAGCCCTTGTGATCGGGTGGCACCGCCCACCAGGCGTGTGAAAGAAAGAAGAAAAGAAGAAAAAACCCGGACCGGGCCGCCTGGCCACCCTTTGTGAGGGTGTCCGCTCCCCAGGCTCCGAAAGCCTTGCCAGCCCTTGTGATCGGGTGGCACCGCCCACCAGGCGCGTGAAAGAAAGAAGAAAAGAAGAAAAAACCCGGACCAGGCCGCCTGGCCACCCTTTGTGAGGGTGTCCGCTCCCCAGGCTCCGAAAGCCTTGCCAGCCCTTGTGATCGGGTGGCACCGCCCACCAGGCGCGTGAAAGAAAGAAGAAAAGAAGAAAAAACCCGGACCGGGCCGCCTGGCCACCCTTTGTGCGGGTGTCCGCTCCCCAGGCTCCGAAAGCCTTGCCAGCCCTTGTGATGGGGTGGCACCGCCCACCAGGCGTGTGAAAGAAAGAAGAAAAGAAGAAAAAACCCGGACCGGGCCGCCTGGCCACCCTTTGTGCGGGTGTCCGCTCCCCAGGCTCCGAAAGCCTTGCCAGCCCTTGTGATCGGGTGGCACCGCCCACCAGGCGTGTGAAAGAAAGAAGAAAAGAAGAAAAAACCCGGACCGGGCCGCCTGGCCACCCTTTGTGCGGGTGTCCGCTCCCCAGGCTCCGAAAGCCTTGCCAGCCCTTGTGATCGGGTGGCACCGCCCACCAGGCGTGTGAAAGAAAGAAGAAAAAACCCGGACCGGGCCGCCTGGCCACCCTTTGTGAGGGTGTCCGCTCCCCAGGCTCCGAAAGCCTTGCCAGCCCTTGTGATCGGGTGGCACCGCCCACCAGGCGTGTGAAAGAAAGAAGAGAAGAAGAAAAAACCCGGACCGGGCCGCCTGGCCGCCCTTTGTGCGGGCGTCCGCTCCCCAGGCTCCGAAAGCCTTGCCAGCCCTTGTGATCGGGTGGCACCGCCCACCAGGCGTGTGAAAGAAAGAAGCGAAGAAGAAAAAACCCGGACCGGGCCGCCTGGCCGCCCTTTGTGCGGGTGTCCGCTCCCCAGGCTCCGAAAGCCTTGCCAGCCCTTGTGATCGGGTGGCACCGCCCACCAGGCGTGTGAAAGAAAGAAGAAAAGAAGAAAAAACCCGGACCGGGCCGCCTGGCCACCCTTTGTGAGGGTGTCCGCTCCCCAGGCTACGAAAGCCTTGCCAGCCCTTGTGATCGGGTGGCACCGCCCACCAGGCGTGTGAAAGAAAGAAGAAAAGAAGAAAAAACCCGGACCGGGCCGCCTGGCCACCCTTTGTGCGGGTGTCCGCTCCCCAGGCTCCGAAAGCCTTGCCAGCCCTTGTGATCGGGTGGCACCGCCCACCAGGCGTGTGAAAGAAAGAAGAAAAGAAGAAAAAACCCGGACCGGGCCGCCTGGCCACCCTTTGTGAGGGTGTCCGCTCCCCAGGCTCCGAAAGCCTTGCCAGCCCATGTGATCGGGTGGCACCGCCCACCAGGCGTGTGAAAGAAAGAAGAAAAGAAGAAAAAACCCGGACCGGGCCGCCTGGCCACCCTTTCTGAGGGTGTCCACTCCCCAGGCTCCGAAAGCCTTGCCAGCCCTTGTGATCGGGTGGCACCGCCCACCAGGCGTGTGAAAGAAAGAAGAAAAGAAGAAAAAACCCGGACCGGGCCGCCTGGCCACCCTTTGTGAGGGTGTCCGCTCCCCAGGCTCCGAAAGCCTTGCCAGCCCTTGTGATCGGGTGGCACCGCCCACCAGGCGTGTGAAAGAAAGAAGAAAAGAAGAAAAAACCCGGACCGGGCCGCCTGGCCACCCTTTGTGCGGGTGTCCGCTCCCCAGGCTCCGAAAGCCTTGCCAGCCCTTGTGATCGGGTGGCACCGCCCACCAGGCGTGTGAAAGAAAGAAGAAAAGAAGAAAAAACCCGGACCGGGCCGCCTGGCCACCCTTTGTGCGGGTGTCCGCTCCCCAGGCTCCGAAAGCCTTGCCAGCCCTTGTGATCGGGTGGCACCGCCCACCAGGCGTGTGAAAGAAAGAAGAAAAAACCCGGACCGGGCCGCCTGGCCACCCTTTGTGAGGGTGTCCGCTCCCCAGGCTCCGAAAGCCTTGCCAGCCCTTGTGATCGGGTGGCACCGCCCACCAGGCGTGTGAAAGAAAGAAGAGAAGAAGAAAAAACCCGGACCGGGCCGCCTGGCCGCCCTTTGTGCGGGCGTCCGCTCCCCAGGCTCCGAAAGCCTTGCCAGCCCTTGTGATCGGGTGGCACCGCCCACCAGGCGTGTGAAAGAAAGAAGCGAAGAAGAAAAAACCCGGACCGGGCCGCCTGGCCGCCCTTTGTGCGGGTGTCCGCTCCCCAGGCTCCGAAAGCCTTGCCAGCCCTTGTGATCGGGTGGCACCGCCCACCAGGCGTGTGAAAGAAAGAAGAAAAGAAGAAAAAACCCGGACCGGGCCGCCTGGCCACCCTTTGTGAGGGTGTCCGCTCCCCAGGCTACGAAAGCCTTGCCAGCCCTTGTGATCGGGTGGCACCGCCCACCAGGCGTGTGAAAGAAAGAAGAAAAGAAGAAAAAACCCGGACCGGGCCGCCTGGCCACCCTTTGTGCGGGTGTCCGCTCCCCAGGCTCCGAAAGCCTTGCCAGCCCTTGTGATCGGGTGGCACCGCCCACCAGGCGTGTGAAAGAAAGAAGAAAAGAAGAAAAAACCCGGACCGGGCCGCCTGGCCACCCTTTGTGAGGGTGTCCGCTCCCCAGGCTCCGAAAGCCTTGCCAGCCCATGTGATCGGGTGGCACCGCCCACCAGGCGTGTGAAAGAAAGAAGAAAAGAAGAAAAAACCCGGACCGGGCCGCCTGGCCACCCTTTCTGAGGGTGTCCACTCCCCAGGCTCCGAAAGCCTTGCCAGCCCTTGTGATCGGGTGGCACCGCCCACCAGGCGTGTGAAAGAAAGAAGAAAAGAAGAAAAAACCCGGACCGGGCCGCCTGGCCACCCTTTGTGAGGGTGTCCGCTCCCCAGGCTCCGAAAGCCTTGCCAGCCCTTGTGATCGGGTGGCACCGCCCACCAGGCGTGTGAAAGAAAGAAGAAAAGAAGAAAAAACCCGGACCGGGCCGCCTGGCCACCCTTTGTGAGGGTGTCCGCTCCCCAGGCTCCGAAAGCCTTGCCAGCCCTTGTGATCGGGTGGCACCGCCCACCAGGCGTGTGAAAGAAAGAAGAAAAGAAGAAAAAACCCGGACCGGGCCGCCTGGCCACCCTTTGTGAGGGTGTCCGCTCCCCAGGCTCCGAAAGCCTTGCCAGCCCTTGTGATCGGGTGGCACCGCCCACCAGGCGTGTGAAAGAAAGAAGAAAAGAAGAAAAAACCCGGACCGGGCCGCCTGGCCACCCTTTGTGAGGGTGTCCGCTCCCCAGGCTCCGAAAGCCTTGCCAGCCCTTGTGATCGGGTGGCACCGCCCACCAGGCGCGTGAAAGAAAGAAGAAAAGAAGAAAAAACCCGGACCGGGCCGCCTGGCCACCCTTTGTGCGGGTGTCCGCTCCCCAGGCTCCGAAAGCCTTGCCAGCCCTTGTGATCGGGTGGCACCGCCCACCAGGCGCGTGAAAGAAAGAAGAAAAGAAGAAAAAACCCGGACCGGGCCGCCTGGCCACCCTTTGTGCGGGTGTCCGCTCCCCAGGCTACGAAAGCCTTGCCAGCCCTTGTGATGGGGTGGCACCGCCCACCAGGCGTGTGAAAGAAAGAAGAAAAGAAGAAAAAACCCGGACCGGGCCGCCTGGCCACCCTTTGTGAGGGTGTCCGCTCCCCAGGCTCCGAAATCCTTACCAGCCCTTGTGATCGGGTGGCACCGCCCACCAGGCGTGTGAAAGAAAGAAGAAAAGAAGAAAAAACCCGGACCGGGCCGCCTGGCCACCCTTTGTGCGGGTGTCCGCTCCCCAGGCTCCGAAAGCCTTGCCAGCCCTTGTGATCGGGTGGCACCGCCCACCAGGCGTGTGAAAGAAAGAAGAAAAGAAGAAAAAACCCGGACCGGGCCGCCTGGCCACCCTTTGTGAGGGTGTCCGCTCCCCAGGCTACGAAAGCCTTGCCAGCCCTTGTGATCGGGTGGCACCGCCCACCAGGCGTGTGAAAGAAAGAAGAAAAGAAGAAAAAACCCGGACCGGGCCGCCTGGCCACCCTTTGTGAGGGTGTCCGCTCCCCAGGCTCCGAAAGCCTTGCCAGCCCTTGTGATCGGGTGGCACCGCCCACCAGGCGCGTGAAAGAAAGAAGAAAAGAAGAAAAAACCCGGACCGGGCCGCCTGGCCACCCTTTGTGCGGGTGTCCGCTCCCCAGGCTCCGAAAGCCTTGCCAGCCCTTGTGATCGGGTGGCACCGCCCACCAGGCGCGTGAAAGAAAGAAGAAAAGAAGAAAAAACCCGGACCGGGCCGCCTGGCCACCCTTTGTGCGGGTGTCCGCTCCCCAGGCTACGAAAGCCTTGCCAGCCCTTGTGATGGGGTGGCACCGCCCACCAGGCGTGTGAAAGAAAGAAGAAAAGAAGAAAAAACCCGGACCGGGCCGCCTGGCCACCCTTTGTGTGGGTGTCCGCTCCCCAGGCTACGAAAGCCTTGCCAGCCCTTGTGATCGGGTGGCACCGCCCACCAGGCGTGTGAAAGAAAGAAGAAAAGAAGAAAAAACCCGGACCGGGCCGCCTGGCCACCCTTTGTGCGGTTGTCCGCTCCCCAGGCTCCGAAAGCCTTGCCAGCCCTTGTGATGGGGTGGCACCGCCCACCAGGCGTGTGAAAGAAAGAAGAAAAGAAGAAAAAACCCGGACCGGGCCGCCTGGCCACCCTTTGTGAGGGTGTCCGCTCCCCAGGCTCCGAAATCCTTACCAGCCCTTGTGATCGGGTGGCACCGCCCACCAGGCGTGTGAAAGAAAGAAGAAAAAACCCGGACCGGGCCGCCTGGCCACCCTTTGTGAGGGTGTCCGCTCCCCAGGCTCCGAAAGCCTTGCCAGCCCTTGTGATCGGGTGGCACCGCCCACCAGGCGTGTGAAAGAAAGAAGAGAAGAAGAAAAAACCCGGACCGGGCCGCCTGGCCGCCCTTTGTGCGGGCGTCCGCTCCCCAGGCTCCGAAAGCCTTGCCAGCCCTTGTGATCGGGTGGCACCGCCCACCAGGCGTGTGAAAGAAAGAAGCGAAGAAGAAAAAACCCGGACCGGGCCGCCTGGCCGCCCTTTGTGCGGGTGTCCGCTCCCCAGGCTCCGAAAGCCTTGCCAGCCCTTGTGATCGGGTGGCACCGCCCACCAGGCGTGTGAAAGAAAGAAGAAAAGAAGAAAAAACCCGGACCGGGCCGCCTGGCCACCCTTTGTGCGGGTGTCCGCTCCCCAGGCTCCGAAAGCCTTGCCAGCCCTTGTGATCGGGTGGCACCGCCCACCAGGCGTGTGAAAGAAAGAAGAAAAGAAGAAAAAACCCGGACCGGGCCGCCTGGCCACCCTTTGTGAGGGTGTCCGCTCCCCAGGCTACGAAAGCCTTGCCAGCCCTTGTGATCGGGTGGCACCGCCCACCAGGCGTGTGAAAGAAAGAAGAAAAGAAGAAAAAACCCGGACCGGGCCGCCTGGCCACCCTTTGTGCGGGTGTCCGCTCCCCAGGCTCCGAAAGCCTTGCCAGCCCTTGTGATCGGGTGGCACCGCCCACCAGGCGTGTGAAAGAAAGAAGAAAAGAAGAAAAAACCCGGACCGGGCCGCCTGGCCACCCTTTGTGAGGGTGTCCGCTCCCCAGGCTCCGAAAGCCTTGCCAGCCCTTGTGATCGGGTGGCACCGCCCACCAGGCGTGTGAAAGAAAGAAGAAAAGAAGAAAAAACCCGGACCGGGCCGCCTGGCCACCCTTTGTGAGGGTGTCCGCTCCCCAGGCTCCGAAAGCCTTGCCAGCCCTTGTGATCGGGTGGCACCGCCCACCAGGCGTGTGAAAGAAAGAAGAAAAGAAGAAAAAACCCGGACCGGGCCGCCTGGCCACCCTTTGTGAGGGTGTCCGCTCCCCAGGCTCCGAAAGCCTTGCCAGCCCTTGTGATCGGGTGGCACTGCCCACCAGGCGCGTGAAAGAAAGAAGAAAAGAAGAAAAAACCCGGACCGGGCCGCCTGGCCACCCTTTGTGCAGGTGTCCGCTCCCCAGGCTCCGAAAGCCTTGCCAGCCCTTGTGATCGGGTGGCACCGCCCACCAGGCGTGTGAAAGAAAGAAGAAAAGAAGAAAAAACCCGGACCGGGCCGCCTGGCCACCCTTTGTGTGGGTGTCCGCTCCCCAGGCTCCGAAAGCCTTGCCAGCCCTTGTGATCGGGTGGCACCGCCCACCAGGCGTGTGAAAGAAAGAAGAAAAGAAGAAAAAACCCGGACCGGGCCGCCTGGCCACCCTTTGTGTGGGTGTCCGCTCCCCAGGCTCCGAAAGCCTTGCCAGCCCTTGTGATCGGGTGGCACCGCCCACCAGGCGTGTGAAAGAAAGAAGAAAAGAAGAAAAAACCCGGACCGGGCCGCCTGGCCACCCTTTGTGAGGGTGTCCGCTCCCCAGGCTCCGAAAGCCTTGCCAGCCCTTGTGATCGGGTGGCACCGCCCACCAGGCGCGTGAAAGAAAGAAGAAAAGAAGAAAAAACCCGGACCAGGCCGCCTGGCCACCCTTTGTGAGGGTGTCCGCTCCCCAGGCTCCGAAAGCCTTGCCAGCCCTTGTGATCGGGTGGCACCGCCCACCAGGCGCGTGAAAGAAAGAAGAAAAGAAGAAAAAACCCGGACCGGGCCGCCTGGCCACCCTTTGTGCGGGTGTCCGCTCCCCAGGCTCCGAAAGCCTTGCCAGCCCTTGTGATGGGGTGGCACCGCCCACCAGGCGTGTGAAAGAAAGAAGAAAAGAAGAAAAAACCCGGACCGGGCCGCCTGGCCACCCTTTGTGCGGGTGTCCGCTCCCCAGGCTCCGAAAGCCTTGCCAGCCCTTGTGATCGGGTGGCACCGCCCACCAGGCGTGTGAAAGAAAGAAGAAAAGAAGAAAAAACCCGGACCGGGCCGCCTGGCCACCCTTTGTGCGGGTGTCCGCTCCCCAGGCTCCGAAAGCCTTGCCAGCCCTTGTGATCGGGTGGCACCGCCCACCAGGCGTGTGAAAGAAAGAAGAAAAAACCCGGACCGGGCCGCCTGGCCACCCTTTGTGAGGGTGTCCGCTCCCCAGGCTCCGAAAGCCTTGCCAGCCCTTGTGATCGGGTGGCACCGCCCACCAGGCGTGTGAAAGAAAGAAGAGAAGAAGAAAAAACCCGGACCGGGCCGCCTGGCCGCCCTTTGTGCGGGCGTCCGCTCCCCAGGCTCCGAAAGCCTTGCCAGCCCTTGTGATCGGGTGGCACCGCCCACCAGGCGTGTGAAAGAAAGAAGCGAAGAAGAAAAAACCCGGACCGGGCCGCCTGGCCGCCCTTTGTGCGGGTGTCCGCTCCCCAGGCTCCGAAAGCCTTGCCAGCCCTTGTGATCGGGTGGCACCGCCCACCAGGCGTGTGAAAGAAAGAAGAAAAGAAGAAAAAACCCGGACCGGGCCGCCTGGCCACCCTTTGTGAGGGTGTCCGCTCCCCAGGCTACGAAAGCCTTGCCAGCCCTTGTGATCGGGTGGCACCGCCCACCAGGCGTGTGAAAGAAAGAAGAAAAGAAGAAAAAACCCGGACCGGGCCGCCTGGCCACCCTTTGTGCGGGTGTCCGCTCCCCAGGCTCCGAAAGCCTTGCCAGCCCTTGTGATCGGGTGGCACCGCCCACCAGGCGTGTGAAAGAAAGAAGAAAAGAAGAAAAAACCCGGACCGGGCCGCCTGGCCACCCTTTGTGAGGGTGTCCGCTCCCCAGGCTCCGAAAGCCTTGCCAGCCCATGTGATCGGGTGGCACCGCCCACCAGGCGTGTGAAAGAAAGAAGAAAAGAAGAAAAAACCCGGACCGGGCCGCCTGGCCACCCTTTCTGAGGGTGTCCACTCCCCAGGCTCCGAAAGCCTTGCCAGCCCTTGTGATCGGGTGGCACCGCCCACCAGGCGTGTGAAAGAAAGAAGAAAAGAAGAAAAAACCCGGACCGGGCCGCCTGGCCACCCTTTGTGAGGGTGTCCGCTCCCCAGGCTCCGAAAGCCTTGCCAGCCCTTGTGATCGGGTGGCACCGCCCACCAGGCGTGTGAAAGAAAGAAGAAAAGAAGAAAAAACCCGGACCGGGCCGCCTGGCCACCCTTTGTGCGGGTGTCCGCTCCCCAGGCTCCGAAAGCCTTGCCAGCCCTTGTGATCGGGTGGCACCGCCCACCAGGCGTGTGAAAGAAAGAAGAAAAGAAGAAAAAACCCGGACCGGGCCGCCTGGCCACCCTTTGTGCGGGTGTCCGCTCCCCAGGCTCCGAAAGCCTTGCCAGCCCTTGTGATCGGGTGGCACCGCCCACCAGGCGTGTGAAAGAAAGAAGAAAAAACCCGGACCGGGCCGCCTGGCCACCCTTTGTGAGGGTGTCCGCTCCCCAGGCTCCGAAAGCCTTGCCAGCCCTTGTGATCGGGTGGCACCGCCCACCAGGCGTGTGAAAGAAAGAAGAGAAGAAGAAAAAACCCGGACCGGGCCGCCTGGCCGCCCTTTGTGCGGGCGTCCGCTCCCCAGGCTCCGAAAGCCTTGCCAGCCCTTGTGATCGGGTGGCACCGCCCACCAGGCGTGTGAAAGAAAGAAGCGAAGAAGAAAAAACCCGGACCGGGCCGCCTGGCCGCCCTTTGTGCGGGTGTCCGCTCCCCAGGCTCCGAAAGCCTTGCCAGCCCTTGTGATCGGGTGGCACCGCCCACCAGGCGTGTGAAAGAAAGAAGAAAAGAAGAAAAAACCCGGACCGGGCCGCCTGGCCACCCTTTGTGAGGGTGTCCGCTCCCCAGGCTACGAAAGCCTTGCCAGCCCTTGTGATCGGGTGGCACCGCCCACCAGGCGTGTGAAAGAAAGAAGAAAAGAAGAAAAAACCCGGACCGGGCCGCCTGGCCACCCTTTGTGCGGGTGTCCGCTCCCCAGGCTCCGAAAGCCTTGCCAGCCCTTGTGATCGGGTGGCACCGCCCACCAGGCGTGTGAAAGAAAGAAGAAAAGAAGAAAAAACCCGGACCGGGCCGCCTGGCCACCCTTTGTGAGGGTGTCCGCTCCCCAGGCTCCGAAAGCCTTGCCAGCCCATGTGATCGGGTGGCACCGCCCACCAGGCGTGTGAAAGAAAGAAGAAAAGAAGAAAAAACCCGGACCGGGCCGCCTGGCCACCCTTTCTGAGGGTGTCCACTCCCCAGGCTCCGAAAGCCTTGCCAGCCCTTGTGATCGGGTGGCACCGCCCACCAGGCGTGTGAAAGAAAGAAGAAAAGAAGAAAAAACCCGGACCGGGCCGCCTGGCCACCCTTTGTGAGGGTGTCCGCTCCCCAGGCTCCGAAAGCCTTGCCAGCCCTTGTGATCGGGTGGCACCGCCCACCAGGCGTGTGAAAGAAAGAAGAAAAGAAGAAAAAACCCGGACCGGGCCGCCTGGCCACCCTTTGTGAGGGTGTCCGCTCCCCAGGCTCCGAAAGCCTTGCCAGCCCTTGTGATCGGGTGGCACCGCCCACCAGGCGTGTGAAAGAAAGAAGAAAAGAAGAAAAAACCCGGACCGGGCCGCCTGGCCACCCTTTGTGAGGGTGTCCGCTCCCCAGGCTCCGAAAGCCTTGCCAGCCCTTGTGATCGGGTGGCACCGCCCACCAGGCGTGTGAAAGAAAGAAGAAAAGAAGAAAAAACCCGGACCGGGCCGCCTGGCCACCCTTTGTGAGGGTGTCCGCTCCCCAGGCTCCGAAAGCCTTGCCAGCCCTTGTGATCGGGTGGCACCGCCCACCAGGCGCGTGAAAGAAAGAAGAAAAGAAGAAAAAACCCGGACCGGGCCGCCTGGCCACCCTTTGTGCGGGTGTCCGCTCCCCAGGCTCCGAAAGCCTTGCCAGCCCTTGTGATCGGGTGGCACCGCCCACCAGGCGCGTGAAAGAAAGAAGAAAAGAAGAAAAAACCCGGACCGGGCCGCCTGGCCACCCTTTGTGCGGGTGTCCGCTCCCCAGGCTACGAAAGCCTTGCCAGCCCTTGTGATGGGGTGGCACCGCCCACCAGGCGTGTGAAAGAAAGAAGAAAAGAAGAAAAAACCCGGACCGGGCCGCCTGGCCACCCTTTGTGAGGGTGTCCGCTCCCCAGGCTCCGAAATCCTTACCAGCCCTTGTGATCGGGTGGCACCGCCCACCAGGCGTGTGAAAGAAAGAAGAAAAGAAGAAAAAACCCGGACCGGGCCGCCTGGCCACCCTTTGTGCGGGTGTCCGCTCCCCAGGCTCCGAAAGCCTTGCCAGCCCTTGTGATCGGGTGGCACCGCCCACCAGGCGTGTGAAAGAAAGAAGAAAAGAAGAAAAAACCCGGACCGGGCCGCCTGGCCACCCTTTGTGAGGGTGTCCGCTCCCCAGGCTACGAAAGCCTTGCCAGCCCTTGTGATCGGGTGGCACCGCCCACCAGGCGTGTGAAAGAAAGAAGAAAAGAAGAAAAAACCCGGACCGGGCCGCCTGGCCACCCTTTGTGAGGGTGTCCGCTCCCCAGGCTCCGAAAGCCTTGCCAGCCCTTGTGATCGGGTGGCACCGCCCACCAGGCGCGTGAAAGAAAGAAGAAAAGAAGAAAAAACCCGGACCGGGCCGCCTGGCCACCCTTTGTGCGGGTGTCCGCTCCCCAGGCTCCGAAAGCCTTGCCAGCCCTTGTGATCGGGTGGCACCGCCCACCAGGCGCGTGAAAGAAAGAAGAAAAGAAGAAAAAACCCGGACCGGGCCGCCTGGCCACCCTTTGTGCGGGTGTCCGCTCCCCAGGCTACGAAAGCCTTGCCAGCCCTTGTGATGGGGTGGCACCGCCCACCAGGCGTGTGAAAGAAAGAAGAAAAGAAGAAAAAACCCGGACCGGGCCGCCTGGCCACCCTTTGTGTGGGTGTCCGCTCCCCAGGCTACGAAAGCCTTGCCAGCCCTTGTGATCGGGTGGCACCGCCCACCAGGCGTGTGAAAGAAAGAAGAAAAGAAGAAAAAACCCGGACCGGGCCGCCTGGCCACCCTTTGTGCGGTTGTCCGCTCCCCAGGCTCCGAAAGCCTTGCCAGCCCTTGTGATGGGGTGGCACCGCCCACCAGGCGTGTGAAAGAAAGAAGAAAAGAAGAAAAAACCCGGACCGGGCCGCCTGGCCACCCTTTGTGAGGGTGTCCGCTCCCCAGGCTCCGAAATCCTTACCAGCCCTTGTGATCGGGTGGCACCGCCCACCAGGCGTGTGAAAGAAAGAAGAAAAGAAGAAAAAACCCGGACCGGGCCGCCTGGCCACCCTTTGTGCGGGTGTCCGCTCCCCAGGCTCCGAAAGCCTTGCCAGCCCTTGTGATCGGGTGGCACCGCCCACCAGGCGTGTGAAAGAAAGAAGAAAAGAAGAAAAAACCCGGACCGGGCCGCCTGGCCACCCTTTGTGAGGGTGTCCGCTCCCCAGGCTACGAAAGCCTTGCCAGCCCTTGTGATCGGGTGGCACCGCCCACCAGGCGTGTGAAAGAAAGAAGAAAAGAAGAAAAAACCCGGACCGGGCCGCCTGGCCACCCTTTGTGAGGGTGTCCGCTCCCCAGGCTCCGAAAGCCTTGCCAGCCCTTGTGATCGGGTGGCACCGCCCACCAGGCGTGTGAAAGAAAGAAGAAAAGAAGAAAAAACCCGGACCGGGCCGCCTGGCCACCCTTTGTGCGGGTGTCCGCTCCCCAGGCTCCGAAAGCCTTGCCAGCCCTTGTGATCGGGTGGCACCGCCCACCAGGCGTGTGAAAGAAAGAAGAAAAGAAGAAAAAACCCGGACCGGGCCGCCTGGCCACCCTTTGTGAGGGTGTCCGCTCCCCAGGCTCCGAAAGCCTTGCCAGCCCTTGTGATCGGGTGGCACCGCCCACCAGGCGTGTGAAAGAAAGAAGAAAAGAAGAAAAAACCCGGACCGGGCCGCCTGGCCACCCTTTGTGCGGGTGTCCGCTCCCCAGGCTCCGAAAGCCTTGCCAGCCCTTGTGATCGGGTGGCACCGCCCACCAGGCGTGTGAAAGAAAGAAGAAAAGAAGAAAAAACCCGGACCGGGCCGCTTGGCCACCCTTTGTGCGGGTGTCCGCTCCCCGGGCTCCGAAAGCCTTGCCAGCCCTTGTGATGGGGTGGCACCGCCCACCAGGCGTGTGAAAGAAAGAAGAAAAGAAGAAAAAACCCGGACCGGGCCGCCTGGCCACCCTTTGTGCGGGTTTCCGCTCCCCAGGCTCCGAAAGCCTTGCCAGCCCTTGTGATGGGGTGGCACCGCCCACCAGGCGTGTGAAAGAAAGAAGAAAAGAAGAAAAAACCCGGACCGGGCCGCCTGGCCACCCTTTGTGAGGGTGTCCGCTCCCCAGGCTCCGAAAGCCTTGCCAGCCCTTGTGATCGGGTGGCACCGCCCACCAGGCGTGTGAAAGAAAGAAGAAAAGAAGAAAAAACCCGGACCGGGCCGCCTGGCCACCCTTTGTGAGGGTGTCCGCTCCCCAGGCTCCGAAAGCCTTGCCAGCCCTTGTGATCGGGTGGCACCGCCCACCAGGCGTGTGAAAGAAAGAAGAAAAGAAGAAAAAACCCGGACCGAGCCGCCTGGCCACCCTTTGTGCGGGTGTCCGCTCCCCAGGCTCCGAAAGCCTTGCCAGCCCTTGTGATCGGGTGGCACCGCCCACCAGGCGTGTGAAAGAAAGAAGAAAAGAAGAAAAAACCCGGACCGGGCCGCCTGGCCACCCTTTGTGCGGGTGTCCGCTCCCCAGGCTCCGAAAGCCTTGCCAGCCCTTGTGATCGGGTGGCACCGCCCACCAGGCGTGTGAAAGAAAGAAGAAAAGAAGAAAAAACCCGGACCGGGCCGCCTGGCCACCCTTTGTGAGGGTGTCCGCTCCCCAGGCTACGAAAGCCTTGCCAGCCCTTGTGATCGGGTGGCACCGCCCACCAGGCGTGTGAAAGAAAGAAGAAAAGAAGAAAAAACCCGGACCGGGCCGCCTGGCCACCCTTTGTGCGGGTGTCCGCTCCCCAGGCTCCGAAAGCCTTGCCAGCCCTTGTGATGGGGTGGCACCGCCCACCAGGCGTGTGAAAGAAAGAAGAAAAGAAGAAAAAACCCGGACCGGGCCGCCTGGCCACCCTTTGTGCGGGTGTCCGCTCCCCAGGCTCCGAAAGCCTTGCCAGCCCTTGTGATGGGGTGGCACCGCCCACCAGGCGTGTGAAAGAAAGAAGAAAAGAAGAAAAAACCCGGACCGGGCCGCCTGGCCACCCTTTGTGCGGGTGTCCGCTCCCCAGGCTCCGAAAGCCTTGCCAGCCCTTGTGATGGGGTGGCACCGCCCACCAGGCGTGTGAAAGAAAGAAGAAAAGAAGAAAAAACCCGGACCGGGCCGCCTGGCCACCCTTTGTGTGGGTGTCCGCTCCCCAGGCTCCGAAATCCTTGCCAGCCCTTGTGATGGGGTGGCACCGCCCACCAGGCGTGTGAAAGAAAGAAGAAAAGAAGAAAAAACCCGGACCGGGCCGCCTGGCCACCCTTTGTGAGGGTGTCCGCTCCCCAGGCTCCGAAATCCTTGCCAGCCCTTGTGATCGGGTGGCACCGCCCACCAGGCGTGTGAAAGAAAGAAGAAAAGAAGAAAAAACCCGGACCGGGCCGCCTGGCCACCCTTTGTGAGGGTGTCCGCTCCCCAGGCTACGAAAGCCTTGCCAGCCCTTGTGATCGGGTGGCACCGCCCACCAGGCGTGTGAAAGAAAGAAGAAAAGAAGAAAAAACCCGGACCGGGCCGCCTGGCCACCCTTTGTGCGGGTGTCCGCTCCCCAGGCTCCGAAAGCCTTGCCAGCCCTTGTGATCGGGTGGCACCGCCCACCAGGCGTGTGAAAGAAAGAAGAAAAGAAGAAAAAACCCGGACCGGGCCGCCTGGCCACCCTTTGTGCGGTTGTCCGCTCCCCAGGCTCCGAAAGCCTTGCCAGCCCTTGTGATGGGGTGGTACCGCCCACCAGGCGTGTGAAAGAAAGAAGAAAAGAAGAAAAAACCCGGACCGGGCCGCCTGGCCACCCTTTGTGAGGGTGTCCGCTCCCCAGGCTCCGAAAGCCTTGCCAGCCCTTGTGATCGGGTGGCACCGCCCACCAGGCGTGTGAAAGAAAGAAGAAAAGAAGAAAAAACCCGGACCGAGCCGCCTGGCCACCCTTTGTGCGGGTGTCCGCTCCCCAGGCTCCGAAAGCCTTGCCAGCCCTTGTGATCGGGTGGCACCGCCCACCAGGCGCGTGAAAGAAAGAAGAAAAGAAGAAAAAACCCGGACCGGGCCGCCTGGCCACCCTTTGTGCGGGTGTCCGCTCCCCAGGCTCCGAAAGCCTTGCCAGCCCTTGTGATCGGGTGGCACCGCCCACCAGGCGCGTGAAAGAAAGAAGAAAAGAAGAAAAAACCCGGACCGGGCCGCCTGGCCACCCTTTGTGCGGGTGTCCGCTCCCCAGGCTACGAAAGCCTTGCCAGCCCTTGTGATGGGGTGGCACCGCCCACCAGGCGTGTGAAAGAAAGAAGAAAAGAAGAAAAAACCCGGACCGGGCCGCCTGGCCACCCTTTGTGAGGGTGTCCGCTCCCCAGGCTCCGAAATCCTTACCAGCCCTTGTGATCGGGTGGCACCGCCCACCAGGCGTGTGAAAGAAAGAAGAAAAGAAGAAAAAACCCGGACCGGGCCGCCTGGCCACCCTTTGTGCGGGTGTCCGCTCCCCAGGCTCCGAAAGCCTTGCCAGCCCTTGTGATCGGGTGGCACCGCCCACCAGGCGTGTGAAAGAAAGAAGAAAAGAAGAAAAAACCCGGACCGGGCCGCCTGGCCACCCTTTGTGAGGGTGTCCGCTCCCCAGGCTACGAAAGCCTTGCCAGCCCTTGTGATCGGGTGGCACCGCCCACCAGGCGTGTGAAAGAAAGAAGAAAAGAAGAAAAAACCCGGACCGGGCCGCCTGGCCACCCTTTGTGAGGGTGTCCGCTCCCCAGGCTCCGAAAGCCTTGCCAGCCCTTGTGATCGGGTGGCACCGCCCACCAGGCGCGTGAAAGAAAGAAGAAAAGAAGAAAAAACCCGGACCGGGCCGCCTGGCCACCCTTTGTGCGGGTGTCCGCTCCCCAGGCTCCGAAAGCCTTGCCAGCCCTTGTGATCGGGTGGCACCGCCCACCAGGCGCGTGAAAGAAAGAAGAAAAGAAGAAAAAACCCGGACCGGGCCGCCTGGCCACCCTTTGTGCGGGTGTCCGCTCCCCAGGCTACGAAAGCCTTGCCAGCCCTTGTGATGGGGTGGCACCGCCCACCAGGCGTGTGAAAGAAAGAAGAAAAGAAGAAAAAACCCGGACCGGGCCGCCTGGCCACCCTTTGTGTGGGTGTCCGCTCCCCAGGCTACGAAAGCCTTGCCAGCCCTTGTGATCGGGTGGCACCGCCCACCAGGCGTGTGAAAGAAAGAAGAAAAGAAGAAAAAACCCGGACCGGGCCGCCTGGCCACCCTTTGTGCGGTTGTCCGCTCCCCAGGCTCCGAAAGCCTTGCCAGCCCTTGTGATGGGGTGGCACCGCCCACCAGGCGTGTGAAAGAAAGAAGAAAAGAAGAAAAAACCCGGACCGGGCCGCCTGGCCACCCTTTGTGAGGGTGTCCGCTCCCCAGGCTCCGAAATCCTTACCAGCCCTTGTGATCGGGTGGCACCGCCCACCAGGCGTGTGAAAGAAAGAAGAAAAGAAGAAAAAACCCGGACCGGGCCGCCTGGCCACCCTTTGTGCGGGTGTCCGCTCCCCAGGCTCCGAAAGCCTTGCCAGCCCTTGTGATCGGGTGGCACCGCCCACCAGGCGTGTGAAAGAAAGAAGAAAAGAAGAAAAAACCCGGACCGGGCCGCCTGGCCACCCTTTGTGAGGGTGTCCGCTCCCCAGGCTACGAAAGCCTTGCCAGCCCTTGTGATCGGGTGGCACCGCCCACCAGGCGTGTGAAAGAAAGAAGAAAAGAAGAAAAAACCCGGACCGGGCCGCCTGGCCACCCTTTGTGAGGGTGTCCGCTCCCCAGGCTCCGAAAGCCTTGCCAGCCCTTGTGATCGGGTGGCACCGCCCACCAGGCGTGTGAAAGAAAGAAGAAAAGAAGAAAAAACCCGGACCGGGCCGCCTGGCCACCCTTTGTGCGGGTGTCCGCTCCCCAGGCTCCGAAAGCCTTGCCAGCCCTTGTGATCGGGTGGCACCGCCCACCAGGCGTGTGAAAGAAAGAAGAAAAGAAGAAAAAACCCGGACCGGGCCGCCTGGCCACCCTTTGTGCGGGTGTCCGCTCCCCAGGCTACGAAAGCCTTGCCAGCCCTTGTGATCGGGTGGCACCGCCCACCAGGCGTGTGAAAGAAAGAAGAAAAGAAGAAAAAACCCGGACCGGGCCGCCTGGCCACCCTTTGTGAGGGTGTCCGCTCCCCAGGCTCCGAAAGCCTTGCCAGCCCTTGTGATCGGATGGCACCGCCCACCAGGCGTGTGAAAGAAAGAAGAAAAGAAGAAAAAACCCGGACCGGGCCGCCTGGCCACCCTTTGTGAGGGTGTCCGCTCCCCAGGCTCCGAAAGCCTTGCCAGCCCTTGTGATCGGGTGGCACCGCCCACCAGGCGTGTGAAAGAAAGAAGAAAAGAAGAAAAAACCCGGACCGGGCCGCCTGGCCACCCTTTGTGCGGGTGTCCGCTCCCCAGGCTCCGAAAGCCTTGCCAGCCCTTGTGATCGGGTGGCACCGCCCACCAGGCGTGTGAAAGAAAGAAGAAAAGAAGAAAAAACCCGGACCGGGCCGCCTGGCCACCCTTTGTGCGGGTGTCCGCTCCCCAGGCTCCGAAAGCCTTGCCAGCCCTTGTGATCGGGTGGCACCGCCCACCAGGCGCGTGAAAGAAAGAAGAAAAGAAGAAAAAACCCGGACCGGGCCGCCTGGCCACCCTTTGTGCGGGTGTCCGCTCCCCAGGCTCCGAAAGCCTTGCCAGCCCTTGTGATCGGGTGGCACCGCCCACCAGGCGCGTGAAAGAAAGAAGAAAAGAAGAAAAAACCCGGACCGGGCCGCCTGGCCACCCTTTGTGCGGGTGTCCGCTCCCCAGGCTACGAAAGCCTTGCCAGCCCTTGTGATGGGGTGGCACCGCCCACCAGGCGTGTGAAAGAAAGAAGAAAAGAAGAAAAAACCCGGACCGGGCCGCCTGGCCACCCTTTGTGTGGGTGTCCGCTCCCCAGGCTACGAAAGCCTTGCCAGCCCTTGTGATCGGGTGGCACCGCCCACCAGGCGTGTGAAAGAAAGAAGAAAAGAAGAAAAAACCCGGACCGGGCCGCCTGGCCACCCTTTGTGCGGTTGTCCGCTCCCCAGGCTCCGAAAGCCTTGCCAGCCCTTGTGATGGGGTGGCACCGCCCACCAGGCGTGTGAAAGAAAGAAGAAAAGAAGAAAAAACCCGGACCGGGCCGCCTGGCCACCCTTTGTGAGGGTGTCCGCTCCCCAGGCTCCGAAATCCTTGCCAGCCCTTGTGATGGGGTGGCACCGCCCACCAGGCGTGTGAAAGAAAGAAGAAAAGAAGAAAAAACCCGGACCGGGCCGCCTGGCCACCCTTTGTGCGGGTGTCCGCTCCCCAGGCTCCGAAAGCCTTGCCAGCCCTTGTGATCGGGTGGCACCGCCCACCAGGCGTGTGAAAGAAAGAAGAAAAGAAGAAAAAACCCGGACCGGGCCGCCTGGCCACCCTTTGTGAGGGTGTCCGCTCCCCAGGCTACGAAAGCCTTGCCAGCCCTTGTGATCGGGTGGCACCGCCCACCAGGCGTGTGAAAGAAAGAAGAAAAGAAGAAAAAACCCGGACCGGGCCGCCTGGCCACCCTTTGTGAGGGTGTCCGCTCCCCAGGCTCCGAAAGCCTTGCCAGCCCTTGTGATCGGGTGGCACCGCCCACCAGGCGTGTGAAAGAAAGAAGAAAAGAAGAAAAAACCCGGACCGGGCCGCTTGGCCACCCTTTGTGCGGGTATCCGCTCCCCGGGCTCCGAAAGCCTTGCCAGCCCTTGTGATGGGGTGGCACCGCCCACCAGGCGTGTGAAAGAAAGAAGAAAAGAAGAAAAAACCCGGACCGGGCCGCCTGGCCACCCTTTGTGCGGGTTTCCGCTCCCCAGGCTCCGAAAGCCTTGCCAGCCCTTGTGATGGGGTGGCACCGCCCACCAGGCGTGTGAAAGAAAGAAGAAAAGAAGAAAAAACCCGGACCGGGCCGCCTGGCCACCCTTTGTGAGGGTGTCCGCTCCCCAGGCTCCGAAAGCCTTGCCAGCCCTTGTGATCGGGTGGCACCGCCCACCAGGCGTGTGAAAGAAAGAAGAAAAGAAGAAAAAACCCGGACCGGGCCGCCTGGCCACCCTTTGTGAGGGCGTCCGCTCCCCAGGCTCCGAAAGCCTTGCCAGCCCTTGTGATCGGGTGGCACCGCCCACCAGGCGTGTGAAAGAAAGAAGAAAAGAAGAAAAAACCCGGACCGGGCCGCCTGGCCACCCTTTGTGAGGGTGTCCGCTCCCCAGGCTCCGAAAGCCTTGCCAGCCCTTGTGATCGGGTGGCACCGCCCACCAGGCGTGTGAAAGAAAGAAGAAAAGAAGAAAAAACCCGGACCGGGCCGCCTGGCCACCCTTTGTGAGGGTGTCCGCTCCCCAGGCTCCGAAAGCCTTGCCAGCCCTTGTGATCGGGTGGCACCGCCCACCAGGCGTGTGAAAGAAAGAAGAAAAGAAGAAAAAACCCAGACCGGGCCGCCTGGCCACCCTTTGTGAGGGTGTCCGCTCCCCAGGCTCCGAAAGCCTTGCCAGCCCTTGTGATCGGGTGGCACCGCCCACCAGGCGCGTGAAAGAAAGAAGAAAAGAAGAAAAAACCCGGACCGGGCCGCCTGGCCACCCTTTGTGCGGGTGTCCGCTCCCCAGGCTACGAAAGCCTTGCCAGCCCTTGTGATGGGGTGGCACCGCCCACCAGGCGTGTGAAAGAAAGAAGAAAAGAAGAAAAAACCCGGACCGGGCCGCCTGGCCACCCTTTGTGTGGGTGTCCGCTCCCCAGGCTACGAAAGCCTTGCCAGCCCTTGTGATCGGGTGGCACCGCCCACCAGGCGTGTGAAAGAAAGAAGAAAAGAAGAAAAAACCCGGACCGGGCCGCCTGGCCACCCTTTGTGCGGTTGTCCGCTCCCCAGGCTCCGAAAGCCTTGCCAGCCCTTGTGATGGGGTGGCACCGCCCACCAGGCGTGTGAAAGAAAGAAGAAAAGAAGAAAAAACCCGGACCGGGCCGCCTGGCCACCCTTTGTGAGGGTGTCCGCTCCCCAGGCTCCGAAATCCTTACCAGCCCTTGTGATCGGGTGGCACCGCCCACCAGGCGTGTGAAAGAAAGAAGAAAAGAAGAAAAAACCCGGACCGGGCCGCCTGGCCACCCTTTGTGCGGGTGTCCGCTCCCCAGGCTCCGAAAGCCTTGCCAGCCCTTGTGATCGGGTGGCACCGCCCACCAGGCGTGTGAAAGAAAGAAGAAAAGAAGAAAAAACCCGGACCGGGCCGCCTGGCCACCCTTTGTGAGGGTGTCCGCTCCCCAGGCTACGAAAGCCTTGCCAGCCCTTGTGATCGGGTGGCACCGCCCACCAGGCGTGTGAAAGAAAGAAGAAAAGAAGAAAAAACCCGGACCGGGCCGCCTGGCCACCCTTTGTGAGGGTGTCCGCTCCCCGGGCTCCGAAAGCCTTGCCAGCCCTTGTGATCGGGTGGCACCGCCCACCAGGCGTGTGAAAGAAAGAAGAAAAGAAGAAAAAACCCGGACCGGGCCGCCTGGCCACCCTTTGTGCGGGTTTCCGCTCCCCAGGCTCCGAAAGCCTTGCCAGCCCTTGTGATGGGGTGGCACCGCCCACCAGGCGTGTGAAAGAAAGAAGAAAAGAAGAAAAAACCCGGACCGGGCCGCCTGGCCACCCTTTGTGCGGGTGTCCGCTCCCCAGGCTCCGAAAGCCTTGCCAGCCCTTGTGATCGGGTGGCACCGCCCACCAGGCGTGTGAAAGAAAGAAGAAAAGAAGAAAAAACCCGGACCGGGCCGCCTGGCCACCCTTTGTGAGGGTGTCCGCTCCCCAGGCTACGAAAGCCTTGCCAGCCCTTGTGATCGGGTGGCACCGCCCACCAGGCGTGTGAAAGAAAGAAGAAAAGAAGAAAAAACCCGGACCGGGCCGCCTGGCCACCCTTTGTGAGGGTGTCCGCTCCCCAGGCTCCGAAAGCCTTGCCAGCCCTTGTGATCGGGTGGCACCGCCCACCAGGCGTGTGAAAGAAAGAAGAAAAGAAGAAAAAACCCGGACCGGGCCGCTTGGCCACCCTTTGTGCGGGTATCCGCTCCCCGGGCTCCGAAAGCCTTGCCAGCCCTTGTGATGGGGTGGCACCGCCCACCAGGCGTGTGAAAGAAAGAAGAAAAGAAGAAAAAACCCGGACCGGGCCGCCTGGCCACCCTTTGTGCGGGTTTCCGCTCCCCAGGCTCCGAAAGCCTTGCCAGCCCTTGTGATGGGGTGGCACCGCCCACCAGGCGTGTGAAAGAAAGAAGAAAAGAAGAAAAAACCCGGACCGGGCCGCCTGGCCACCCTTTGTGAGGGTGTCCGCTCCCCAGGCTCCGAAAGCCTTGCCAGCCCTTGTGATCGGGTGGCACCGCCCACCAGGCGTGTGAAAGAAAGAAGAAAAGAAGAAAAAACCCGGACCGGGCCGCCTGGCCACCCTTTGTGAGGGTGTCCGCTCCCCAGGCTCCGAAAGCCTTGCCAGCCCTTGTGATCGGGTGGCACCGCCCACCAGGCGTGTGAAAGAAAGAAGAAAAGAAGAAAAAACCCGGACCGGGCCGCCTGGCCACCCTTTGTGAGGGTGTCCGCTCCCCAGGCTCCGAAAGCCTTGCCAGCCCTTGTGATCGGGTGGCACCGCCCACCAGGCGTGTGAAAGAAAGAAGAAAAGAAGAAAAAACCCGGACCGGGCCGCCTGGCCACCCTTTGTGAGGGTGTCCGCTCCCCAGGCTCCGAAAGCCTTGCCAGCCCTTGTGATCGGGTGGCACCGCCCACCAGGCGTGTGAAAGAAAGAAGAAAAGAAGAAAAAACCCAGACCGGGCCGCCTGGCCACCCTTTGTGAGGGTGTCCGCTCCCCAGGCTCCGAAAGCCTTGCCAGCCCTTGTGATCGGGTGGCACCGCCCACCAGGCGCGTGAAAGAAAGTAGAAAAGAAGAAAAAACCCGGACCGGGCCGCCTGGCCACCCTTTGTGCGGGTGTCCGCTCCCCAGGCTCCGAAAGCCTTGCCAGCCCTTGTGATCGGGTGGCACCGCCCACCAGGCGTGTGAAAGAAAGAAGAAAAGAAGAAAAAACCCGGACCGGGCCGCCTGGCCACCCTTTGTGAGGGTGTCCGCTCCCCAGGCTACGAAAGCCTTGCCAGCCCTTGTGATCGGGTGGCACCGCCCACCAGGCGTGTGAAAGAAAGAAGAAAAGAAGAAAAAACCCGGACCGGGCCGCCTGGCCACCCTTTGTGAGGGTGTCCGCTCCCCAGGCTCCGAAAGCCTTGCCAGCCCTTGTGATCGGGTGGCACCGCCCACCAGGCGTGTGAAAGAAAGAAGAAAAGAAGAAAAAACCCGGACCGGGCCGCCTGGCCACCCTTTGTGCGGGTGTCCGCTCCCCGGGCTCCGAAAGCCTTGCCAGCCCTTGTGATCGGGTGGCACCGCCCACCAGGCGTGTGAAAGAAAGAAGAAAAGAAGAAAAAACCCGGACCGGGCCGCCTGGCCACCCTTTGTGCGGGTTTCCGCTCCCCAGGCTCCGAAAGCCTTGCCAGCCCTTGTGATGGGGTGGCACCGCCCACCAGGCGTGTGAAAGAAAGAAGAAAAGAAGAAAAAACCCGGACCGGGCCGCCTGGCCACCCTTTGTGAGGGTGTCCGCTCCCCAGGCTCCGAAAGCCTTGCCAGCCCTTGTGATCGGGTGGCACCGCCCACCAGGCGTGTGAAAGAAAGAAGAAAAGAAGAAAAAACCCGGACCGGGCCGCCTGGCCACCCTTTGTGAGGGTGTCCGCTCCCCAGGCTCCGAAAGCCTTGCGAGCCCTTGTGATCGGGTGGCACCGCTCACCAGGCGTGTGAAAGAAAGAAGAAAAGAAGAAAAAACCCGGACCGGGCCGCCTGGCCACCCTTTGTGAGGGTGTCCGCTCCCCAGGCTCCGAAAGCCTTGCCAGCCCTTGTGATCGGGTGGCACCGCCCACCAGGCGTGTGAAAGAAAGAAGAAAAGAAGAAAAAACCCAGACCGGGCCGCCTGGCCACCCTTTGTGAGGGTGTCCGCTCCCCAGGCTCCGAAAGCCTTGCCAGCCCTTGTGATCGGGTGGCACCGCCCACCAGGCGTGTGAAAGAAAGAAGAAAAGAAGAAAAAACCCGGACCGGGCCGCCTGGCCACCCTTTGTGAGGGTGTCCGCTCCCCAGGCTCCGAAAGCCTTGCCAGCCCTTGTGATCGGGTGGCACCGCCCACCAGGCGTGTGAAAGAAAGAAGAAAAGAAGAAAAAACCCGGACCGGGCCGCCTGGCCACCCTTTGTGCGGGTGTCCTCTCCCCAGGCTCCGAAAGCCTTGCCAGCCCTTGTGATCGGGTGGCACCGCCCACCAGGCGTGTGAAAGAAAGAAGAAAAGAAGAAAAAACCCGGACCGGGCCGCCTGGCCACCCTTTGTGCGGGTGTCCGCTCCCCAGGCTCCGAAATCCTTGCCAGCCCTTGTGATGGGGTGGCACCGCCCACCAGGCGTGTGAAAGAAAGAAGAAAAGAAGAAAAAACCCGGACCGGGCCGCCTGGCCACCCTTTGTGCGGGTGTCCGCTCCCCAGGCTCCGAAAGCCTTGCCAGCCCTTGTGATCGGGTGGCACCGCCCACCAGGCGCGTGAAAGAAAGAAGAAAAGAAGAAAAAACCCGGACCGGGCCGCCTGGCCACCCTTTGTGCGGGTGTCCGCTCCCCAGGCTCCGAAAGCCTTGCCAGCCCTTGTGATCGGGTGGCACCGCCCACCAGGCGCGTGAAAGAAAGAAGAAAAGAAGAAAAAACCCGGACCGGGCCGCCTGGCCACCCTTTGTGAGGGTGTCCGCTCCCCAGGCTCCGAAAGCCTTGCCAGCCCTTGTGATGGGGTGGCACCGCCCACCAGGCGTGTGAAAGAAAGAAGAAAAGAAGAAAAAACCCGGACCGGGCCGCCTGGCCACCCTTTGTGCGGGTGTCCGCTCCCCAGGCTCCGAAAGCCTTGCCAGCCCTTGTGATGGGGTGGCACCGCCCACCAGGCGTGTGAAAGAAAGAAGAAAAGAAGAAAAAACCCGGACCGGGCCGCCTGGCCACCCTTTGTGAGGGTGTCCGCTCCCCAGGCTACGAAAGCCTTGCCAGCCCTTGTGATCGGGTGGCACCGCCCACCAGGCGTGTGAAAGAAAGAAGAAAAGAAGAAAAAACCCGGACCGGGCCGCCTGGCCACCCTTTGTGCGGGTGTCCGCTCCCCAGGCTCCGAAAGCCTTGCCAGCCCTTGTGATCGGGTGGCACCGCCCACCAGGCGTGTGAAAGAAAGAAGAAAAGAAGAAAAAACCCGGACCGGGCCGCCTGGCCACCCTTTGTGAGGGTGTCCGCTCCCCAGGCTCCGAAAGCCTTGCCAGCCCTTGTGATCGGGTGGCACCGCCCACCAGGCGTGTGAAAGAAAGAAGAAAAGAAGAAAAAACCCGGACCGGGCCGCCTGGCCACCCTTTGTGAGGGTGTCCGCTCCCCAGGCTACGAAAGCCTTGCCAGCCCTTGTGATCGGGTGGCACCGCCCACCAGGCGTGTGAAAGAAAGAAGAAAAGAAGAAAAAACCCGGACCGGGCCGCCTGGCCACCCTTTGTGCGGTTGTCCGCTCCCCAGGCTCCGAAAGCCTTGCCAGCCCTTGTGATCGGGTGGCACTGCCCACCAGGCGCGTGAAAGAAAGAAGAAAAGAAGAAAAAACCCGGACCGGGCCGCCTGGCCACCCTTTGTGAGGGTGTCCGCTCCCCAGGCTCCGAAAGCCTTGCCAGCCCTTGTGATCGGGTGGCACCGCCCACCAGGCGCGTGAAAGAAAGAAGAAATGAAGAAAAAACCCGGACCGGGCCGCCTGGCCACCCTTTGTGCGGGTGTCCGCTCCCCAGGCTCCGAAAGCCTTGCCAGCCCTTGTGATCGGGTGGCACCGCCCACCAGGCGTGTGAAAGAAAGAAGAAAAGAAGAAAAAACCCGGACCGGGTCACCTGGCCACCCTTTGTGCGGGTGTCCGCTCCCCAGGCTCCGAAAGCCTTGCCAGCCCTTGTGATGGGGTGGCACCGCCCACCAGGCGTGTGAAAGAAAGAAGAAAAGAAGAAAAAACCCGGACCGGGCCGCCTGGCCACCCTTTGTGCGGGTGTCCGCTCCCCAGGCTCCGAAAGCCTTGCCAGCCCTTGTGATCGGGTGGCACCGCCCACCAGGCGTGTGAAAGAAAGAAGAAAAGAAGAAAAAACCCGGACCGGGCCGCCTGGCCACCCTTTGTGTGGGTGTCCGCTCCCCAGGCTCCGAAATCCTTGCCAGCCCTTGTGATCGGGTGGCACCGCCCACCAGGCGTGTGAAAGAAAGAAAAACCCGGACCGGGCCGCCTGGCCACCCTTTGTGCGGGTTTCCGCTCCCCAGGCTCCGAAAGCCTTGCCAGCCCTTGTGATGGGGTGGCACCGCCCACCAGGCGTGTGAAAGAAAGAAGAAAAGAAGAAAAAACCCGGACCGGGCCGCCTGGCCACCCTTTGTGAGGGTGTCCGCTCCCCAGGCTCCGAAAGCCTTGCCAGCCCTTGTGATCGGGTGGCACCGCCCACCAGGCGTGTGAAAGAAAGAAGAAAAGAAGAAAAAACCCGGACCGGGCCGCCTGGCCACCCTTTGTGAGGGTGTCCGCTCCCCAGGCTCCGAAAGCCTTGCCAGCCCTTGTGATCGGGTGGCACCGCCCACCAGGCGCGTGAAAGAAAGAAGAAATGAAGAAAAAACCCGGACCGGGCCGCCTGGCCACCCTTTGTGCGGGTGTCCGCTCCCCAGGCTCCGAAAGCCTTGCCAGCCCTTGTGATCGGGTGGCACCGCCCACCAGGCGTGTGAAAGAAAGAAGAAAAGAAGAAAAAACCCGGACCGGGTCACCTGGCCACCCTTTGTGCGGGTGTCCGCTCCCCAGGCTCCGAAAGCCTTGCCAGCCCTTGTGATGGGGTGGCACCGCCCACCAGGCGTGTGAAAGAAAGAAGAAAAGAAGAAAAAACCCGGACCGGGCTGCCTGGCCACCCTTTGTGCGGGTGTCCGCTCCCCAGGCTCCGAAAGCCTTGCCAGCCCTTGTGATCGGGTGGCACCGCCCACCAGGCGTGTGAAAGAAAGAAGAAAAGAAGAAAAAACCCGGACCGGGCCGCCTGGCCACCCTTTGTGAGGGTGTCCGCTCCCCAGGCTCCGAAAGCCTTGCCAGCCCTTGTGATGGGGTGGCACCGCCCACCAGGCGTGTGAAAGAAAGAAGAAAAGAAGAAAAAACCCGGACCGGGCCGCCTGGCCACCCTTTGTGCGGGTGTCCGCTCCCCAGGCTCCGAAAGCCTTGCCAGCCCTTGTGATGGGGTGGCACCGCCCACCAGGCGTGTGAAAGAAAGAAGAAAAGAAGAAAAAACCCGGACCGGGCCGCCTGGCCACCCTTTGTGAGGGTGTCCGCTCCCCAGGCTACGAAAGCCTTGCCAGCCCTTGTGATCGGGTGGCACCGCCCACCAGGCGTGTGAAAGAAAGAAGAAAAGAAGAAAAAACCCGGACCGGGCCGCCTGGCCACCCTTTGTGCGGGTGTCCGCTCCCCAGGCTCCGAAAGCCTTGCCAGCCCTTGTGATCGGGTGGCACCGCCCACCAGGCGTGTGAAAGAAAGAAGAAAAGAAGAAAAAACCCGGACCGGGCCGCCTGGCCACCCTTTGTGAGGGTGTCCGCTCCCCAGGCTCCGAAAGCCTTGCCAGCCCTTGTGATCGGGTGGCACCGCCCACCAGGCGTGTGAAAGAAAGAAGAAAAGAAGAAAAAACCCGGACCGGGCCGCCTGGCCACCCTTTGTGAGGGTGTCCGCTCCCCAGGCTACGAAAGCCTTGCCAGCCCTTGTGATCGGGTGGCACCGCCCACCAGGCGTGTGAAAGAAAGAAGAAAAGAAGAAAAAACCCGGACCGGGCCGCCTGGCCACCCTTTGTGCGGTTGTCCGCTCCCCAGGCTCCGAAAGCCTTGCCAGCCCTTGTGATCGGGTGGCACTGCCCACCAGGCGCGTGAAAGAAAGAAGAAAAGAAGAAAAAACCCGGACCGGGCCGCCTGGCCACCCTTTGTGAGGGTGTCCGCTCCCCAGGCTCCGAAAGCCTTGCCAGCCCTTGTGATCGGGTGGCACCGCCCACCAGGCGCGTGAAAGAAAGAAGAAATGAAGAAAAAACCCGGACCGGGCCGCCTGGCCACCCTTTGTGCGGGTGTCCGCTCCCCAGGCTCCGAAAGCCTTGCCAGCCCTTGTGATCGGGTGGCACCGCCCACCAGGCGTGTGAAAGAAAGAAGAAAAGAAGAAAAAACCCGGACCGGGTCGCCTGGCCACCCTTTGTGCGGGTGTCCGCTCCCCAGGCTCCGAAAGCCTTGCCAGCCCTTGTGATGGGGTGGCACCGCCCACCAGGCGTGTGAAAGAAAGAAGAAAAGAAGAAAAAACCCGGACCGGGCCGCCTGGCCACCCTTTGTGCGGGTGTCCGCTCCCCAGGCTCCGAAAGCCTTGCCAGCCCTTGTGATCGGGTGGCACCGCCCACCAGGCGTGTGAAAGAAAGAAGAAAAGAAGAAAAAACCCGGACCGGGCCGCCTGGCCACCCTTTGTGTGGGTGTCCGCTCCCCAGGCTCCGAAATCCTTGCCAGCCCTTGTGATCGGGTGGCACCGCCCACCAGGCGTGTGAAAGAAAGAAAAACCCGGACCGGGCCGCCTGGCCACCCTTTGTGCGGGTATCCGCTCCCCGGGCTCCGAAAGCCTTGCCAGCCCTTGTGATGGGGTGGCACCGCCCACCAGGCGTGTGAAAGAAAGAAGAAAAGAAGAAAAAACCCGGACCGGGCCGCCTGGCCACCCTTTGTGCGGGTTTCCGCTCCCCAGGCTCCGAAAGCCTTGCCAGCCCTTGTGATGGGGTGGCACCGCCCACCAGGCGTGTGAAAGAAAGAAGAAAAGAAGAAAAAACCCGGACCGGGCCGCCTGGCCACCCTTTGTGAGGGTGTCCGCTCCCCAGGCTCCGAAAGCCTTGCCAGCCCTTGTGATCGGGTGGCACCGCCCACCAGGCGTGTGAAAGAAAGAAGAAAAGAAGAAAAAACCCGGACCGGGCCGCCTGGCCACCCTTTGTGAGGGTGTCCGCTCCCCAGGCTCCGAAAGCCTTGCCAGCCCTTGTGATCGGGTGGCACCGCCCACCAGGCGTGTGAAAGAAAGAAGAAAAGAAGAAAAAACCCGGACCGGGTCACCTGGCCACCCTTTGTGCGGGTGTCCGCTCCCCAGGCTCCGAAAGCCTTGCCAGCCCTTGTGATGGGGTGGCACCGCCCACCAGGCGTGTGAAAGAAAGAAGAAAAGAAGAAAAAACCCGGACCGGGCTGCCTGGCCATCCTTTGTGAGGGTGTCCGCTCCCCAGGCTCCGAAAGCCTTGCCAGCCCTTGTGATCGGGTGGCACCGCCCACCAGGCGTGTGAAAGAAAGAAGAAAAGAAGAAAAAACCCGGACCGGGCCGCCTGGCCACCCTTTGTGAGGGTGTCCGCTCCCCAGGCTCCGAAAGCCTTGCCAGCCCTTGTGATCGGGTGGCACCGCCCACCAGGCGTGTGAAAGAAAGAAGAAAAGAAGAAAAAACCCGGACCGGGCCGCCTGGCCACCCTTTGTGAGGGTGTCCGCTCCCCAGGCTCCGAAAGCCTTGCCAGCCCTTGTGATCGGGTGGCACCGCCCACCAGGCGTGTGAAAGAAAGAAGAAAAGAAGAAAAAACCCAGACCGGGCCGCCTGGCCACCCTTTGTGAGGGTGTCCGCTCCCCAGGCTCCGAAAGCCTTGCCAGCCCTTGTGATCGGGTGGCACCGCCCACCAGGCGCGTGAAAGAAAGAAGAAAAGAAGAAAAAACCCGGACCGGGCCGCCTGGCCACCCTTTGTGCGGGTGTCCGCTCCCCAGGCTACGAAAGCCTTGCCAGCCCTTGTGATGGGGTGGCACCGCCCACCAGGCGTGTGAAAGAAAGAAGAAAAGAAGAAAAAACCCGGACCGGGCCGCCTGGCCACCCTTTGTGTGGGTGTCCGCTCCCCAGGCTACGAAAGCCTTGCCAGCCCTTGTGATCGGGTGGCACCGCCCACCAGGCGTGTGAAAGAAAGAAGAAAAGAAGAAAAAACCCGGACCGGGCCGCCTGGCCACCCTTTGTGCGGTTGTCCGCTCCCCAGGCTCCGAAAGCCTTGCCAGCCCTTGTGATGGGGTGGCACCGCCCACCAGGCGTGTGAAAGAAAGAAGAAAAGAAGAAAAAACCCGGACCGGGCCGCCTGGCCACCCTTTGTGAGGGTGTCCGCTCCCCAGGCTCCGAAATCCTTACCAGCCCTTGTGATCGGGTGGCACCGCCCACCAGGCGTGTGAAAGAAAGAAGAAAAGAAGAAAAAACCCGGACCGGGCCGCCTGGCCACCCTTTGTGAGGGTGTCCGCTCCCCAGGCTCCGAAAGCCTTGCCAGCCCTTGTGATCGGGTGGCACCGCCCACCAGGCGTGTGAAAGAAAGAAGAAAAGAAGAAAAAACCCGGACCGGGCCGCCTGGCCACCCTTTGTGAGGGTGTCCGCTCCCCAGGCTCCGAAAGCCTTGCCAGCCCTTGTGATCGGGTGGCACCGCCCACCAGGCGTGTGAAAGAAAGAAGAAAAGAAGAAAAAACCCGGACCGGGCCGCCTGGCCACCCTTTGTGCGGGTGTCCGCTCCCCGGGCTCCGAAAGCCTTGCCAGCCCTTGTGATCGGGTGGCACCGCCCACCAGGCGTGTGAAAGAAAGAAGAAAAGAAGAAAAAACCCGGACCGGGCCGCCTGGCCACCCTTTGTGCGGGTTTCCGCTCCCCAGGCTCCGAAAGCCTTGCCAGCCCTTGTGATGGGGTGGCACCGCCCACCAGGCGTGTGAAAGAAAGAAGAAAAGAAGAAAAAACCCGGTCCGGGCCGCCTGGCCACCCTTTGTGAGGGTGTCCGCTCCCCAGGCTCCGAAAGCCTTGCCAGCCCTTGTGATCGGGTGGCACCGCCCACCAGGCGTGTGAAAGAAAGAAGAAAAGAAGAAAAAACCCGGACCGGGCCGCCTGGCCACCCTTTGTGCGGGTGTCCGCTCCCCAGGCTCCGAAAGCCTTGCCAGCCCTTGTGATGGGGTGGCACCGCCCACCAGGCGTGTGAAAGAAAGAAGAAAAGAAGAAAAAACCCGGACCGGGCCGCCTGGCCACCCTTTGTGCGGGTGTCCGCTCCCCAGGCTCCGAAAGCCTTGCCAGCCCTTGTGATCGGGTGGCACCGCCCACCAGGCGTGTGAAAGAAAGAAGAAAAGAAGAAAAAACCCGGACCGGGCCGCCTGGCCACCCTTTGTGTGGGTGTCCGCTCCCCAGGCTCCGAAATCCTTGCCAGCCCTTGTGATCGGGTGGCACCGCCCACCAGGCGTGTGAAAGAAAGAAGAAAAGAAGAAAAAACCCGGACCGGGCCGCCTGGCCACCCTTTGTGAGGGTGTCCGCTCCCCAGGCTACGAAAGCCTTGCCAGCCCTTGTGATCGGGTGGCACCGCCCACCAGGCGTGTGAAAGAAAGAAGAAAAGAAGAAAAAACCCGGACCGGGCCGCCTGGCCACCCTTTGTGTGGGTGTCCGCTCCCCAGGCTCCGAAATCCTTGCCAGCCCTTGTGATCGGGTGGCACCGCCCACCAGGCGTGTGAAAGAAAGAAGAAAAGAAGAAAAAACCCGGACCGGGCCGCCTGGCCACCCTTTGTGAGGGTGTCCGCTCCCCAGGCTCCGAAAGCCTTGCCAGCCCTTGTGATCGGGTGGCACCGCCCACCAGGCGTGTGAAAGAAAGAAGAAAAGAAGAAAAAACCCGGACCTGGCCACCCTTTGTGAGGGTGTCCGCTCCCCAGGCTCCGAAAGCCTTGCCAGCCCTTGTGATGGGGTGGCACCGCCCACCAGGCGTGTGAAAGAAAGAAGAAAAGAAGAAAAAACCCGGACCGGGCCGCCTGGCCACCCTTTGTGCGGGTGTCCGCTCCCCAGGCTCCGAAAGCCTTGCCAGCCCTTGTGATGGGGTGGCACCGCCCACCAGGCGTGTGAAAGAAAGAAGAAAAGAAGAAAAAACCCGGACCGGGCCGCCTGGCCACCCTTTGTGAGGGTGTCCGCTCCCCAGGCTACGAAAGCCTTGCCAGCCCTTGTGATCGGGTGGCACCGCCCACCAGGCGTGTGAAAGAAAGAAGAAAAGAAGAAAAAACCCGGACCGGGCCGCCTGGCCACCCTTTGTGCGGGTGTCCGCTCCCCAGGCTCCGAAAGCCTTGCCAGCCCTTGTGATCGGGTGGCACCGCCCACCAGGCGTGTGAAAGAAAGAAGAAAAGAAGAAAAAACCCGGACCGGGCCGCCTGGCCACCCTTTGTGAGGGTGTCCGCTCCCCAGGCTCCGAAAGCCTTGCCAGCCCTTGTGATCGGGTGGCACCGCCCACCAGGCGTGTGAAAGAAAGAAGAAAAGAAGAAAAAACCCGGACCGGGCCGCCTGGCCACCCTTTGTGAGGGTGTCCGCTCCCCAGGCTACGAAAGCCTTGCCAGCCCTTGTGATCGGGTGGCACCGCCCACCAGGCGTGTGAAAGAAAGAAGAAAAGAAGAAAAAACCCGGACCGGGCCGCCTGGCCACCCTTTGTGCGGTTGTCCGCTCCCCAAGCTCCGAAAGCCTTGCCAGCCCTTGTGATGGGGTGGTACCGCCCACCAGGCGTGTGAAAGAAAGAAGAAAAGAAGAAAAAACCCGGACCGGGCCGCCTGGCCACCCTTTGTGAGGGTGTCCGCTCCCCAGGCTACGAAAGCCTTGCCAGCCCTTGTGATCGGGTGGCACCGCCCACCAGGCGTGTGAAAGAAAGAAGAAAAGAAGAAAAAACCCGGACCGGGCCGCCTGGCCACCCTTTGTGAGGGTGTCCGCTCCCCAGGCTACGAAAGCCTTGCCAGCCCTTGTGATCGGGTGGCACCGCCCACCAGGCGTGTGAAAGAAAGAAGAAAAGAAGAAAAAACCCGGACCGGGCCGCCTGGCCACCCTTTGTGAGGGTGTCCGCTCCCCAGGCTCCGAAAGCCTTGCCAGCCCTTGTGATGGGGTGGCACCGCCCACCAGGCGTGTGAAAGAAAGAAGAAAAGAAGAAAAAACCCGGACCGGGCCGCCTGGCCACCCTTTGTGCGGGTGTCCGCTCCCCAGGCTCCGAAAGCCTTGCCAGCCCTTGTGATGGGGTGGCACCGCCCACCAGGCGTGTGAAAGAAAGAAGAAAAGAAGAAAAAACCCGGACCGGGCCGCCTGGCCACCCTTTGTGCGGGTGTCCGCTCCCCAGGCTCCGAAAGCCTTGCCAGCCCTTGTGATCGGGTGGCACCGCCCACCAGGCGTGTGAAAGAAAGAAGAAAAGAAGAAAAAACCCGGACCGGGCCGCCTGGCCACCCTTTGTGTGGGTGTCCGCTCCCCAGGCTCCGAAATCCTTGCCAGCCCTTGTGATCGGGTGGCACCGCCCACCAGGCGTGTGAAAGAAAGAAGAAAAGAAGAAAAAACCCGGACCGGGCCGCCTGGCCACCCTTTGTGAGGGTGTCCGCTCCCCAGGCTACGAAAGCCTTGCCAGCCCTTGTGATCGGGTGGCACCGCCCACCAGGCGTGTGAAAGAAAGAAGAAAAGAAGAAAAAACCCGGACCGGGCCGCCTGGCCACCCTTTGTGTGGGTGTCCGCTCCCCAGGCTCCGAAATCCTTGCCAGCCCTTGTGATCGGGTGGCACCGCCCACCAGGCGTGTGAAAGAAAGAAGAAAAGAAGAAAAAACCCGGACCGGGCCGCCTGGCCACCCTTTGTGAGGGTGTCCGCTCCCCAGGCTCCGAAAGCCTTGCCAGCCCTTGTGATCGGGTGGCACCGCCCACCAGGCGTGTGAAAGAAAGAAGAAAAGAAGAAAAAACCCGGACCGGGCCGCCTGGCCACCCTTTGTGAGGGTGTCCGCTCCCCAGGCTCCGAAAGCCTTGCCAGCCCTTGTGATGGGGTGGCACCGCCCACCAGGCGTGTGAAAGAAAGAAGAAAAGAAGAAAAAACCCGGACCGGGCCGCCTGGCCACCCTTTGTGCGGGTGTCCGCTCCCCAGGCTCCGAAAGCCTTGCCAGCCCTTGTGATGGGGTGGCACCGCCCACCAGGCGTGTGAAAGAAAGAAGAAAAGAAGAAAAAACCCGGACCGGGCCGCCTGGCCACCCTTTGTGAGGGTGTCCGCTCCCCAGGCTACGAAAGCCTTGCCAGCCCTTGTGATCGGGTGGCACCGCCCACCAGGCGTGTGAAAGAAAGAAGAAAAGAAGAAAAAACCCGGACCGGGCCGCCTGGCCACCCTTTGTGCGGGTGTCCGCTCCCCAGGCTCCGAAAGCCTTGCCAGCCCTTGTGATCGGGTGGCACCGCCCACCAGGCGTGTGAAAGAAAGAAGAAAAGAAGAAAAGACCCGGACCGGGCCGCCTGGCCACCCTTTGTGCGGTTGTCCGCTCCCCAGGCTCCGAAAGCCTTGCCAGCCCTTGTGATGGGGTGGTACCGCCCACCAGGCGTGTGAAAGAAAGAAGAAAAGAAGAAAAAACCCGGACCGGGCCGCCTGGCCACCCTTTGTGAGGGTGTCCGCTCCCCAGGCTCCGAAAGCCTTGCCAGCCCTTGTGATCGGGTGGCACCGCCCACCAGGCGCGTGAAAGAAAAGAAAAGAAGAAAAAACCCGGACCGGGCCGCCTGGCCACCCTTTGTGCGGTTGTCCGCTCCCCAGGCTCCGAAAGCCTTGCCAGCCCTTGTGATGGGGTGGTACCGCCCACCAGGCGTGTGAAAGAAAGAAGAAAAGAAGAAAAAACCCGGACCGGGCCGCCTGGCCACCCTTTGTGAGGGTGTCCGCTCCCCAGGCTCCGAAAGCCTTGCCAGCCCTTGTGATCGGGTGGCACCGCCCACCAGGCGCGTGAAAGAAAGAAGAAAAGAAGAAAAAACCCGGACCGGGCCGCCTGGCCACCCTTTGTGAGGGTGTCCGCTCCCCAGGCTCCGAAAGCCTTGCCAGCCCTTGTGATCGGGTGGCACCGCCCACCAGGCGCGTGAAAGAAAGAAGAAATGAAGAAAAAACCCGGACCGGGCCGCCTGGCCACCCTTTGTGCGGGTGTCCGCTCCCCAGGCTCCGAAAGCCTTGCCAGCCCTTGTGATCGGGTGGCACCGCCCACCAGGCGTGTGAAAGAAAGAAGAAAAGAAGAAAAAACCCGGACCGGGTCACCTGGCCACCCTTTGTGCGGGTGTCCGCTCCCCAGGCTCCGAAAGCCTTGCCAGCCCTTGTGATCGGGTGGCACCGCCCACCAGGCGTGTGAAAGAAAGAAGAAAAGAAGAAAAAACCCGGACCGGGCCGCCTGGCCACCCTTTGTGCGGGTGTCCGCTCCCCAGGCTCCGAAAGCCTTGCCAGCCCTTGTGATCGGGTGGCACCGCCCACCAGGCGTGTGAAAGAAAGAAGAAAAGAAGAAAAGACCCGGACCGGGCCGCCTGGCCACCCTTTGTGTGGGTGTCCGCTCCCCAGGCTCCGAAATCCTTGCCAGCCCTTGTGATCGGGTGGCACCGCCCACCAGGCGTGTGAAAGAAAGAAGAAAAGAAGAAAAAACCCGGACCGGGCCGCCTGGCCACCCTTTGTGAGGGTGTCCGCTCCCCAGGCTCCAAAAGCCTTGCCAGCCCTTGTGATCGGGTGGCACCGCCCACCAGGCGTGTGAAAGAAAGAAGAAAAGAAGAAAAAACCCGGACCGGGCCGCCTGGCCACCCTTTGTGCGGGTGTCCGCTCCCCAGGCTCCGAAAGCCTTGCCAGCCCTTGTGATGGGGTGGCACCGCCCACCAGGCGTGTGAAAGAAAGAAGAAAAGAAGAAAAAACCCGGACCGGGCCGCCTGGCCACCCTTTGTGAGGGTGTCCGCTCCCCAGGCTACGAAAGCCTTGCCAGCCCTTGTGATCGGGTGGCACCGCCCACCAGGCGTGTGAAAGAAAGAAGAAAAGAAGAAAAAACCCGGACCGGGCCGCCTGGCCACCCTTTGTGCGGGTGTCCGCTCCCCAGGCTCCGAAAGCCTTGCCAGCCCTTGTGATCGGGTGGCTCCGCCCACCAGGCGTGTGAAAGAAAGAAGAAAAGAAGAAAAAACCCGGACCGGGCCGCCTGGCCACCCTTTGTGCGGGTGTCCGCTCCCCAGGCTCCGAAAGCCTTGCCAGCCCTTGTGATCGGGTGGCACCGCCCACCAGGCGTGTGAAAGAAAGAAGAAAAGAAGAAAAAACCCGGACCGGGCCGCCTGGCCACCCTTTGTGCGGGTGTCCGCTCCCCAGGCTCCGAAAGCCTTGCCAGCCCTTGTGATCGGGTGGCACCGCCCACCAGGCGTGTGAAAGAAAGAAGAAAAGAAGAAAAAACCTGGACCGGGCCGCCTGGCCACCCTTTGTGTGGGTGTCCGCTCCCCAGGCTCCGAAATCCTTGCCAGCCCTTGTGATCGGGTGGCACCGCCCACCAGGCGTGTGAAAGAAAGAAAAACCCGGACCGGGCCGCCTGGCCACCCTTTGTGAGGGTGTCCGCTCCCCAGGCTCCAAAAGCCTTGCCAGCCCTTGTGATGGGGTGGCACCGCCCACCAGGCGTGTGAAAGAAAGAAGAAAAGAAGAAAAAACCCGGACCGGGCCGCCTGGCCACCCTTTGTGAGGGTGTCCGCTCCCCAGGCTCCGAAAGCCTTGCCAGCCCTTGTGATCGGGTGGCACCGCCCACCAGGCGCGTGAAAGAAAGAAGAAAAGAAGAAAAAACCCGGACCGGGCCGCCTGGCCACCCTTTGTGCGGGTGTCCGCTCCCCAGGCTCCGAAAGCCTTGCCAGCCCTTGTGATCGGGTGGCTCCGCCCACCAGGCGTGTGAAAGAAAGAAGAAAAGAAGAAAAAACCCGGACCGGGCCGCCTGGCCACCCTTTGTGCGGGTGTCCGCTCCCCAGGCTCCGAAAGCCTTGCCAGCCCTTGTGATCGGGTGGCACCGCCCACCAGGCGTGTGAAAGAAAGAAGAAAAGAAGAAAAAACCCGGACCGGGCCGCCTGGCCACCCTTTGTGCGGGTGTCCGCTCCCCAGGCTCCGAAAGCCTTGCCAGCCCTTGTGATCGGGTGGCACCGCCCACCAGGCGTGTGAAAGAAAGAAGAAAAGAAGAAAAAACCTGGACCGGGCCGCCTGGCCACCCTTTGTGTGGGTGTCCGCTCCCCAGGCTCCGAAATCCTTGCCAGCCCTTGTGATCGGGTGGCACCGCCCACCAGGCGTGTGAAAGAAAGAAAAACCCGGACCGGGCCGCCTGGCCACCCTTTGTGAGGGTGTCCGCTCCCCAGGCTCCAAAAGCCTTGCCAGCCCTTGTGATGGGGTGGCACCGCCCACCAGGCGTGTGAAAGAAAGAAGAAAAGAAGAAAAAACCCGGACCGGGCCGCCTGGCCACCCTTTGTGAGGGTGTCCGCTCCCCAGGCTCCGAAAGCCTTGCCAGCCCTTGTGATCGGGTGGCACCGCCCACCAGGCGCGTGAAAGAAAGAAGAAAAGAAGAAAAAACCCGGACCGGGCCGCCTGGCCACCCTTTGTGCGGGTGTCCGCTCCCCAGGCTCCGAAAGCCTTGCCAGCCCTTGTGATCGGGTGGCACCGCCCACCAGGCGTGTGAAAGAAAAAAGAAAAGAAGAAAAAACCCGGACCGGGCCGCCTGGCCACCCTTTGTGCGGTTGTCCGCTCCCCAGGCTCCGAAAGCCTTGCCAGCCCTTGTGATCGGGTGGCACCGCCCACGAGACGCGTGAAAGAAAGAAGAAATGAAGAAAAAACCCGGACCGGGCCGCCTGGCCACCCTTTGTGCGGGTGTCCGCTCCCCAGGCTCCGAAAGCCTTGCCAGCCCTTGTGATCGGGTGGCACCGCCCACCAGGCGTGTGAAAGAAAGAAGAAAAGAAGAAAAAACCCGGACCGGGTCTCCTGGCCACCCTTTGTGCGGGTGTCCGCTCCCCAGGCTCCGAAAGCCTTGCCAGCCCTTGTGATCGGGTGGCACCGCCCACCAGGCGTGTGAAAGAAAGAAGAAAAGAAGAAAAAACCCGGACCGGGCCGCCTGGCCACCCTTTGTGCGGGTGTCCGCTCCCCAGGCTCCGAAAGCCTTGCCAGCCCTTGTGATCGGGTGGCACCGCCCACCAGGCGTGTGAAAGAAAGAAGAAAAGAAGAAAAGACCCGGACCGGGCCGCCTGGCCACCCTTTGTGTGGGTGTCCGCTCCCCAGGCTCCGAAATCCTTGCCAGCCCTTGTGATCGGGTGCCACCGCCCACCAGGCGTGTGAAAGAAAGAAGAAAAAACCCGGACCGGGCCGCCTGGCCACCCTTTGTGAGGGTGTCCGCTCCCCAGGCTCCAAAAGCCTTGCCAGCCCTTGTGATCGGGTGGCACCGCCCACCAGGCGTGTGAAAGAAAGAAGAAAAGAAGAAAAAACCCGGACCGGGCCGCCTGGCCACCCTTTGTGCGGGTGTCCGCTCCCCAGGCTCCGAAAGCCTTGCCAGCCCTTGTGATCGGGTGGCACCGCCCACCAGGCGTGTGAAAGAAAGAAGAAAAGAAGAAAAAACCCGGACCGGGCCGCCTGGCCACCCTTTGTGAGGGTGTCCGCTCCCCAGGCTACGAAAGCCTTGCCAGCCCTTGTGATCGGGTGGCACCGCCCACCAGGCGTGTGAAAGAAAGAAGAAAAGAAGAAAAAACCCGGACCGGGCCGCCTGGCCACCCTTTGTGCGGGTGTCCGCTCCCCAGGCTCCGAAAGCCTTGCCAGCCCTTGTGATCGGGTGGCTCCGCCCACCAGGCGTGTGAAAGAAAGAAGAAAAGAAGAAAAAACCCGGACCGGGCCGCCTGGCCACCCTTTGTGCGGGTGTCCGCTCCCCAGGCTACGAAAGCCTTGCCAGCCCTTGTGATGGGGTGGCACCGCCCACCAGGCGTGTGAAAGAAAGAAGAAAAGAAGAAAAAACCCGGACCGGGCCGCCTGGCCACCCTTTGTGCGGGTGTCCGCTCCCCAGGCTCCGAAAGCCTTGCCAGCCCTTGTGATCGGGTGGCACCGCCCACCAGGCGTGTGAAAGAAAGAAGAAAAGAAGAAAAAACCCGGACCGGGCCGCCTGGCCACCCTTTGTGTGGGTGTCCGCTCCCCAGGCTCCGAAATCCTTGCCAGCCCTTGTGATCGGGTGGCACCGCCCACCAGGCGTGTGAAAGAAAGAAAAACCCGGACCGGGCCGCCTGGCCACCCTTTGTGAGGGTGTCCGCTCCCCAGGCTCCAAAAGCCTTGCCAGCCCTTGTGATGGGGTGGCACCGCCCACCAGGCGTGTGAAAGAAAGAAGAAAAAACCCGGACCGGGCCGCCTGGCCACCCTTTGTGAGGGTGTCCGCTCCCCAGGCTCCGAAAGCCTTGCCAGCCCTTGTGATCGGGTGGCACCGCCCACCAGGCGCGTGAAAGAAAGAAGAAAAGAAGAAAAAACCCGGACCGGGCCGCCTGGCCACCCTTTGTGCGGGTGTCCGCTCCCCAGGCTCCGAAAGCCTTGCCAGCCCTTGTGATCGGGTGGCACCGCCCACCAGGCGTGTGAAAGAAAGAAGAAAAGAAGAAAAAACCCGGACCGGGCCGCCTGGCCACCCTTTGTGCGGGTGTCCGCTCCCCAGGCTCCGAAAGCCTTGCCAGCCCTTGTGATCGGGTGGCACCGCCCACCAGGCGTGTGAAAGAAAGAAGAAAAGAAGAAAAAACCCGGACCGGGCCGCCTGGCCACCCTTTGTGCGGGTGTCCGCTCCCCAGGCTCCGAAAGCCTTGCCAGCCCTTGTGATCGGGTGGCACCGCCCACCAGGCGTGTGAAAGAAAAAAGAAAAGAAGAAAAAACCCGGACCGGGCCGCCTGGCCACCCTTTGTGCGGTTGTCCGCTCCCCAGGCTCCGAAAGCCTTGCCAGCCCTTGTGATCGGGTGGCACCGCCCACCAGGCGCGTGAAAGAAAGAAGAAATGAAGAAAAAACCCGGACCGGGCCGCCTGGCCACCCTTTGTGCGGGTGTCCGCTCCCCAGGCTCCGAAAGCCTTGCCAGCCCTTGTGATCGGGTGGCACCGCCCACCAGGCGTGTGAAAGAAAGAAGAAAAGAAGAAAAAACCCGGACCGGGTCACCTGGCCACCCTTTGTGCGGGTGTCCGCTCCCCAGGCTCCGAAAGCCTTGCCAGCCCTTGTGATCGGGTGGCACCGCCCACCAGGCGTGTGAAAGAAAGAAGAAAAGAAGAAAAAACCCGGACCGGGCCGCCTGGCCACCCTTTGTGCGGGTGTCCGCTCCCCAGGCTCCGAAAGCCTTGCCAGCCCTTGTGATCGGGTGGCACCGCCCACCAGGCGCGTGAAAGAAAGAAGAAATGAAGAAAAAACCCGGACCGGGCCGCCTGGCCACCCTTTGTGCGGGTGTCCGCTCCCCAGGCTCCGAAAGCCTTGCCAGCCCTTGTGATCGGGTGGCACCGCCCACCAGGCGTGTGAAAGAAAGAAGAAAAGAAGAAAAAACCCGGACCGGGTCACCTGGCCACCCTTTGTGCGGGTGTCCGCTCCCCAGGCTCCGAAAGCCTTGCCAGCCCTTGTGATCGGGTGGCACCGCCCACCAGGCGTGTGAAAGAAAGAAGAAAAGAAGAAAAAACCCGGACCGGGCCGCCTGGCCACCCTTTGTGCGGGTGTCCGCTCCCCAGGCTCCGAAAGCCTTGCCAGCCCTTGTGATCGGGTGGCACCGCCCACCAGGCGTGTGAAAGAAAGAAGAAAAGAAGAAAAGACCCGGACCGGGCCGCCTGGCCACCCTTTGTGTGGGTGTCCGCTCCCCAGGCTCCGAAATCCTTGCCAGCCCTTGTGATCGGGTGCCACCGCCCACCAGGCGTGTGAAAGAAAGAAGAAAAGAAGAAAAAACCCGGACCGGGCCGCCTGGCCACCCTTTGTGAGGGTGTCCGCTCCCCAGGCTCCAAAAGCCTTGCCAGCCCTTGTGATCGGGTGGCACCGCCCACCAGGCGTGTGAAAGAAAGAAGAAAAGAAGAAAAAACCCGGACCGGGCCGCCTGGCCACCCTTTGTGCGGGTGTCCGCTCCCCAGGCTCCGAAAGCCTTGCCAGCCCTTGTGATGGGGTGGCACCGCCCACCAGGCGTGTGAAAGAAAGAAGAAAAGAAGAAAAAACCCGGACCGGGCCGCCTGGCCACCCTTTGTGAGGGTGTCCGCTCCCCAGGCTACGAAAGCCTTGCCAGCCCTTGTGATCGGGTGGCACCGCCCACCAGGCGTGTGAAAGAAAGAAGAAAAGAAGAAAAAACCCGGACCGGGCCGCCTGGCCACCCTTTGTGCGGGTGTCCGCTCCCCAGGCTCCGAAAGCCTTGCCAGCCCTTGTGATCGGGTGGCTCCGCCCACCAGGCGTGTGAAAGAAAGAAGAAAAGAAGAAAAAACCCGGACCGGGCCGCCTGGCCACCCTTTGTGCGGGTGTCCGCTCCCCAGGCTCCGAAAGCCTTGCCAGCCCTTGTGATCGGGTGGCACCGCCCACCAGGCGTGTGAAAGAAAGAAGAAAAGAAGAAAAAACCCGGACCGGGCCGCCTGGCCACCCTTTGTGCGGGTGTCCGCTCCCCAGGCTCCGAAAGCCTTGCCAGCCCTTGTGATCGGGTGGCACCGCCCACCAGGCGTGTGAAAGAAAGAAGAAAAGAAGAAAAAACCTGGACCGGGCCGCCTGGCCACCCTTTGTGTGGGTGTCCGCTCCCCAGGCTCCGAAATCCTTGCCAGCCCTTGTGATCGGGTGGCACCGCCCACCAGGCGTGTGAAAGAAAGAAAAACCCGGACCGGGCCGCCTGGCCACCCTTTGTGAGGGTGTCCGCTCCCCAGGCTCCAAAAGCCTTGCCAGCCCTTGTGATGGGGTGGCACCGCCCACCAGGCGTGTGAAAGAAAGAAGAAAAGAAGAAAAAACCCGGACCGGGCCGCCTGGCCACCCTTTGTGAGGGTGTCCGCTCCCCAGGCTCCGAAAGCCTTGCCAGCCCTTGTGATCGGGTGGCACCGCCCACCAGGCGCGTGAAAGAAAGAAGAAAAGAAGAAAAAACCCGGACCGGGCCGCCTGGCCACCCTTTGTGCGGGTGTCCGCTCCCCAGGCTCCGAAAGCCTTGCCAGCCCTTGTGATCGGGTGGCTCCGCCCACCAGGCGTGTGAAAGAAAGAAGAAAAGAAGAAAAAACCCGGACCGGGCCGCCTGGCCACCCTTTGTGCGGGTGTCCGCTCCCCAGGCTCCGAAAGCCTTGCCAGCCCTTGTGATCGGGTGGCACCGCCCACCAGGCGTGTGAAAGAAAGAAGAAAAGAAGAAAAAACCCGGACCGGGCCGCCTGGCCACCCTTTGTGCGGGTGTCCGCTCCCCAGGCTCCGAAAGCCTTGCCAGCCCTTGTGATCGGGTGGCACCGCCCACCAGGCGTGTGAAAGAAAGAAGAAAAGAAGAAAAAACCTGGACCGGGCCGCCTGGCCACCCTTTGTGTGGGTGTCCGCTCCCCAGGCTCCGAAATCCTTGCCAGCCCTTGTGATCGGGTGGCACCGCCCACCAGGCGTGTGAAAGAAAGAAAAACCCGGACCGGGCCGCCTGGCCACCCTTTGTGAGGGTGTCCGCTCCCCAGGCTCCAAAAGCCTTGCCAGCCCTTGTGATGGGGTGGCACCGCCCACCAGGCGTGTGAAAGAAAGAAGAAAAGAAGAAAAAACCCGGACCGGGCCGCCTGGCCACCCTTTGTGAGGGTGTCCGCTCCCCAGGCTCCGAAAGCCTTGCCAGCCCTTGTGATCGGGTGGCACCGCCCACCAGGCGCGTGAAAGAAAGAAGAAAAGAAGAAAAAACCCGGACCGGGCCGCCTGGCCACCCTTTGTGCGGGTGTCCGCTCCCCAGGCTCCGAAAGCCTTGCCAGCCCTTGTGATCGGGTGGCACCGCCCACCAGGCGTGTGAAAGAAAAAAGAAAAGAAGAAAAAACCCGGACCGGGCCGCCTGGCCACCCTTTGTGCGGTTGTCCGCTCCCCAGGCTCCGAAAGCCTTGCCAGCCCTTGTGATCGGGTGGCACCGCCCACGAGGCGCGTGAAAGAAAGAAGAAATGAAGAAAAAACCCGGACCGGGCCGCCTGGCCACCCTTTGTGCGGGTGTCCGCTCCCCAGGCTCCGAAAGCCTTGCCAGCCCTTGTGATCGGGTGGCACCGCCCACCAGGCGTGTGAAAGAAAGAAGAAAAGAAGAAAAAACCCGGACCGGGTCACCTGGCCACCCTTTGTGCGGGTGTCCGCTCCCCAGGCTCCGAAAGCCTTGCCAGCCCTTGTGATCGGGTGGCACCGCCCACCAGGCGTGTGAAAGAAAGAAGAAAAGAAGAAAAAACCCGGACCGGGCCGCCTGGCCACCCTTTGTGCGGGTGTCCGCTCCCCAGGCTCCGAAAGCCTTGCCAGCCCTTGTGATCGGGTGGCACCGCCCACCAGGCGTGTGAAAGAAAGAAGAAAAGAAGAAAAGACCCGGACCGGGCCGCCTGGCCACCCTTTGTGTGGGTGTCCGCTCCCCAGGCTCCGAAATCCTTGCCAGCCCTTGTGATCGGGTGCCACCGCCCACCAGGCGTGTGAAAGAAAGAAGAAAAAACCCGGACCGGGCCGCCTGGCCACCCTTTGTGAGGGTGTCCGCTCCCCAGGCTCCAAAAGCCTTGCCAGCCCTTGTGATCGGGTGGCACCGCCCACCAGGCGTGTGAAAGAAAGAAGAAAAGAAGAAAAAACCCGGACCGGGCCGCCTGGCCACCCTTTGTGCGGGTGTCCGCTCCCCAGGCTCCGAAAGCCTTGCCAGCCCTTGTGATGGGGTGGCACCGCCCACCAGGCGTGTGAAAGAAAGAAGAAAAGAAGAAAAAACCCGGACCGGGCCGCCTGGCCACCCTTTGTGAGGGTGTCCGCTCCCCAGGCTACGAAAGCCTTGCCAGCCCTTGTGATCGGGTGGCACCGCCCACCAGGCGTGTGAAAGAAAGAAGAAAAGAAGAAAAAACCCGGACCGGGCCGCCTGGCCACCCTTTGTGCGGGTGTCCGCTCCCCAGGCTCCGAAAGCCTTGCCAGCCCTTGTGATCGGGTGGCTCCGCCCACCAGGCGTGTGAAAGAAAGAAGAAAAGAAGAAAAAACCCGGACCGGGCCGCCTGGCCACCCTTTGTGCGGGTGTCCGCTCCCCAGGCTACGAAAGCCTTGCCAGCCCTTGTGATGGGGTGGCACCGCCCACCAGGCGTGTGAAAGAAAGAAGAAAAGAAGAAAAAACCCGGACCGGGCCGCCTGGCCACCCTTTGTGCGGGTGTCCGCTCCCCAGGCTCCGAAAGCCTTGCCAGCCCTTGTGATCGGGTGGCACCGCCCACCAGGCGTGTGAAAGAAAGAAGAAAAGAAGAAAAAACCCGGACCGGGCCGCCTGGCCACCCTTTGTGTGGGTGTCCGCTCCCCAGGCTCCGAAATCCTTGCCAGCCCTTGTGATCGGGTGGCACCGCCCACCAGGCGTGTGAAAGAAAGAAAAACCCGGACCGGGCCGCCTGGCCACCCTTTGTGAGGGTGTCCGCTCCCCAGGCTCCAAAAGCCTTGCCAGCCCTTGTGATGGGGTGGCACCGCCCACCAGGCGCGTGAAAGAAAGAAGAAAAGAAGAAAAAACCCGGACCGGGCCGCCTGGCCACCCTTTGTGCGGGTGTCCGCTCCCCAGGCTCCGAAAGCCTTGCCAGCCCTTGTGATCGGGTGGCACCGCCCACCAGGCGTGTGAAAGAAAGAAGAAAAGAAGAAAAAACCCGGACCGGGCCGCCTGGCCACCCTTTGTGCGGGTGTCCGCTCCCCAGGCTCCGAAAGCCTTGCCAGCCCTTGTGATCGGGTGGCACCGCCCACCAGGCGTGTGAAAGAAAAAAGAAAAGAAGAAAAAACCCGGACCGGGCCGCCTGGCCACCCTTTGTGCGGTTGTCCGCTCCCCAGGCTCCGAAAGCCTTGCCAGCCCTTGTGATCGGGTGGCACCGCCCACCAGGCGCGTGAAAGAAAGAAGAAATGAAGAAAAAACCCGGACCGGGCCGCCTGGCCACCCTTTGTGCGGGTGTCCGCTCCCCAGGCTCCGAAAGCCTTGCCAGCCCTTGTGATCGGGTGGCACCGCCCACCAGGCGTGTGAAAGAAAGAAGAAAAGAAGAAAAGACCCGGACCGGGCCGCCTGGCCACCCTTTGTGTGGGTGTCCGCTCCCCAGGCTCCGAAATCCTTGCCAGCCCTTGTGATCGGGTGCCACCGCCCACCAGGCGTGTGAAAGAAAGAAGAAAAGAAGAAAAAACCCGGACCGGGCCGCCTGGCCACCCTTTGTGAGGGTGTCCGCTCCCCAGGCTCCAAAAGCCTTGCCAGCCCTTGTGATCGGGTGGCACCGCCCACCAGGCGTGTGAAAGAAAGAAGAAAAGAAGAAAAAACCCGGACCGGGCCGCCTGGCCACCCTTTGTGCGGGTGTCCGCTCCCCAGGCTCCGAAAGCCTTGCCAGCCCTTGTGATGGGGTGGCACCGCCCACCAGGCGTGTGAAAGAAAGAAGAAAAGAAGAAAAAACCCGGACCGGGCCGCCTGGCCACCCTTTGTGAGGGTGTCCGCTCCCCAGGCTACGAAAGCCTTGCCAGCCCTTGTGATCGGGTGGCACCGCCCACCAGGCGTGTGAAAGAAAGAAGAAAAGAAGAAAAAACCCGGACCGGGCCGCCTGGCCACCCTTTGTGCGGGTGTCCGCTCCCCAGGCTCCGAAAGCCTTGCCAGCCCTTGTGATCGGGTGGCTCCGCCCACCAGGCGTGTGAAAGAAAGAAGAAAAGAAGAAAAAACCCGGACCGGGCCGCCTGGCCACCCTTTGTGCGGGTGTCCGCTCCCCAGGCTCCGAAAGCCTTGCCAGCCCTTGTGATCGGGTGGCACCGCCCACCAGGCGTGTGAAAGAAAGAAGAAAAGAAGAAAAAACCCGGACCGGGCCGCCTGGCCACCCTTTGTGCGGGTGTCCGCTCCCCAGGCTCCGAAAGCCTTGCCAGCCCTTGTGATCGGGTGGCACCGCCCACCAGGCGTGTGAAAGAAAGAAGAAAAGAAGAAAAAACCTGGACCGGGCCGCCTGGCCACCCTTTGTGTGGGTGTCCGCTCCCCAGGCTCCGAAATCCTTGCCAGCCCTTGTGATCGGGTGGCACCGCCCACCAGGCGTGTGAAAGAAAGAAAAACCCGGACCGGGCCGCCTGGCCACCCTTTGTGAGGGTGTCCGCTCCCCAGGCTCCAAAAGCCTTGCCAGCCCTTGTGATGGGGTGGCACCGCCCACCAGGCGTGTGAAAGAAAGAAGAAAAGAAGAAAAAACCCGGACCGGGCCGCCTGGCCACCCTTTGTGAGGGTGTCCGCTCCCCAGGCTCCGAAAGCCTTGCCAGCCCTTGTGATCGGGTGGCACCGCCCACCAGGCGCGTGAAAGAAAGAAGAAAAGAAGAAAAAACCCGGACCGGGCCGCCTGGCCACCCTTTGTGCGGGTGTCCGCTCCCCAGGCTCCGAAAGCCTTGCCAGCCCTTGTGATCGGGTGGCTCCGCCCACCAGGCGTGTGAAAGAAAGAAGAAAAGAAGAAAAAACCCGGACCGGGCCGCCTGGCCACCCTTTGTGCGGGTGTCCGCTCCCCAGGCTCCGAAAGCCTTGCCAGCCCTTGTGATCGGGTGGCACCGCCCACCAGGCGTGTGAAAGAAAGAAGAAAAGAAGAAAAAACCCGGACCGGGCCGCCTGGCCACCCTTTGTGCGGGTGTCCGCTCCCCAGGCTCCGAAAGCCTTGCCAGCCCTTGTGATCGGGTGGCACCGCCCACCAGGCGTGTGAAAGAAAGAAGAAAAGAAGAAAAAACCTGGACCGGGCCGCCTGGCCACCCTTTGTGTGGGTGTCCGCTCCCCAGGCTCCGAAATCCTTGCCAGCCCTTGTGATCGGGTGCCACCGCCCACCAGGCGTGTGAAAGAAAGAAGAAAAAACCCGGACCGGGCCGCCTGGCCACCCTTTGTGAGGGTGTCCGCTCCCCAGGCTCCAAAAGCCTTGCCAGCCCTTGTGATCGGGTGGCACCGCCCACCAGGCGTGTGAAAGAAAGAAGAAAAGAAGAAAAAACCCGGACCGGGCCGCCTGGCCACCCTTTGTGCGGGTGTCCGCTCCCCAGGCTCCGAAAGCCTTGCCAGCCCTTGTGATGGGGTGGCACCGCCCACCAGGCGTGTGAAAGAAAGAAGAAAAGAAGAAAAAACCCGGACCGGGCCGCCTGGCCACCCTTTGTGAGGGTGTCCGCTCCCCAGGCTACGAAAGCCTTGCCAGCCCTTGTGATCGGGTGGCACCGCCCACCAGGCGTGTGAAAGAAAGAAGAAAAGAAGAAAAAACCCGGACCGGGCCGCCTGGCCACCCTTTGTGCGGGTGTCCGCTCCCCAGGCTCCGAAAGCCTTGCCAGCCCTTGTGATCGGGTGGCTCCGCCCACCAGGCGTGTGAAAGAAAGAAGAAAAGAAGAAAAAACCCGGACCGGGCCGCCTGGCCACCCTTTGTGCGGGTGTCCGCTCCCCAGGCTACGAAAGCCTTGCCAGCCCTTGTGATGGGGTGGCACCGCCCACCAGGCGTGTGAAAGAAAGAAGAAAAGAAGAAAAAACCCGGACCGGGCCGCCTGGCCACCCTTTGTGCGGGTGTCCGCTCCCCAGGCTCCGAAAGCCTTGCCAGCCCTTGTGATCGGGTGGCACCGCCCACCAGGCGTGTGAAAGAAAGAAGAAAAGAAGAAAAAACCCGGACCGGGCCGCCTGGCCACCCTTTGTGTGGGTGTCCGCTCCCCAGGCTCCGAAATCCTTGCCAGCCCTTGTGATCGGGTGGCACCGCCCACCAGGCGTGTGAAAGAAAGAAAAACCCGGACCGGGCCGCCTGGCCACCCTTTGTGAGGGTGTCCGCTCCCCAGGCTCCAAAAGCCTTGCCAGCCCTTGTGATGGGGTGGCACCGCCCACCAGGCGTGTGAAAGAAAGAAGAAAAAACCCGGACCGGGCCGCCTGGCCACCCTTTGTGAGGGTGTCCGCTCCCCAGGCTCCGAAAGCCTTGCCAGCCCTTGTGATCGGGTGGCACCGCCCACCAGGCGCGTGAAAGAAAGAAGAAAAGAAGAAAAAACCCGGACCGGGCCGCCTGGCCACCCTTTGTGCGGGTGTCCGCTCCCCAGGCTCCGAAAGCCTTGCCAGCCCTTGTGATCGGGTGGCACCGCCCACCAGGCGTGTGAAAGAAAGAAGAAAAGAAGAAAAAACCCGGACCGGGCCGCCTGGCCACCCTTTGTGCGGGTGTCCGCTCCCCAGGCTCCGAAAGCCTTGCCAGCCCTTGTGATCGGGTGGCACCGCCCACCAGGCGTGTGAAAGAAAAAAGAAAAGAAGAAAAAACCCGGACCGGGCCGCCTGGCCACCCTTTGTGCGGTTGTCCGCTCCCCAGGCTCCGAAAGCCTTGCCAGCCCTTGTGATCGGGTGGCACCGCCCACCAGGCGCGTGAAAGAAAGAAGAAATGAAGAAAAAACCCGGACCGGGCCGCCTGGCCACCCTTTGTGCGGGTGTCCGCTCCCCAGGCTCCGAAAGCCTTGCCAGCCCTTGTGATCGGGTGGCACCGCCCACCAGGCGTGTGAAAGAAAGAAGAAAAGAAGAAAAAACCCGGACCGGGTCACCTGGCCACCCTTTGTGCGGGTGTCCGCTCCCCAGGCTCCGAAAGCCTTGCCAGCCCTTGTGATCGGGTGGCACCGCCCACCAGGCGTGTGAAAGAAAGAAGAAAAGAAGAAAAAACCCGGACCGGGCCGCCTGGCCACCCTTTGTGCGGGTGTCCGCTCCCCAGGCTCCGAAAGCCTTGCCAGCCCTTGTGATCGGGTGGCACCGCCCACCAGGCGTGTGAAAGAAAGAAGAAAAGAAGAAAAAACCCGGACCGGGCCGCCTGGCCACCCTTTGTGCGGGTGTCCGCTCCCCAGGCTCCGAAAGCCTTGCCAGCCCTTGTGATGGGGTGGCACCGCCCACCAGGCGTGTGAAAGAAAGAAGAAAAGAAGAAAAAACCCGGACCGGGCCGCCTGGCCACCCTTTGTGAGGGTGTCCGCTCCCCAGGCTACGAAAGCCTTGCCAGCCCTTGTGATCGGGTGGCACCGCCCACCAGGCGTGTGAAAGAAAGAAGAAAAGAAGAAAAAACCCGGACCGGGCCGCCTGGCCACCCTTTGTGCGGGTGTCCGCTCCCCAGGCTCCGAAAGCCTTGCAAGCCCTTGTGATGGGGTGGCACCGCCCACCAGGCGTGTGAAAGAAAGAAGAAAAGAAGAAAAAACCCGGACCGGGCCGCCTGGCCACCCTTTGTGCGGGTGTCCGCTCCCCAGGCTCCGAAAGCCTTGCCAGCCCTTGTGATGGGGTGGCACCGCCCACCAGGCGTGTGAAAGAAAGAAGAAAAGAAGAAAAAACCCGGACCGGGCCGCCTGGCCACCCTTTGTGCGGGTGTCCGCTCCCCAGGCTCCGAAAGCCTTGCCAGCCCTTGTGATCGGGTGGCACCGCCCACCAGGCGTGTGAAAGAAAGAAGAAAAGAAGAAAAAACCCGGACCGGGCCGCCTGGCCACCCTTTGTGTGGGTGTCCGCTCCCCAGGCTCCGAAATCCTTGCCAGCCCTTGTGATCGGGTGGCACCGCCCACCAGGCGTGTGAAAGAAAGAAAAACCCGGACCGGGCCGCCTGGCCACCCTTTGTGAGGGTGTCCGCTCCCCAGGCTCCAAAAGCCTTGCCAGCCCTTGTGATGGGGTGGCACTGCCCACCAGGCGTGTGAAAGAAAGAAGAAAAGAAGAAAAAACCCGGACCGGGCCGCCTGGCCACCCTTTGTGAGGGTGTCCGCTCCCCAGGCTCCGAAAGCCTTGCCAGCCCTTGTGATCGGGTGGCACCGCCCACCAGGCGCGTGAAAGAAAGAAGAAAAGAAGAAAAAACCCGGACCGGGCCGCCTGGCCACCCTTTGTGCGGGTGTCCGCTCCCCAGGCTCCGAAAGCCTTGCCAGCCCTTGTGATCGGGTGGCACCGCCCACCAGGCGTGTGAAAGAAAAAAGAAAAGAAGAAAAAACCCGGACCGGGCCGCCTGGCCACCCTTTGTGAGGGTGTCCGCTCCCCAGGCTACGAAAGCCTTGCCAGCCCTTGTGATCGGGTGGCACCGCCCACCAGGCGTGTGAAAGAAAGAAGAAAAGAAGAAAAAACCCGGACCGGGCCGCCTGGCCACCCTTTGTGTGGGTGTCCGCTCCCCAGGCTCCGAAATCCTTGCCAGCCCTTGTGATCGGGTGGCACCGCCCACCAGGCGTGTGAAAGAAAGAAGAAAAGAAGAAAAAACCCGGACCGGGCCGCCTGGCCACCCTTTGTGAGGGTGTCCGCTCCCCAGGCTCCGAAAGCCTTGCCAGCCCTTGTGATCGGGTGGCACCGCCCACCAGGCGTGTGAAAGAAAGAAGAAAAGAAGAAAAAACCCGGACCGGGCCGCCTGGCCACCCTTTGTGAGGGTGTCCGCTCCCCAGGCTCCGAAAGCCTTGCCAGCCCTTGTGATGGGGTGGCACCGCCCACCAGGCGTGTGAAAGAAAGAAGAAAAGAAGAAAAAACCCGGACCGGGCCGCCTGGCCACCCTTTGTGCGGGTGTCCGCTCCCCAGGCTCCGAAAGCCTTGCCAGCCCTTGTGATGGGGTGGCACCGCCCACCAGGCGTGTGAAAGAAAGAAGAAAAGAAGAAAAAACCCGGACCGTGCCGCCTGGCCACCCTTTGTGAGGGTGTCCGCTCCCCAGGCTACGAAAGCCTTGCCAGCCCTTGTGATCGGGTGGCACCGCCCACCAGGCGTGTGAAAGAAAGAAGAAAAGAAGAAAAAACCCGGACCGGGCCGCCTGGCCACCCTTTGTGCGGGTGTCCGCTCCCCAGGCTCCGAAAGCCTTGCCAGCCCTTGTGATGGGGTGGCACCGCCCACCAGGCGTGTGAAAGAAAGAAGAAAAGAAGAAAAAACCCGGACCGGGCCGCCTGGCCACCCTTTGTGCGGGTGTCCGCTCCCCAGGCTCCGAAAGCCTTGCCAGCCCTTGTGATGGGGTGGCACCGCCCACCAGGCGTGTGAAAGAAAGAAGAAAAGAAGAAAAAACCCGGACCGGGCCGCCTGGCCACCCTTTGTGCGGGTGTCCGCTCCCCAGGCTCCGAAAGCCTTGCCAGCCCTTGTGATGGGGTGGCACCGCCCACCAGGCGTGTGAAAGAAAGAAGAAAAGAAGAAAAAACCCGGACCGGGCCGCCTGGCCACCCTTTGTGTGGGTGTCCGCTCCCCAGGCTCCGAAATCCTTGCCAGCCCTTGTGATGGGGTGGCACCGCCCACCAGGCGTGTGAAAGAAAGAAGAAAAGAAGAAAAAACCCGGACCGGGCCGCCTGGCCACCCTTTGTGAGGGTGTCCGCTCCCCAGGCTCCGAAATCCTTGCCAGCCCTTGTGATCGGGTGGCACCGCCCACCAGGCGTGTGAAAGAAAGAAGAAAAGAAGAAAAAACCCGGACCGGGCCGCCTGGCCACCCTTTGTGAGGGTGTCCGCTCCCCAGGCTACGAAAGCCTTGCCAGCCCTTGTGATCGGGTGGCACCGCCCACCAGGCGTGTGAAAGAAAGAAGAAAAGAAGAAAAAACCCGGACCGGGCCGCCTGGCCACCCTTTGTGCGGGTGTCCGCTCCCCAGGCTCCGAAAGCCTTGCCAGCCCTTGTGATCGGGTGGCACCGCCCACCAGGCGTGTGAAAGAAAGAAGAAAAGAAGAAAAAACCCGGACCGGGCCGCCTGGCCACCCTTTGTGCGGTTGTCCGCTCCCCAGGCTCCGAAAGCCTTGCCAGCCCTTGTGATGGGGTGGTACCGCCCACCAGGCGTGTGAAAGAAAGAAGAAAAGAAGAAAAAACCCGGACCGGGCCGCCTGGCCACCCTTTGTGAGGGTGTCCGCTCCCCAGGCTCCGAAAGCCTTGCCAGCCCTTGTGATCGGGTGGCACCGCCCACCAGGCGCGTGAAAGAAAGAAGAAAAGAAGAAAAAACCCGGACCGGGCCGCCTGGCCACCCTTTGTGAGGGTGTCCGCTCCCCAGGCTCCGAAAGCCTTGCCAGCCCTTGTGATCGGGTGGCACCGCCCACCAGGCGTGTGAAAGAAAGAAGAAAAGAAGAAAAAACCCGGACCGGGCCGCCTGGCCACCCTTTGTGTGGGTGTCCGCTCCCCAGGCTCCGAAATCCTTGCCAGCCCTTGTGATCGGGTGGCACCGCCCACCAGGCGTGTGAAAGAAAGAAAAACCCGGACCGGGCCGCCTGGCCACCCTTTGTGAGGGTGTCCGCTCCCCAGGCTCCAAAAGCCTTGCCAGCCCTTGTGATGGGGTGGCACCGCCCACCAGGCGTGTGAAAGAAAGAAGAAAAGAAGAAAAAACCCGGACCGGGCCGCCTGGCCACCCTTTGTGAGGGTGTCCGCTCCCCAGGCTCCGAAAGCCTTGCCAGCCCTTGTGATCGGGTGGCACCGCCCACCAGGCGCGTGAAAGAAAGAAGAAAAGAAGAAAAAACCCGGACCGGGCCGCCTGGCCACCCTTTGTGCGGGTGTCCGCTCCCCAGGCTCCGAAAGCCTTGCCAGCCCTTGTGATCGGGTGGCACCGCCCACCAGGCGTGTGAAAGAAAGAAGAAAAGAAGAAAAAACCCGGACCGGGCCGCCTGGCCACCCTTTGTGAGGGTGTCCGCTCCCCAGGCTACGAAAGCCTTGCCAGCCCTTGTGATGGGGTGGCACCGCCCACCAGGCGTGTGAAAGAAAGAAGAAAAGAAGAAAAAACCCGGACCGGGCCGCCTGGCCACCCTTTGTGAGGGTGTCCGCTCCCCAGGCTACGAAAGCCTTGCCAGCCCTTGTGATCGGGTGGCACCGCCCACCAGGCGTGTGAAAGAAAGAAGAAAAGAAGAAAAAACCCGGACCGGGCCGCCTGGCCACCCTTTGTGTGGGTGTCCGCTCCCCAGGCTCCGAAATCCTTGCCAGCCCTTGTGATCGGGTGGCACCGCCCACCAGGCGTGTGAAAGAAAGAAGAAAAGAAGAAAAAACCCGGACCGGGCCGCCTGGCCACCCTTTGTGAGGGTGTCCGCTCCCCAGGCTCCGAAAGCCTTGCCAGCCCTTGTGATCGGGTGGCACCGCCCACCAGGCGTGTGAAAGAAAGAAGAAAAGAAGAAAAAACCCGGACCGGGCCGCCTGGCCACCCTTTGTGAGGGTGTCCGCTCCCCAGGCTCCGAAAGCCTTGCCAGCCCTTGTGATGGGGTGGCACCGCCCACCAGGCGTGTGAAAGAAAGAAGAAAAGAAGAAAAAACCCGGACCGGGCCGCCTGGCCACCCTTTGTGCGGGTGTCCGCTCCCCAGGCTCCGAAAGCCTTGCCAGCCCTTGTGATGGGGTGGCACCGCCCACCAGGCGTGTGAAAGAAAGAAGAAAAGAAGAAAAAACCCGGACCGGGCCGCCTGGCCACCCTTTGTGAGGGTGTCCGCTCCCCAGGCTCCGAAAGCCTTGCCAGCCCTTGTGATCGGGTGGCACCGCCCACCAGGCGTGTGAAAGAAAGAAGAAAAGAAGAAAAAACCCGGACCGGGCCGCCTGGCCACCCTTTGTGAGGGTGTCCGCTCCCCAGGCTACGAAAGCCTTGCCAGCCCTTGTGATCGGGTGGCACCGCCCACCAGGCGTGTGAAAGAAAGAAGAAAAGAAGAAAAAACCCGGACCGGGCCGCCTGGCCACCCTTTGTGCGGTTGTCCGCTCCCCAGGCTCCGAAAGCCTTGCCAGCCCTTGTGATGGGGTGGTACCGCCCACCAGGCGTGTGAAAGAAAGAAGAAAAGAAGAAAAAACCCGGACCGGGCTGCCTGGCCACCCTTTGTGAGGGTGTCTGCTCCCCAGGCTCCGAAAGCCTTGCCAGCCCTTGTGATCGGGTGGCACCGCCCACCAGGCGCGTGAAAGAAAGAAGAAAAGAAGAAAAAACCCGGACCGGGCCGCCTGGCCACCCTTTGTGAGGGTGTCCGCTCCCCAGGCTCCGAAAGCCTTGCCAGCCCTTGTGATCGGGTGGCACCGCCCACCAGGCGCGTGAAAGAAAGAAGAAATGAAGAAAAAACCCGGACCGGGCCGCCTGGCCACCCTTTGTGCGGGTGTCCGCTCCCCAGGCTCCGAAAGCCTTGCCAGCCCTTGTGATCGGGTGGCACCGCCCACCAGGCGTGTGAAAGAAAGAAGAAAAGAAGAAAAAACCCGGACCGGGCCACCTGGCCACCCTTTGTGCGGGTGTCCGCTACCCAGGCTCCGAAAGCCTTGCCAGCCCTTGTGATCGGGTGGCACCGCCCACCAGGCGTGTGAAAGAAAGAAGAAAAGAAGAAAAAACCCGGACCGGGCCGCCTGGCCACCCTTTGTGCGGGTGTCCGCTCCCCAGGCTCCGAAAGCCTTGCCAGCCCTTGTGATCGGGTGGCACCGCCCACCAGGCGTGTGAAAGAAAGAAGAAAAGAAGAAAAGACCCGGACCGGGCCGCCTGGCCACCCTTTGTGTGGGTGTCCGCTCCCCAGGCTCCGAAATCCTTGCCAGCCCTTGTGATCGGGTGCCACCGCCCACCAGGCGTGTGAAAGAAAGAAGAAAAGAAGAAAAAACCCGGACCGGGCCGCCTGGCCACCCTTTGTGAGGGTGTCCGCTCCCCAGGCTCCAAAAGCCTTGCCAGCCCTTGTGATCGGGTGGCACCGCCCACCAGGCGTGTGAAAGAAAGAAGAAAAGAAGAAAAAACCCGGACCGGGCCGCCTGGCCACCCTTTGTGAGGGTGTCCGCTCCCCAGGCTACGAAAGCCTTGCCAGCCCTTGTGATCGGGTGGCACCGCCCACCAGGCGTGTGAAAGAAAGAAGAAAAGAAGAAAAAACCCGGACCGGGCCGCCTGGCCACCCTTTGTGCGGGTGTCCGCTCCCCAGGCTCCGAAAGCCTTGCCAGCCCTTGTGATCGGGTGGCACCGCCCACCAGGCGTGTGAAAGAAAGAAGAAAAGAAGAAAAAACCCGGACCGGGCCGCCTGGCCACCCTTTGTGCGGGTGTCCGCTCCCCAGGCTCCGAAAGCCTTGCCAGCCCTTGTGATGGGGTGGCACCGCCCACCAGGCGTGTGAAAGAAAGAAGAAAAGAAGAAAAAACCCGGACCGGGCCGCCTGGCCACCCTTTGTGCGGGTGTCCGCTCCCCAGGCTCCGAAAGCCTTGCCAGCCCTTGTGATCGGGTGGCACCGCCCACCAGGCGTGTGAAAGAAAGAAGAAAAGAAGAAAAAACCCGGACCGGGCCGCCTGGCCACCCTTTGTGAGGGTGTCCGCTCCCCAGGCTCCAAAAGCCTTGCCAGCCCTTGTGATGGGGTGGCACCGCCCACCAGGCGTGTGAAAGAAAGAAGAAAAGAAGAAAAAACCCGGACCGGGCCGCCTGGCCACCCTTTGTGAGGGTGTCCGCTCCCCAGGCTCCAAAAGCCTTGCCAGCCCTTGTGATGGGGTGGCACCGCCCACCAGGCGTGTGAAAGAAAGAAGAAAAGAAGAAAAAACCCGGACCGGGCCGCCTGGCCACCCTTTGTGAGGGTGTCCGCTCCCCAGGCTCCGAAAGCCTTGCCAGCCCTTGTGATCGGGTGGCACCGCCCACCAGGCGTGTGAAAGAAAGAAGAAAAGAAGAAAAAACCCGGACCGGGCCGCCTGGCCACCCTTTGTGCGGGTGTCCGCTCCCCAGGCTCCGAAAGCCTTGCCAGCCCTTGTGATCGGGTGGCACCGCCCACCAGGCGTGTGAAAGAAAGAAGAAAAGAAGAAAAAACCCGGACCGGGCCGCCTGGCCACCCTTTGTGCGGGTGTCCGCTCCCCAGGCTCCGAAAGCCTTGCCAGCCCTTGTGATCGGGTGGCACCGCCCACCAGGCGTGTGAAAGAAAGAAGAAAAGAAGAAAAAACCCGGACCGGGCCGCCTGGCCACCCTTTGTGCGGGTGTCCGCTCCCCAGGCTCCGAAAGCCTTGCCAGCCCTTGTGATGGGGTGGCACCGCCCACCAGGCGTGTGAAAGAAAGAAGAAAAGAAGAAAAAACCCGGACCGGGCCGCCTGGCCACCCTTTGTGTGGGTGTCCGCTCCCCAGGCTCCGAAATCCTTGCCAGCCCTTGTGATCGGGTGGCACCGCCCACCAGGCGTGTGAAAGAAAGAAGAAAAGAAGAAAAAACCCGGACCGGGCCGCCTGGCCACCCTTTGTGCGGGTGTCCGCTCCCCAGGCTCCGAAAGCCTTGCCAGCCCTTGTGATCGGGTGGCACCGCCCACCAGGCGTGTGAAAGAAAGAAGAAAAGAAGAAAAGACCCGGACCGGGCCGCCTGGCCACCCTTTGTGTGGGTGTCCGCTCCCCAGGCTCCGAAATCCTTGCCAGCCCTTGTGATCGGGTGCCACCGCCCACCAGGCGTGTGAAAGAAAGAAGAAAAGAAGAAAAAACCCGGACCGGGCCGCCTGGCCACCCTTTGTGAGGGTGTCCGCTCCCCAGGCTCCAAAAGCCTTGCCAGCCCTTGTGATCGGGTGGCACCGCCCACCAGGCGTGTGAAAGAAAGAAGAAAAGAAGAAAAAACCCGGACCGGGCCGCCTGGCCACCCTTTGTGCGGGTGTCCGCTCCCCAGGCTCCGAAAGCCTTGCCAGCCCTTGTGATGGGGTGGCACCGCCCACCAGGCGTGTGAAAGAAAGAAGAAAAGAAGAAAAAACCCGCACCGGGCCGCCTGGCCACCCTTTGTGAGGGTGTCCGCTCCCCAGGCTACGAAAGCCTTGCCAGCCCTTGTGATCGGGTGGCACCGCCCACCAGGCGTGTGAAAGAAAGAAGAAGAAAAAACCCGGACCGGGCCGCCTGGCCACCCTTTGTGCGGGTGTCCGCTCCCCAGGCTCCGAAAGCCTTGCCAGCCCTTGTGATCGGGTGGCACCGCCCACCAGGCGTGTGAAAGAAAGAAGAAAAGAAGAAAAAACCCGGACCGGGCCGCCTGGCCACCCTTTGTGCGGGTGTCCGCTCCCCAGGCTCCGAAAGCCTTGCCAGCCCTTGTGATGGGGTGGCACCGCCCACCAGGCGTGTGAAAGAAAGAAGAAAAGAAGAAAAAACCCGGACCGGGCCGCCTGGCCACCCTTTGTGCGGGTGTCCGCTCCCCAGGCTCCGAAAGCCTTGCCAGCCCTTGTGATGGGGTGGCACCGCCCACCAGGCGTGTGAAAGAAAGAAGAAAAGAAGAAAAAACCCGGACCGGGCCGCCTGGCCACCCTTTGTGCGGGTGTCCGCTCCCCAGGCTCCGAAAGCCTTGCCAGCCCTTGTGATCGGGTGGCACCGCCCACCAGGCGTGTGAAAGAAAGAAGAAAAGAAGAAAAAACCCGGACCGGGCCGCCTGGCCACCCTTTGTGAGGGTGTCCGCTCCCCAGGCTCCAAAAGCCTTGCCAGCCCTTGTGATGGGGTGGCACCGCCCACCAGGCGTGTGAAAGAAAGAAGAAAAGAAGAAAAAACCCGGACCGGGCCGCCTGGCCACCCTTTGTGAGGGTGTCCGCTCCCCAGGCTCCAAAAGCCTTGCCAGCCCTTGTGATGGGGTGGCACCGCCCACCAGGCGTGTGAAAGAAAGAAGAAAAGAAGAAAAAACCCGGACCGGGCCGCCTGGCCACCCTTTGTGAGGGTGTCCGCTCCCCAGGCTACGAAAGCCTTGCCAGCCCTTGTGATCGGGTGGCACCGCCCACCAGGCGTGTGAAAGAAAGAAGAAAAGAAGAAAAAACCCGGACCGGGCCGCCTGGCCACCCTTTGTGTGGGTGTCCGCTCCCCAGGCTACGAAATCCTTGCCAGCCCTTGTGATCGGGTGGCACCGCCCACCAGGCGTGTGAAAGAAAGAAGAAAAGAAGAAAAAACCCGGACCGGGCCGCCTGGCCACCCTTTGTGAGGGTGTCCGCTCCCCAGGCTACGAAAGCCTTGCCAGCCCTTGTGATCGGGTGGCACCGCCCACCAGGCGTGTGAAAGAAAGAAGAAAAGAAGAAAAAACCCGGACCGGGCCGCCTGGCCACCCTTTGTGAGGGTGTCCGCTCCCCAGGCTCCGAAAGCCTTGCCAGCCCTTGTGATCGGGTGGCACCGCCCACCAGGCGTGTGAAAGAAAGAAGAAAAGAAGAAAAAACCCGGACCGGGCCGCCTGGCCACCCTTTGTGCGGTTGTCCGCTCCCCAGGCTCCGAAAGCCTTGCCAGCCCTTGTGATGGGGTGGCACCGCCCACCAGGCGTGTGAAAGAAAGAAGAAAAGAAGAAAAAACCCGGACCGGGCCGCCTGGCCACCCTTTGTGCGGGTGTCCGCTCCCCAGGTTCCGAAAGCCTTGCCAGCCCTTGTGATCGGGTGGCACCGCCCACCAGGCGTGTGAAAGAAAGAAGAAAAGAAGAAAAAACCCGGACCGGGCCGCCTGGCCACCCTTTGTGAGGGTGTCCGCTCCCCAGGCTCCAAAAGCCTTGCCAGCCCTTGTGATGGGGTGGCACCGCCCACCAGGCGTGTGAAAGAAAGAAGAAAAGAAGAAAAAACCCGGACCGGGCCGCCTGGCCACCCTTTGTGAGGGTGTCCGCTCCCCAGGCTCCGAAAGCCTTGCCAGCCCTTGTGATCGGGTGGCACCGCCCACCAGGCGTGTGAAAGAAAGAAGAAAAGAAGAAAAAAGCCGGACCGGGCCGCCTGGCCACCCTTTGTGCGGTTGTCCGCTCCCCAGGCTCCGAAAGCCTTGCCAGCCCTTGTGATGGGGTGGCACCGCCCACCAGGCGTGTGAAAGAAAGAAGAAAAGAAGAAAAAACCCGGACCGGGCCGCCTGGCCACCCTTTGTGAGGGTGTCCGCTCCCCAGGCTACGAAAGCCTTGCCAGCCCTTGTGATCGGGTGGCACCGCCCACCAGGCGTGTGAAAGAAAGAAGAAAAGAAGAAAAAACCCGGACCGGGCCGCCTGGCCACCCTTTGTGCGGGTGTCCGCTCCCCAGGCTCCGAAAGCCTTGCCAGCCCTTGTGATGGGGTGGCACCGCCCACCAGGCGTGTGAAAGAAAGAAGAAAAGAAGAAAAAACCCGGACCGGGCCGCCTGGCCACCCTTTGTGCGGGTGTCCGCTCCCCAGGTTCCGAAAGCCTTGCCAGCCCTTGTGATCGGGTGGCACCGCCCACCAGGCGTGTGAAAGAAAGAAGAAAAGAAGAAAAAACCCGGACCGGGCCGCCTGGCCACCCTTTGTGAGGGTGTCCGCTCCCCAGGCTCCGAAAGCCTTGCCAGCCCTTGTGATCGGGTGGCACCGCCCACCAGGCGTGTGAAAGAAAGAAGAAAAGAAGAAAAAACCCGGACCGGGCCGCCTGGCCACCCTTTGTGCGGGTGTCCGCTCCCCAGGCTCCGAAAGCCTTGCCAGCCCTTGTGATCGGGTGGCACCGCCCACCAGGCGTGTGAAAGAAAGAAGAAAAGAAGAAAAAACCCGGACCGGGCCGCCTGGCCACCCTTTGTGCGGGTGTCCGCTCCCCAGGCTCCGAAAGCCTTGCCAGCCCTTGTGATCGGGTGGCACCGCCCACCAGGCGTGTGAAAGAAAGAAGAAAAGAAGAAAAAACCCGGACCGGGCCGCCTGGCCACCCTTTGTGAGGGTGTCCGCTCCCCAGGCTCCGAAAGCCTTGCCAGCCCTTGTGATCGGGTGGCACCGCCCACCAGGCGTGTGAAAGAAAGAAGAAAAGAAGAAAAGACCCGGACCGGGCCGCCTGGCCACCCTTTGTGTGGGTGTCCGCTCCCCAGGCTCCGAAAGCCTTGCCAGCCCTTGTGATCGGGTGGCACCGCCCACCAGGCGTGTGAAAGAAAGAAGAAAAGAAGAAAAAACCCGGACCGGGCCGCCTGGCCACCCTTTGTGCGGGTGTCCGCTCCCCAGGCTCCGAAAGCCTTGCCAGCCCTTGTGATCGGGTGGCACCGCCCACCAGGCGTGTGAAAGAAAGAAGAAAAGAAGAAAAAACCCGGACCGGGCCGCCTGGCCACCCTTTGTGAGGGTGTCCGCTCCCCAGGGTCCGAAAGCCTTGCCAGCCCTTGTGATGGGGTGGCACCGCCCACCAGGCGTGTGAAAGAAAGAAGAAAAGAAGAAAAAACCCGGACCGGGCCGCCTGGCCACCCTTTGTGCGGGTGTCCGCTCCCCAGGCTCCGAAAGCCTTGCCAGCCCTTGTGATCGGGTGGCACCGCCCACCAGGCGTGTGAAAGAAAGAAGAAAAGAAGAAAAAACCCGGACCGGGCCGCCTGGCCACCCTTTGTGAGGGTGTCCGCTCCCCAGGCTACGAAAGCCTTGCCAGCCCTTGTGATCGGGTGGCACCGCCCACCAGGCGTGTGAAAGAAAGAAGAAAAGAAGAAAAAACCCGGACCGGGCCGCCTGGCCACCCTTTGTGCGGGTGTCCGCTCCCCAGGCTCCGAAAGCCTTGCCAGCCCTTGTGATCGGGTGGCACCGCCCACCAGGCGTGTGAAAGAAAGAAGAAAAGAAGAAAAAACCCGGACCGGGCCGCCTGGCCACCCTTTGTGAGGGTGTCCGCTCCCCAGGCTCCGAAAGCCTTGCCAGCCCTTGTGATGGGGTGGCACCGCCCACCAGGCGTGTGAAAGAAAGAAGAAAAGAAGAAAAAACCCGGACCGGGCCGCCTGGCCACCCTTTGTGAGGGTGTCCGCTCCCCAGGCTACGAAAGCCTTGCCAGCCCTTGTGATCGGGTGGCACCGCCCACCAGGCGTGTGAAAGAAAGAAGGAAAGAAGAAAAAACCCGGACCGGGCCGCCTGGCCACCCTTTGTGCGGGTGTCCGCTCCCCAGGCTCCGAAAGCCTTGCCAGCCCTTGTGATCGGGTGGCACCGCCCACCAGGCGTGTGAAAGAAAGAAGAAAAGAAGAAAAAACCCGGACCGGGCCGCCTGGCCACCCTTTGTGCGGGTGTCCGCTCCCCAGGCTCCGAAAGCCTTGCCAGCCCTTGTGATCGGGTGGCACCGCCCACCAAGCGTGTGAAAGAAAGAAGAAAAGAAGAAAAGACCCGGACCGGGCCGCCTGGCCACCCTTTGTGTGGGTGTCCGCTCCCCAGGCTCCGAAATCCTTGCCAGCCCTTGTGATTGGGTGGCACCGCCCACCAGGCGTGTGAAAGAAAGAAGAAAAGAAGAAAAAACCCGGACCGGGCCGCCTGGCCACCCTTTGTGAGGGTGTCCGCTCCCCAGGCTCCAAAAGCCTTGCCAGCCCTTGTGATCGGGTGGCACCGCCCACCAGGTGTGTGAAAGAAAGAAGAAAAGAAGAAAAAACCCGGACCGGGCCGCCTGGCCACCCTTTGTGCGGGTGTCCGCTCCCCAGGCTCCGAAAGCCTTGCCAGCCCTTGTGATGGGGTGGCACCGCCCACCAGGCGTGTGAAAGAAAGAAGAAAAGAAGAAAAAACCCGGACCGGGCCGCCTGGCCACCCTTTGTGAGGGTGTCCGCTCCCCAGGCTACGAAAGCCTTGCCAGCCCTTGTGATCGGGTGGCACCGCCCACCAGGCGTGTGAAAGAAAGAAGAAAAGAAGAAAAAACCCGGACCGGGCCGCCTGGCCACCCTTTGTGTGGGTGTCCGCTCCCCAGGCTCCGAAATCCTTGCCAGCCCTTGTGATCGGGTGGCACCGCCCACCAGGCGTGTGAAAGAAAGAAGAAAAGAAGAAAAAACCCGGACCGGGCCGCCTGGCCACCCTTTGTGAGGGTGTCCGCTCCCCAGGCTACGAAAGCCTTGCCAGCCCTTGTGATCGGGTGGCACCGCCCACCAGGCGTGTGAAAGAAAGAAGAAAAGAAGAAAAAACCCGGACCGGGCCGCCTGGCCACCCTTTGTGCGGTTGTCCGCTCCCCAGGCTCCGAAAGCCTTGCCAGCCCTTGTGATGGGGTGGCACCGCCCACCAGGCGTGTGAAAGAAAGAAGAAAAGAAGAAAAAACCCGGACCGGGCCGCCTGGCCACCCTTTGTGAGGGTGTCCGCTCCCCAGGCTCCGAAAGCCTTGCCAGCCCTTGTGATCGGGTGGCACCGCCCACCAGGCGTGTGAAAGAAAGAAGAAAAGAAGAAAAAACCCGGACCGGGCCGCCTGGCCACCCTTTGTGCGGGTGTCCGCTCCCCAGGCTCCGAAAGCCTTGCCAGCCCTTGTGATGGGGTGGCACCGCCCACCAGGCGTGTGAAAGAAAGAAGAAAAGAAGAAAAAACCCGGACCGGGCCGCCTGGCCACCCTTTGTGCGGGTGTCCGCTCCCCAGGCTCCGAAAGCCTTGCCAGCCCTTGTGATCGGGTGGCACCGCCCACCAGGCGTGTGAAAGAAAGAAGAAAAGAAGAAAAAACCCGGACCGGGCCGCCTGGCCACCCTTTGTGTGGGTGTCCGCTCCCCAGGCTCCGAAATCCTTGCCAGCCCTTGTGATCGGGTGGCACCGCCCACCAGGCGTGTGAAAGAAAGAAGAAAAGAAGAAAAAACCCGGACCGGGCCGCCTGGCCACCCTTTGTGAGGGTGTCCGCTCCCCAGGCTCCGAAAGCCTTGCCAGCCCTTGTGATGGGGTGGCACCGCCCACCAGGCGTGTGAAAGAAAGAAGAAAAGAAGAAAAAACCCGGACCGGGCCGCCTGGCCACCCTTTGTGCGGGTGTCCGCTCCCCAGGCTCCGAAAGCCTTGCCAGCCCTTGTGATGGGGTGGCACCGCCCACCAGGCGTGTGAAAGAAAGAAGAAAAGAAGAAAAAACCCGGACCGGGCCGCCTGGCCACCCTTTGTGTGGGTGTCCGCTCCCCAGGCTCCGAAATCCTTGCCAGCCCTTGTGATCGGGTGGCACCGCCCACCAGGCGTGTGAAAGAAAGAAGAAAAGAAGAAAAAACCCGGACCGGGCCGCCTGGCCACCCTTTGTGAGGGTGTCCGCTCCCCAGGCTACGAAAGCCTTGCCAGCCCTTGTGATCGGGTGGCACCGCCCACCAGGCGTGTGAAAGAAAGAAGAAAAGAAGAAAAAACCCGGACCGGGCCGCCTGGCCACCCTTTGTGCGGGTGTCCGCTCCCCAGGCTCCGAAAGCCTTGCCAGCCCTTGTGATGGGGTGGCACCGCCCACCAGGCGTGTGAAGGAAAGAAGAAAAGAAGAAAAAACCCGGACCGGGCCGCCTGGCCACCCTTTGTGCGGGTGTCCGCTCCCCAGGCTCCGAAAGCCTTGCCAGCCCTTGTGATGGGGTGGCACCGCCCACCAGGCGTGTGAAAGAAAGAAGAAAAGAAGAAAAAACCCGGACCGGGCCGCCTGGCCACCCTTTGTGAGGGTGTCCGCTCCCCAGGCTACGAAAGCCTTGCCAGCCCTTGTGATCGGGTGGCACCGCCCACCAGGCGTGTGAAAGAAAGAAGAAAAGAAGAAAAAACCCGGACCGGGCCGCCTGGCCACCCTTTGTGAGGGTGTCCGCTCCCCAGGCTACGAAAGCCTTGCCAGCCCTTGTGATCGGGTGGCACCGCCCACCAGGCGTGTGAAAGAAAGAAGGAAAGAAGAAAAAACCCGGACCGGGCCGCCTGGCCACCCTTTGTGCGGGTGTCCGCTCCCCAGGCTCCGAAAGCCTTGCCAGCCCTTGTGATCGGGTGGCACCGCCCACCAGGCGTGTGAAAGAAAGAAGAAAAGAAGAAAAAACCCGGACCGGGCCGCCTGGCCACCCTTTGTGCGGGTGTCCGCTCCCCAGGCTCCGAAAGCCTTGCCAGCCCTTGTGATCGGGTGGCACCGCCCACCAAGCGTGTGAAAGAAAGAAGAAAAGAAGAAAAGACCCGGACCGGGCCGCCTGGCCACCCTTTGTGTGGGTGTCCGCTCCCCAGGCTCCGAAATCCTTGCCAGCCCTTGTGATTGGGTGGCACCGCCCACCAGGCGTGTGAAAGAAAGAAGAAAAGAAGAAAAAACCCGGACCGGGCCGCCTGGCCACCCTTTGTGAGGGTGTCCGCTCCCCAGGCTCCAAAAGCCTTGCCAGCCCTTGTGATCGGGTGGCACCGCCCACCAGGCGTGTGAAAGAAAGAAGAAAAGAAGAAAAAACCCGGACCGGGCCGCCTGGCCACCCTTTGTGCGGGTGTCCGCTCCCCAGGCTCCGAAAGCCTTGCCAGCCCTTGTGATGGGGTGGCACCGCCCACCAGGCGTGTGAAAGAAAGAAGAAAAGAAGAAAAAACCCGGACCGGGCCGCCTGGCCACCCTTTGTGAGGGTGTCCGCTCCCCAGGCTACGAAAGCCTTGCCAGCCCTTGTGATCGGGTGGCACCGCCCACCAGGCGTGTGAAAGAAAGAAGAAAAGAAGAAAAAACCCGGACCGGGCCGCCTGGCCACCCTTTGTGTGGGTGTCCGCTCCCCAGGCTCCGAAATCCTTGCCAGCCCTTGTGATCGGGTGGCACCGCCCACCAGGCGTGTGAAAGAAAGAAGAAAAGAAGAAAAAACCCGGACCGGGCCGCCTGGCCACCCTTTGTGAGGGTGTCCGCTCCCCAGGCTACGAAAGCCTTGCCAGCCCTTGTGATCGGGTGGCACCGCCCACCAGGCGTGTGAAAGAAAGAAGAAAAGAAGAAAAAACCCGGACCGGGCCGCCTGGCCACCCTTTGTGCGGTTGTCCGCTCCCCAGGCTCCGAAAGCCTTGCCAGCCCTTGTGATGGGGTGGCACCGCCCACCAGGCGTGTGAAAGAAAGAAGAAAAGAAGAAAAAACCCGGACCGGGCCGCCTGGCCACCCTTTGTGAGGGTGTCCGCTCCCCAGGCTCCGAAAGCCTTGCCAGCCCTTGTGATCGGGTGGCACCGCCCACCAGGCGTGTGAAAGAAAGAAGAAAAGAAGAAAAAACCCGGACCGGGCCGCCTGGCCACCCTTTGTGCGGGTGTCCGCTCCCCAGGCTCCGAAAGCCTTGCCAGCCCTTGTGATGGGGTGGCACCGCCCACCAGGCGTGTGAAAGAAAGAAGAAAAGAAGAAAAAACCCGGACCGGGCCGCCTGGCCACCCTTTGTGCGGGTGTCCGCTCCCCAGGCTCCGAAAGCCTTGCCAGCCCTTGTGATGGGGTGGCACCGCCCACCAGGCGTGTGAAAGAAAGAAGAAAAGAAGAAAAAACCCGGACCGGGCCGCCTGGCCACCCTTTGTGTGGGTGTCCGCTCCCCAGGCTCCGAAATCCTTGCCAGCCCTTGTGATCGGGTGGCACCGCCCACCAGGCGTGTGAAAGAAAGAAGAAAAGAAGAAAAAACCCGGACCGGGCCGCCTGGCCACCCTTTGTGAGGGTGTCCGCTCCCCAGGCTACGAAAGCGTTGCCAGCCCTTGTGATCGGGTGGCACCGCCCACCAGGCGTGTGAAAGAAAGAAGAAAAGAAGAAAAAACCCGGACCGGGCCGCCTGGCCACCCTTTGTGAGGGTGTCCGCTCCCCAGGCTACGAAAGCCTTGCCAGCCCTTGTGATCGGGTGGCACCGCCCACCAGGCGTGTGAAAGAAAGAAGAAAAGAAGAAAAAACCCGGACCGGGCCGCCTGGCCACCCTTTGTGTGGGTGTCCGCTCCCCAGGCTCCGAAATCCTTGCCAGCCCTTGTGATGGGGTGGCACCGCCCACCAGGCGTGTGAAAGAAAGAAGAAAAGAAGAAAAAACCCGGACCGGGCCGCCTGGCCACCCTTTGTGAGGGTGTCCGCTCCCCAGGCTACGAAAGCCTTGCCAGCCCTTGTGATCGGGTGGCACCGCCCACCAGGCGTGTGAAAGAAAGAAGAAAAGAAGAAAAAACCCGGACCGGGCCGCCTGGCCACCCTTTGTGCGGTTGTCCGCTCCCCAGGCTCCGAAAGCCTTGCCAGCCCTTGTGATGGGGTGGCACCGCCCACCAGGCGTGTGAAAGAAAGAAGAAAAGAAGAAAAAACCCGGACCGGGCCGCCTGGCCACCCTTTGTGAGGGTGTCCGCTCCCCAGGCTCCGAAAGCCTTGCCAGCCCTTGTGATCGGGTGGCACCGCCCACCAGGCGTGTGAAAGAAAGAAGAAAAGAAGAAAAAACCCGGACCGGGCCGCCTGGCCACCCTTTGTGCGGGTGTCCGCTCCCCAGGCTCCGAAAGCCTTGCCAGCCCTTGTGATGGGGTGGCACCGCCCACCAGGCGTGTGAAAGAAAGAAGAAAAGAAGAAAAAACCCGGACCGGGCCGCCTGGCCACCCTTTGTGCGGGTGTCCGCTCCCCAGGCTCCGAAAGCCTTGCCAGCCCTTGTGATCGGGTGGCACCGCCCACCAGGCGTGTGAAAGAAAGAAGAAAAGAAGAAAAAACCCGGACCGGGCCGCCTGGCCACCCTTTGTGCGGGTGTCCGCTCCCCAGGCTCCGAAAGCCTTGCCAGCCCTTGTGATGGGGTGGCACCGCCCACCAGGCGTGTGAAAGAAAGAAGAAAAGAAGAAAAAACCCGGACCGGGTCGCCTGGCCACCCTTTGTGAGGGTGTCCGCTCCCCAGGCTCCGAAAGCCTTGCCAGCCCTTGTGATGGGGTGGCACCGCCCACCAGGCGTGTGAAAGAAAGAAGAAAAGAAGAAAAAACCCGGACCGGGCCGCCTGGCCACCCTTTGTGAGGGTGTCCGCTCCCCAGGCTACGAAAGCCTTGCCAGCCCTTGTGATCGGGTGGCACCGCCCACCAGGCGTGTGAAAGAAAGAAGAAAAGAAGAAAAAACCCGGACCGGGCCGCCTGGCCACCCTTTGTGCGGTTGTCCGCTCCCCAGGCTCCGAAAGCCTTGCCAGCCCTTGTGATGGGGTGGCACCGCCCACCAGGCGTGTGAAAGAAAGAAGAAAAGAAGAAAAAACCCGGACCGGGCCGCCTGGCCACCCTTTGTGAGGGTGTCCGCTCCCCAGGCTCCGAAAGCCTTGCCAGCCCTTGTGATCGGGTGGCACCGCCCACCAGGCGTGTGAAAGAAAGAAGAAAAGAAGAAAAAACCCGGACCGGGCCGCCTGGCCACCCTTTGTGCGGTTGTCCGCTCCCCAGGCTCCGAAAGCCTTGCCAGCCCTTGTGATGGGGTGGCACCGCCCACCAGGCGTGTGAAAGAAAGAAGAAAAGAAGAAAAAACCCGGACCGGGCCGCATGGCCACCCTTTGTGAGGGTGTCCGCTCCCCAGGCTACGAAAGCCTTGCCAGCCCTTGTGATCGGGTGGCACCGCCCACCAGGCGTGTGAAAGAAAGAAGAAAAGAAGAAAAAACCCGGACCGGGCCGCCTGGCCAACCTTTGTGCGGGTGTCCGCTCCCCAGGCTCCGAAAGCCTTGCCAGCCCTTGTGATCGGGTGGCACCGCCCACCAGGCGTGTGAAAGAAAGAAGAAAAGAAGAAAAAACCCGGACCGGGCCGCCTGGCCACCCTTTGTGCGGGTGTCCGCTCCCCAGGCTCCGAAAGCCTTGCCAGCCCTTGTGATCGGGTGGCACCGCCCACCAGGCGTGTGAAAGAAAGAAGAAAAGAAGAGAAAACCCGGACCGGGCCGCCTGGCCACCCTTTGTGAGGGTGTCCGCTCCCCAGGCTACGAAAGCCTTGCCAGCCCTTGTGATCGGGTGGCACCGCCCACCAGGCGTGTGAAAGAAAGAAGAAAAGAAGAAAAAACCCAGACCGGGCCGCCTGGCCACCCTTTGTGCGGGTGTCCGCTCCCCAGGCTCCGAAAGCCTTGCCAGCCCTTGTGATCGGGTGGCACCGCCCACCAGGCGTGTGAAAGAAAGAAGAAAAGTAGAAAAGACCCGGACCGGGCCGCCTGGCCACCCTTTGTGAGGGTGTCCGCTCCCCAGGCTCCGAAAGCCTTGCCAGCCCTTGTGATCGGGTGGCACCGCCCACCAGGCGTGTGAAAGAAAGAAGAAAAGAAGAAAAAACCCGGACCGGGCCGCCTGGCCACCCTTTGTGCGGGTGTCCGCTCCCCAGGCTCCGAAAGCCTTGCCAGCCCTTGTGATCGGGTGGCACCGCCCACCAGGCGTGTGAAAGAAAGAAGAAAAGAAGAAAAAACCCGGACCGGGCCGCCTGGCCACCCTTTGTGAGGGTGTCCGCTCCCCAGGCTCCGAAAGCCTTGCCAGCCCTTGTGATCGGGTGGCACCGCCCACCAGGCGTGTGAAAGAAAGAAGAAAAGAAGAAAAAACCCGGACCGGGCCGCCTGGCCACCCTTTGTGCGGTTGTCCGCTCCCCAGGCTCCGAAAGCCTTGCCAGCCCTTGTGATGGGGTGGCACCGCCCACCAGGCGTGTGAAAGAAAGAAGAAAAGAAGAAAAAACCCGGACCGGGCCGCATGGCCACCCTTTGTGAGGGTGTCCGCTCCCCAGGCTACGAAAGCCTTGCCAGCCCTTGTGATGGGGTGGCACCGCCCACCAGGCGTGTGAAAGAAAGAAGAAAAGAAGAAAAAACCCGGACCGGGCCGCCTGGCCACCCTTTGTGCGGGTGTCCGCTCCCCAGGCTCCGAAAGCCTTGCCAGCCCTTGTGATCGGGTGGCACCGCCCACCAGGCGTGTGAAAGAAAGAAGAAAAGAAGAAAAAACCCGGACCGGGCCGCCTGGCCACCCTTTGTGCGGGTGTCCGCTCCCCAGGCTCCGAAAGCCTTGCCAGCCCTTGTGATCGGGTGGCACCGCCCACCAGGCGTGTGAAAGAAAGAAGAAAAGAAGAAAAAACCCGGACCGGGCCGCCTGGCCAACCTTTGTGCGGGTGTCCGCTCCCCAGGCTCCGAAAGCCTTGCCAGCCCTTGTGATCGGGTGGCACCGCCCACCAGGCGTGTGAAAGAAAGAAGAAAAGAAGAAAAAACCCGGACCGGGCCGCCTGGCCACCCTTTGTGAGGGTGTCCGCTCCCCAGGCTCCGAAAGCCTTGCCAGCCCTTGTGATCGGGTGGCACCGCCCACCAGGCGTGTGAAAGAAAGAAGAAAAGAAGAAAAAACCCGGACCGGGCCGCCTGGCCACCCTTTGTGCGGGTGTCCGCTCCCCAGGCTCCGAAAGCCTTGCCAGCCCTTGTGATCGGGTGGCACCGCCCACCAGGCGTGTGAAAGAAAGAAGAAAAGAAGAAAAAACCCGGACCGGGCCGCCTGGCCAACCTTTGTGCGGGTGTCCGCTCCCCAGGCTCCGAAAGCCTTGCCAGCCCTTGTGATCGGGTGGCACCGCCCACCAGGCGTGTGAAAGAAAGAAGAAAAGAAGAAAAAACCCGGACCGGGCCGCCTGGCCACCCTTTGTGCGGGTGTCCGCTCCCCAGGCTCCGAAAGCCTTGCCAGCCCTTGTGATGGGGTGGCACCGCCCACCAGGCGTGTGAAAGAAAGAAGAAAAGAAGAGAAAACCCGGACCGGGCCGCCTGGCCACCCTTTGTGAGGGTGTCCGCTCCCCAGGCTACGAAAGCCTTGCCAGCCCTTGTGATCGGGTGGCACCGCCCACCAGGCGTGTGAAAGAAAGAAGAAAAGAAGAAAAAACCCGGACCGGGCCGCCTGGCCACCCTTTGTGCGGGTGTCCGCTCCCCAGGCTCCGAAAGCCTTGCCAGCCCTTGTGATGGGGTGGCACCGCCCACCAGGCGTGTGAAAGAAAGAAGAAAAGAAGAAAAAACCCGGACCGGGCCGCCTGGCCACCCTTTGTGCGGGTGTCCGCTCCCCAGGCTCCGAAAGCCTTGCCAGCCCTTGTGATGGGGTGGCACCGCCCACCAGGCGTGTGAAAGAAAGAAGAAAAGAAGAAAAAACCCGGACCGGGCCGCCTGGCCACCCTTTGTGCGGGTGTCCGCTCCCCAGGCTCCGAAAGCCTTGCCAGCCCTTGTGATGGGGTGGCACCGCCCACCAGGCGTGTGAAAGAAAGAAGAAAAGAAGAAAAAACCCGGACCGGGCCGCCTGGCCACCCTTTGTGCGGGTGTCCGCTCCCCAGGCTCCGAAAGCCTTGCCAGCCCTTGTGATCGGGTGGCACCGCCCACCAGGAGTGTGAAAGAAAGAAGAAAAGAAGAAAAAACCCGGACCGGGCCGCCTGGCCACCCTTTGTGAGGGTGTCCGCTCCCCAGGCTACGAAAGCCTTGCCAGCCCTTGTGATCGGGTGGCACCGCCCACCAGGCGTGTGAAAGAAAGAAGAAAAGAAGAAAAAACCCGGACCGGGCCGCCTGGCCACCCTTTGTGCGGGTGTCCGCTCCCCAGGCTCCGAAAGCCTTGCCAGCCCTTGTGATCGGGTGGCACCGCCCACCAGGCGTGTGAAAGAAAGAAGAAAAGAAGAGAAAACCCGGACCGGGCCGCCTGGCCACCCTTTGTGAGGGTGTCCGCTCCCCAGGCTACGAAAGCCTTGCCAGCCCTTGTGATCGGGTGGCACCGCCCACCAGGCGTGTGAAAGAAAGAAGAAAAGAAGAAAAAACCCGGACCGGGCCGCCTGGCCACCCTTTGTGCGGGTGTCCGCTCCCCAGGCTCCGAAAGCCTTGCCAGCCCTTGTGATCGGGTGGCACCGCCCACCAGGCGTGTGAAAGAAAGAAGAAAAGAAGAGAAAACCCGGACCGGGCCGCCTGGCCACCCTTTGTGAGGGTGTCCGCTCCCCAGGCTACGAAAGCCTTGCCAGCCCTTGTGATCGGGTGGCACCGCCCACCAGGCGTGTGAAAGAAAGAAGAAAAGAAGAAAAAACCCGGACCGGGCCGCCTGGCCACCCTTTGTGCGGGTGTCCGCTCCCCAGGCTCCGAAAGCCTTGCCAGCCCTTGTGATCGGGTGGCACCGCCCACCAGGCGTGTGAAAGAAAGAAGAAAAGAAGAAAAAACCCGGACCGGGCCGCCTGGCCACCCTTTGTGAGGGTGTCCGCTCCCCAGGCTACGAAAGCCTTGCCAGCCCTTGTGATCGGGTGGCACCGCCCACCAGGCGCGTGAAAGAAAGAAGAAAAGAAGAAAAAACCCGGACCGGGCCGCCTGGCCACCCTTTGTGAGGGTGTCCGCTCCCCAGGCTACGAAAGCCTTGCCAGCCCTTGTGATGGGGTGGCACCGCCCACCAGGCGTGTGAAAGAAAGAAGAAAAGAAGAAAAAACCCGGACCGGGCCGCCTGGCCACCCTTTGTGCGGGTGTCCGCTCCCCAGGCTCCGAAAGCCTTGCCAGCCCTTGTGATGGGGTGGCACCGCCCACCAGGCGTGTGAAAGAAAGAAGAAAAGAAGAAAAAACCCGGACCGGGCCGCCTGGCCACCCTTTGTGCGGGTGTCCGCTCCCCAGGCTCCGAAAGCCTTGCCAGCCCTTGTGATCGGGTGGCACCGCCCACCAGGCGTGTGAAAGAAAGAAGAAAAGAAGAAAAAACCCGGACCGGGCCGCCTGGCCACCCTTTGTGCGGGTGTCCGCTCCCCAGGCTCCGAAAGCCTTGCCAGCCCTTGTGATGGCGTGGCACCGCCCACCAGGCGTGTGAAAGAAAGAAGAAAAGAAGAAAAAACCCGGACCGGGCCGCCTGGCCACCCTTTGTGCGGGTGTCCGCTCCCCAGGCTCCGAAAGCCTTGCCAGCCCTTGTGATCGGGTGGCACCGCCCACCAGGCGTGTGAAAGAAAGAAGAAAAGAAGAAAAAACCCGGACCGGGCCGCCTGGCCACCCTTTGTGAGGGTGTCCGCTCCCCAGGCTCCGAAATCCTTGCCAGCCCTTGTGATCGGGTGGCACCGCCCACCAGGCGTGTGAAAGAAAGAAGAAAAGAAGAAAAAACCCGGACCGGGCCGCCTGGCCACCCTTTGTGCGGGTGTCCGCTCCCCAGGCTCCGAAAGCCTTGCCAGCCCTTGTGATCGGGTGGCACCGCCCACCAGGCGTGTGAAAGAAAGAAGAAAAGAAGAAAAAACCCGGACCGGGCCGCCTGGCCACCCTTTGTGCGGGTGTCCGCTCCCCAGGCTCCGAAAGCCTTGCCAGCCCTTGTGATGGCGTGGCACCGCCCACCAGGCGTGTGAAAGAAAGAAGAAAAGAAGAAAAAACCCGGACCGGGCCGCCTGGCCACCCTTTGTGCGGGTGTCCGCTCCCCAGGCTCCGAAAGCCTTGCCAGCCCTTGTGATCGGGTGGCACCGCCCACCAGGCGTGTGAAAGAAAGAAGAAAAGAAGAAAAAACCCGGACCGGGCCGCCTGGCCACCCTTTGTGAGGGTGTCCGCTCCCCAGGCTCCGAAAGCCTTGCCAGCCCTTGTGATGGGGTGGCACCGCCCACCAGGCGTGTGAAAGAAAGAAGAAAAGAAGAAAAAACCCGGACCGGGCCGCCTGGCCACCCTTTGTGAGGGTGTCCGCTCCCCAGGCTACGAAAGCCTTGCCAGCCCTTGTGATCGGGTGGCACCGCCCACCAGGCGTGTGAAAGAAAGAAGAAAAGAAGAAAAAACCCGGACCGGGCCGCCTGGCCACCCTTTGTGCGGTTGTCCGCTCCCCAGGCTCCGAAAGCCTTGCCAGCCCTTGTGATGGGGTGGCACCGCCCACCAGGCGTGTGAAAGAAAGAAGAAAAGAAGAAAAAACCCGGACCGGGCCGCCTGGCCACCCTTTGTGCGGGTATCCGCTCCCCAGGCTCCGAAAGCCTTGCCAGCCCTTGTGATGGGGTGGCACCGCCCACCAGGCGTGTGAAAGAAGGAAGAAAAGAAGAAAAAACCTGGACCGGGCCGCCTGGCCACCCTTTGTGCGGGTGTCCGCTCCCCAGGCTCCGAAAGCCTTGCCAGCCCTTGTGATGGGGTGGCACCGCCCACCAGGCGTGTGAAAGAAAGAAGAAAAGAAGAAAAAACCCGGACCGGGCCGCCTGGCCACCCTTTGTGCGGGTGTCCGCTCCCCAGGCTCCGAAAGCCTTGCCAGCCCTTGTGATCGGGTGGCACCGCCCACCAGGCGTGTGAAAGAAAGAAGAAAAGAAGAAAAAACCCGGACCGGGCCGCCTGGCCACCCTTTGTGCGGGTGTCCGCTCCCCAGGCTCCGAAAGCCTTGCCAGCCCTTGTGATGGGGTGGCACCGCCCACCAGGCGTGTGAAAGAAAGAAGAAAAGAAGAAAAAACCCGGACCGGGCCGCCTGGCCACCCTTTGTGCGGGTGTCCGCTCCCCAGGCTCCGAAAGCCTTGCCAGCCCTTGTGATGGGGTGGCACCGCCCACCAGGCGTGTGAAAGAAAGAAGAAAAGAAGAAAAAACCCGGACCGGGCCGCCTGGCCACCCTTTGTGCGGGTGTCCGCTCCCCAGGCTCCGAAAGCCTTGCCAGCCCTTGTGATCGGGTGGCACCGCCCACCAGGCGTGTGAAAGAAAGAAGAAAAGAAGAAAAAACCCGGACCGGGCCGCCTGGCCACCCTTTGTGCGGGTGTCCGCTCCCCAGGCTCCGAAAGCCTTGCCAGCCCTTGTGATGGCGTGGCACCGCCCACCAGGCGTGTGAAAGAAAGAAGAAAAGAAGAAAAAACCCGGACCGGGCCGCCTGGCCACCCTTTGTGCGGGTGTCCGCTCCCCAGGCTCCGAAATCCTTGCCAGCCCTTGTGATCGGGTGGCACCGCCCACCAGGCGTGTGAAAGAAAGAAGAAAAGAAGAAAAAACCCGGACCGGGCCGCCTGGCCAACCTTTGTGCGGGTGTCCGCTCCCCAGGCTCCGAAAGCCTTGCCAGCCCTTGTGATCGGGTGGCACCGCCCACCAGGCGTGTGAAAGAAAGAAGAAAAGAAGAAAAAACCCGGACCGGGCCGCCTGGCCACCCTTTGTGAGGGTGTCCGCTCCCCAGGCTACGAAAGCCTTGCCAGCCCTTGTGATCGGGTGGCACCGCCCACCAGGCGTGTGAAAGAAAGAAGAAAAGAAGAAAAAACCCGGACCGGGCCGCCTGGCCACCCTTTGTGAGGGTGTCCGCTCCCCAGGCTACGAAAGCCTTGCCAGCCCTTGTGATGGGGTGGCACCGCCCACCAGGCGTGTGAAAGAAAGAAGAAAAGAAGAAAAAACCCGGACCGGGCCGCCTGGCCACCCTTTGTGCGGGTGTCCGCTCCCCAGGCTCCGAAAGCCTTGCCAGCCCTTGTGATGGGGTGGCACCGCCCACCAGGCGTGTGAAAGAAAGAAGAAAAGAAGAAAAAACCCGGACCGGGCCGCCTGGCCACCCTTTGTGCGGGTGTCCGCTCCCCAGGCTCCGAAAGCCTTGCCAGCCCTTGTGATGGGGTGGCACCGCCCACCAGGCGTGTGAAAGAAAGAAGAAAAGAAGAAAAAACCCGGACCGGGCCGCCTGGCCACCCTTTGTGCGGGTGTCCGCTCCCCAGGCTCCGAAAGCCTTGCCAGCCCTTGTGATCGGGTGGCACCGCCCACCAGGAGTGTGAAAGAAAGAAGAAAAGAAGAAAAAACCCGGACCGGGCCGCCTGGCCACCCTTTGTGAGGGTGTCCGCTCCCCAGGCTACGAAAGCCTTGCCAGCCCTTGTGATCGGGTGGCACCGCCCACCAGGCGTGTGAAAGAAAGAAGAAAAGAAGAAAAAACCCGGACCGGGCCGCCTGGCCACCCTTTGTGCGGGTGTCCGCTCCCCAGGCTTCGAAAGCCTTGCCAGCCCTTGTGATCGGGTGGCACCGCCCACCAGGCGTGTGAAAGAAAGAAGAAAAGAAGAGAAAACCCGGACCGGGCCGCCTGGCCACCCTTTGTGAGGGTGTCCGCTCCCCAGGCTACGAAAGCCTTGCCAGCCCTTGTGATCGGGTGGCACCGCCCACCAGGCGTGTGAAAGAAAGAAGAAAAGAAGAAAAAACCCGGACCGGGCCGCCTGGCCACCCTTTGTGCGGGTGTCCGCTCCCCAGGCTCCGAAAGCCTTGCCAGCCCTTGTGATCGGGTGGCACCGCCCACCAGGCGTGTGAAAGAAAGAAGAAAAGAAGAGAAAACCCGGACCGGGCCGCCTGGCCACCCTTTGTGAGGGTGTCCGCTCCCCAGGCTACGAAAGCCTTGCCAGCCCTTGTGATCGGGTGGCACCGCCCACCAGGCGTGTGAAAGAAAGAAGAAAAGAAGAAAAAACCCGGACCGGGCCGCCTGGCCACCCTTTGTGAGGGTGTCCGCTCCCCAGGCTACGAAAGCCTTGCCAGCCCTTGTGATCGGGTGGCACCGCCCACCAGGCGCGTGAAAGAAAGAAGAAAAGAAGAAAAAACCCGGACCGGGCCGCCTGGCCACCCTTTGTGAGGGTGTCCGCTCCCCAGGCTACGAAAGCCTTGCCAGCCCTTGTGATGGGGTGGCACCGCCCACCAGGCGTGTGAAAGAAAGAAGAAAAGAAGAAAAAACCCGGACCGGGCCGCCTGGCCACCCTTTGTGAGGGTGTCCGCTCCCCAGGCTCCGAAAGCCTTGCCAGCCCTTGTGATCGGGTGGCACCGCCCACCAGGCGTGTGAAAGAAAGAAGAAAAGAAGAAAAAACCCGGACCGGGCCGCCTGGCCACCCTTTGTGCGGGTGTCCGCTCCCCAGGCTCCGAAAGCCTTGCCAGCCCTTGTGATCGGGTGGCACCGCCCACCAGGCGTGTGAAAGAAAGAAGAAAAGAAGAAAAAACCCGGACCGGGCCGCCTGGCCAACCTTTGTGCGGGTGTCCGCTCCCCAGGCTCCGAAAGCCTTGCCAGCCCTTGTGATCGGGTGGCACCGCCCACCAGGCGTGTGAAAGAAAGAAGAAAAGAAGAAAAAACCCGGACCGGGCCGCCTGGCCACCCTTTGTGCGGGTGTCCGCTCCCCAGGCTCCGAAAGCCTTGCCAGCCCTTGTGATGGGGTGGCACCGCCCACCAGGCGTGTGAAAGAAAGAAGAAAAGAAGAGAAAACCCGGACCGGGCCGCCTGGCCACCCTTTGTGAGGGTGTCCGCTCCCCAGGCTACGAAAGCCTTGCCAGCCCTTGTGATCGGGTGGCACCGCCCACCAGGCGTGTGAAAGAAAGAAGAAAAGAAGAAAAAACCCGGACCGGGCCGCCTGGCCACCCTTTGTGCGGGTGTCCGCTCCCCAGGCTCCGAAAGCCTTGCCAGCCCTTGTGATGGGGTGGCACCGCCCACCAGGCGTGTGAAAGAAAGAAGAAAAGAAGAAAAAACCCGGACCGGGCCGCCTGGCCACCCTTTGTGCGGGTGTCCGCTCCCCAGGCTCCGAAAGCCTTGCCAGCCCTTGTGATCGGGTGGCACCGCCCACCAGGCGTGTGAAAGAAAGAAGAAAAGAAGAAAAAACCCGGACCGGGCCGCCTGGCCACCCTTTGTGCGGGTGTCCGCTCCCCAGGCTCCGAAAGCCTTGCCAGCCCTTGTGATGGCGTGGCACCGCCCACCAGGCGTGTGAAAGAAAGAAGAAAAGAAGAAAAAACCCGGACCGGGCCGCCTGGCCACCCTTTGTGCGGGTGTCCGCTCCCCAGGCTCCGAAAGCCTTGCCAGCCCTTGTGATCGGGTGGCACCGCCCACCAGGCGTGTGAAAGAAAGAAGAAAAGAAGAAAAAACCCGGACCGGGCCGCCTGGCCACCCTTTGTGAGGGTGTCCGCTCCCCAGGCTCCGAAAGCCTTGCCAGCCCTTGTGATCGGGTGGCACCGCCCACCAGGCGTGTGAAAGAAAGAAGAAAAGAAGAAAAAACCCGGACCGGGCCGCCTGGCCACCCTTTGTGAGGGTGTCCGCTCCCCAGGCTACGAAAGCCTTGCCAGCCCTTGTGATCGGGTGGCACCGCCCACCAGGCGTGTGAAAGAAAGAAGAAAAGAAGAAAAAACCCGGACCGGGCCGCCTGGCCACCCTTTGTGCGGTTGTCCGCTCCCCAGGCTCCGAAAGCCTTGCCAGCCCTTGTGATGGGGTGGCACCGCCCACCAGGCGTGTGAAAGAAAGAAGAAAAGAAGAAAAAACCCGGACCGGGCCGCCTGGCCACCCTTTGTGAGGGTGTCCGCTCCCCAGGCTACGAAAGCCTTGCCAGCCCTTGTGATCAGGTGGCACCGCCCACCAGGCGTGTGAAAGAAAGAAGAAAAGAAGAAAAAACCCGGACCGGGCCGCCTGGCCACCCTTTGTGCGGGTGTCCGCTCCCCAGGCTCCGAAAGCCTTGCCAGCCCTTGTGATCGGGTGGCACCGCCCACCAGGAGTGTGAAAGAAAGAAGAAAAGAAGAAAAAACCCGGACCGGGCCGCCTGGCCACCCTTTGTGAGGGTGTCCGCTCCCCAGGCTACGAAAGCCTTGCCAGCCCTTGTGATCGGGTGGCACCGCCCACCAGGCGTGTGAAAGAAAGAAGAAAAGAAGAAAAAACCCGGACCGGGCCGCCTGGCCACCCTTTGTGCGGGTGTCCGCTCCCCAGGCTCCGAAAGCCTTGCCAGCCCTTGTGATCGGGTGGCACCGCCCACCAGGCGTGTGAAAGAAAGAAGAAAAGAAGAGAAAACCCGGACCGGGCCGCCTGGCCACCCTTTGTGAGGGTGTCCGCTCCCCAGGCTACGAAAGCCTTGCCAGCCCTTGTGATCGGGTGGCACCGCCCACCAGGCGTGTGAAAGAAAGAAGAAAAGAAGAAAAAACCCGGACCGGGCCGCCTGGCCACCCTTTGTGCGGGTGTCCGCTCCCCAGGCTCCGAAAGCCTTGCCAGCCCTTGTGATCGGGTGGCACCGCCCACCAGGCGTGTGAAAGAAAGAAGAAAAGAAGAGAAAACCCGGACCGGGCCGCCTGGCCACCCTTTGTGAGGGTGTCCGCTCCCCAGGCTACGAAAGCCTTGCCAGCCCTTGTGATCGGGTGGCACCGCCCACCAGGCGTGTGAAAGAAAGAAGAAAAGAAGAAAAAACCCGGACCGGGCCGCCTGGCCACCCTTTGTGCGGGTGTCCGCTCCCCAGGCTCCGAAAGCCTTGCCAGCCCTTGTGATCGGGTGGCACCGCCCACCAGGCGTGTGAAAGAAAGAAGAAAAGAAGAAAAAACCCGGACCGGGCCGCCTGGCCACCCTTTGTGAGGGTGTCCGCTCCCCAGGCTACGAAAGCCTTGCCAGCCCTTGTGATCGGGTGGCACCGCCCACCAGGCGCGTGAAAGAAAGAAGAAAAGAAGAAAAAACCCGGACCGGGCCGCCTGGCCACCCTTTGTGAGGGTGTCCGCTCCCCAGGCTACGAAAGCCTTGCCAGCCCTTGTGATGGGGTGGCACCGCCCACCAGGCGTGTGAAAGAAAGAAGAAAAGAAGAAAAAACCCGGACCGGGCCGCCTGGCCACCCTTTGTGCGGGTGTCCGCTCCCCAGGCTCCGAAAGCCTTGCCAGCCCTTGTGATGGGGTGGCACCGCCCACCAGGCGTGTGAAAGAAAGAAGAAAAGAAGAAAAAACCCGGACCGGGCCGCCTGGCCACCCTTTGTGCGGGTGTCCGCTCCCCAGGCTCCGAAAGCCTTGCCAGCCCTTGTGATCGGGTGGCACCGCCCACCAGGCGTGTGAAAGAAAGAAGAAAAGAAGAAAAAACCCGGACCGGGCCGCCTGGCCACCCTTTGTGCGGGTGTCCGCTCCCCAGGCTCCGAAAGCCTTGCCAGCCCTTGTGATGGCGTGGCACCGCCCACCAGGCGTGTGAAAGAAAGAAGAAAAGAAGAAAAAACCCGGACCGGGCCGCCTGGCCACCCTTTGTGCGGGTGTCCGCTCCCCAGGCTCCGAAAGCCTTGCCAGCCCTTGTGATCGGGTGGCACCGCCCACCAGGCGTGTGAAAGAAAGAAGAAAAGAAGAAAAAACCCGGACCGGGCCGCCTGGCCACCCTTTGTGAGGGTGTCCGCTCCCCAGGCTCCGAAATCCTTGCCAGCCCTTGTGATCGGGTGGCACCGCCCACCAGGCGTGTGAAAGAAAGAAGAAAAGAAGAAAAAACCCGGACCGGGCCGCCTGGCCACCCTTTGTGCGGGTGTCCGCTCCCCAGGCTCCGAAAGCCTTGCCAGCCCTTGTGATCGGGTGGCACCGCCCACCAGGCGTGTGAAAGAAAGAAGAAAAGAAGAAAAAACCCGGACCGGGCCGCCTGGCCACCCTTTGTGCGGGTGTCCGCTCCCCAGGCTCCGAAAGCCTTGCCAGCCCTTGTGATGGCGTGGCACCGCCCACCAGGCGTGTGAAAGAAAGAAGAAAAGAAGAAAAAACCCGGACCGGGCCGCCTGGCCACCCTTTGTGCGGGTGTCCGCTCCCCAGGCTCCGAAAGCCTTGCCAGCCCTTGTGATCGGGTGGCACCGCCCACCAGGCGTGTGAAAGAAAGAAGAAAAGAAGAAAAAACCCGGACCGGGCCGCCTGGCCACCCTTTGTGAGGGTGTCCGCTCCCCAGGCTCCGAAAGCCTTGCCAGCCCTTGTGATCGGGTGGCACCGCCCACCAGGCGTGTGAAAGAAAGAAGAAAAGAAGAAAAAACCCGGACCGGGCCGCCTGGCCACCCTTTGTGAGGGTGTCCGCTCCCCAGGCTACGAAAGCCTTGCCAGCCCTTGTGATCGGGTGGCACCGCCCACCAGGCGTGTGAAAGAAAGAAGAAAAGAAGAAAAAACCCGGACCGGGCCGCCTGGCCACCCTTTGTGCGGTTGTCCGCTCCCCAGGCTCCGAAAGCCTTGCCAGCCCTTGTGATGGGGTGGCACCGCCCACCAGGCGTGTGAAAGAAAGAAGAAAAGAAGAAAAAACCCGGACCGGGCCGCCTGGCCACCCTTTGTGCGGGTATCCGCTCCCCAGGCTCCGAAAGCCTTGCCAGCCCTTGTGATGGGGTGGCACCGCCCACCAGGCGTGTGAAAGAAGGAAGAAAAGAAGAAAAAACCTGGACCGGGCCGCCTGGCCACCCTTTGTGCGGGTGTCCGCTCCCCAGGCTCCGAAAGCCTTGCCAGCCCTTGTGATGGGGTGGCACCGCCCACCAGGCGTGTGAAAGAAAGAAGAAAAGAAGAAAAAACCCGGACCGGGCCGCCTGGCCACCCTTTGTGCGGGTGTCCGCTCCCCAGGCTCCGAAAGCCTTGCCAGCCCTTGTGATCGGGTGGCACCGCCCACCAGGCGTGTGAAAGAAAGAAGAAAAGAAGAAAAAACCCGGACCGGGCCGCCTGGCCACCCTTTGTGCGGGTGTCCGCTCCCCAGGCTCCGAAAGCCTTGCCAGCCCTTGTGATGGGGTGGCACCGCCCACCAGGCATGTGAAAGAAAGAAGAAAAGAAGAAAAAACCCGGACCGGGCCGCCTGGCCACCCTTTGTGCGGGTGTCCGCTCCCCAGGCTCCGAAAGCCTTGCCAGCCCTTGTGATGGGGTGGCACCGCCCACCAGGCGTGTGAAAGAAAGAAGAAAAGAAGAAAAAACCCGGACCGGGCCGCCTGGCCACCCTTTGTGCGGGTGTCCGCTCCCCAGGCTCCGAAAGCCTTGCCAGCCCTTGTGATCGGGTGGCACCGCCCACCAGGCGTGTGAAAGAAAGAAGAAAAGAAGAAAAAACCCGGACCGGGCCGCCTGGCCACCCTTTGTGCGGGTGTCCGCTCCCCAGGCTCCGAAAGCCTTGCCAGCCCTTGTGATGGCGTGGCACCGCCCACCAGGCGTGTGAAAGAAAGAAGAAAAGAAGAAAAAACCCGGACCGGGCCGCCTGGCCACCCTTTGTGCGGGTGTCCGCTCCCCAGGCTCCGAAATCCTTGCCAGCCCTTGTGATCGGGTGGCACCGCCCACCAGGCGTGTGAAAGAAAGAAGAAAAGAAGAAAAAACCCGGACCGGGCCGCCTGGCCAACCTTTGTGCGGGTGTCCGCTCCCCAGGCTCCGAAAGCCTTGCCAGCCCTTGTGATCGGGTGGCACCGCCCACCAGGCGTGTGAAAGAAAGAAGAAAAGAAGAAAAAACCCGGACCGGGCCGCCTGGCCACCCTTTGTGAGGGTGTCCGCTCCCCAGGCTACGAAAGCCTTGCCAGCCCTTGTGATCGGGTGGCACCGCCCACCAGGCGTGTGAAAGAAAGAAGAAAAGAAGAAAAAACCCGGACCGGGCCGCCTGGCCACCCTTTGTGAGGGTGTCCGCTCCCCAGGCTACGAAAGCCTTGCCAGCCCTTGTGATGGGGTGGCACCGCCCACCAGGCGTGTGAAAGAAAGAAGAAAAGAAGAAAAAACCCGGACCGGGCCGCCTGGCCACCCTTTGTGCGGGTGTCCGCTCCCCAGGCTCCGAAAGCCTTGCCAGCCCTTGTGATGGGGTGGCACCGCCCACCAGGCGTGTGAAAGAAAGAAGAAAAGAAGAAAAAACCCGGACCGGGCCGCCTGGCCACCCTTTGTGCGGGTGTCCGCTCCCCAGGCTCCGAAAGCCTTGCCAGCCCTTGTGATGGGGTGGCACCGCCCACCAGGCGTGTGAAAGAAAGAAGAAAAGAAGAAAAAACCCGGACCGGGCCGCCTGGCCACCCTTTGTGCGGGTGTCCGCTCCCCAGGCTCCGAAAGCCTTGCCAGCCCTTGTGATCGGGTGGCACCGCCCACCAGGAGTGTGAAAGAAAGAAGAAAAGAAGAAAAAACCCGGACCGGGCCGCCTGGCCACCCTTTGTGAGGGTGTCCGCTCCCCAGGCTACGAAAGCCTTGCCAGCCCTTGTGATCGGGTGGCACCGCCCACCAGGCGTGTGAAAGAAAGAAGAAAAGAAGAAAAAACCCGGACCGGGCCGCCTGGCCACCCTTTGTGCGGGTGTCCGCTCCCCAGGCTTCGAAAGCCTTGCCAGCCCTTGTGATCGGGTGGCACCGCCCACCAGGCGTGTGAAAGAAAGAAGAAAAGAAGAGAAAACCCGGACCGGGCCGCCTGGCCACCCTTTGTGAGGGTGTCCGCTCCCCAGGCTACGAAAGCCTTGCCAGCCCTTGTGATCGGGTGGCACCGCCCACCAGGCGTGTGAAAGAAAGAAGAAAAGAAGAAAAAACCCGGACCGGGCCGCCTGGCCACCCTTTGTGCGGGTGTCCGCTCCCCAGGCTCCGAAAGCCTTGCCAGCCCTTGTGATCGGGTGGCACCGCCCACCAGGCGTGTGAAAGAAAGAAGAAAAGAAGAGAAAACCCGGACCGGGCCGCCTGGCCACCCTTTGTGAGGGTGTCCGCTCCCCAGGCTACGAAAGCCTTGCCAGCCCTTGTGATCGGGTGGCACCGCCCACCAGGCGTGTGAAAGAAAGAAGAAAAGAAGAAAAAACCCGGACCGGGCCGCCTGGCCACCCTTTGTGAGGGTGTCCGCTCCCCAGGCTACGAAAGCCTTGCCAGCCCTTGTGATCGGGTGGCACCGCCCACCAGGCGCGTGAAAGAAAGAAGAAAAGAAGAAAAAACCCGGACCGGGCCGCCTGGCCACCCTTTGTGAGGGTGTCCGCTCCCCAGGCTACGAAAGCCTTGCCAGCCCTTGTGATGGGGTGGCACCGCCCACCAGGCGTGTGAAAGAAAGAAGAAAAGAAGAAAAAACCCGGACCGGGCCGCCTGGCCACCCTTTGTGCGGGTGTCCGCTCCCCAGGCTCCGAAAGCCTTGCCAGCCCTTGTGATGGGGTGGCACCGCCCACCAGGCGTGTGAAAGAAAGAAGAAAAGAAGAAAAAACCCGGACCGGGCCGCCTGGCCACCCTTTGTGCGGGTGTCCGCTCCCCAGGCTCCGAAAGCCTTGCCAGCCCTTGTGATGGCGTGGCACCGCCCACCAGGCGTGTGAAAGAAAGAAGAAAAGAAGAAAAAACCCGGACCGGGCCGCCTGGCCACCCTTTGTGCGGGTGTCCGCTCCCCAGGCTCCGAAAGCCTTGCCAGCCCTTGTGATCGGGTGGCACCGCCCACCAGGCGTGTGAAAGAAAGAAGAAAAGAAGAAAAAACCCGGACCGGGCCGCCTGGCCACCCTTTGTGAGGGTGTCCGCTCCCCAGGCTCCGAAATCCTTGCCAGCCCTTGTGATCGGGTGGCACCGCCCACCAGGCGTGTGAAAGAAAGAAGAAAAGAAGAAAAAACCCGGACCGGGCCGCCTGGCCACCCTTTGTGCGGGTGTCCGCTCCCCAGGCTCCGAAAGCCTTGCCAGCCCTTGTGATCGGGTGGCACCGCCCACCAGGCGTGTGAAAGAAAGAAGAAAAGAAGAAAAAACCCGGACCGGGCCGCCTGGCCACCCTTTGTGCGGGTGTCCGCTCCCCAGGCTCCGAAAGCCTTGCCAGCCCTTGTGATGGCGTGGCACCGCCCACCAGGCGTGTGAAAGAAAGAAGAAAAGAAGAAAAAACCCGGACCGGGCCGCCTGGCCACCCTTTGTGCGGGTGTCCGCTCCCCAGGCTCCGAAAGCCTTGCCAGCCCTTGTGATCGGGTGGCACCGCCCACCAGGCGTGTGAAAGAAAGAAGAAAAGAAGAAAAAACCCGGACCGGGCCGCCTGGCCACCCTTTGTGAGGGTGTCCGCTCCCCAGGCTCCGAAAGCCTTGCCAGCCCTTGTGATCGGGTGGCACCGCCCACCAGGCGTGTGAAAGAAAGAAGAAAAGAAGAAAAAACCCGGACCGGGCCGCCTGGCCACCCTTTGTGAGGGTGTCCGCTCCCCAGGCTACGAAAGCCTTGCCAGCCCTTGTGATCGGGTGGCACCGCCCACCAGGCGTGTGAAAGAAAGAAGAAAAGAAGAAAAAACCCGGACCGGGCCGCCTGGCCACCCTTTGTGAGGGTGTCCGCTCCCCAGGCTACGAAAGCCTTGCCAGCCCTTGTGATGGGGTGGCACCGCCCACCAGGCGTGTGAAAGAAAGAAGAAAAGAAGAAAAAACCCGGACCGGGCCGCCTGGCCACCCTTTGTGCGGGTGTCCGCTCCCCAGGCTCCGAAAGCCTTGCCAGCCCTTGTGATGGGGTGGCACCGCCCACCAGGCGTGTGAAAGAAAGAAGAAAAGAAGAAAAAACCCGGACCGGGCCGCCTGGCCACCCTTTGTGAGGGTGTCCGCTCCCCAGGCTACGAATGCCTTGCCAGCCCTTGTGATCGGGTGGCACCGCCCACCAGGCGTGTGAAAGAAAGAAGAAAAGAAGAAAAAACCCGGACCGGGCCGCCTGGCCACCCTTTGTGCGGGTGTCCGCTCCCCAGGCTCCGAAAGCCTTGCCAGCCCTTGTGATGGGGTGGCACCGCCCACCAGGCGTGTGAAAGAAAGAAGAAAAGAAGAAAAAACCCGGACCGGGCCGCCTGGCCACCCTTTGTGCGGGTGTCCGCTCCCCAGGCTCCGAAAGCCTTGCCAGCCCTTGTGATGGGGTGGCACCGCCCACCAGGCGTGTGAAAGAAAGAAGAAAAGAAGAAAAAACCCGGACCGGGCCGCCTGGCCACCCTTTGTGCGGGTGTCCGCTCCCCAGGCTCCGAAAGCCTTGCCAGCCCTTGTGATCGGGTGGCACCGCCCACCAGGAGTGTGAAAGAAAGAAGAAAAGAAGAAAAAACCCGGACCGGGCCGCCTGGCCACCCTTTGTGAGGGTGTCCGCTCCCCAGGCTACGAAAGCCTTGCCAGCCCTTGTGATCGGGTGGCACCGCCCACCAGGCGTGTGAAAGAAAGAAGAAAAGAAGAAAAAACCCGGACCGGGCCGCCTGGCCACCCTTTGTGCGGGTGTCCGCTCCCCAGGCTCCGAAAGCCTTGCCAGCCCTTGTGATCAGGTGGCACCGCCCACCAGGCGTGTGAAAGAAAGAAGAAAAGAAGAGAAAACCCGGACCGGGCCGCCTGGCCACCCTTTGTGAGGGTGTCCGCTCCCCAGGCTACGAAAGCCTTGCCAGCCCTTGTGATCGGGTGGCACCGCCCACCAGGCGTGTGAAAGAAAGAAGAAAAGAAGAAAAAACCCGGACCGGGCCGCCTGGCCACCCTTTGTGCGGGTGTCCGCTCCCCAGGCTCCGAAAGCCTTGCCAGCCCTTGTGATCGGGTGGCACCGCCCACCAGGCGTGTGAAAGAAAGAAGAAAAGAAGAGAAAACCCGGACCGGGCCGCCTGGCCACCCTTTGTGAGGGTGTCCGCTCCCCAGGCTACGAAAGCCTTGCCAGCCCTTGTGATCGGGTGGCACCGCCCACCAGGCGTGTGAAAGAAAGAAGAAAAGAAGAAAAAACCCGGACCGGGCCGCCTGGCCACCCTTTGTGAGGGTGTCCGCTCCCCAGGCTACGAAAGCCTTGCCAGCCCTTGTGATCGGGTGGCACCGCCCACCAGGCGCGTGAAAGAAAGAAGAAAAGAAGAAAAAACCCGGACCGGGCCGCCTGGCCACCCTTTGTGAGGGTGTCCGCTCCCCAGGCTACGAAAGCCTTGCCAGCCCTTGTGATGGGGTGGCACCGCCCACCAGGCGTGTGAAAGAAAGAAGAAAAGAAGAAAAAACCCGGACCGGGCCGCCTGGCCACCCTTTGTGCGGGTGTCCGCTCCCCAGGCTACGAAAGCCTTGCCAGCCCTTGTGATGGGGTGGCACCGCCCACCAGGCGTGTGAAAGAAAGAAGAAAAGAAGAAAAAACCCGGACCGGGCCGCCTGGCCACCCTTTGTGCGGGTGTCCGCTCCCCAGGCTCCGAAAGCCTTGCCAGCCCTTGTGATCGGGTGGCACCGCCCACCAGGCGTGTGAAAGAAAGAAGAAAAGAAGAAAAAACCCGGACCGGGCCGCCTGGCCACCCTTTGTGCGGGTGTCCGCTCCCCAGGCTCCGAAAGCCTTGCCAGCCCTTGTGATGGCGTGGCACCGCCCACCAGGCGTGTGAAAGAAAGAAGAAAAGAAGAAAAAACCCGGACCGGGCCGCCTGGCCACCCTTTGTGCGGGTGTCCGCTCCCCAGGCTCCGAAAGCCTTGCCAGCCCTTGTGATCGGGTGGCACCGCCCACCAGGCGTGTGAAAGAAAGAAGAAAAGAAGAAAAAACCCGGACCGGGCCGCCTGGCCACCCTTTGTGAGGGTGTCCGCTCCCCAGGCTCCGAAATCCTTGCCAGCCCTTGTGATCGGGTGGCACCGCCCACCAGGCGTGTGAAAGAAAGAAGAAAAGAAGAAAAAACCCGGACCGGGCCGCCTGGCCACCCTTTGTGCGGGTGTCCGCTCCCCAGGCTCCGAAAGCCTTGCCAGCCCTTGTGATCGGGTGGCACCGCCCACCAGGCGTGTGAAAGAAAGAAGAAAAGAAGAAAAAACCCGGACCGGGCCGCCTGGCCACCCTTTGTGCGGGTGTCCGCTCCCCAGGCTCCGAAAGCCTTGCCAGCCCTTGTGATGGCGTGGCACCGCCCACCAGGCGTGTGAAAGAAAGAAGAAAAGAAGAAAAAACCCGGACCGGGCCGCCTGGCCACCCTTTGTGCGGGTGTCCGCTCCCCAGGCTCCGAAAGCCTTGCCAGCCCTTGTGATCGGGTGGCACCGCCCACCAGGCGTGTGAAAGAAAGAAGAAAAGAAGAAAAAACCCGGACCGGGCCGCCTGGCCACCCTTTGTGAGGGTGTCCGCTCCCCAGGCTCCGAAAGCCTTGCCAGCCCTTGTGATCGGGTGGCACCGCCCACCAGGCGTGTGAAAGAAAGAAGAAAAGAAGAAAAAACCCGGACCGGGCCGCCTGGCCACCCTTTGTGAGGGTGTCCGCTCCCCAGGCTACGAAAGCCTTGCCAGCCCTTGTGATCGGGTGGCACCGCCCACCAGGCGTGTGAAAGAAAGAAGAAAAGAAGAAAAAACCCGGACCGGGCCGCCTGGCCACCCTTTGTGCGGTTGTCCGCTCCCCAGGCTCCGAAAGCCTTGCCAGCCCTTGTGATGGGGTGGCACCGCCCACCAGGCGTGTGAAAGAAAGAAGAAAAGAAGAAAAAACCCGGACCGGGCCGCCTGGCCACCCTTTGTGCGGGTATCCGCTCCCCAGGCTCCGAAAGCCTTGCCAGCCCTTGTGATGGGGTGGCACCGCCCACCAGGCGTGTGAAAGAAGGAAGAAAAGAAGAAAAAACCTGGACCGGGCCGCCTGGCCACCCTTTGTGCGGGTGTCCGCTCCCCAGGCTCCGAAAGCCTTGCCAGCCCTTGTGATGGGGTGGCACCGCCCACCAGGCGTGTGAAAGAAAGAAGAAAAGAAGAAAAAACCCGGACCGGGCCGCCTGGCCACCCTTTGTGCGGGTGTCCGCTCCCCAGGCTCCGAAAGCCTTGCCAGCCCTTGTGATCGGGTGGCACCGCCCACCAGGCGTGTGAAAGAAAGAAGAAAAGAAGAAAAAACCCGGACCGGGCCGCCTGGCCACCCTTTGTGCGGGTGTCCGCTCCCCAGGCTCCGAAAGCCTTGCCAGCCCTTGTGATGGCGTGGCACCGCCCACCAGGCGTGTGAAAGAAAGAAGAAAAGAAGAAAAAACCCGGACCGGGCCGCCTGGCCACCCTTTGTGCGGGTGTCCGCTCCCCAGGCTCCGAAAGCCTTGCCAGCCCTTGTGATGGGGTGGCACCGCCCACCAGGCGTGTGAAAGAAAGAAGAAAAGAAGAAAAAACCCGGACCGGGCCGCCTGGCCACCCTTTGTGCGGGTGTCCGCTCCCCAGGCTCCGAAAGCCTTGCCAGCCCTTGTGATCGGGTGGCACCGCCCACCAGGCGTGTGAAAGAAAGAAGAAAAGAAGAAAAAACCCGGACCGGGCCGCCTGGCCACCCTTTGTGCGGGTGTCCGCTCCCCAGGCTCCGAAAGCCTTGCCAGCCCTTGTGATCGGGTGGCACCGCCCACCAGGCGTGTGAAAGAAAGAAGAAAAGAAGAAAAAACCCGGACCGGGCCGCCTGGCCACCCTTTGTGCGGGTGTCCGCTCCCCAGGCTCCGAAAGCCTTGCCAGCCCTTGTGATGGGGTGGCACCGCCCACCAGGCGTGTGAAAGAAAGAAGAAAAGAAGAAAAAACCCGGACCGGGCCGCCTGGCCACCCTTTGTGCGGGTGTCCGCTCCCCAGGCTCCGAAAGCCTTGCCAGCCCTTGTGATGGGGTGGCACCGCCCACCAGGCGTGTGAAAGAAAGAAGAAAAGAAGAAAAAACCCGGACCGGGCCGCCTGGCCACCCTTTGTGCGGGTGTCCGCTCCCCAGGCTCCGAAAGCCTTGCCAGCCCTTGTGATCGGGTGGCACCGCCCACCAGGCGTGTGAAAGAAAGAAGAAAAGAAGAAAAAACCCGGACCGGGCCGCCTGGCCACCCTTTGTGCGGGTGTCCGCTCCCCAGGCTCCGAAAGCCTTGCCAGCCCTTGTGATGGCGTGGCACCGCCCACCAGGCGTGTGAAAGAAAGAAGAAAAGAAGAAAAAACCCGGACCGGGCCGCCTGGCCACCCTTTGTGCGGGTGTCCGCTCCCCAGGCTCCGAAATCCTTGCCAGCCCTTGTGATCGGGTGGCACCGCCCACCAGGCGTGTGAAAGAAAGAAGAAAAGAAGAGAAAACCCGGACCGGGCCGCCTGGCCACCCTTTGTGAGGGTGTCCGCTCCCCAGGCTACGAAAGCCTTGCCAGCCCTTGTGATCGGGTGGCACCGCCCACCAGGCGTGTGAAAGAAAGAAGAAAAGAAGAAAAAACCCGGACCGGGCCGCCTGGCCACCCTTTGTGCGGGTGTCCGCTCCCCAGGCTCCGAAAGCCTTGCCAGCCCTTGTGATCGGGTGGCACCGCCCACCAGGCGTGTGAAAGAAAGAAGAAAAGAAGAGAAAACCCGGACCGGGCCGCCTGGCCACCCTTTGTGAGGGTGTCCGCTCCCCAGGCTACGAAAGCCTTGCCAGCCCTTGTGATCGGGTGGCACCGCCCACCAGGCGTGTGAAAGAAAGAAGAAAAGAAGAAAAAACCCGGACCGGGCCGCCTGGCCACCCTTTGTGAGGGTGTCCGCTCCCCAGGCTACGAAAGCCTTGCCAGCCCTTGTGATCGGGTGGCACCGCCCACCAGGCGCGTGAAAGAAAGAAGAAAAGAAGAAAAAACCCGGACCGGGCCGCCTGGCCACCCTTTGTGAGGGTGTCCGCTCCCCAGGCTACGAAAGCCTTGCCAGCCCTTGTGATGGGGTGGCACCGCCCACCAGGCGTGTGAAAGAAAGAAGAAAAGAAGAAAAAACCCGGACCGGGCCGCCTGGCCACCCTTTGTGCGGGTGTCCGCTCCCCAGGCTACGAAAGCCTTGCCAGCCCTTGTGATGGGGTGGCACCGCCCACCAGGCGTGTGAAAGAAAGAAGAAAAGAAGAAAAAACCCGGACCGGGCCGCCTGGCCACCCTTTGTGCGGGTGTCCGCTCCCCAGGCTCCGAAAGCCTTGCCAGCCCTTGTGATCGGGTGGCACCGCCCACCAGGCGTGTGAAAGAAAGAAGAAAAGAAGAAAAAACCCGGACCGGGCCGCCTGGCCACCCTTTGTGCGGGTGTCCGCTCCCCAGGCTCCGAAAGCCTTGCCAGCCCTTGTGATGGCGTGGCACCGCCCACCAGGCGTGTGAAAGAAAGAAGAAAAGAAGAAAAAACCCGGACCGGGCCGCCTGGCCACCCTTTGTGCGGGTGTCCGCTCCCCAGGCTCCGAAAGCCTTGCCAGCCCTTGTGATCGGGTGGCACCGCCCACCAGGCGTGTGAAAGAAAGAAGAAAAGAAGAAAAAACCCGGACCGGGCCGCCTGGCCACCCTTTGTGAGGGTGTCCGCTCCCCAGGCTCCGAAATCCTTGCCAGCCCTTGTGATCGGGTGGCACCGCCCACCAGGCGTGTGAAAGAAAGAAGAAAAGAAGAAAAAACCCGGACCGGGCCGCCTGGCCACCCTTTGTGCGGGTGTCCGCTCCCCAGGCTCCGAAAGCCTTGCCAGCCCTTGTGATCGGGTGGCACCGCCCACCAGGCGTGTGAAAGAAAGAAGAAAAGAAGAAAAAACCCGGACCGGGCCGCCTGGCCACCCTTTGTGCGGGTGTCCGCTCCCCAGGCTCCGAAAGCCTTGCCAGCCCTTGTGATGGCGTGGCACCGCCCACCAGGCGTGTGAAAGAAAGAAGAAAAGAAGAAAAAACCCGGACCGGGCCGCCTGGCCACCCTTTGTGCGGGTGTCCGCTCCCCAGGCTCCGAAAGCCTTGCCAGCCCTTGTGATCGGGTGGCACCGCCCACCAGGCGTGTGAAAGAAAGAAGAAAAGAAGAAAAAACCCGGACCGGGCCGCCTGGCCACCCTTTGTGAGGGTGTCCGCTCCCCAGGCTCCGAAAGCCTTGCCAGCCCTTGTGATCGGGTGGCACCGCCCACCAGGCGTGTGAAAGAAAGAAGAAAAGAAGAAAAAACCCGGACCGGGCCGCCTGGCCACCCTTTGTGAGGGTGTCCGCTCCCCAGGCTACGAAAGCCTTGCCAGCCCTTGTGATCGGGTGGCACCGCCCACCAGGCGTGTGAAAGAAAGAAGAAAAGAAGAAAAAACCCGGACCGGGCCGCCTGGCCACCCTTTGTGCGGTTGTCCGCTCCCCAGGCTCCGAAAGCCTTGCCAGCCCTTGTGATGGGGTGGCACCGCCCACCAGGCGTGTGAAAGAAAGAAGAAAAGAAGAAAAAACCCGGACCGGGCCGCCTGGCCACCCTTTGTGCGGGTATCCGCTCCCCAGGCTCCGAAAGCCTTGCCAGCCCTTGTGATGGGGTGGCACCGCCCACCAGGCGTGTGAAAGAAGGAAGAAAAGAAGAAAAAACCTGGACCGGGCCGCCTGGCCACCCTTTGTGCGGGTGTCCGCTCCCCAGGCTCCGAAAGCCTTGCCAGCCCTTGTGATGGGGTGGCACCGCCCACCAGGCGTGTGAAAGAAAGAAGAAAAGAAGAAAAAACCCGGACCGGGCCGCCTGGCCACCCTTTGTGCGGGTGTCCGCTCCCCAGGCTCCGAAAGCCTTGCCAGCCCTTGTGATCGGGTGGCACCGCCCACCAGGCGTGTGAAAGAAAGAAGAAAAGAAGAAAAAACCCGGACCGGGCCGCCTGGCCACCCTTTGTGCGGGTGTCCGCTCCCCAGGCTCCGAAAGCCTTGCCAGCCCTTGTGATGGCGTGGCACCGCCCACCAGGCGTGTGAAAGAAAGAAGAAAAGAAGAAAAAACCCGGACCGGGCCGCCTGGCCACCCTTTGTGCGGGTGTCCGCTCCCCAGGCTCCGAAAGCCTTGCCAGCCCTTGTGATGGGGTGGCACCGCCCACCAGGCGTGTGAAAGAAAGAAGAAAAGAAGAAAAAACCCGGACCGGGCCGCCTGGCCACCCTTTGTGCGGGTGTCCGCTCCCCAGGCTCCGAAAGCCTTGCCAGCCCTTGTGATCGGGTGGCACCGCCCACCAGGCGTGTGAAAGAAAGAAGAAAAGAAGAAAAAACCCGGACCGGGCCGCCTGGCCACCCTTTGTGCGGGTGTCCGCTCCCCAGGCTCCGAAAGCCTTGCCAGCCCTTGTGATGGGGTGGCACCGCCCACCAGGCGTGTGAAAGAAAGAAGAAAAGAAGAAAAAACCCGGACCGGGCCGCCTGGCCACCCTTTGTGCGGGTGTCCGCTCCCCAGGCTCCGAAAGCCTTGCCAGCCCTTGTGATGGGGTGGCACCGCCCACCAGGCGTGTGAAAGAAAGAAGAAAAGAAGAAAAAACCCGGACCGGGCCGCCTGGCCACCCTTTGTGCGGGTGTCCGCTCCCCAGGCTCCGAAAGCCTTGCCAGCCCTTGTGATCGGGTGGCACCGCCCACCAGGCGTGTGAAAGAAAGAAGAAAAGAAGAAAAAACCCGGACCGGGCCGCCTGGCCACCCTTTGTGCGGGTGTCCGCTCCCCAGGCTCCGAAAGCCTTGCCAGCCCTTGTGATGGCGTGGCACCGCCCACCAGGCGTGTGAAAGAAAGAAGAAAAGAAGAAAAAACCCGGACCGGGCCGCCTGGCCACCCTTTGTGCGGGTGTCCGCTCCCCAGGCTCCGAAATCCTTGCCAGCCCTTGTGATCGGGTGGCACCGCCCACCAGGCGTGTGAAAGAAAGAAGAAAAGAAGAAAAAACCCGGACCGGGCCGCCTGGCCAACCTTTGTGCGGGTGTCCGCTCCCCAGGCTCCGAAAGCCTTGCCAGCCCTTGTGATCGGGTGGCACCGCCCACCAGGCGTGTGAAAGAAAGAAGAAAAGAAGAAAAAACCCGGACCGGGCCGCCTGGCCACCCTTTGTGCGGGTGTCCGCTCCCCGGGCTCCGAAAGCCTTGCCAGCCCTTGTGATCGGGTGGCACCGCCCACCAGGCGTGTGAAAGAAAGAAGAAAAGAAGAAAAAACCCGGACCGGGCCGCCTGGCCACCCTTTGTGCGGGTGTCCGCTCCCCGGGCTCCGAAAGCCTTGCCAGCCCTTGTGATCGGGTGGCACCGCCCACCAGGCGTGTGAAAGAAAGAAGAAAAGAAGAAAAAACCCGGACCGGGCCGCCTGGCCACCCTTTGTGAGGGTGTCCGCTCCCCAGGCTCCGAAATCCTTGCCAGCCCTTGTGATCGGGTGGCACCGCCCACCAGGCGTGTGAAAGAAAGAAGAAAAGAAGAAAAAACCCGGACCGGGCCGCCTGGCCACCCTTTGTGCGGGTGTCCGCTCCCCAGGCTCCGAAAGCCTTGCCAGCCCTTGTGATCGGGTGGCACCGCCCACCAGGCGTGTGAAAGAAAGAAGAAAAGAAGAAAAAACCCGGACCGGGCCGCCTGGCCACCCTTTGTGCGGGTGTCCGCTCCCCAGGCTCCGAAAGCCTTGCCAGCCCTTGTGATGGCGTGGCACCGCCCACCAGGCGTGTGAAAGAAAGAAGAAAAGAAGAAAAAACCCGGACCGGGCCGCCTGGCCACCCTTTGTGAGGGTGTCCGCTCCCCAGGCTCCGAAAGCCTTGCCAGCCCTTGTGATGGGGTGGCACCGCCCACCAGGCGTGTGAAAGAAAGAAGAAAAGAAGAAAAAACCCGGACCGGGCCGCCTGGCCACCCTTTGTGAGGGTGTCCGCTCCCCAGGCTACGAAAGCCTTGCCAGCCCTTGTGATCGGGTGGCACCGCCCACCAGGCGTGTGAAAGAAAGAAGAAAAGAAGAAAAAACCCGGACCGGGCCGCCTGGCCACCCTTTGTGCGGTTGTCCGCTCCCCAGGCTCCGAAAGCCTTGCCAGCCCTTGTGATGGGGTGGCACCGCCCACCAGGCGTGTGAAAGAAAGAAGAAAAGAAGAAAAAACCCGGACCGGGCCGCCTGGCCACCCTTTGTGCGGGTATCCGCTCCCCAGGCTCCGAAAGCCTTGCCAGCCCTTGTGATGGGGTGGCACCGCCCACCAGGCGTGTGAAAGAAGGAAGAAAAGAAGAAAAAACCTGGACCGGGCCGCCTGGCCACCCTTTGTGCGGGTGTCCGCTCCCCAGGCTCCGAAAGCCTTGCCAGCCCTTGTGATGGGGTGGCACCGCCCACCAGGCGTGTGAAAGAAAGAAGAAAAGAAGAAAAAACCCGGACCGGGCCGCCTGGCCACCCTTTGTGCGGGTGTCCGCTCCCCAGGCTCCGAAAGCCTTGCCAGCCCTTGTGATCGGGTGGCACCGCCCACCAGGCGTGTGAAAGAAAGAAGAAAAGAAGAAAAAACCCGGACCGGGCCGCCTGGCCACCCTTTGTGCGGGTGTCCGCTCCCCAGGCTCCGAAAGCCTTGCCAGCCCTTGTGATGGCGTGGCACCGCCCACCAGGCGTGTGAAAGAAAGAAGAAAAGAAGAAAAAACCCGGACCGGGCCGCCTGGCCACCCTTTGTGCGGGTGTCCGCTCCCCAGGCTCCGAAAGCCTTGCCAGCCCTTGTGATGGGGTGGCACCGCCCACCAGGCGTGTGAAAGAAAGAAGAAAAGAAGAAAAAACCCGGACCGGGCCGCCTGGCCACCCTTTGTGCGGGTGTCCGCTCCCCAGGCTCCGAAAGCCTTGCCAGCCCTTGTGATCGGGTGGCACCGCCCACCAGGCGTGTGAAAGAAAGAAGAAAAGAAGAAAAAACCCGGACCGGGCCGCCTGGCCACCCTTTGTGCGGGTGTCCGCTCCCCAGGCTCCGAAAGCCTTGCCAGCCCTTGTGATGGGGTGGCACCGCCCACCAGGCGTGTGAAAGAAAGAAGAAAAGAAGAAAAAACCCGGACCGGGCCGCCTGGCCACCCTTTGTGCGGGTGTCCGCTCCCCAGGCTCCGAAAGCCTTGCCAGCCCTTGTGATGGGGTGGCACCGCCCACCAGGCGTGTGAAAGAAAGAAGAAAAGAAGAAAAAACCCGGACCGGGCCGCCTGGCCACCCTTTGTGCGGGTGTCCGCTCCCCAGGCTCCGAAAGCCTTGCCAGCCCTTGTGATCGGGTGGCACCGCCCACCAGGCGTGTGAAAGAAAGAAGAAAAGAAGAAAAAACCCGGACCGGGCCGCCTGGCCACCCTTTGTGCGGGTGTCCGCTCCCCAGGCTCCGAAAGCCTTGCCAGCCCTTGTGATGGCGTGGCACCGCCCACCAGGCGTGTGAAAGAAAGAAGAAAAGAAGAAAAAACCCGGACCGGGCCGCCTGGCCACCCTTTGTGAGGGTGTCCGCTCCCCAGGCTCCGAAATCCTTGCCAGCCCTTGTGATCGGGTGGCACCGCCCACCAGGCGTGTGAAAGAAAGAAGAAAAGAAGAAAAAACCCGGACCGGGCCGCCTGGCCAACCTTTGTGCGGGTGTCCGCTCCCCAGGCTCCGAAAGCCTTGCCAGCCCTTGTGATCGGGTGGCACCGCCCACCAGGCGTGTGAAAGAAAGAAGAAAAGAAGAAAAAACCCGGACCGGGCCGCCTGGCCACCCTTTGTGAGGGTGTCCGCTCCCCAGGCTCCGAAAGCCTTGCCAGCCCTTGTGATCGGGTGGCACCGCCCACCAGGCGTGTGAAAGAAAGAAGAAAAGAAGAAAAAACCCAGACCGGGCCGCCTGGCCACCCTTTGTGCGGGTGTCCGCTCCCCAGGCTCCGAAAGCCTTGCCAGCCCTTGTGATCGGGTGGCACCGCCCACCAGGCGTGTGAAAGAAAGAAGAAAAGAAGAAAAAACCCGGACCGGGCCGCCTGGCCACCCTTTGTGCGGGTGTCCGCTCCCCAGGCTCCGAAAGCCTTGCCAGCCCTTGTGATGGGGTGGCACCGCCCACCAGGCGTGTGAAAGAAAGAAGAAAAGAAGAAAAAACCCGGACCGGGCCGCCTGGCCACCCTTTGTGCGGGTGTCCGCTCCCCAGGCTCCGAAAGCCTTGCCAGCCCTTGTGATCGGGTGGCACCGCCCACCAGGCGTGTGAAAGAAAGAAGAAAAGAAGAAAAAACCCGGACCGGGCCGCCTGGCCACCCTTTGTGCGGGTGTCCGCTCCCCAGGCTACGAAAGCCTTGCCAGCCCTTGTGATCGGGTGGCACCGCCCACCAGGCGTGTGAAAGAAAGAAGAAAAGAAGAAAAAACCCGGACCGGGCCGCCTGGCCACCCTTTGTGAGGGTGTCCGCTCCCCAGGCTCCGAAAGCCTTGCCAGCCCTTGTGATCGGGTGGCACTGCCCACCAGGCGTGTGAAAGAAAGAAGAAAAGAAGAAAAAACCCGGACCGGGCCGCCTGGCCACCCTTTGTGCGGGTGTCCGCTCCCCGGGCTCCGAAAGCCTTGCCAGCCCTTGTGATCGGGTGGCACCGCCCACCAGGCGTGTGAAAGAAAGAAGAAAAGAAGAAAAAACCCGGACCGGGCCGCCTGGCCACCCTTTGTGCGGGTGTCCGCTCCCCGGGCTCCGAAAGCCTTGCCAACCCTTGTGATCGGGTGGCACCGCCCACCAGGCGTGTGAAAGAAAGAAGAAAAGAAGAAAAAACCCGGACCGGGCCGCCTGGCCACCCTTTGTGCGGGTGTCCTCTCCCCAGGCTACGAAAGCCTTGCCAGCCCTTGTGATCGGGTGGCACCGCCCACCAGGCGTGTGAAAGAAAGAAGAAAAGAAGAAAAAACCCGGACCGGGCCGCCTGGCCACCCTTTGTGCGGGTGTCCTTTCCCCAGGCTACGAAAGCCTTGCCAGCCCTTGTGATCGGGTGGCACCGCCCACCAGGCGTGTGAAAGAAAGAAGAAAAGAAGAAAAAACCCGGACCGGGCCGCCTGGCCACCCTTTGTGAGGGTGTCCGCTCCCCAGGCTCCGAAAGCCTTGCCAGCCCTTGTGATCGGGTGGCACCGCCCACCAGGCGTGTGAAAGAAAGAAGAAAAGAAGAAAAAACCCGGACCGGGCCGCCTGGCCACCCTTTGTGCGGGTGTCCTCTCCCCAGGCTACGAAAGCCTTGCCAGCCCTTGTGATCGGGTGGCACCGCCCACCAGGCGTGTGAAAGAAAGAAGAAAAGAAGAAAAAACCCGGACCGGGCCGCCTGGCCACCCTTTGTGAGGGTGTCCGCTCCCCAGGCTCCGAAAGCCTTGCCAACCCTTGTGATCGGGTGGCACCGCCCACCAGGCGTGTGAAAGAAAGAAGAAAAGAAGAAAAAACCCGGACCGGGCCGCCTGGCCACCCTTTGTGAGGGTGTCCGCTCCCCGGGCTCCGAAAGCCTTGCCAACCCTTGTGATCGGGTGGCACCGCCCACCAGGCGTGTGAAAGAAAGAAGAAAAGAAGAAAAAACCCGGACCGGGCCGCCTGGCCACCCTTTGTGCGGGTGTCCTCTCCCCAGGCTACGAAAGCCTTGCCAGCCCTTGTGATCGGGTGGCACCGCCCACCAGGCGTGTGAAAGAAAGAAGAAAAGAAGAAAAAACCCGGACCGGGCCGCCTGGCCACCCTTTGTGCGGGTGTCCTCTCCCCAGGCTCCGAAAGCCTTGCCAGCCCTTGTGATCGGGTGGCACCGCCCACCAGGCGTGTGAAAGAAAGAAGAAAAGAAGAAAAAACCCGGACCGGGCCGCCTGGCCACCCTTTGTGCGGGTGTCCGCTCCCCAGGCTCCGAAAGCCTTGCCAGCCCTTGTGATGGGGTGGCACCGCCCACCAGGCGTGTGAAAGAAAGAAGAAAAGAAGAAAAGACCCGGACCGGGCCGCCTGGCCACCCTTTGTGTGGGTGTCCGCTCCCCAGGCTCCGAAATCCTTGCCAGCCCTTGTGATCGGGTGGCACCGCCCACCAGGCGTGTGAAAGAAAGAAGAAAAGAAGAAAAAACCCGGACCGGGCCGCCTGGCCACCCTTTGTGAGGGTGTCCGCTCCCCAGGCTCCGAAAGCCTTGCCAGCCCTTGTGATCGGGTGGCACCGCCCACCAGGCGTGTGAAAGAAAGAAGAAAAGAAGAAAAAACCCGGACCGGGCCGCCTGGCCACCCTTTGTGCGGGTGTCCGCTCCCCAGGCTCCGAAAGCCTTGCCAGCCCTTGTGATCGGGTGGCACCGCCCACCAGGCGTGTGAAAGAAAGAAGAAAAGAAGAAAAAACCCGGACCGGGCCGCCTGGCCACCCTTTGTGAGGGTGTCCGCTCCCCAGGCTACGAAAGCCTTGCCAGCCCTTGTGATCGGGTGGCACCGCCCACCAGGCGTGTGAAAGAAAGAAGAAAAGAAGAAAAAACCCGGACCGGGCCGCCTGGCCACCCTTTGTGAGGGTGTCCGCTCCCCAGGCTACGAAAGCCTTGCCAGCCCTTGTGATCGGGTGGCACCGCCCACCAGGCGTGTGAAAGAAAGAAGAAAAGAAGAAAAAACCCGGACCGGGCCGCCTGGCCACCCTTTGTGCGGGTGTCCGCTCCCCAGGCTCCGAAAGCCTTGCCAGCCCTTGTGATGGGGTGGCACCGCCCACAAGGCGTGTGAAAGAAAGAAGAAAAGAAGAAAAAACCCGGACCGGGCCGCCTGGCCACCCTTTGTGAGGGTGTCCGCTCCCCAGGCTACGAAAGCCTTGCCAGCCCTTGTGATCGGGTGGCACCGCCCACCAGGCGTGTGAAAGAAAGAAGAAAAGAAGAGAAAACCCGGACCGGGCCGCCTGGCCACCCTTTGTGCGGGTGTCCGCTCCCCAGGCTCCGAAAGCCTTGCCAGCCCTTGTGATCGGGTGGCACCGCCCACCAGGCGTGTGAAAGAAAGAAGAAAAGAAGAAAAAACCCGGACCGGGCCGCCTGGCCACCCTTTGTGCGGGTGTCCGCTCCCCAGGCTCCGAAAGCCTTGCCAGCCCTTGTGATGGGGTGGCACCGCCCACCAGGCGTGTGATCGGGTGGCACCGCCCACCAGGCGTGTGAAAGAAAGAAGAAAAGAAGAAAAAACCCGGACCGGGCCGCCTGGCCACCCTTTGTGCGGGTGTCCGCTCCCCAGGCTCCGAAAGCCTTGCCAGCCCTTGTGATCGGGTGGCACCGCCCACCAGGCATGTGAAAGAAAGAAGAAAAGAAGAAAAAACCCGGACCGGGCCGCCTGGCCACCCTTTGTGCGGGTGTCCGCTCCCCAGGCTCCGAAAGCCTTGCCAGCCCTTGTGATGGGGTGGCACCGCCCACCAGGCGTGTGAAAGAAAGAAGAAAAGAAGAAAAAACCCGGACCGGGCCGCCTGGCCACCCTTTGTGCGGTTGTCCGCTCCCCAGGCTCCGAAAGCCTTGCCAGCCCTTGTGATCGGGTGGCACCGCCCACCAGGCGTGTGAAAGAAAGAAGAAAAGAAGAAAAAACCCGGACCGGGCCGCCTGGCCACCCTTTGTGCGGGTGTCCGCTCCCCGGGCTCCGAAAGCCTTGCCAGCCCTTGTGATCGGGTGGCACCGCCCACCAGGCGCGTGAAAGAAAGAAGAAAAGAAGAAAAAACCCGGACCGGGCCGCCTGGCCACCCTTTGTGCGGGTGTCCGCTCCCCAGGCTACGAAAGCCTTGCCAGCCCTTGTGATCGGGTGGCACCGCCCACCAGGCGTGTGAAAGAAAGAAGAAAAGAAGAAAAAACCCGGACCGGGCCGCCTGGCCACCCTTTGTGAGGGTGTCCGCTCCCCAGGCTCCGAAAGCCTTGCCAGCCCTTGTGATCGGGTGGCACCGCCCACCAGGCGTGTGAAAGAAAGAAGAAAAGAAGAAAAAACCCGGACCGGGCCGCCTGGCCACCCTTTGTGCGGGTGTCCGCTCCCCAGGCTCCGAAAGCCTTGCCAGCCCTTGTGATCGGGTGGCACCGCCCACCAGGCGTGTGAAAGAAAGAAGAAAAGAAGAAAAAACCCGGACCGGGCCGCCTGGCCACCCTTTGTGAGGGTGTCCGCTCCCCAGGCTACGAAAGCCTTGCCAGCCCTTGTGATCGGGTGGCACCGCCCACCAGGCGTGTGAAAGAAAGAAGAAAAGAAGAAAAAACCCGGACCGGGCCGCCTGGCCACCCTTTGTGCGGGTGTCCGCTCCCCAGGCTCCGAAAGCCTTGCCAGCCCTTGTGATGGGGTGGCACCGCCCACCAGGCGTGTGAAAGAAAGAAGAAAAGAAGAAAAAACCCGGACCGGGCCGCCTGGCCACCCTTTGTGCGGGTGTCCGCTCCCCAGGCTCCGAAAGCCTTGCCAGCCCTTGTGATCGGGTGGCACCGCCCACCAGGCGTGTGAAAGAAAGAAGAAAAGAAGAAAAAACCCGGACCGGGCCGCCTGGCCACCCTTTGTGCGGGTGTCCGCTCCCCAGGCTCCGAAAGCCTTGCCAGCCCTTGTGATGGGGTGGCACCGCCCACCAGGCGTGTGAAAGAAAGAAGAAAAGAAGAAAAAACCCGGACCGGGCCGCCTGGCCACCCTTTGTGCGGGTGTCCGCTCCCCAGGCTCCGAAAGCCTTGCCAGCCCTTGTGATCGGGTGGCACCGCCCACCAGGCATGTGAAAGAAAGAAGAAAAGAAGAAAAAACCCGGACCGGGCCGCCTGGCCACCCTTTGTGCGGGTGTCCGCTCCCCAGGCTCCGAAAGCCTTGCCAGCCCTTGTGATCGGGTGGCACCGCCCACCAGGCGTGTGAAAGAAAGAAGAAAAGAAGAAAAAACCCGGACCGGGCCGCCTGGCCACCCTTTGTGCGGGTGTCCGCTCCCCAGGCTCCGAAAGCCTTGCCAGCCCTTCTGATGGGGTGGCACCGCCCACCAGGCGTGTGAAAGAAAGAAGAAAAGAAGAAAAAACCCGGACCGGGCCGCCTGGCCACCCTTTGTGAGGGTGTCCGCTCCCCAGGCTCCGAAAGCCTTGCCAGCCCTTGTGATCGGGTGGCACCGCCCACCAGGCGTGTGAAAGAAAGAAGAAAAGAAGAAAAAACCCGGACCGGGCCGCCTGGCCACCCTTTGTGCGGGTGTCCGCTCCCCAGGCTCCGAAAGCCTTGCCAGCCCTTGTGATCGGGTGGCACCACCCACCAGGCGTGTGAAAGAAAGAAGAAAAGAAGAAAAAACCCGGACCGGGCCGCCTGGCCACCCTTTGTGCGGGTGTCCGCTCCCCAGGCTCCGAAAGCCTTGCCAGCCCTTGTGATGGGGTGGCACCGCCCACCAGGCGTGTGAAAGAAAGAAGAAAAGAAGAAAAAACCCGGACCGGGCCGCCTGGCCACCCTTTGTGCGGGTGTCCGCTCCCCAGGCTCCGAAAGCCTTGCCAGCCCTTGTGATCGGGTGGCACCGCCCACCAGGCGTGTGAAAGAAAGAAGAAAAGAAGAAAAAACCCGGACCGGGCCGCCTGGCCACCCTTTGTGCGGGTGTCCGCTCCCCAGGCTCCGAAAGGCTTGCCAGCCCTTGTGATCGGGTGGCACCGCCCACCAGGCGTGTGAAAGAAAGAAGAAAAGAAGAAAAAACCCGGACCGGGCCGCCTGGCCACCCTTTGTGAGGGTGTCCGCTCCCCAGGCTCCGAAAGCCTTGCCAGCCCTTGTGATCGGGTGGCACCGCCCACCAGGCGTGTGAAAGAAAGAAGAAAAGAAGAAAAAACCCGGACCGGGCCGCCTGGCCACCCTTTGTGCGGGTGTCCGCTCCCCAGGCTCCGAAAGCCTTGCCAGCCCTTGTGATGGGGTGGCACCGCCCACCAGGCGTGTGAAAGAAAGAAGAAAAGAAGAAAAAACCCGGACCGGGCCGCCTGGCCACCCTTTGTGCGGGTGTCCGCTCCCCAGGCTCCGAAAGCCTTGCCAGCCCTTGTGAACGGGTGGCACCGCCCACCAGGCGTGTGAAAGAAAGAAGAAAAGAAGAAAAAACCCGGACCGGGCCGCCTGGCCACCCTTTGTGAGGGTGTCCGCTCCCCAGGCTCCGAAATCCTTGCCAGCCCTTGTGATCGGGTGGCACCGCCCACCAGGCGTGTGAAAGAAAGAAGAAAAGAAGAAAAAAACCCGGACCGGGCCGCCTGGCCACCCTTTGTGAGGGTGTCCGCTCCCCAGGCTACGAAAGCCTTGCCAGCCCTTGTGATCGGGTGGCACCGCCCACCAGGCGTGTGAAAGAAAGAAGAAAAGAAGAAAAAACCCGGACCGGGCCGCCTGGCCACCCTTTGTGCGGGTGTCCGCTCCCCAGGCTCCGAAAGCCTTGCCAGCCCTTGTGATGGGGTGGCACCGCCCACCAGGCGTGTGAAAGAAAGAAGAAAAGAAGAAAAAACCCGGACCGGGCCGCCTGGCCACCCTTTGTGAGGGTGTCCGCTCCCCAGGCTACGAAAGCCTTGCCAGCCCTTGTGATCGGGTGGCACCGCCCACCAGGCGTGTGAAAGAAAGAAGAAAAGAAGAAAAAACCCGGACCGGGCCGCCTGGCCACCCTTTGTGAGGGTGTCCGCTCCCCAGGCTACGAAAGCCTTGCCAGCCCTTGTGATCGGGTGGCACCGCCCACCAGGCGTGTGAAAGAAAGAAGAAAAGAAGAAAAAACCCGGACCGGGCCGCCTGGCCACCCTTTGTGCGGGTGTCCGCTCCCCAGGCTACGAAAGCCTTGCCAGCCCTTGTGATCGGGTGGCACCGCCCACCAGGCGTGTGAAAGAAAGAAGAAAAGAAGAAAAAACCCGGACCGGGCCGCCTGGCCACCCTTTGTGCGGGTGTCCGCTCCCCAGGCTCCGAAAGCCTTGCCAGCCCTTGTGATGGGGTGGCACCGCCCACCAGGCGTGTGAAAGAAAGAAGAAAAGAAGAAAAAACCCGGACCGGGCCGCCTGGCCACCCTTTGTGCGGGTGTCCGCTCCCCAGGCTCCGAAAGCCTTGCCAGCCCTTGTGATGGGGTGGCACCGCCCACCAGGCGTGTGAAAGAAAGAAGAAAAGAAGAAAAAACCCGGACCGGGCCGCCTGGCCACCCTTTGTGCGGGTGTCCGCTCCCCAGGCTCCGAAAGCCTTGCCAGCCCTTGTGATCGGGTGGCACCGCCCACCAGGCGTGTGAAAGAAAGAAGAAAAGAAGAAAAAACCCGGACCGGGCCGCCTGGCCACCCTTTGTGCGGGTGTCCGATCCCCAGGCTCCGAAAGCCTTGCCAGCCCTTGTGATCGGGTGGCACCGCCCACCAGGCGTGTGAAAGAAAGAAGAAAAGAAGAAAAAACCCGGACCGGGCCGCCTGGCCACCCTTTGTGAGGGTGTCCGCTCCCCAGGCTCCGAAATCCTTGCCAGCCCTTGTGATCGGGTGGCACCGCCCACCAGGCGTGTGAAAGAAAGAAGAAAAGAAGAAAAAACCCGGACCGGGCCGCCTGGCCACCCTTTGTGCGGGTGTCCGCTCCCCAGGCTCCGAAATCCTTGCCAGCCCTTGTGATCGGGTGGCACCGCCCACCAGGCGTGTGAAAGAAAGAAGAAAAGAAGAAAAAACCCGGACCGGGCCGCCTGGCCACCCTTTGTGAGGGTGTCCGCTCCCCAGGCTCGGAAAGCCTTGCCAGCCCTTGTGATCGGGTGGCACCGCCCACCAGGCGTGTGAAAGAAAGAAGAAAAGAAGAAAAAACCCGGACCGGGCCGCCTGGCCACCCTTTGTGCGGGTGTCCGCTCCCCAGGCTCCGAAAGCCTTGCCAGCCCTTGTGATCGGGTGGCACCGCCCACCAGGCGTGTGAAAGAAAGAAGAAAAGAAGAAAAAACCCGGACCGGGCCGCCTGGCCACCCTTTGTGCGGGTGTCCGCTCCCCAGGCTCCGAAAGCCTTGCCAGCCCTTGTGATCGGGTGGCACCGCCCACCAGGCGTGTGAAAGAAAGAAGAAAAGAAGAAAAAACCCGGACCGGGCCGCCTGGCCACCCTTTGTGCGGGTGTCCGCTCCCCGGGCTCCGAAAGCCTTGCCAGCCCTTGTGATCGGGTGGCACCGCCCACCAGGCGTGTGAAAGAAAGAAGAAAAGAAGAAAAAACCCGGACCGGGCCGCCTGGCCACCCTTTGTGCGGGTGTCCGCTCCCCAGGCTCCGAAAGCCTTGCCAGCCCTTGTGATCGGGTGGCACCGCCCACCAGGCGTGTGAAAGAAAGAAGAAAAGAAGAAAAAACCCGGACCGGGCCGCCTGGCCACCCTTTGTGCGGGTGTCCGCTCCCCAGGCTCCGAAAGCCTTGCCAGCCCTTGTGATCGGGTGGCACCGCCCACCAGGCGTGTGAAAGAAAGAAGAAAAGAAGAAAAAACCCGGACCGGGCCGCCTGGCCACCCTTTGTGAGGGTGTCCGCTCCCCAGGCTACGAAAGCCTTGCCAGCCCTTGTGATCGGGTGGCACCGCCCACCAGGCGTGTGAAAGAAAGAAGAAAAGAAGAAAAAACCCGGACCGGGCCGCCTGGCCACCCTTTGTGCGGGTGTCCGCTCCCCAGGCTCCGAAAGCCTTGCCAGCCCTTGTGATGGGGTGGCACCGCCCACCAGGCGTGTGAAAGAAAGAAGAAAAGAAGAAAAAACCCGGACCGGGCCGCCTGGCCACCCTTTGTGAGGGTGTCCGCTCCCCAGGCTACGAAAGCCTTGCCAGCCCTTGTGATCGGGTGGCACCGCCCACCAGGCGTGTGAAAGAAAGAAGAAAAGAAGAAAAAACCCGGACCGGGCCGCCTGGCCACCCTTTGTGCGGGTGTCCGCTCCCCAGGCTCCGAAAGCCTTGCCAGCCCTTGTGATGGGGTGGCACCGCCCACCAGGCGTGTGAAAGAAAGAAGAAAAGAAGAAAAAACCCGGACCGGGCCGCCTGGCCACCCTTTGTGCGGGTGTCCGCTCCCCAGGCTCCGAAAGCCTTGCCAGCCCTTGTGATGGGGTGGCACCGCCCACCAGGCGTGTGAAAGAAAGAAGAAAAGAAGAAAAAACCCGGACCGGGCCGCCTGGCCACCCTTTGTGCGGGTGTCCGCTCCCCAGGCTCCGAAAGCCTTGCCAGCCCTTGTGATCGGGTGGCACCGCCCACCAGGCGTGTGAAAGAAAGAAGAAAAGAAGAAAAAACCCGGACCGGGCCGCCTGGCCACCCTTTGTGAGGGTGTCCGCTCCCCAGGCTCCGAAAGCCTTGCCAGCCCTTGTGATCGGGTGGCACCGCCCACCAGGCGTGTGAAAGAAAGAAGAAAAGAAGAAAAAACCCGGACCGGGCCGCCTGGCCACCCTTTGTGCGGGTGTCCGCTCCCCAGGCTCCGAAAGCCTTGCCAGCCCTTGTGATCGGGTGGCACCGCCCACCAGGCGTGTGAAAGAAAGAAGAAAAGAAGAAAAAACCCGGACCGGGCCACCTGGCCACCCTTTGTGAGGGTGTCCGCTCCCCAGGCTACGAAAGCCTTGCCAGCCCTTGTGATCGGGTGGCACCGCCCACCAGGCGTGTGAAAGAAAGAAGAAAAGAAGAAAAAACCCGGACCGGGCCGCCAGGCCACCCTTTGTGCGGGTGTCCGCTCCCCAGGCTCCGAAAGCCTTGCCAGCCCTTGTGATGGGGTGGCACCGCCCACCAGGCGTGTGAAAGAAAGAAGAAAAGAAGAAAAAACCCGGACCGGGCCGCCTGGCCACCCTTTGTGCGGGTGTCCGCTCCCCAGGCTCCGAAAGCCTTGCCAGCCCTTGTGAACGGGTGGCACCGCCCACCAGGCGTGTGAAAGAAAGAAGAAAAGAAGAAAAAACCCGGACCGGGCCGCCTGGCCACCCTTTGTGAGGGTGTCCGCTCCCCAGGCTCCGAAATCCTTGCCAGCCCTTGTGATCGGGTGGCACCGCCCACCAGGCGTGTGAAAGAAAGAAGAAAAGAAGAAAAAACCCGGACCGGGCCGCCTGGCCACCCTTTGTGAGGGTGTCCGCTCCCCAGGCTACGAAAGCCTTGCCAGCCCTTGTGATCGGGTGGCACCGCCCACCAGGCGTGTGAAAGAAAGAAGAAAAGAAGAAAAAACCCGGACCGGGCCGCCTGGCCACCCTTTGTGCGGGTGTCCGCTCCCCAGGCTCCGAAAGCCTTGCCAGCCCTTGTGATGGGGTGGCACCGCCCACCAGGCGTGTGAAAGAAAGAAGAAAAGAAGAAAAAACCCGGACCGGGCCGCCTGGCCACCCTTTGTGAGGGTGTCCGCTCCCCAGGCTCCGAAAGCCTTGCCAGCCCTTGTGATGGGGTGGCACCGCCCACCAGGCGTGTGAAAGAAAGAAGAAAAGAAGAAAAAACCCGGACCGGGCCGCCTGGCCACCCTTTGTGCGGGTGTCCGCTCCCCAGGCTCCGAAAGCCTTGCCAGCCCTTGTGATCGGGTGGCACCGCCCACCAGGCGTGTGAAAGAAAGAAGAAAAGAAGAAAAAACCCGGACCGGGCCGCCTGGCCACCCTTTGTGAGGGTGTCCGCTCCCCAGGCTCCGAAAGCCTTGCCAGCCCTTGTGATCGGGTGGCACCGCCCACCAGGCGTGTGAAAGAAAGAAGAAAAGAAGAAAAAACCCGGACCGGGCCGCCTGGCCACCCTTTGTGAGGGTGTCCGCTCCCCAGGCTCCGAAAGCCTTGCCAGCCCTTGTGATCGGGTGGCACCGCCCACCAGGCGTGTGAAAGAAAGAAGAAAAGAAGAAAAAACCCGGACCGGGCCGCCTGGCCACCCTTTGTGAGGGTGTCCGCTCCCCAGGCTACGAAAGCCTTGCCAGCCCTTGTGATCGGGTGGCACCGCCCACCAGGCGTGTGAAAGAAAGAAGAAAAGAAGAAAAAACCCGGACCGGGCCGCCTGGCCACCCTTTGTGCGGGTGTCCGCTCCCCAGGCTCCGAAATCCTTGCCAGCCCTTGTGATGGGGTGGCACCGCCCACCAGGCGTGTGAAAGAAAGAAGAAAAGAAGAAAAAACCCGGACCGGGCCGCCTGGCCACCCTTTGTGAGGGTGTCCGCTCCCCAGGCTACGAAAGCCTTGCCAGCCCTTGTGATCGGGTGGCACCGCCCACCAGGCGTGTGAAAGAAAGAAGAAAAGAAGAAAAAACCCGGACCGGGCCGCCTGGCCACCCTTTGTGCGGGTGTCCGCTCCCCAGGCTCCGAAAGCCTTGCCAGCCCTTGTGATCGGGTGGCACCGCCCACCAGGCGTGTGAAAGAAAGAAGAAAAGAAGAAAAAACCCGGACCGGGCCGCCTGGCCACCCTTTGTGCGGGTGTCCGCTCCCCAGGCTCCGAAAGCCTTGCCAGCCCTTGTGATCGGGTGGCACCGCCCACCAGGCGTGTGAAAGAAAGAAGAAAAGAAGAAAAAACCCGGACCGGGCCGCCTGGCCACCCTTTGTGAGGGTGTCCGCTCCCCAGGCTCCGAAAGCCTTGCCAGCCCTTGTGATCGGGTGGCACCGCCCACCAGGCGTGTGAAAGAAAGAAGAAAAGAAGAAAAAACCCGGACCGGGCCGCCTGGCCACCCTTTGTGCGGGTGTCCGCTCCCCAGGCTCCGAAAGCCTTGCCAGCCCTTGTGATCGGGTGGCACCGCCCACCAGGCGTGTGAAAGAAAGAAGAAAAGAAGAAAAAACCCGGACCGGGCCACCTGGCCACCCTTTGTGAGGGTGTCCGCTCCCCAGGCTACGAAAGCCTTGCCAGCCCTTGTGATCGGGTGGCACCGCCCACCAGGCGTGTGAAAGAAAGAAGAAAAGAAGAAAAAACCCGGACCGGGCCGCCTGGCCACCCTTTGTGCGGGTGTCCGCTCCCCAGGCTCCGAAAGCCTTGCCAGCCCTTGTGATGGGGTGGCACCGCCCACCAGGCGTGTGAAAGAAAGAAGAAAAGAAGAAAAAACCCGGACCGGGCCGCCTGGCCACCCTTTGTGCGGGTGTCCGCTCCCCAGGCTCCGAAAGCCTTGCCAGCCCTTGTGAACGGGTGGCACCGCCCACCAGGCGTGTGAAAGAAAGAAGAAAAGAAGAAAAAACCCGGACCGGGCCGCCTGGCCACCCTTTGTGAGGGTGTCCGCTCCCCAGGCTCCGAAATCCTTGCCAGCCCTTGTGATCGGGTGGCACCGCCCACCAGGCGTGTGAAAGAAAGAAGAAAAGAAGAAAAAACCCGGACCGGGCCGCCTGGCCACCCTTTGTGAGGGTGTCCGCTCCCCAGGCTACGAAAGCCTTGCCAGCCCTTGTGATCGGGTGGCACCGCCCACCAGGCGTGTGAAAGAAAGAAGAAAAGAAGAAAAAACCCGGACCGGGCCGCCTGGCCACCCTTTGTGCGGGTGTCCGCTCCCCAGGCTCCGAAAGCCTTGCCAGCCCTTGTGATGGGGTGGCACCGCCCACCAGGCGTGTGAAAGAAAGAAGAAAAGAAGAAAAAACCCGGACCGGGCCGCCTGGCCACCCTTTGTGAGGGTGTCCGCTCCCCAGGCTCCGAAAGCCTTGCCAGCCCTTGTGATGGGGTGGCACCGCCCACCAGGCGTGTGAAAGAAAGAAGAAAAGAAGAAAAAACCCGGACCGGGCCGCCTGGCCACCCTTTGTGCGGGTGTCCGCTCCCCAGGCTCCGAAAGCCTTGCCAGCCCTTGTGATGGGGTGGCACCGCCCACCAGGCGTGTGAAAGAAAGAAGAAAAGAAGAAAAAACCCGGACCGGGCCGCCTGGCCACCCTTTGTGCGGGTGTCCGCTCCCCAGGCTCCGAAAGCCTTGCCAGCCCTTGTGATGGGGTGGCACCGCCCACCAGGCGTGTGAAAGAAAGAAGAAAAGAAGAAAAAACCCGGACCGGGCCGCCTGGCCACCCTTTGTGAGGGTGTCCGCTCCCCAGGCTCCGAAAGCCTTGCCAGCCCTTGTGATGGGGTGGCACCGCCCACCAGGCGTGTGAAAGAAAGAAGAAAAGAAGAAAAAACCCGGACCGGGCCGCCTGGCCACCCTTTGTGCGGGTGTCCGCTCCCCAGGCTCCGAAAGCCTTGCCAGCCCTTGTGATCGGGTGGCACCGCCCACCAGGCGTGTGAAAGAAAGAAGAAAAGAAGAAAAAACCCGGACCGGGCCGCCTGGCCACCCTTTGTGAGGGTGTCCGCTCCCCAGGCTCCGAAAGCCTTGCCAGCCCTTGTGATCGGGTGGCACCGCCCACCAGGCGTGTGAAAGAAAGAAGAAAAGAAGAAAAAACCCGGACCGGGCCGCCTGGCCACCCTTTGTGAGGGTGTCCGCTCCCCAGGCTCCGAAAGCCTTGCCAGCCCTTGTGATCGGGTGGCACCGCCCACCAGGCGTGTGAAAGAAAGAAGAAAAGAAGAAAAAACCCGGACCGGGCCGCCTGGCCACCCTTTGTGAGGGTGTCCGCTCCCCAGGCTCCGAAAGCCTTGCCAGCCCTTGTGATGGGGTGGCACCGCCCACCAGGCGTGTGAAAGAAAGAAGAAAAGAAGAAAAAACCCGGACCGGGCCGCCTGGCCACCCTTTGTGCGGGTGTCCGCTCCCCAGGCTCCGAAATCCTTGCCAGCCCTTGTGATGGGGTGGCACCGCCCACCAGGCGTGTGAAAGAAAGAAGAAAAGAAGAAAAAACCCGGACCGGGCCGCCTGGCCACCCTTTGTGAGGGTGTCCGCTCCCCAGGCTACGAAAGCCTTGCCAGCCCTTGTGATCGGGTGGCACCGCCCACCAGGCGTGTGAAAGAAAGAAGAAAAGAAGAAAAAACCCGGACCGGGCCGCCTGGCCACCCTTTGTGCGGGTGTCCGCTCCCCAGGCTCCGAAAGCCTTGCCAGCCCTTGTGATGGGGTGGCACCGCCCACCAGGCGTGTGAAAGAAAGAAGAAAAGAAGAAAAAACCCGGACCGGGCCGCCTGGCCACCCTTTGTGCGGGTGTCCGCTCCCCAGGCTCCGAAAGCCTTGCCAGCCCTTGTGATCGGGTGGCACCGCCCACCAGGCGTGTGAAAGAAAGAAGAAAAGAAGAAAAAACCCGGACCGGGCCGCCTGGCCACCCTTTGTGAGAGTGTCCGCTCCCCAGGCTACGAAAGCCTTGCCAGCCCTTGTGATCGGGTGGCACCGCCCACCAGGCGTGTGAAAGAAAGAAGAAAAGAAGAAAAAACCCGGACCGGGCCGCCTGGCCACCCTTTGTGCGGGTGTCCGCTCCCCAGGCTCCGAAAGCCTTGCCAGCCCTTGTGATGGGGTGGCACCGCCCACCAGGCGTGTGAAAGAAAGAAGAAAAGAAGAAAAAACCCGGACCGGGCCGCCTGGCCACCCTTTGTGAGGGTGTCCGCTCCCCAGGCTACGAAAGCCTTGCCAGCCCTTGTGATCGGGTGGCACCGCCCACCAGGCGTGTGAAAGAAAGAAGAAAAGAAGAAAAAACCCGGACCGGGCCGCCTGGCCACCCTTTGTGAGGGTGTCCGCTCCCCAGGCTCCGAAAGCCTTGCCAGCCCTTGTGATCGGGTGGCACCGCCCACCAGGCGTGTGAAAGAAAGAAGAAAAGAAGAAAAAACCCGGACCGGGCCGCCTGGCCACCCTTTGTGAGGGTGTCCGCTCCCCAGGCTCCGAAAGCCTTGCCAGCCCTTGTGATGGGGTGGCACCGCCCACCAGGCGTGTGAAAGAAAGAAGAAAAGAAGAAAAAACCCGGACCGGGCCGCCTGGCCACCCTTTGTGCGGGTGTCCGCTCCCCAGGCTCCGAAAGCCTTGCCAGCCCTTGTGATCGGGTGGCACCGCCCACCAGGCGTGTGAAAGAAAGAAGAAAAGAAGAAAAAACCCGGACCGGGCCGCCTGGCCACCCTTTGTGAGGGTGTCCGCTCCCCAGGCTCCGAAAGCCTTGCCAGCCCTTGTGATCGGGTGGCACCGCCCACCAGGCGTGTGAAAGAAAGAAGAAAAGAAGAAAAAACCCGGACCGGGCCGCCTGGCCACCCTTTGTGAGGGTGTCCGCTCCCCAGGCTCCGAAAGCCTTGCCAGCCCTTGTGATGGGGTGGCACCGCCCACCAGGCGTGTGAAAGAAAGAAGAAAAGAAGAAAAAACCCGGACCGGGCCGCCTGGCCACCCTTTGTGCGGGTGTCCGCTCCCCAGGCTCCGAAAGCCTTGCCAGCCCTTGTGATGGGGTGGCACCGCCCACCAGGCGTGTGAAAGAAAGAAGAAAAGAAGAAAAAACCCGGACCGGGCCGCCTGGCCACCCTTTGTGAGGGTGTCCGCTCCCCAGGCTACGAAAGCCTTGCCAGCCCTTGTGATCGGGTGGCACCGCCCACCAGGCGTGTGAAAGAAAGAAGAAAAGAAGAAAAAACCCGGACCGGGCCGCCTGGCCACCCTTTGTGCGGGTGTCCGCTCCCCAGGCTCCGAAAGCCTTGCCAGCCCTTGTGATGGGGTGGCACCGCCCACCAGGCATGTGAAAGAAAGAAGAAAAGAAGAAAAAACCCGGACCGGGCCGCCTGGCCACCCTTTGTGCGGGTGTCCGCTCCCCAGGCTCCGAAAGCCTTGCCAGCCCTTGTGATGGGGTGGCACCGCCCACCAGGCGTGTGAAAGAAAGAAGAAAAGAAGAAAAAACCCGGACCGGGCCGCCTGGCCACCCTTTGTGCGGGTGTCCGCTCCCCAGGCTCCGAAAGCCTTGCCAGCCCTTGTGATCGGGTGGCACCGCCCACCAGGCGTGTGAAAGAAAGAAGAAAAGAAGAAAAAACCCGGACCGGGCCGCCTGGCCACCCTTTGTGAGGGTGTCCGCTCCCCAGGCTCCGAAATCCTTGCCAGCCCTTGTGATCGGGTGGCACCGCCCACCAGGCGTGTGAAAGAAAGAAGAAAAGAAGAAAAAACCCGGACCGGGCCGCCTGGCCACCCTTTGTGCGGGTGTCCGCTCCCCAGGCTCCGAAAGCCTTGCCAGCCCTTGTGATCGGGTGCCACCGCCCACCAGGCGTGTGAAAGAAAGAAGAAAAGAAGAAAAAACCCGGACCGGGCCGCCTGGCCACCCTTTGTGCGGGTGTCCGCTCCCCGGGCTCCGAAAGCCTTGCCAACCCTTGTGATCGGGTGGCACCGCCCACCAGGCGCGTGAAAGAAAGAAGAAAAGAAGAAAAAACCCGGACCGGGCCGCCTGGCCACCCTTTGTGCGGGTGTCCGCTCCCCGGGCTCCGAAAGCCTTGCCAGCCCTTGTGATCGGGTGGCACCGCCCACCAGGCGTGTGAAAGAAAGAAGAAAAGAAGAAAAAACCCGGACCGGGCCGCCTGGCCACCCTTTGTGAGGGTGTCCGCTCCCCAGGCTCCGAAATCCTTGCCAGCCCTTGTGATCGGGTGGCACCGCCCACCAGGCGTGTGAAAGAAAGAAGAAAAGAAGAAAAAACCCGGACCGGGCCGCCTGGCCACCCTTTGTGCGGGTGTCCGCTCCCCAGGCTCCGAAAGCCTTGCCAGCCCTTGTGATCGGGTGGCACCGCCCACCAGGCGTGTGAAAGAAAGAAGAAAAGAAGAAAAAACCCGGACCGGGCCGCCTGGCCACCCTTTGTGCGGGTGTCCGCTCCCCAGGCTCCGAAAGCCTTGCCAGCCCTTGTGATCGGGTGGCACCGCCCACCAGGCGTGTGAAAGAAAGAAGAAAAGAAGAAAAAACCCGGACCGGGCCGCCTGGCCACCCTTTGTGAGGGTGTCCGCTCCCCAGGCTCCGAAAGCCTTGCCAGCCCTTGTGATCGGGTGGCACCGCCCACCAGGCGTGTGAAAGAAAGAAGAAAAGAAGAAAAAACCCGGACCGGGCCGCCTGGCCACCCTTTGTGAGGGTGTCCGCTCCCCAGGCTCCGAAAGCCTTGCCAGCCCTTGTGATCGGGTGGCACCGCCCACCAGGCGTGTGAAAGAAAGAAGAAAAGAAGAAAAAACCCGGACCGGGCCGCCTGGCCACCCTTTGTGAGGGTGTCCGCTCCCCAGGCTCCGAAAGCCTTGCCAGCCCTTGTGATCGGGTGGCACCGCCCACCAGGCGTGTGAAAGAAAGAAGAAAAGAAGAAAAAACCCGGACCGGGCCGCCTGGCCACCCTTTGTGAGGGTGTCCGCTCCCCAGGCTACGAAAGCCTTGCCAGCCCTTGTGATCGGGTGGCACCGCCCACCAGGCGTGTGAAAGAAAGAAGAAAAGAAGAAAAAACCCGGACCGGGCCGCCTGGCCACCCTTTGTGAGGGTGTCCGCTCCCCAGGCTACGAAAGCCTTGCCAGCCCTTGTGATCGGGTGGCACCGCCCACCAGGCGTGTGAAAGAAAGAAGAAAAGAAGAAAAAACCCGGACCGGGCCGCCTGGCCACCCTTTGTGAGGGTGTCCGCTCCCCAGGCTACGAAAGCCTTGCCAGCCCTTGTGATCGGGTGGCACCGCCCACCAGGCGTGTGAAAGAAAGAAGAAAAGAAGAAAAAACCCGGACCGGGCCGCCTGGCCACCCTTTGTGAGGGTGTCCGCTCCCCAGGCTCCGAAAGCCTTGCCAGCCCTTGTGATCGGGTGGCACCGCCCACCAGGCGTGTGAAAGAAAGAAGAAAAGAAGAAAAAACCCGGACCGGGCCGCCTGGCCACCCTTTGTGCGGGTGTCCGCTCCCCAGGCTCCGAAAGCCTTGCCAGCCCTTGTGATCGGGTGGCACCGCCCACCAGGCGTGTGAAAGAAAGAAGAAAAGAAGAAAAAACCCGGACCGGGCCGCCTGGCCACCCTTTGTGAGGGTGTCCGCTCCCCAGGCTCCGAAAGCCTTGCCAGCCCTTGTGATGGGGTGGCACCGCCCACCAGGCGTGTGAAAGAAAGAAGAAAAGAAGAAAAAACCCGGACCGGGCCGCCTGGCCACCCTTTGTGCGGGTGTCCGCTCCCCAGGCTCCGAAAGCCTTGCCAGCCCTTGTGATGGGGTGGCACCGCCCACCAGGCGTGTGAAAGAAAGAAGAAAAGAAGAAAAAACCCGGACCGGGCCGCCTGGCCACCCTTTGTGCGGGTGTCCGCTCCCCAGGCTCCGAAAGCCTTGCCAGCCCTTGTGATGGGGTGGCACCGCCCACCAGGCGTGTGAAAGAAAGAAGAAAAGAAGAAAAAACCCGGACCGGGCCGCCTGGCCACCCTTTGTGAGGGTGTCCGCTCCCCAGGCTCCGAAAGCCTTGCCAGCCCTTGTGATGGGGTGGCACCGCCCACCAGGCGTGTGAAAGAAAGAAGAAAAGAAGAAAAAACCCGGACCGGGCCGCCTGGCCACCCTTTGTGCGGGTGTCCGCTCCCCAGGCTCCGAAAGCCTTGCCAGCCCTTGTGATCGGGTGGCACCGCCCACCAGGCGTGTGAAAGAAAGAAGAAAAGAAGAAAAAACCCGGACCGGGCCGCCTGGCCACCCTTTGTGAGGGTGTCCGCTCCCCAGGCTCCGAAAGCCTTGCCAGCCCTTGTGATCGGGTGGCACCGCCCACCAGGCGTGTGAAAGAAAGAAGAAAAGAAGAAAAAACCCGGACCGGGCCGCCTGGCCACCCTTTGTGAGGGTGTCCGCTCCCCAGGCTCCGAAAGCCTTGCCAGCCCTTGTGATCGGGTGGCACCGCCCACCAGGCGTGTGAAAGAAAGAAGAAAAGAAGAAAAAACCCGGACCGGGCCGCCTGGCCACCCTTTGTGAGGGTGTCCGCTCCCCAGGCTCCGAAAGCCTTGCCAGCCCTTGTGATGGGGTGGCACCGCCCACCAGGCGTGTGAAAGAAAGAAGAAAAGAAGAAAAAACCCGGACCGGGCCGCCTGGCCACCCTTTGTGCGGGTGTCCGCTCCCCAGGCTCCGAAATCCTTGCCAGCCCTTGTGATGGGGTGGCACCGCCCACCAGGCGTGTGAAAGAAAGAAGAAAAGAAGAAAAAACCCGGACCGGGCCGCCTGGCCACCCTTTGTGAGGGTGTCCGCTCCCCAGGCTACGAAAGCCTTGCCAGCCCTTGTGATCGGGTGGCACCGCCCACCAGGCGTGTGAAAGAAAGAAGAAAAGAAGAAAAAACCCGGACCGGGCCGCCTGGCCACCCTTTGTGCGGGTGTCCGCTCCCCAGGCTCCGAAAGCCTTGCCAGCCCTTGTGATGGGGTGGCACCGCCCACCAGGCGTGTGAAAGAAAGAAGAAAAGAAGAAAAAACCCGGACCGGGCCGCCTGGCCACCCTTTGTGAGGGTGTCCGCTCCCCAGGCTACGAAAGCCTTGCCAGCCCTTGTGATCGGGTGGCACCGCCCACCAGGCGTGTGAAAGAAAGAAGAAAAGAAGAAAAAACCCGGACCGGGCCGCCTGGCCACCCTTTGTGCGGGTGTCCGCTCCCCAGGCTCCGAAAGCCTTGCCAGCCCTTGTGATGGGGTGGCACCGCCCACCAGGCGTGTGAAAGAAAGAAGAAAAGAAGAAAAAACCCGGACCGGGCCGCCTGGCCACCCTTTGTGAGGGTGTCCGCTCCCCAGGCTCCGAAAGCCTTGCCAGCCCTTGTGATCGGGTGGCACCGCCCACCAGGCGTGTGAAAGAAAGAAGAAAAGAAGAAAAAACCCGGACCGGGCCGCCTGGCCACCCTTTGTGAGGGTGTCCGCTCCCCAGGCTCCGAAAGCCTTGCCAGCCCTTGTGATCGGGTGGCACCGCCCACCAGGCGTGTGAAAGAAAGAAGAAAAGAAGAAAAAACCCGGACCGGGCCGCCTGGCCACCCTTTGTGAGGGTGTCCGCTCCCCAGGCTCCGAAAGCCTTGCCAGCCCTTGTGATGGGGTGGCACCGCCCACCAGGCGTGTGAAAGAAAGAAGAAAAGAAGAAAAAACCCGGACCGGGCCGCCTGGCCACCCTTTGTGCGGGTGTCCGCTCCCCAGGCTCCGAAATCCTTGCCAGCCCTTGTGATGGGGTGGCACCGCCCACCAGGCGTGTGAAAGAAAGAAGAAAAGAAGAAAAAACCCGGACCGGGCCGCCTGGCCACCCTTTGTGAGGGTGTCCGCTCCCCAGGCTACGAAAGCCTTGCCAGCCCTTGTGATCGGGTGGCACCGCCCACCAGGCGTGTGAAAGAAAGAAGAAAAGAAGAAAAAACCCGGACCGGGCCGCCTGGCCACCCTTTGTGCGGGTGTCCGCTCCCCAGGCTCCGAAAGCCTTGCCAGCCCTTGTGATGGGGTGGCACCGCCCACCAGGCGTGTGAAAGAAAGAAGAAAAGAAGAAAAAACCCGGACCGGGCCGCCTGGCCACCCTTTGTGCGGGTGTCCGCTCCCCAGGCTCCGAAAGCCTTGCCAGCCCTTGTGATCGGGTGGCACCGCCCACCAGGCGTGTGAAAGAAAGAAGAAAAGAAGAAAAAACCCGGACCGGGCCGCCTGGCCACCCTTTGTGAGAGTGTCCGCTCCCCAGGCTACGAAAGCCTTGCCAGCCCTTGTGATCGGGTGGCACCGCCCACCAGGCGTGTGAAAGAAAGAAGAAAAGAAGAAAAAACCCGGACCGGGCCGCCTGGCCACCCTTTGTGCGGGTGTCCGCTCCCCAGGCTCCGAAAGCCTTGCCAGCCCTTGTGATGGGGTGGCACCGCCCACCAGGCGTGTGAAAGAAAGAAGAAAAGAAGAAAAAACCCGGACCGGGCCGCCTGGCCACCCTTTGTGAGGGTGTCCGCTCCCCAGGCTACGAAAGCCTTGCCAGCCCTTGTGATCGGGTGGCACCGCCCACCAGGCGTGTGAAAGAAAGAAGAAAAGAAGAAAAAACCCGGACCGGGCCGCCTGGCCACCCTTTGTGAGGGTGTCCGCTCCCCAGGCTCCGAAAGCCTTGCCAGCCCTTGTGATCGGGTGGCACCGCCCACCAGGCGTGTGAAAGAAAGAAGAAAAGAAGAAAAAACCCGGACCGGGCCGCCTGGCCACCCTTTGTGAGGGTGTCCGCTCCCCAGGCTCCGAAATCCTTGCCAGCCCTTGTGATCGGGTGGCACCGCCCACCAGGCGTGTGAAAGAAAGAAGAAAAGAAGAAAAAACCCGGACCGGGCCGCCTGGCCACCCTTTGTGCGGGTGTCCGCTCCCCAGGCTCCGAAAGCCTTGCCAGCCCTTGTGATCGGGTGCCACCGCCCACCAGGCGTGTGAAAGAAAGAAGAAAAGAAGAAAAAACCCGGACCGGGCCGCCTGGCCACCCTTTGTGCGGGTGTCCGCTCCCCGGGCTCCGAAAGCCTTGCCAACCCTTGTGATCGGGTGGCACCGCCCACCAGGCGTGTGAAAGAAAGAAGAAAAGAAGAAAAAACCCGGACCGGGCCGCCTGGCCACCCTTTGTGCGGGTGTCCGCTCCCCGGGCTCCGAAAGCCTTGCCAGCCCTTGTGATCGGGTGGCACCGCCCACCAGGCGTGTGAAAGAAAGAAGAAAAGAAGAAAAAACCCGGACCGGGCCGCCTGGCCACCCTTTGTGAGGGTGTCCGCTCCCCAGGCTCCGAAATCCTTGCCAGCCCTTGTGATCGGGTGGCACCGCCCACCAGGCGTGTGAAAGAAAGAAGAAAAGAAGAAAAAACCCGGACCGGGCCGCCTGGCCACCCTTTGTGCGGGTGTCCGCTCCCCAGGCTCCGAAAGCCTTGCCAGCCCTTGTGATCGGGTGGCACCGCCCACCAGGCGTGTGAAAGAAAGAAGAAAAGAAGAAAAAACCCGGACCGGGCCGCCTGGCCACCCTTTGTGCGGGTGTCCGCTCCCCAGGCTCCGAAAGCCTTGCCAGCCCTTGTGATCGGGTGGCACCGCCCACCAGGCGTGTGAAAGAAAGAAGAAAAGAAGAAAAAACCCGGACCGGGCCGCCTGGCCACCCTTTGTGAGGGTGTCCGCTCCCCAGGCTCCGAAAGCCTTGCCAGCCCTTGTGATCGGGTGGCACCGCCCACCAGGCGTGTGAAAGAAAGAAGAAAAGAAGAAAAAACCCGGACCGGGCCGCCTGGCCACCCTTTGTGAGGGTGTCCGCTCCCCAGGCTCCGAAAGCCTTGCCAGCCCTTGTGATGGGGTGGCACCGCCCACCAGGCGTGTGAAAGAAAGAAGAAAAGAAGAAAAAACCCGGACCGGGCCGCCTGGCCACCCTTTGTGCGGGTGTCCGCTCCCCAGGCTCCGAAAGCCTTGCCAGCCCTTGTGATCGGGTGGCACCGCCCACCAGGCGTGTGAAAGAAAGAAGAAAAGAAGAAAAAACCCGGACCGGGCCGCCTGGCCACCCTTTGTGAGAGTGTCCGCTCCCCAGGCTCCGAAAGCCTTGCCAGCCCTTGTGATCGGGTGGCACCGCCCACCAGGCGTGTGAAAGAAAGAAGAAAAGAAGAAAAAACCCGGACCGGGCCGCCTGGCCACCCTTTGTGAGGGTGTCCGCTCCCCAGGCTCCGAAAGCCTTGCCAGCCCTTGTGATGGGGTGGCACCGCCCACCAGGCGTGTGAAAGAAAGAAGAAAAGAAGAAAAAACCCGGACCGGGCCGCCTGGCCACCCTTTGTGCGGGTGTCCGCTCCCCAGGCTCCGAAAGCCTTGCCAGCCCTTGTGATGGGGTGGCACCGCCCACCAGGCGTGTGAAAGAAAGAAGAAAAGAAGAAAAAACCCGGACCGGGCCGCCTGGCCACCCTTTGTGAGGGTGTCCGCTCCCCAGGCTACGAAAGCCTTGCCAGCCCTTGTGATCGGGTGGCACCGCCCACCAGGCGTGTGAAAGAAAGAAGAAAAGAAGAAAAAACCCGGACCGGGCCGCCTGGCCACCCTTTGTGCGGGTGTCCGCTCCCCAGGCTCCGAAAGCCTTGCCAGCCCTTGTGATGGGGTGGCACCGCCCACCAGGCGTGTGAAAGAAAGAAGAAAAGAAGAAAAAACCCGGACCGGGCCGCCTGGCCACCCTTTGTGCGGGTGTCCGCTCCCCAGGCTCCGAAAGCCTTGCCAGCCCTTGTGATGGGGTGGCACCGCCCACCAGGCGTGTGAAAGAAAGAAGAAAAGAAGAAAAAACCCGGACCGGGCCGCCTGGCCACCCTTTGTGCGGGTGTCCGCTCCCCAGGCTCCGAAAGCCTTGCCAGCCCTTGTGATCGGGTGGCACCGCCCACCAGGCGTGTGAAAGAAAGAAGAAAAGAAGAAAAAACCCGGACCGGGCCGCCTGGCCACCCTTTGTGAGGGTGTCCGCTCCCCAGGCTACGAAAGCCTTGCCAGCCCTTGTGATCGGGTGGCACCGCCCACCAGGCGTGTGAAAGAAAGAAGAAAAGAAGAAAAAACCCGGACCGGGCCGCCTGGCCACCCTTTGTGCGGGTGTCCGCTCCCCAGGCTCCGAAAGCCTTGCCAGCCCTTGTGATGGGGTGGCACCGCCCACCAGGCGTGTGAAAGAAAGAAGAAAAGAAGAAAAAACCCGGACCGGGCCGCCTGGCCACCCTTTGTGAGGGTGTCCGCTCCCCAGGCTACGAAAGCCTTGCCAGCCCTTGTGATCGGGTGGCACCGCCCACCAGGCGTGTGAAAGAAAGAAGAAAAGAAGAGAAAACCCGGACCGGGCCGCCTGGCCACCCTTTGTGCGGGTGTCCGCTCCCCAGGCTACGAAAGCCTTGCCAGCCCTTGTGATCGGGTGGCACCGCCCACCAGGCGTGTGAAAGAAAGAAGAAAAGAAGAAAAAACCCGGACCGGGCCGCCTGGCCACCTTTTGTGCGGGTGTCCGCTCCCCAGGCTCCGAAAGCCTTGCCAGCCCTTGTGATAGGGTGGCACCGCCCACCAGGCGTGTGAAAGAAAGAAGAAAAGAAGAAAAAACCCGGACCGGGCCGCCTGGCCACCCTTTGTGCGGGTGTCCGCTCCCCAGGCTCCGAAAGCCTTGCCAGCCCTTGTGATGGGGTGGCACCGCCCACCAGGCGTGTGAAAGAAAGAAGAAAAGAAGAAAAAACCCGGACCGGGCCGCCTGGCCACCCTTTGTGCGGGTGTCTGCTCCCCAGGCTCCGAAAGCCTTGCCAGCCCTTGTGATGGGGTGGCACCGCCCACCAGGCGTGTGAAAGAAAGAAGAAAAGAAGAAAAAACCCGGACCGGGCCGCCTGGCCACCCTTTGTGCGGGTGTCCGCTCCCCAGGCTCCGAAAGCCTTGCCAGCCCTTGTGATCGGGTGGCACCGCCCACCAGGCGTGTGAAAGAAATAAGAAAAGAAGAAAAAACCCGGACCGGGCCGCCTGGCCACCCTTTGTGCGGGTGTCCGCTCCCCGGGCTCCGAAAGCCTTGCCAACCCTTGTGATCGGGTGGCACCGCCCACCAGGCGTGTGAAAGAAAGAAGAAAAGAAGAAAAAACCCGGACCGGGCCGCCTGGCCACCCTTTGTGAGGGTGTCCGCTCCCCAGGCTACGAAAGCCTTGCCAGCCCTTGTGATCGGGTGGCACCGCCCACCAGGCGTGTGAAAGAAAGAAGAAAAGAAGAAAAAACCCGGACCGGGCCGCCTGGCCACCCTTTGTGCGGGTGTCCGCTCCCCAGGCTCCGAAAGCCTTGCCAGCCCTTGTGATGGGGTGGCACCGCCCACCAGGCGTGTGAAAGAAAGAAGAAAAGAAGAAAAAACCCGGACCGGGCCGCCTGGCCACCCTTTGTGAGGGTGTCCGCTCCCCAGGCTCCGAAAGCCTTGCCAGCCCTTGTGATCGGGTGGCACCGCCCACCAGGCGTGTGAAAGAAAGAAGAAAAGAAGAAAAAACCCGGACCGGGCCGCCTGGCCACCCTTTGTGCGGGTGTCCGCTCCCCAGGCTCCGAAAGCCTTGCCAGCCCTTGTGATGGGGTGGCACCGCCCACCAGGCGTGTGAAAGAAAGAAGAAAAGAAGAAAAAACCCGGACCGGGCCGCCTGGCCACCCTTTGTGAGGGTGTCCGCTCCCCAGGCTACGAAAGCCTTGCCAGCCCTTGTGATCGGGTGGCACCGCCCACCAAGCGTGTGAAAGAAAGAAGAAAAGAAGAAAAAACCCGGACCGGGCCGCCTGGCCACCCTTTGTGCGGGTGTCCGCTCCCCAGGCTCCGAAAGCCTTGCCAGCCCTTGTGATGGGGTGGCACCGCCCACCAGGCGTGTGAAAGAAAGAAGAAAAGAAGAAAAAACCCGGACCGGGCCGCCTGGCCACCCTTTGTGCGGGTGTCCGCTCCCCAGGCTCCGAAAGCCTTGCCAGCCCTTGTGATCGGGTGGCACCGCCCACCAGGCGTGTGAAAGAAAGAAGAAAAGAAGAAAAAACCCGGACCGGGCCGCCTGGCCACCCTTTGTGCGGGTGTCCGCTCCCCAGGCTCCGAAAGCCTTGCCAGCCCTTGTGATCGGGTGGCACCGCCCACCAGGCGTGTGAAAGAAAGAAGAAAAGAAGAAAAAACCCGGACCGGGCCGCCTGGCCACCCTTTGTGAGGGTGTCCGCTCCCCAGGCTCCGAAATCCTTGCCAGCCCTTGTGATCGGGTGGCACCGCCCACCAGGCGTGTGAAAGAAAGAAGAAAAGAAGAAAAAACCCGGACCGGGCCGCCTGGCCACCCTTTGTGCGGGTGTCCGCTCCCCAGGCTCCGAAAGCCTTGCCAGCCCTTGTGATCGGGTGGCACCGCCCACCAGGCGTGTGAAAGAAAGAAGAAAAGAAGAAAAAACCCGGACCGGGCCGCCTGGCCACCCTTTGTGCGGGTGTCCGCTCCCCGGGCTCCGAAAGCCTTGCCAACCCTTGTGATCGGGTGGCACCGCCCACCAGGCGCGTGAAAGAAAGAAGAAAAGAAGAAAAAACCCGGACCGGGCCGCCTGGCCACCCTTTGTGCGGGTGTCCGCTCCCCGGGCTCCGAAAGCCTTGCCAGCCCTTGTGATCGGGTGGCACCGCCCACCAGGCGTGTGAAAGAAAGAAGAAAAGAAGAAAAAACCCGGACCGGGCCGCCTGGCCACCCTTTGTGAGGGTGTCCGCTCCCCAGGCTACGAAAGCCTTGCCAGCCCTTGTGATCGGGTGGCACCGCCCACCAGGCGTGTGAAAGAAAGAAGAAAAGAAGAAAAAACCCGGACCGGGCCGCCTGGCCACCCTTTGTGCGGGTGTCCGCTCCCCAGGCTCCGAAAGCCTTGCCAGCCCTTGTGATGGGGTGGCACCGCCCACCAGGCGTGTGAAAGAAAGAAGAAAAGAAGAAAAAACCCGGACCGGGCCGCCTGGCCACCCTTTGTGAGGGTATCCGCTCCCCAGGCTACGAAAGCCTTGCCAGCCCTTGTGATCGGGTGGCACCGCCCACCAGGCGTGTGAAAGAAAGAAGAAAAGAAGAAAAAACCCGGACCGGGCCGCCTGGCCACCCTTTGTGCGGGTGTCCGCTCCCCAGGCTCCGAAAGCCTTGCCAGCCCTTGTGATGGGGTGGCACCGCCCACCAGGCGTGTGAAAGAAAGAAGAAAAGAAGAAAAAACCCGGACCGGGCCGCCTGGCCACCCTTTGTGCGGGTGTCTGCTCCCCAGGCTCCGAAAGCCTTGCCAGCCCTTGTGATGGGGTGGCACCGCCCACCAGGCGTGTGAAAGAAAGAAGAAAAGAAGAAAAAACCCGGACCGGGCCGCCTGGCCACCCTTTGTGCGGGTGTCCGCTCCCCAGGCTCCGAAAGCCTTGCCAGCCCTTGTGATCGGGTGGCACCGCCCACCAGGCGTGTGAAAGAAATAAGAAAAGAAGAAAAAACCCGGACCGGGCCGCCTGGCCACCCTTTGTGCGGGTGTCCGCTCCCCGGGCTCCGAAAGCCTTGCCAACCCTTGTGATCGGGTGGCACCGCCCACCAGGCGCGTGAAAGAAAGAAGAAAAGAAGAAAAAACCCGGACCGGGCCGCCTGGCCACCCTTTGTGCGGGTGTCCGCTCCCCAGGCTCCGAAAGCCTTGCCAGCCCTTGTGATCGGGTGGCACCGCCCACCAGGCGTGTGAAAGAAAGAAGAAAAGAAGAAAAAACCCGGACCGGGCCGCCTGGCCACCCTTTGTGAGGGTGTCCGCTCCCCAGGCTACGAAAGCCTTGCCAGCCCTTGTGATCGGGTGGCACCGCCCACCAGGCGTGTGAAAGAAAGAAGAAAAGAAGAAAAAACCCGGACCGGGCCGCCTGGCCACCCTTTGTGCGGGTGTCCGCTCCCCAGGCTCCGAAAGCCTTGCCAGCCCTTGTGATGGGGTGGCACCGCCCACCAGGCGTGTGAAAGAAAGAAGAAAAGAAGAAAAAACCCGGACCGGGCCGCCTGGCCACCCTTTGTGAGGGTGTCCGCTCCCCAGGCTACGAAAGCCTTGCCAGCCCTTGTGATCGGGTGGCACCGCCCACCAGGCGTGTGAAAGAAAGAAGAAAAGAAGAAAAAACCCGGACCGGGCCGCCTGGCCACCCTTTGTGCCGGTGTCCGCTCCCCAGGCTCCGAAAGCCTTGCCAGCCCTTGTGATGGGGTGGCACCGCCCACCAGGCGTGTGAAAGAAAGAAGAAAAGAAGAAAAAACCCGGACCGGGCCGCCTGGCCACCCTTTGTGCGGGTGTCCGCTCCCCAGGCTCCGAAAGCCTTGCCAGCCCTTGTGATCGGGTGGCACCGCCCACCAGGCGTGTGAAAGAAAGAAGAAAAGAAGAAAAAACCCGGACCGGGCCGCCTGGCCACCCTTTGTGAGGGTGTCCGCTCCCCAGGCTCCGAAATCCTTGCCAGCCCTTGTGATCGGGTGGCACCGCCCACCAGGCGTGTGAAAGAAAGAAGAAAAGAAGAAAAAACCCGGACCGGGCCGCCTGGCCACCCTTTGTGCGGGTGTCCGCTCCCCAGGCTCCGAAAGCCTTGCCAGCCCTTGTGATCGGGTGGCACCGCCCACCAGGCGTGTGAAAGAAAGAAGAAAAGAAGAAAAAACCCGGACCGGGCCGCCTGGCCACCCTTTGTGCGGGTGTCCGCTCCCCGGGCTCCGAAAGCCTTGCCAACCCTTGTGATCGGGTGGCACCGCCCACCAGGCGCGTGAAAGAAAGAAGAAAAGAAGAAAAAACCCGGACCGGGCCGCCTGGCCACCCTTTGTGCGGGTGTCCGCTCCCCGGGCTCCGAAAGCCTTGCCAGCCCTTGTGATGGGGTGGCACCGCCCACCAGGCGTGTGAAAGAAAGAAGAAAAGAAGAAAAAACCCGGACCGGGCCGCCTGGCCACCCTTTGTGAGGGTGTCCGCTCCCCAGGCTACGAAAGCCTTGCCAGCCCTTGTGATCGGGTGGCACCGCCCACCAGGCGTGTGAAAGAAAGAAGAAAAGAAGAAAAAACCCGGACCGGGCCGCCTGGCCACCCTTTGTGCGGGTGTCCGCTCCCCAGGCTCCGAAAGCCTTGCCAGCCCTTGTGATGGGGTGGCACCGCCCACCAGGCGTGTGAAAGAAAGAAGAAAAGAAGAAAAAACCCGGACCGGGCCGCCTGGCCACCCTTTGTGAGGGTGTCCGCTCCCCAGGCTACGAAAGCCTTGCCAGCCCTTGTGATCGGGTGGCACCGCCCACCAGGCGTGTGAAAGAAAGAAGAAAAGAAGAAAAAACCCGGACCGGGCCGCCTGGCCACCCTTTGTGCGGGTGTCCGCTCCCCAGGCTCCGAAAGCCTTGCCAGCCCTTGTGATGGGGTGGCACCGCCCACCAGGCGTGTGAAAGAAAGAAGAAAAGAAGAAAAAACCCGGACCGGGCCGCCTGGCCACCCTTTGTGCGGGTGTCCGCTCCCCAGGCTCCGAAAGCCTTGCCAGCCCTTGTGATGGGGTGGCACCGCCCACCAGGCGTGTGAAAGAAAGAAGAAAAGAAGAAAAAACCCGGACCGGGCCGCCTGGCCACCCTTTGTGCGGGTGTCCGCTCCCCAGGCTCCGAAAGCCTTGCCAGCCCTTGTGATCGGGTGGCACCGCCCACCAGGCGTGTGAAAGAAAGAAGAAAAGAAGAAAAAACCCGGACCGGGCCGCCTGGCCACCCTTTGTGCGGGTGTCCGCTCCCCAGGCTCCGAAAGCCTTGCCAGCCCTTGTGATCGGGTGGCACCGCCCACCAGGCGTGTGAAAGAAAGAAGAAAAGAAGAAAAAACCCGGACCGGGCCGCCTGGCCACCCTTTGTGAGGGTGTCCGCTCCCCAGGCTCCGAAAGCCTTGCCAGCCCTTGTGATCGGGTGGCACCGCCCACCAGGCGTGTGAAAGAAAGAAGAAAAGAAGAAAAAACCCGGACCGGGCCGCCTGGCCACCCTTTGTGCGGGTGTCCGCTCCCCAGGCTCCGAAAGCCTTGCCAGCCCTTGTGATCGGGTGGCACCGCCCACCATGCGTGTGAAAGAAAGAAGAAAAGAAGAAAAAACCCGGACCGGGCCGCCTGGCCACCCTTTGTGAGGGTGTCCGCTCCCCAGGCTCCGAAAGCCTTGCCAGCCCTTGTGATCGGGTGGCACCGCCCACCAGGCGTGTGAAAGAAAGAAGAAAAGAAGAAAAAACCCGGACCGGGCCGCCTGGCCACCCTTTGTGAGGGTGTCCGCTCCCCAGGCTACGAAAGCCTTGCCAGCCCTTGTGATCGGGTGGCACCGCCCACCAGGCGTGTGAAAGAAAGAAGAAAAGAAGAAAAAACCCGGACCGGGCCGCCTGGCCACCCTTTGTGCGGGTGTCCGCTCCCCAGGCTCCGAAAGCCTTGCCAGCCCTTGTGATCGGGTGGCACCGCCCACCAGGCGTGTGAAAGAAAGAAGAAAAGAAGAAAAAACCCGGACCGGGCCGCCTGGCCACCCTTTGTGCGGGTGTCCGCTCCCCGGGCTCCGAAAGCCTTGCCAACCCTTGTGATCGGGTGGCACCGCCCACCAGGCGCGTGAAAGAAAGAAGAAAAGAAGAAAAAACCCGGACCGGGCCGCCTGGCCACCCTTTGTGCGGGTGTCCGCTCCCCAGGCTCCGAAAGCCTTGCCAGCCCTTGTGATCGGGTGGCACCGCCCACCAGGCGTGTGAAAGAAAGAAGAAAAGAAGAAAAAACCCGGACCGGGCCGCCTGGCCACCCTTTGTGCGGGTGTCCGCTCCCCAGGCTCCGAAAGCCTTGCCAGCCCTTGTGATCGGGTGGCACCGCCCACTAGGCGTGTGAAAGAAAGAAGAAAAGAAGAAAAAACCCGGACCGGGCCGCCTGGCCACCCTTTGTGAGGGTGTCCGCTCCCCAGGCTCCGAAAGCCTTGCCAGCCCTTGTGATCGGGTGGCACCGCCCACCAGGCGTGTGAAAGAAAGAAGAAAAGAAGAAAAAACCCGGACCGGGCCGCCTGGCCACCCTTTGTGCGGGTGTCCGCTCCCCAGGCTCCGAAATCCTTGCCAGCCCTTGTGATCGGGTGGCACCGCCCACCAGGCGTGTGAAAGAAAGAAGAAAAGAAGAAAAAACCCGGACCGGGCCGCCTGGCCACCCTTTGTGAGGGTGTCCGCTCCCCAGGCTCCGAAAGCCTTGCCAGCCCTTGTGATCGGGTGGCACCGCCCACCAGGCGTGTGAAAGAAAGAAGAAAAGAAGAAAAAACCCGGACCGGGCCGCCTGGCCACCCTTTGTGAGGGTGTCCGCTCCCCAGGCTACGAAAGCCTTGCCAGCCCTTGTGATCGGGTGGCACCGCCCACCAGGCGTGTGAAAGAAAGAAGAAAAGAAGAAAAAACCCGGACCGGGCCGCTTGGCCACCCTTTGTGCGGGTGTCCGCTCCCCAGGCTCCGAAAGCCTTGCCAGCCCTTGTGATGGGGTGGCACCGCCCACCAGGCGTGTGAAAGAAAGAAGAAAAGAAGAAAAAACCCGGACCGGGCCGCCTGGCCACCCTTTGTGAGGGTGTCCGCTCCCCAGGCTACGAAAGCCTTGCCAGCCCTTGTGATCGGGTGGCACCGCCCACCAGGCGTGTGAAAGAAAGAAGAAAAGAAGAAAAAACCCGGACCGGGCCGCCTGGCCACCCTTTGTGCGGGTGTCCGCTCCCCAGGCTCCGAAAGCCTTGCCAGCCCTTGTGATGGGATGGCACCGCCCACCAGGCGTGTGAAAGAAAGAAGAAAAGAAGAAAAAACCCGGACCGGGCCGCCTGGCCACCCTTTGTGCGGGTGTCCGCTCCCCAGGCTCCGAAAGCCTTGCCAGCCCTTGTGATGGGGTGGCACCGCCCACCAGGCGTGTGAAAGAAAGAAGAAAAGAAGAAAAAACCCGGACCGGGCCGCCTGGCCACCCTTTGTGCGGGTGTCCGCTCCCCAGGCTCCGAAAGCCTTGCCAGCCCTTGTGATGGGGTGGCACCGCCCACCAGGCGTGTGAAAGAAAGAAGAAAAGAAGAAAAAACCCGGACCGGGCCGCCTGGCCACCCTTTGTGAGGGTGTCCGCTCCCCAGGCTACGAAAGCCTTGCCAGCCCTTGTGATCGGGTGGCACCGCCCACCAGGCGTGTGAAAGAAAGAAGAAAAGAAGAAAAAACCCGGACCGGGCCGCCTGGCCACCCTTTGTGCGGGTGTCCGCTCCCCAGGCTCCGAAAGCCTTGCCAGCCCTTGTGATGGGGTGGCACCGCCCACCAGGCGTGTGAAAGAAAGAAGAAAAGAAGAAAAAACCCGGACCGGGCCGCCTGGCCACCCTTTGTGCGGGTGTCCGCTCCCCAGGCTCCGAAAGCCTTGCCAGCCCTTGTGATCGGGTGGCACCGCCCACCAGGCGTGTGAAAGAAAGAAGAAAAGAAGAAAAAACCCGGACCGGGCCGCCTGGCCACCCTTTGTGAGGGTGTCCGCTCCCCAGGCTCCGAAAGCCTTGCCAGCCCTTGTGATCGGGTGGCACCGCCCACCAGGCGTGTGAAAGAAAGAAGAAAAGAAGAAAAAACCCGGACCGGGCCGCCTGGCCACCCTTTGTGCGGGTGTCCGCTCCCCAGGCTCCGAAAGCCTTGCCAGCCCTTGTGATGGGGTGGCACCGCCCACCAGGCGTGTGAAAGAAAGAAGAAAAGAAGAAAAAACCCGGACCGGGCCGCCTGGCCACCCTTTGTGCGGGTGTCCGCTCCCCAGGCTCCGAAAGCCTTGCCAGCCCTTGTGATCGGGTGGCACCGCCCACCAGGCGTGTGAAAGAAAGAAGAAAAGAAGAAAAAACCCGGACCGGGCCGCCTGGCCACCCTTTGTGCGGGTGTCTGCTCCCCAGGCTCCGAAAGCCTTGCCAGCCCTTGTGATGGGGTGGCACCGCCCACCAGGCGTGTGAAAGAAAGAAGAAAAGAAGAAAAAACCCGGACCGGGCCGCCTGGCCACCCTTTGTGCGGGTGTCCGCTCCCCAGGCTCCGAAAGCCTTGCCAGCCCTTGTGATCGGGTGGCACCGCCCACCAGGCGTGTGAAAGAAATAAGAAAAGAAGAAAAAACCCGGACCGGGCCGCCTGGCCACCCTTTGTGCGGGTGTCCGCTCCCCAGGCTCCGAAAGCCTTGCCAGCCCTTGTGATCGGGTGGCACCGCCCACCAGGCGTGTGAAAGAAAGAAGAAAAGAAGAAAAAACCCGGACCGGGCCGCCTGGCCACCCTTTGTGCGGGTGTCCGCTCCCCGGGCTCCGAAAGCCTTGCCAACCCTTGTGATCGGGTGGCACCGCCCACCAGGCGCGTGAAAGAAAGAAGAAAAGAAGAAAAAACCCGGACCGGGCCGCCTGGCCACCCTTTGTGCGGGTGTCCGCTCCCCAGGCTCCGAAAGCCTTGCCAGCCCTTGTGATCGGGTGGCACCGCCCACCAGGCGTGTGAAAGAAAGAAGAAAAGAAGAAAAAACCCGGACCGGGCCGCCTGGCCACCCTTTGTGAGGGTGTCCGCTCCCCAGGCTCCGAAAGCCTTGCCAGCCCTTGTGATGGGGTGGCACCGCCCACCAGGCGTGTGAAAGAAAGAAGAAAAGAAGAAAAAACCCGGACCGGGCCGCCTGGCCACCCTTTGTGCGGGTGTCCGCTCCCCAGGCTCCGAAAGCCTTGCCAGCCCTTGTGATCGGGTGGCACCGCCCACCAGGCGTGTGAAAGAAAGAAGAAAAGAAGAAAAAACCCGGATCGGGCCGCCTGGCCACCCTTTGTGAGGGTGTCCGCTCCCCAGGCTCCGAAAGCCTTGCCAGCCCTTGTGATCGGGTGGCACCGCCCACCAGGCGTGTGAAAGAAAGAAGAAAAGAAGAAAAAACCCGGACCGGGCCGCCTGGCCACCCTTTGTGAGGGTGTCCGCTCCCCAGGCTCCGAAAGCCTTGCCAGCCCTTGTGATGGGGTGGCACCGCCCACCAGGCGTGTGAAAGAAAGAAGAAAAGAAGAAAAAACCCGGACCGGGCCGCCTGGCCACCCTTTGTGCGGGTGTCCGCTCCCCAGGCTCCGAAAGCCTTGCCAGCCCTTGTGATGGGGTGGCACCGCCCACCAGGCGTGTGAAAGAAAGAAGAAAAGAAGAAAAAACCCGGACCGGGCCGCCTGGCCACCCTTTGTGAGGGTGTCCGCTCCCCAGGCTACGAAAGCCTTGCCAGCCCTTGTGATCGGGTGGCACCGCCCACCAGGCGTGTGAAAGAAAGAAGAAAAGAAGAAAAAACCCGGACCGGGCCGCCTGGCCACCCTTTGTGCGGGTGTCCGCTCCCCAGGCTCCGAAAGCCTTGCCAGCCCTTGTGATCGGGTGGCACCGCCCACCAGGCGTGTGAAAGAAAGAAGAAAAGAAGAAAAAACCCGGACCGGGCCGCCTGGCCACCCTTTGTGCGGGTGTCCGCTCCCCAGGCTCCGAAAGCCTTGCCAGCCCTTGTGATGGGGTGGCACCGCCCACCAGGCGTGTGAAAGAAAGAAGAAAAGAAGAAAAAACCCGGACCGGGCCGCCTGGCCACCCTTTGTGCGGGTGTCCGCTCCCCAGGCTCCGAAAGCCTTGCCAGCCCTTGTGATCGGGTGGCACCGCCCACCAGGCGTGTGAAAGAAAGAAGAAAAGAAGAAAAAACCCGGACCGGGCCGCCTGGCCACCCTTTGTGAGGGTGTCCGCTCCCCAGGCTCCGAAAGCCTTGCCAGCCCTTGTGATCGGGTGGCACCGCCCACCAGGCGTGTGAAAGAAAGAAGAAAAGAAGAAAAAACCCGGACCGGGCCGCCTGGCCACCCTTTGTGCGGGTGTCCGCTCCCCGGGCTCCGAAAGCCTTGCCAACCCTTGTGATCGGGTGGCACCGCCCACCAGGCGCGTGAAAGAAAGAAGAAAAGAAGAAAAAACCCGGACCGGGCCGCCTGGCCACCCTTTGTGCGGGTGTCCGCTCCCCAGGCTCCGAAAGCCTTGCCAGCCCTTGTGATCGGGTGGCACCGCCCACCAGGCGTGTGAAAGAAAGAAGAAAAGAAGAAAAAACCCGGACCGGGCCGCCTGGCCACCCTTTGTGAGGGTGTCCGCTCCCCAGGCTACGAAAGCCTTGCCAGCCCTTGTGATCGGGTGGCACCGCCCACCAGGCGTGTGAAAGAAAGAAGAAAAGAAGAAAAAACCCGGACCGGGCCGCCTGGCCACCCTTTGTGAGGGTGTCCGCTCCCCAGGCTACGAAAGCCTTGCCAGCCCTTGTGATCGGGTGGCACCGCCCACCAGGCGTGTGAAAGAAAGAAGAAAAGAAGAAAAAACCCGGACCGGGCCGCCTGGCCACCCTTTGTGCGGGTGTCCGCTCCCCAGGCTCCGAAAGCCTTGCCAGCCCTTGTGATGGGGTGGCACCGCCCACCAGGCGTGTGAAAGAAAGAAGAAAAGAAGAAAAAACCCGGACCGGGCCGCCTGGCCACCCTTTGTGCGGATGTCCGCTCCCCAGGCTCCGAAAGCCTTGCCAGCCCTTGTGATGGGGTGGCACCGCCCACCAGGCGTGTGAAAGAAAGAAGAAAAGAAGAAAAAACCCGGACCGGGCCGCCTGGCCACCCTTTGTGCGGGTGTCCGCTCCCCAGGCTCCGAAAGCCTTGCCAGCCCTTGTGATCGGGTGGCACCGCCCACCAGGCGTGTGAAAGAAAGAAGAAAAGAAGAAAAAACCCGGACCGGGCCGCCTGGCCACCCTTTGTGAGGGTGTCCGCTCCCCAGGCTCCGAAATCCTTGCCAGCCCTTGTGATCGGGTGGCACCGCCCACCAGGCGTGTGAAAGAAAGAAGAAAAGAAGAAAAAACCCGGACCGGGCCGCCTGGCCACCCTTTGTGCGGGTGTCCGCTCCCCAGGCTCCGAAAGCCTTGCCAGCCCTTGTGATCGGGTGGCACCGCCCACCAGGCGTGTGAAAGAAAGAAGAAAAGAAGAAAAAACCCGGACCGGGCCGCCTGGCCACCCTTTGTGCGGGTGTCCGCTCCCCGGGCTCCGAAAGCCTTGCCAACCCTTGTGATCGGGTGGCACCGCCCACCAGGCGCGTGAAAGAAAGAAGAAAAGAAGAAAAAACCCGGACCGGGCCGCCTGGCCACCCTTTGTGCGGATGTCCGCTCCCCAGGCTCCGAAAGCCTTGCCAGCCCTTGTGATGGGGTGGCACCGCCCACCAGGCGTGTGAAAGAAAGAAGAAAAGAAGAAAAAACCCGGACCGGGCCGCCTGGCCACCCTTTGTGCGGGTGTCCGCTCCCCAGGCTCCGAAAGCCTTGCCAGCCCTTGTGATCGGGTGGCACCGCCCACCAGGCGTGTGAAAGAAAGAAGAAAAGAAGAAAAAACCCGGACCGGGCCGCCTGGCCACCCTTTGTGAGGGTGTCCGCTCCCCAGGCTCCGAAATCCTTGCCAGCCCTTGTGATCGGGTGGCACCGCCCACCAGGCGTGTGAAAGAAAGAAGAAAAGAAGAAAAAACCCGGACCGGGCCGCCTGGCCACCCTTTGTGCGGGTGTCCGCTCCCCAGGCTCCGAAAGCCTTGCCAGCCCTTGTGATCGGGTGGCACCGCCCACCAGGCGTGTGAAAGAAAGAAGAAAAGAAGAAAAAACCCGGACCGGGCCGCCTGGCCACCCTTTGTGCGGGTGTCCGCTCCCCGGGCTCCGAAAGCCTTGCCAACCCTTGTGATCGGGTGGCACCGCCCACCAGGCGCGTGAAAGAAAGAAGAAAAGAAGAAAAAACCCGGACCGGGCCGCCTGGCCACCCTTTGTGCGGGTGTCCGCTCCCCGGGCTCCGAAAGCCTTGCCAGCCCTTGTGATCGGGTGGCACCGCCCACCAGGCGTGTGAAAGAAAGAAGAAAAGAAGAAAAAACCCGGACCGGGCCGCCTGGCCACCCTTTGTGAGGGTGTCCGCTCCCCAGGCTACGAAAGCCTTGCCAGCCCTTGTGATCGGGTGGCACCGCCCACCAGGCGTGTGAAAGAAAGAAGAAAAGAAGAAAAAACCCGGACCGGGCCGCCTGGCCACCCTTTGTGCGGGTGTCCGCTCCCCAGGCTCCGAAAGCCTTGCCAGCCCTTGTGATGGGGTGGCACCGCCCACCAGGCGTGTGAAAGAAAGAAGAAAAGAAGAAAAAACCCGGACCGGGCCGCCTGGCCACCCTTTGTGAGGGTGTCCGCTCCCCAGGCTACGAAAGCCTTGCCAGCCCTTGTGATCGGGTGGCACCGCCCACCAGGCGTGTGAAAGAAAGAAGAAAAGAAGAAAAAACCCGGACCGGGCCGCCTGGCCACCCTTTGTGCGGGTGTCCGCTCCCCAGGCTCCGAAAGCCTTGCCAGCCCTTGTGATGGGGTGGCACCGCCCACCAGGCGTGTGAAAGAAAGAAGAAAAGAAGAAAAAACCCGGACCGGGCCGCCTGGCCACCCTTTGTGCGGGTGTCCGCTCCCCAGGCTCCGAAAGCCTTGCCAGCCCTTGTGATGGGGTGGCACCGCCCACCAGGCGTGTGAAAGAAAGAAGAAAAGAAGAAAAAACCCGGACCGGGCCGCCTGGCCACCCTTTGTGCGGGTGTCCGCTCCCCAGGCTCCGAAAGCCTTGCCAGCCCTTGTGATCGGGTGGCACCGCCCACCAGGCGTGTGAAAGAAAGAAGAAAAGAAGAAAAAACCCGGACCGGGCCGCCTGGCCACCCTTTGTGAGGGTGTCCGCTCCCCAGGCTCCGAAAGCCTTGCCAGCCCTTGTGATCGGGTGGCACCGCCCACCAGGCGTGTGAAAGAAAGAAGAAAAGAAGAAAAAACCCGGACCGGGCCGCCTGGCCACCCTTTGTGCGGGTGTCCGCTCCCCAGGCTCCGAAAGCCTTGCCAGCCCTTGTGATCGGGTGGCACCGCCCACCATGCGTGTGAAAGAAAGAAGAAAAGAAGAAAAAACCCGGACCGGGCCGCCTGGCCACCCTTTGTGAGGGTGTCCGCTCCCCAGGCTCCGAAAGCCTTGCCAGCCCTTGTGATCGGGTGGCACCGCCCACCAGGCGTGTGAAAGAAAGAAGAAAAGAAGAAAAAACCCGGACCGGGCCGCCTGGCCACCCTTTGTGAGGGTGTCCGCTCCCCAGGCTACGAAAGCCTTGCCAGCCCTTGTGATCGGGTGGCACCGCCCACCAGGCGTGTGAAAGAAAGAAGAAAAGAAGAAAAAACCCGGACCGGGCCGCCTGGCCACCCTTTGTGCGGGTGTCCGCTCCCCAGGCTCCGAAAGCCTTGCCAGCCCTTGTGATCGGGTGGCACCGCCCACCAGGCGTGTGAAAGAAAGAAGAAAAGAAGAAAAAACCCGGACCGGGCCGCCTGGCCACCCTTTGTGCGGGTGTCCGCTCCCCGGGCTCCGAAAGCCTTGCCAACCCTTGTGATCGGGTGGCACCGCCCACCAGGCGCGTGAAAGAAAGAAGAAAAGAAGAAAAAACCCGGACCGGGCCGCCTGGCCACCCTTTGTGCGGGTGTCCGCTCCCCAGGCTCCGAAAGCCTTGCCAGCCCTTGTGATCGGGTGGCACCGCCCACCAGGCGTGTGAAAGAAAGAAGAAAAGAAGAAAAAACCCGGACCGGGCCGCCTGGCCACCCTTTGTGCGGGTGTCCGCTCCCCAGGCTCCGAAAGCCTTGCCAGCCCTTGTGATCGGGTGGCACCGCCCACTAGGCGTGTGAAAGAAAGAAGAAAAGAAGAAAAAACCCGGACCGGGCCGCCTGGCCACCCTTTGTGAGGGTGTCCGCTCCCCAGGCTCCGAAAGCCTTGCCAGCCCTTGTGATCGGGTGGCACCGCCCACCAGGCGTGTGAAAGAAAGAAGAAAAGAAGAAAAAACCCGGACCGGGCCGCCTGGCCACCCTTTGTGCGGGTGTCCGCTCCCCAGGCTCCGAAATCCTTGCCAGCCCTTGTGATCGGGTGGCACCGCCCACCAGGCGTGTGAAAGAAAGAAGAAAAGAAGAAAAAACCCGGACCGGGCCGCCTGGCCACCCTTTGTGCGGGTGTCCGCTCCCCAGGCTCCGAAAGCCTTGCCAGCCCTTGTGATGGGGTGGCACCGCCCACCAGGCGTGTGAAAGAAAGAAGAAAAGAAGAAAAAACCCGGACCGGGCCGCCTGGCCACCCTTTGTGCGGGTGTCCGCTCCCCAGGCTCCGAAAGCCTTGCCAGCCCTTGTGATCGGGTGGCACCGCCCACCAGGCGTGTGAAAGAAAGAAGAAAAGAAGAAAAAACCCGGACCGGGCCGCCTGGCCACCCTTTGTGAGGGTGTCCGCTCCCCAGGCTCCGAAAGCCTTGCCAGCCCTTGTGATCGGGTGGCACCGCCCACCAGGCGTGTGAAAGAAAGAAGAAAAGAAGAAAAAACCCGGACCGGGCCGCCTGGCCACCCTTTGTGCGGGTGTCCGCTCCCCAGGCTCCGAAAGCCTTGCCAGCCCTTGTGATGGGGTGGCACCGCCCACCAGGCGTGTGAAAGAAAGAAGAAAAGAAGAAAAAACCCGGACCGGGCCGCCTGGCCACCCTTTGTGCGGGTGTCCGCTCCCCAGGCTCCGAAAGCCTTGCCAGCCCTTGTGATCGGGTGGCACCGCCCACCAGGCGTGTGAAAGAAAGAAGAAAAGAAGAAAAAACCCGGACCGGGCCGCCTGGCCACCCTTTGTGCGGGTGTCTGCTCCCCAGGCTCCGAAAGCCTTGCCAGCCCTTGTGATGGGGTGGCACCGCCCACCAGGCGTGTGAAAGAAAGAAGAAAAGAAGAAAAAACCCGGACCGGGCCGCCTGGCCACCCTTTGTGCGGGTGTCCGCTCCCCAGGCTCCGAAAGCCTTGCCAGCCCTTGTGATCGGGTGGCACCGCCCACCAGGCGTGTGAAAGAAAGAAGAAAAGAAGAAAAAACCCGGACCGGGCCGCCTGGCCACCCTTTGTGCGGGTGTCCGCTCCCCGGGCTCCGAAAGCCTTGCCAACCCTTGTGATCGGGTGGCACCGCCCACCAGGCGTGTGAAAGAAATAAGAAAAGAAGAAAAAACCCGGACCGGGCCGCCTGGCCACCCTTTGTGCGGGTGTCCGCTCCCCGGGCTCCGAAAGCCTTGCCAACCCTTGTGATCGGGTGGCACCGCCCACCAGGCGCGTGAAAGAAAGAAGAAAAGAAGAAAAAACCCGGACCGGGCCGCCTGGCCACCCTTTGTGCGGGTGTCCGCTCCCCAGGCTCCGAAAGCCTTGCCAGCCCTTGTGATCGGGTGGCACCGCCCACCAGGCGTGTGAAAGAAAGAAGAAAAGAAGAAAAAACCCGGACCGGGCCGCCTGGCCACCCTTTGTGAGGGTGTCCGCTCCCCAGGCTACGAAAGCCTTGCCAGCCCTTGTGATCGGGTGGCACCGCCCACCAGGCGTGTGAAAGAAAGAAGAAAAGAAGAAAAAACCCGGACCGGGCCGCCTGGCCACCCTTTGTGCGGGTGTCCGCTCCCCAGGCTCCGAAAGCCTTGCCAGCCCTTGTGATGGGGTGGCACCGCCCACCAGGCGTGTGAAAGAAAGAAGAAAAGAAGAAAAAACCCGGACCGGGCCGCCTGGCCACCCTTTGTGAGGGTGTCCGCTCCCCAGGCTACGAAAGCCTTGCCAGCCCTTGTGATCGGGTGGCACCGCCCACCAGGCGTGTGAAAGAAAGAAGAAAAGAAGAAAAAACCCGGACCGGGCCGCCTGGCCACCCTTTGTGCGGGTGTCCGCTCCCCAGGCTCCGAAAGCCTTGCCAGCCCTTGTGATGGGGTGGCACCGCCCACCAGGCGTGTGAAAGAAAGAAGAAAAGAAGAAAAAACCCGGACCGGGCCGCCTGGCCACCCTTTGTGCGGATGTCCGCTCCCCAGGCTCCGAAAGCCTTGCCAGCCCTTGTGATGGGGTGGCACCGCCCACCAGGCGTGTGAAAGAAAGAAGAAAAGAAGAAAAAACCCGGACCGGGCCGCCTGGCCACCCTTTGTGCGGGTGTCCGCTCCCCAGGCTCCGAAAGCCTTGCCAGCCCTTGTGATCGGGTGGCACCGCCCACCAGGCGTGTGAAAGAAAGAAGAAAAGAAGAAAAAACCCGGACCGGGCCGCCTGGCCACCCTTTGTGAGGGTGTCCGCTCCCCAGGCTCCGAAATCCTTGCCAGCCCTTGTGATCGGGTGGCACCGCCCACCAGGCGTGTGAAAGAAAGAAGAAAAGAAGAAAAAACCCGGACCGGGCCGCCTGGCCACCCTTTGTGCGGGTGTCCGCTCCCCAGGCTCCGAAAGCCTTGCCAGCCCTTGTGATCGGGTGGCACCGCCCACCAGGCGTGTGAAAGAAAGAAGAAAAGAAGAAAAAACCCGGACCGGGCCGCCTGGCCACCCTTTGTGCGGGTGTCCGCTCCCCGGGCTCCGAAAGCCTTGCCAACCCTTGTGATCGGGTGGCACCGCCCACCAGGCGCGTGAAAGAAAGAAGAAAAGAAGAAAAAACCCGGACCGGGCCGCCTGGCCACCCTTTGTGCGGGTGTCCGCTCCCCGGGCTCCGAAAGCCTTGCCAGCCCTTGTGATCGGGTGGCACCGCCCACCAGGCGTGTGAAAGAAAGAAGAAAAGAAGAAAAAACCCGGACCGGGCCGCCTGGCCACCCTTTGTGAGGGTGTCCGCTCCCCAGGCTACGAAAGCCTTGCCAGCCCTTGTGATCGGGTGGCACCGCCCACCAGGCGTGTGAAAGAAAGAAGAAAAGAAGAAAAAACCCGGACCGGGCCGCCTGGCCACCCTTTGTGCGGGTGTCCGCTCCCCAGGCTCCGAAAGCCTTGCCAGCCCTTGTGATGGGGTGGCACCGCCCACCAGGCGTGTGAAAGAAAGAAGAAAAGAAGAAAAAACCCGGACCGGGCCGCCTGGCCACCCTTTGTGAGGGTGTCCGCTCCCCAGGCTACGAAAGCCTTGCCAGCCCTTGTGATCGGGTGGCACCGCCCACCAGGCGTGTGAAAGAAAGAAGAAAAGAAGAAAAAACCCGGACCGGGCCGCCTGGCCACCCTTTGTGCGGGTGTCCGCTCCCCAGGCTCCGAAAGCCTTGCCAGCCCTTGTGATGGGGTGGCACCGCCCACCAGGCGTGTGAAAGAAAGAAGAAAAGAAGAAAAAACCCGGACCGGGCCGCCTGGCCACCCTTTGTGCGGGTGTCCGCTCCCCAGGCTCCGAAAGCCTTGCCAGCCCTTGTGATGGGGTGGCACCGCCCACCAGGCGTGTGAAAGAAAGAAGAAAAGAAGAAAAAACCCGGACCGGGCCGCCTGGCCACCCTTTGTGCGGGTGTCCGCTCCCCAGGCTCCGAAAGCCTTGCCAGCCCTTGTGATCGGGTGGCACCGCCCACCAGGCGTGTGAAAGAAAGAAGAAAAGAAGAAAAAACCCGGACCGGGCCGCCTGGCCACCCTTTGTGAGGGTGTCCGCTCCCCAGGCTCCGAAAGCCTTGCCAGCCCTTGTGATCGGGTGGCACCGCCCACCAGGCGTGTGAAAGAAAGAAGAAAAGAAGAAAAAACCCGGACCGGGCCGCCTGGCCACCCTTTGTGCGGGTGTCCGCTCCCCAGGCTCCGAAAGCCTTGCCAGCCCTTGTGATCGGGTGGCACCGCCCACCATGCGTGTGAAAGAAAGAAGAAAAGAAGAAAAAACCCGGACCGGGCCGCCTGGCCACCCTTTGTGAGGGTGTCCGCTCCCCAGGCTCCGAAAGCCTTGCCAGCCCTTGTGATCGGGTGGCACCGCCCACCAGGCGTGTGAAAGAAAGAAGAAAAGAAGAAAAAACCCGGACCGGGCCGCCTGGCCACCCTTTGTGAGGGTGTCCGCTCCCCAGGCTACGAAAGCCTTGCCAGCCCTTGTGATCGGGTGGCACCGCCCACCAGGCGTGTGAAAGAAAGAAGAAAAGAAGAAAAAACCCGGACCGGGCCGCCTGGCCACCCTTTGTGCGGGTGTCCGCTCCCCAGGCTCCGAAAGCCTTGCCAGCCCTTGTGATCGGGTGGCACCGCCCACCAGGCGTGTGAAAGAAAGAAGAAAAGAAGAAAAAACCCGGACCGGGCCGCCTGGCCACCCTTTGTGCGGGTGTCCGCTCCCCGGGCTCCGAAAGCCTTGCCAACCCTTGTGATCGGGTGGCACCGCCCACCAGGCGCGTGAAAGAAAGAAGAAAAGAAGAAAAAACCCGGACCGGGCCGCCTGGCCACCCTTTGTGCGGGTGTCCGCTCCCCAGGCTCCGAAAGCCTTGCCAGCCCTTGTGATCGGGTGGCACCGCCCACCAGGCGTGTGAAAGAAAGAAGAAAAGAAGAAAAAACCCGGACCGGGCCGCCTGGCCACCCTTTGTGCGGGTGTCCGCTCCCCAGGCTCCGAAAGCCTTGCCAGCCCTTGTGATCGGGTGGCACCGCCCACTAGGCGTGTGAAAGAAAGAAGAAAAGAAGAAAAAACCCGGACCGGGCCGCCTGGCCACCCTTTGTGAGGGTGTCCGCTCCCCAGGCTCCGAAAGCCTTGCCAGCCCTTGTGATCGGGTGGCACCGCCCACCAGGCGTGTGAAAGAAAGAAGAAAAGAAGAAAAAACCCGGACCGGGCCGCCTGGCCACCCTTTGTGCGGGTGTCCGCTCCCCAGGCTCCGAAATCCTTGCCAGCCCTTGTGATCGGGTGGCACCGCCCACCAGGCGTGTGAAAGAAAGAAGAAAAGAAGAAAAAACCCGGACCGGGCCGCCTGGCCACCCTTTGTGAGGGTGTCCGCTCCCCAGGCTCCGAAAGCCTTGCCAGCCCTTGTGATCGGGTGGCACCGCCCACCAGGCGTGTGAAAGAAAGAAGAAAAGAAGAAAAAACCCGGACCGGGCCGCCTGGCCACCCTTTGTGAGGGTGTCCGCTCCCCAGGCTACGAAAGCCTTGCCAGCCCTTGTGATCGGGTGGCACCGCCCACCAGGCGTGTGAAAGAAAGAAGAAAAGAAGAAAAAACCCGGACCGGGCCGCCTGGCCACCCTTTGTGAGGGTGTCCGCTCCCCAGGCTACGAAAGCCTTGCCAGCCCTTGTGATCGGGTGGCACCGCCCACCAGGCGTGTGAAAGAAAGAAGAAAAGAAGAAAAAACCCGGACCGGGCCGCCTGGCCACCCTTTGTGCGGGTGTCCGCTCCCCAGGCTCCGAAAGCCTTGCCAGCCCTTGTGATGGGGTGGCACCGCCCACCAGGCGTGTGAAAGAAAGAAGAAAAGAAGAAAAAACCCGGACCGGGCCGCCTGGCCACCCTTTGTGAGGGTGTCCGCTCCCCAGGCTACGAAAGCCTTGCCAGCCCTTGTGATCGGGTGGCACCGCCCACCAGGCGTGTGAAAGAAAGAAGAAAAGAAGAAAAAACCCGGACCGGGCCGCCTGGCCACCCTTTGTGCGGGTGTCCGCTCCCCAGGCTCCGAAAGCCTTGCCAGCCCTTGTGATGGGGTGGCACCGCCCACCAGGCGTGTGAAAGAAAGAAGAAAAGAAGAAAAAACCCGGACCGGGCCGCCTGGCCACCCTTTGTGCGGGTGTCCGCTCCCCAGGCTCCGAAAGCCTTGCCAGCCCTTGTGATCGGGTGGCACCGCCCACCAGGCGTGTGAAAGAAAGAAGAAAAGAAGAAAAAACCCGGACCGGGCCGCCTGGCCACCCTTTGTGAGGGTGTCCGCTCCCCAGGCTCCGAAATCCTTGCCAGCCCTTGTGATCGGGTGGCACCGCCCACCAGGCGTGTGAAAGAAAGAAGAAAAGAAGAAAAAACCCGGACCGGGCCGCCTGGCCACCCTTTGTGCGGGTGTCCGCTCCCCAGGCTCCGAAAGCCTTGCCAGCCCTTGTGATGGGGTGGCACCGCCCACCAGGCGTGTGAAAGAAAGAAGAAAAGAAGAAAAAACCCGGACCGGGCCGCCTGGCCACCCTTTGTGAGGGTGTCCGCTCCCCAGGCTCCGAAAGCCTTGCCAGCCCTTGTGATCGGGTGGCACCGCCCACCAGGCGTGTGAAAGAAAGAAGAAAAGAAGAAAAAACCCGGACCGGGCCGCCTGGCCACCCTTTGTGCGGGTGTCCGCTCCCCGGGCTCCGAAAGCCTTGCCAACCCTTGTGATCGGGTGGCACCGCCCACCAGGCGCGTGAAAGAAAGAAGAAAAGAAGAAAAAACCCGGACCGGGCCGCCTGGCCACCCTTTGTGCGGGTGTCCGCTCCCCAGGCTACGAAAGCCTTGCCAGCCCTTGTGATCGGGTGGCACCGCCCACCAGGCGTGTGAAAGAAAGAAGAAAAGAAGAAAAAACCCGGACCGGGCCGCCTGGCCACCCTTTGTGAGGGTGTCCGCTCCCCAGGCTACGAAAGCCTTGCCAGCCCTTGTGATCGGGTGGCACCGCCCACCAGGCGTGTGAAAGAAAGAAGAAAAGAAGAAAAAACCCGGACCGGGCCGCCTGGCCACCCTTTGTGAGGGTGTCCGCTCCCCAGGCTCCGAAAGCCTTGCCAGCCCTTGTGATCGGGTGGCACCGCCCACCAGGCGTGTGAAAGAAAGAAGAAAAGAAGAAAAAACCCGGACCGGGCCGCCTGGCCACCCTTTGTGCGGGTGTCCGCTCCCCAGGCTCCGAAAGCCTTGCCAGCCCTTGTGATGGGGTGGCACCGCCCACCAGGCGTGTGAAAGAAAGAAGAAAAGAAGAAAAAACCCGGACCGGGCCGCCTGGCCACCCTTTGTGAGGGTGTCCGCTCCCCAGGCTACGAAAGCCTTGCCAGCCCTTGTGATGGGGTGGCACCGCCCACCAGGCGTGTGAAAGAAAGAAGAAAAGAAGAAAAAACCCGGACCGGGCCGCCTGGCCACCCTTTGTGCGGGTGTCCGCTCCCCAGGCTCCGAAAGCCTTGCCAGCCCTTGTGATGGGGTGGCACCGCCCACCAGGCGTGTGAAAGAAAGAAGAAAAGAAGAAAAAACCCGGACCGGGCCGCCTGGCCACCCTTTGTGCGGGTGTCCGCTCCCCAGGCTCCGAAAGCCTTGCCAGCCCTTGTGATCGGGTGGCACCGCCCACCAGGCGTGTGAAAGAAAGAAGAAAAGAAGAAAAAACCCGGACCGGGCCGCCTGGCCACCCTTTGTGAGGGTGTCCGCTCCCCAGGCTCCGAAAGCCTTGCCAGCCCTTGTGATCGGGTGGCACCGCCCACCAGGCGTGTGAAAGAAAGAAGAAAAGAAGAAAAAACCCGGACCGGGCCGCCTGGCCACCCTTTGTGCGGGTGTCCGCTCCCCAGGCTCCGAAAGCCTTGCCAGCCCTTGTGATGGGGTGGCACCGCCCACCAGGCGTGTGAAAGAAAGAAGAAAAGAAGAAAAAACCCGGACCGGGCCGCCTGGCCACCCTTTGTGCGGGTGTCCGCTCCCCAGGCTCCGAAAGCCTTGCCAGCCCTTGTGATCGGGTGGCACCGCCCACCAGGCGTGTGAAAGAAAGAAGAAAAGAAGAAAAAACCCGGACCGGGCCGCCTGGCCACCCTTTGTGCGGGTGTCTGCTCCCCAGGCTCCGAAAGCCTTGCCAGCCCTTGTGATGGGGTGGCACCGCCCACCAGGCGTGTGAAAGAAAGAAGAAAAGAAGAAAAAACCCGGACCGGGCCGCCTGGCCACCCTTTGTGCGGGTGTCCGCTCCCCAGGCTCCGAAAGCCTTGCCAGCCCTTGTGATCGGGTGGCACCGCCCACCAGGCGTGTGAAAGAAAGAAGAAAAGAAGAAAAAACCCGGACCGGGCCGCCTGGCCACCCTTTGTGCGGGTGTCCGCTCCCCGGGCTCCGAAAGCCTTGCCAACCCTTGTGATCGGGTGGCACCGCCCACCAGGCGTGTGAAAGAAATAAGAAAAGAAGAAAAAACCCGGACCGGGCCGCCTGGCCACCCTTTGTGCGGGTGTCCGCTCCCCGGGCTCCGAAAGCCTTGCCAGCCCTTGTGATCGGGTGGCACCGCCCACCAGGCGCGTGAAAGAAAGAAGAAAAGAAGAAAAAACCCGGACCGGGCCGCCTGGCCACCCTTTGTGCGGGTGTCCGCTCCCCGGGCTCCGAAAGCCTTGCCAGCCCTTGTGATCGGGTGGCACCGCCCACCAGGCGTGTGAAAGAAAGAAGAAAAGAAGAAAAAACCCGGACCGGGCCGCCTGGCCACCCTTTGTGAGGGTGTCCGCTCCCCAGGCTACGAAAGCCTTGCCAGCCCTTGTGATCGGGTGGCACCGCCCACCAGGCGTGTGAAAGAAAGAAGAAAAGAAGAAAAAACCCGGACCGGGCCGCCTGGCCACCCTTTGTGCGGGTGTCCGCTCCCCAGGCTCCGAAAGCCTTGCCAGCCCTTGTGATGGGGTGGCACCGCCCACCAGGCGTGTGAAAGAAAGAAGAAAAGAAGAAAAAACCCGGACCGGGCCGCCTGGCCACCCTTTGTGAGGGTGTCCGCTCCCCAGGCTACGAAAGCCTTGCCAGCCCTTGTGATCGGGTGGCACCGCCCACCAGGCGTGTGAAAGAAAGAAGAAAAGAAGAAAAAACCCGGACCGGGCCGCCTGGCCACCCTTTGTGCGGGTGTCCGCTCCCCAGGCTCCGAAAGCCTTGCCAGCCCTTGTGATGGGGTGGCACCGCCCACCAGGCGTGTGAAAGAAAGAAGAAAAGAAGAAAAAACCCGGACCGGGCCGCCTGGCCACCCTTTGTGCGGATGTCCGCTCCCCAGGCTCCGAAAGCCTTGCCAGCCCTTGTGATGGGGTGGCACCGCCCACCAGGCGTGTGAAAGAAAGAAGAAAAGAAGAAAAAACCCGGACCGGGCCGCCTGGCCACCCTTTGTGCGGGTGTCCGCTCCCCAGGCTCCGAAAGCCTTGCCAGCCCTTGTGATCGGGTGGCACCGCCCACCAGGCGTGTGAAAGAAAGAAGAAAAGAAGAAAAAACCCGGACCGGGCCGCCTGGCCACCCTTTGTGAGGGTGTCCGCTCCCCAGGCTCCGAAATCCTTGCCAGCCCTTGTGATCGGGTGGCACCGCCCACCAGGCGTGTGAAAGAAAGAAGAAAAGAAGAAAAAACCCGGACCGGGCCGCCTGGCCACCCTTTGTGCGGGTGTCCGCTCCCCAGGCTCCGAAAGCCTTGCCAGCCCTTGTGATCGGGTGGCACCGCCCACCAGGCGTGTGAAAGAAAGAAGAAAAGAAGAAAAAACCCGGACCGGGCCGCCTGGCCACCCTTTGTGCGGGTGTCCGCTCCCCGGGCTCCGAAAGCCTTGCCAACCCTTGTGATCGGGTGGCACCGCCCACCAGGCGCGTGAAAGAAAGAAGAAAAGAAGAAAAAACCCGGACCGGGCCGCCTGGCCACCCTTTGTGCGGGTGTCCGCTCCCCGGGCTCCGAAAGCCTTGCCAGCCCTTGTGATCGGGTGGCACCGCCCACCAGGCGTGTGAAAGAAAGAAGAAAAGAAGAAAAAACCCGGACCGGGCCGCCTGGCCACCCTTTGTGAGGGTGTCCGCTCCCCAGGCTACGAAAGCCTTGCCAGCCCTTGTGATCGGGTGGCACCGCCCACCAGGCGTGTGAAAGAAAGAAGAAAAGAAGAAAAAACCCGGACCGGGCCGCCTGGCCACCCTTTGTGCGGGTGTCCGCTCCCCAGGCTCCGAAAGCCTTGCCAGCCCTTGTGATGGGGTGGCACCGCCCACCAGGCGTGTGAAAGAAAGAAGAAAAGAAGAAAAAACCCGGACCGGGCCGCCTGGCCACCCTTTGTGAGGGTGTCCGCTCCCCAGGCTACGAAAGCCTTGCCAGCCCTTGTGATCGGGTGGCACCGCCCACCAGGCGTGTGAAAGAAAGAAGAAAAGAAGAAAAAACCCGGACCGGGCCGCCTGGCCACCCTTTGTGCGGGTGTCCGCTCCCCAGGCTCCGAAAGCCTTGCCAGCCCTTGTGATGGGGTGGCACCGCCCACCAGGCGTGTGAAAGAAAGAAGAAAAGAAGAAAAAACCCGGACCGGGCCGCCTGGCCACCCTTTGTGCGGGTGTCCGCTCCCCAGGCTCCGAAAGCCTTGCCAGCCCTTGTGATGGGGTGGCACCGCCCACCAGGCGTGTGAAAGAAAGAAGAAAAGAAGAAAAAACCCGGACCGGGCCGCCTGGCCACCCTTTGTGCGGGTGTCCGCTCCCCAGGCTCCGAAAGCCTTGCCAGCCCTTGTGATCGGGTGGCACCGCCCACCAGGCGTGTGAAAGAAAGAAGAAAAGAAGAAAAAACCCGGACCGGGCCGCCTGGCCACCCTTTGTGAGGGTGTCCGCTCCCCAGGCTCCGAAAGCCTTGCCAGCCCTTGTGATCGGGTGGCACCGCCCACCAGGCGTGTGAAAGAAAGAAGAAAAGAAGAAAAAACCCGGACCGGGCCGCCTGGCCACCCTTTGTGCGGGTGTCCGCTCCCCAGGCTCCGAAAGCCTTGCCAGCCCTTGTGATCGGGTGGCACCGCCCACCATGCGTGTGAAAGAAAGAAGAAAAGAAGAAAAAACCCGGACCGGGCCGCCTGGCCACCCTTTGTGAGGGTGTCCGCTCCCCAGGCTCCGAAAGCCTTGCCAGCCCTTGTGATCGGGTGGCACCGCCCACCAGGCGTGTGAAAGAAAGAAGAAAAGAAGAAAAAACCCGGACCGGGCCGCCTGGCCACCCTTTGTGAGGGTGTCCGCTCCCCAGGCTACGAAAGCCTTGCCAGCCCTTGTGATCGGGTGGCACCGCCCACCAGGCGTGTGAAAGAAAGAAGAAAAGAAGAAAAAACCCGGACCGGGCCGCCTGGCCACCCTTTGTGCGGGTGTCCGCTCCCCAGGCTCCGAAAGCCTTGCCAGCCCTTGTGATGGGGTGGCACCGCCCACCAGGCGTGTGAAAGAAAGAAGAAAAGAAGAAAAAACCCGGACCGGGCCGCCTGGCCACCCTTTGTGAGGGTGTCCGCTCCCCAGGCTACGAAAGCCTTGCCAGCCCTTGTGATCGGGTGGCACCGCCCACCAGGCGTGTGAAAGAAAGAAGAAAAGAAGAAAAAACCCGGACCGGGCCGCCTGGCCACCCTTTGTGCGGGTGTCCGCTCCCCAGGCTCCGAAAGCCTTGCCAGCCCTTGTGATGGGGTGGCACCGCCCACCAGGCGTGTGAAAGAAAGAAGAAAAGAAGAAAAAACCCGGACCGGGCCGCCTGGCCACCCTTTGTGCGGATGTCCGCTCCCCAGGCTCCGAAAGCCTTGCCAGCCCTTGTGATGGGGTGGCACCGCCCACCAGGCGTGTGAAAGAAAGAAGAAAAGAAGAAAAAACCCGGACCGGGCCGCCTGGCCACCCTTTGTGCGGGTGTCCGCTCCCCAGGCTCCGAAAGCCTTGCCAGCCCTTGTGATCGGGTGGCACCGCCCACCAGGCGTGTGAAAGAAAGAAGAAAAGAAGAAAAAACCCGGACCGGGCCGCCTGGCCACCCTTTGTGAGGGTGTCCGCTCCCCAGGCTCCGAAATCCTTGCCAGCCCTTGTGATCGGGTGGCACCGCCCACCAGGCGTGTGAAAGAAAGAAGAAAAGAAGAAAAAACCCGGACCGGGCCGCCTGGCCACCCTTTGTGCGGGTGTCCGCTCCCCAGGCTCCGAAAGCCTTGCCAGCCCTTGTGATCGGGTGGCACCGCCCACCAGGCGTGTGAAAGAAAGAAGAAAAGAAGAAAAAACCCGGACCGGGCCGCCTGGCCACCCTTTGTGCGGGTGTCCGCTCCCCGGGCTCCGAAAGCCTTGCCAACCCTTGTGATCGGGTGGCACCGCCCACCAGGCGCGTGAAAGAAAGAAGAAAAGAAGAAAAAACCCGGACCGGGCCGCCTGGCCACCCTTTGTGCGGGTGTCCGCTCCCCGGGCTCCGAAAGCCTTGCCAGCCCTTGTGATCGGGTGGCACCGCCCACCAGGCGTGTGAAAGAAAGAAGAAAAGAAGAAAAAACCCGGACCGGGCCGCCTGGCCACCCTTTGTGAGGGTGTCCGCTCCCCAGGCTACGAAAGCCTTGCCAGCCCTTGTGATCGGGTGGCACCGCCCACCAGGCGTGTGAAAGAAAGAAGAAAAGAAGAAAAAACCCGGACCGGGCCGCCTGGCCACCCTTTGTGCGGGTGTCCGCTCCCCAGGCTCCGAAAGCCTTGCCAGCCCTTGTGATGGGGTGGCACCGCCCACCAGGCGTGTGAAAGAAAGAAGAAAAGAAGAAAAAACCCGGACCGGGCCGCCTGGCCACCCTTTGTGAGGGTGTCCGCTCCCCAGGCTACGAAAGCCTTGCCAGCCCTTGTGATCGGGTGGCACCGCCCACCAGGCGTGTGAAAGAAAGAAGAAAAGAAGAAAAAACCCGGACCGGGCCGCCTGGCCACCCTTTGTGCGGGTGTCCGCTCCCCAGGCTCCGAAAGCCTTGCCAGCCCTTGTGATGGGGTGGCACCGCCCACCAGGCGTGTGAAAGAAAGAAGAAAAGAAGAAAAAACCCGGACCGGGCCGCCTGGCCACCCTTTGTGCGGGTGTCCGCTCCCCAGGCTCCGAAAGCCTTGCCAGCCCTTGTGATGGGGTGGCACCGCCCACCAGGCGTGTGAAAGAAAGAAGAAAAGAAGAAAAAACCCGGACCGGGCCGCCTGGCCACCCTTTGTGCGGGTGTCCGCTCCCCAGGCTCCGAAAGCCTTGCCAGCCCTTGTGATCGGGTGGCACCGCCCACCAGGCGTGTGAAAGAAAGAAGAAAAGAAGAAAAAACCCGGACCGGGCCGCCTGGCCACCCTTTGTGAGGGTGTCCGCTCCCCAGGCTCCGAAAGCCTTGCCAGCCCTTGTGATCGGGTGGCACCGCCCACCAGGCGTGTGAAAGAAAGAAGAAAAGAAGAAAAAACCCGGACCGGGCCGCCTGGCCACCCTTTGTGCGGGTGTCCGCTCCCCAGGCTCCGAAAGCCTTGCCAGCCCTTGTGATCGGGTGGCACCGCCCACCATGCGTGTGAAAGAAAGAAGAAAAGAAGAAAAAACCCGGACCGGGCCGCCTGGCCACCCTTTGTGAGGGTGTCCGCTCCCCAGGCTCCGAAAGCCTTGCCAGCCCTTGTGATCGGGTGGCACCGCCCACCAGGCGTGTGAAAGAAAGAAGAAAAGAAGAAAAAACCCGGACCGGGCCGCCTGGCCACCCTTTGTGAGGGTGTCCGCTCCCCAGGCTACGAAAGCCTTGCCAGCCCTTGTGATCGGGTGGCACCGCCCACCAGGCGTGTGAAAGAAAGAAGAAAAGAAGAAAAAACCCGGACCGGGCCGCCTGGCCACCCTTTGTGCGGGTGTCCGCTCCCCAGGCTCCGAAAGCCTTGCCAGCCCTTGTGATGGGGTGGCACCGCCCACCAGGCGTGTGAAAGAAAGAAGAAAAGAAGAAAAAACCCGGACCGGGCCGCCTGGCCACCCTTTGTGCGGGTGTCCGCTCCCCGGGCTCCGAAAGCCTTGCCAACCCTTGTGATCGGGTGGCACCGCCCACCAGGCGCATGAAAGAAAGAAGAAAAGAAGAAAAAACCCGGACCGGGCCGCCTGGCCACCCTTTGTGCGGGTGTCCGCTCCCCAGGCTCCGAAAGCCTTGCCAGCCCTTGTGATCGGGTGGCACCGCCCACCAGGCGTGTGAAAGAAAGAAGAAAAGAAGAAAAAACCCGGACCGGGCCGCCTGGCCACCCTTTGTGCGGGTGTCCGCTCCCCAGGCTCCGAAAGCCTTGCCAGCCCTTGTGATCGGGTGGCACCGCCCACTAGGCGTGTGAAAGAAAGAAGAAAAGAAGAAAAAACCCGGACCGGGCCGCCTGGCCACCCTTTGTGAGGGTGTCCGCTCCCCAGGCTCCGAAAGCCTTGCCAGCCCTTGTGATCGGGTGGCACCGCCCACCAGGCGTGTGAAAGAAAGAAGAAAAGAAGAAAAAACCCGGACCGGGCCGCCTGGCCACCCTTTGTGAGGGTGTCCGCTCCCCAGGCTACGAAAGCCTTGCCAGCCCTTGTGATCGGGTGGCACCGCCCACCAGGCGTGTGAAAGAAAGAAGAAAAGAAGAAAAAACCCGGACCGGGCCGCCTGGCCACCCTTTGTGCGGGTGTCCGCTCCCCAGGCTCCGAAAGCCTTGCCAGCCCTTGTGATGGGGTGGCACCGCCCACCAGGCGTGTGAAAGAAAGAAGAAAAGAAGAAAAAATCCGGACCGGGCCGCCTGGCCACCCTTTGTGCGGGTGTCCGCTCCCCAGGCTCCGAAAGCCTTGCCAGCCCTTGTGATGGGGTGGCACCGCCCACCAGGCGTGTGAAAGAAAGAAGAAAAGAAGAAAAAACCCGGACCGGGCCGCCTGGCCACCCTTTGTGCGGGTGTCCGCTCCCCAGGCTCCGAAAGCCTTGCCAGCCCTTGTGATCGGGTGGCACCGCCCACCAGGCGTGTGAAAGAAAGAAGAAAAGAAGAAAAAACCCGGACCGGGCCGCCTGGCCACCCTTTGTGAGGGTGTCCGCTCCCCAGGCTCCGAAAGCCTTGCCAGCCCTTGTGATCAGGTGGCACCGCCCACCAGGCGTGTGAAAGAAAGAAGAAAAGAAGAAAAAACCCGGACCGGGCCGCCTGGCCACCCTTTGTGAGGGTGTCCGCTCCCCAGGCTACGAAAGCCTTGCCAGCCCTTGTGATCGGGTGGCACCGCCCACCAGGCGTGTGAAAGAAAGAAGAAAAGAAGAAAAAACCCGGACCGGGCCGCCTGGCCACCCTTTGTGCGGGTGTCCGCTCCCCAGGCTCCGAAAGCCTTGCCAGCCCTTGTGATGGGGTGGCACCGCCCACCAGGCGTGTGAAAGAAAGAAGAAAAGAAGAAAAAACCCGGACCGGGCCGCCTGGCCACCCTTTGTGAGGGTGTCCGCTCCCCAGGCTACGAAAGCCTTGCCAGCCCTTGTGATCGGGTGGCACCGCCCACCAGGCGTGTGAAAGAAAGAAGAAAAGAAGAAAAAACCCGGACCGGGCCGCCTGGCCACCCTTTGTGCGGGTGTCCGCTCCCCAGGCTCCGAAAGCCTTGCCAGCCCTTGTGATGGGGTGGCACCGCCCACCAGGCGTGTGAAAGAAAGAAGAAAAGAAGAAAAAACCCGGACCGGGCCGCCTGGCCACCCTTTGTGCGGGTGTCCGCTCCCCAGGCTCCGAAAGCCTTGCCAGCCCTTGTGATCGGGTGGCACCGCCCACCAGGCGTGTGAAAGAAAGAAGAAAAGAAGAAAAAACCCGGACCGGGCCGCCTGGCCACCCTTTGTGAGGGTGTCCGCTCCCCAGGCTCCGAAATCCTTGCCAGCCCTTGTGATCGGGTGGCACCGCCCACCAGGCGTGTGAAAGAAAGAAGAAAAGAAGAAAAAACCCGGACCGGGCCGCCTGGCCACCCTTTGTGCGGGTGTCCGCTCCCCAGGCTCCGAAAGCCTTGCCAGCCCTTGTGATGGGGTGGCACCGCCCACCAGGCGTGTGAAAGAAAGAAGAAAAGAAGAAAAAACCCGGACCGGGCCGCCTGGCCACCCTTTGTGAGGGTGTCCGCTCCCCAGGCTCCGAAAGCCTTGCCAGCCCTTGTGATCGGGTGGCACCGCCCACCAGGCGTGTGAAAGAAAGAAGAAAAGAAGAAAAAACCCGGACCGGGCCGCCTGGCCACCCTTTGTGAGGGTGTCCGCTCCCCAGGCTACGAAAGCCTTGCCAGCCCTTGTGATCGGGTGGCACCGCCCACCAGGCGTGTGAAAGAAAGAAGAAAAGAAGAAAAAACCCGGACCGGGCCGCCTGGCCACCCTTTGTGCGGGTGTCCGCTCCCCAGGCTCCGAAAGCCTTGCCAGCCCTTGTGATGGGGTGGCACCGCCCACCAGGCGTGTGAAAGAAAGAAGAAAAGAAGAAAAAACCCGGACCGGGCCGCCTGGCCACCCTTTGTGAGGGTGTCCGCTCCCCAGGCTACGAAAGCCTTGCCAGCCCTTGTGATCGGGTGGCACCGCCCACCAGGCGTGTGAAAGAAAGAAGAAAAGAAGAAAAAACCCGGACCGGGCCGCCTGGCCACCCTTTGTGCGGGTGTCCGCTCCCCAGGCTCCGAAAGCCTTGCCAGCCCTTGTGATGGGGTGGCACCGCCCACCAGGCGTGTGAAAGAAAGAAGAAAAGAAGAAAAAACCCGGACCGGGCCGCCTGGCCACCCTTTGTGCGGGTGTCCGCTCCCCAGGCTCCGAAAGCCTTGCCAGCCCTTGTGATCGGGTGGCACCGCCCACCAGGCGTGTGAAAGAAAGAAGAAAAGAAGAAAAAACCCGGACCGGGCCGCCTGGCCACCCTTTGTGAGGGTGTCCGCTCCCCAGGCTCCGAAATCCTTGCCAGCCCTTGTGATCGGGTGGCACCGCCCACCAGGCGTGTGAAAGAAAGAAGAAAAGAAGAAAAAACCCGGACCGGGCCGCCTGGCCACCCTTTGTGCGGGTGTCCGCTCCCCAGGCTCCGAAAGCCTTGCCAGCCCTTGTGATGGGGTGGCACCGCCCACCAGGCGTGTGAAAGAAAGAAGAAAAGAAGAAAAAACCCGGACCGGGCCGCCTGGCCACCCTTTGTGAGGGTGTCCGCTCCCCAGGCTCCGAAAGCCTTGCCAGCCCTTGTGATCGGGTGGCACCGCCCACCAGGCGTGTGAAAGAAAGAAGAAAAGAAGAAAAAACCCGGACCGGGCCGCCTGGCCACCCTTTGTGCGGGTGTCCGCTCCCCGGGCTCCGAAAGCCTTGCCAACCCTTGTGATCGGGTGGCACCGCCCACCAGGCGCGTGAAAGAAAGAAGAAAAGAAGAAAAAACCCGGACCGGGCCGCCTGGCCACCCTTTGTGCGGGTGTCCGCTCCCCGGGCTCCGAAAGCCTTGCCAACCCTTGTGATCGGGTGGCACCGCCCACCAGGCGTGTGAAAGAAAGAAGAAAAGAAGAAAAAACCCGGACCGGGCCGCCTGGCCACCCTTTGTGAGGGTGTCCGCTCCCCAGGCTACGAAAGCCTTGCCAGCCCTTGTGATCGGGTGGCACCGCCCACCAGGCGTGTGAAAGAAAGAAGAAAAGAAGAAAAAACCCGGACCGGGCCGCCTGGCCACCCTTTGTGCGGGTGTCCGCTCCCCAGGCTCCGAAAGCCTTGCCAGCCCTTGTGATCGGGTGGCACCGCCCACCAGGCGTGTGAAAGAAAGAAGAAAAGAAGAAAAAACCCGGACCGGGCCGCCTGGCCACCCTTTGTGAGGGTGTCCGCTCCCCAGGCTCCGAAATCCTTGCCAGCCCTTGTGATCGGGTGGCACCGCCCACCAGGCGTGTGAAAGAAAGAAGAAAAGAAGAAAAAACCCGGACCGGGCCGCCTGGCCACCCTTTGTGCGGGTGTCCGCTCCCCAGGCTCCGAAAGCCTTGCCAGCCCTTGTGATCGGGTGGCACCGCCCACCAGGCGTGTGAAAGAAAGAAGAAAAGAAGAAAAAACCCGGACCGGGCCGCCTGGCCACCCTTTGTGCGGGTGTCCGCTCCCCAGGCTCCGAAAGCCTTGCCAGCCCTTGTGATCGGGTGGCACCGCCCACCATGCGTGTGAAAGAAAGAAGAAAAGAAGAAAAAACCCGGACCGGGCCGCCTGGCCACCCTTTGTGAGGGTGTCCGCTCCCCAGGCTCCGAAAGCCTTGCCAGCCCTTGTGATCGGGTGGCACCGCCCACCAGGCGTGTGAAAGAAAGAAGAAAAGAAGAAAAAACCCGGACCGGGCCGCCTGGCCACCCTTTGTGAGGGTGTCCGCTCCCCAGGCTACGAAAGCCTTGCCAGCCCTTGTGATCGGGTGGCACCGCCCACCAGGCGTGTGAAAGAAAGAAGAAAAGAAGAAAAAACCCGGACCGGGCCGCCTGGCCACCCTTTGTGAGGGTGTCCGCTCCCCAGGCTACGAAAGCCTTGCCAGCCCTTGTGATCGGGTGGCACCGCCCACCAGGCGTGTGAAAGAAAGAAGAAAAGAAGAAAAAACCCGGACCGGGCCGCCTGGCCACCCTTTGTGCGGGTGTCCGCTCCCCAGGCTCCGAAAGCCTTGCCAGCCCTTGTGATGGGGTGGCACCGCCCACCAGGCGTGTGAAAGAAAGAAGAAAAGAAGAAAAAACCCGGACCGGGCCGCCTGGCCACCCTTTGTGAGGGTGTCCGCTCCCCAGGCTACGAAAGCCTTGCCAGCCCTTGTGATCGGGTGGCACCGCCCACCAGGCGTGTGAAAGAAAGAAGAAAAGAAGAAAAAACCCGGACCGGGCCGCCTGGCCACCCTTTGTGCGGGTGTCCGCTCCCCAGGCTCCGAAAGCCTTGCCAGCCCTTGTGATGGGGTGGCACCGCCCACCAGGCGTGTGAAAGAAAGAAGAAAAGAAGAAAAAAACCCGGACCGGGCCGCCTGGCCACCCTTTGTGCGGGTGTCCGCTCCCCAGGCTCCGAAAGCCTTGCCAGCCCTTGTGATGGGGTGGCACCGCCCACCAGGCGTGTGAAAGAAAGAAGAAAAGAAGAAAAAACCCGGACCGGGCCGCCTGGCCACCCTTTGTGAGGGTGTCCGCTCCCCAGGCTCCGAAAGCCTTGCCAGCCCTTGTGATCGGGTGGCACCGCCCACCAGGCGTGTGAAAGAAAGAAGAAAAGAAGAAAAAACCCGGACCGGGCCGCCTGGCCACCCTTTGTGAGGGTGTCCGCTCCCCAGGCTCCGAAAGCCTTGCCAGCCCTTGTGATCGGGTGGCACCGCCCACCAGGCGCGTGAAAGAAAGAAGAAAAGAAGAAAAAACCCGGACCGGGCCGCCTGGCCACCCTTTGTGCGGGTGTCCGCTCCCCGGGCTCCGAAAGCCTTGCCAGCCCTTGTGATGGGGTGGCACCGCCCACCAGGCGCGTGAAAGAAAGAAGAAAAGAAGAAAAAACCCGGACCGGGCCGCCTGGCCACCCTTTGTGCGGGTGTCCGCTCCCCAGGCTCCGAAAGCCTTGCCAGCCCTTGTGATCGGGTGGCACCGCCCACCAGGCGTGTGAAAGAAAGAAGAAAAGAAGAAAAAACCCGGACCGGGCCGCCTGGCCACCCTTTGTGAGGGTGTCCGCTCCCCAGGCTCCGAAAGCCTTGCCAGCCCTTGTGATCGGGTGGCACCGCCCACCAGGCGCGTGAAAGAAAGAAGAAAAGAAGAAAAAACCCGGACCGGGCCGCCTGGCCACCCTTTGTGCGGGTGTCCGCTCCCCAGGCTCCGAAAGCCTTGCCAGCCCTTGTGATCGGGTGGCACCGCCCACCAGGCGTGTGAAAGAAAGAAGAAAAGAAGAAAAAACCCGGACCGGGCCGCCTGGCCACCCTTTGTGCGGTTGTCCGCTCCCCAGGCTCCGAAAGCCTTGCCAGCCCTTGTGATGGGGTGGCACCGCCCACCAGGCGTGTGAAAGAAAGAAGAAAAGAAGAAAAAACCCGGACCGGGCCGCCTGGCCACCCTTTGTGAGGGTGTCCGCTCCCCAGGCTACGAAAGCCTTGCCAGCCCTTGTGATCGGGTGGCACCGCCCACCAGGCGTGTGAAAGAAAGAAGAAAAGAAGAGAAAACCCGGACCGGGCCGCCTGGCCACCCTTTGTGCGGGTGTCCGCTCCCCAGGCTACGAAAGCCTTGCCAGCCCTTGTGATCGGGTGGCACCGCCCACCAGGCGTGTGAAAGAAAGAAGAAAAGAAGAGAAAACCCGGACCGGGCCGCCTGGCCACCCTTTGTGCGGGTGTCCGCTCCCCAGGCTCCGAAAGCCTTGCCAGCCCTTGTGATGGGGTGGCACCGCCCACCAGGCGCGTGAAAGAAAGAAGAAAAGAAGAAAAAACCCGGACCGGGCCGCCTGGCCGCCCTTTGTGAGGGTGTCCGCTCCCCCGGCTCCGAAAGCCTTGCCAGCCCTTGTGATCGGGTGGCACCGCCCACCAGGCGCGTGAAAGAAAGAAAAGAAGAAAAAACCCGGACCGGGCCGCCTGGCCACCCTTTGTGCGGGTGTCCGCTCCCCAGGCTACGAAAACCTTGCCAGCCCTTGTGATCGGGTGGCACCGCCCACCAGGCGTGTGAAAGAAAGAAGAAAAGAAGAGAAAACCTGGACCGGGCCGCCTGGCCACCCTTTGTGCGGGTGTCCGCTCCCCAGGCTCCGAAAGCCTTGCCAGCCCTTGTGATGGGGTGGCACCGCCCACCAGGCGTGTGAAAGAAAGAAGAAAAGAAGAAAAAACCCGGACCGGGCCGCCTGGCCACCCTTTGTGTGGGTGTCCGCTCCCCAGGCTACGAAAGCCTTGCCAGCCCTTGTGATCGGGTGGCACCGCCCACCAGGCGTGTGAAAGAAAGAAGAAAAGAAGAAAAAACCCGGACCGGGCCGCCTGGCCACCCTTTGTGCGGGTGTCCGCTCCCCAGGCTCCGAAAGCCTTGCCAGCCCTTGTGATGGGGTGGCACCGCCCACCAGGCGTGTGAAAGAAAGAAGAAAAGAAGAAAAAACCCGGACCGGGCCGCCTGGCCACCCTTTGTGCGGGTGTCCGCTCCCCAGGCTCCGAAAGCCTTGCCAGCCCTTGTGATCGGGTGGCACCGCCCACCAGGCGTGTGAAAGAAAGAAGAAAAGAAGAAAAAACCCGGACCGGGCCGCCTGGCCACCCTTTGTGAGGGTGTCCGCTCCCCAGGCTCCGAAAGCCTTGCCAGCCCTTGTGATCGGGTGGCACCGCCCACCAGGCGTGTGAAAGAAAGAAGAAAAGAAGAAAAAACCCGGACCGGGCCGCCTGGCCACCCTTTGTGCGGGTGTCCGCTCCCCAGGCTCCGAAAGCCTTGCCAGCCCTTGTGATGGGGTGGCACCGCCCACCAGGCGTGTGAAAGAAAGAAGAAAAGAAGAAAAAACCCGGACCGGGCCGCCTGGCCACCCTTTGTGCGGGTGTCCGCTCCCCAGGCTCCGAAAGCCTTGCCAGCCCTTGTGATCGGGTGGCACCGCCCACCAGGCGTGTGAAAGAAAGAAGAAAAGAAGAAAAAACCCGGACCGGGCCGCCTGGCCACCCTTTGTGCGGGTGTCTGCTCCCCAGGCTCCGAAAGCCTTGCCAGCCCTTGTGATGGGGTGGCACCGCCCACCAGGCGTGTGAAAGAAAGAAGAAAAGAAGAAAAAACCCGGACCGGGCCGCCTGGCCACCCTTTGTGCGGGTGTCCGCTCCCCAGGCTCCGAAAGCCTTGCCAGCCCTTGTGATCGGGTGGCACCGCCCACCAGGCGTGTGAAAGAAATAAGAAAAGAATAAAAAACCCGGACCGGGCCGCCTGGCCACCCTTTGTGCGGGTGTCCGCTCCCCGGGCTCCGAAAGCCTTGCCAACCCTTGTGATCGGGTGGCACCGCCCACCAGGCGCGTGAAAGAAAGAAGAAAAGAAGAAAAAACCCGGACCGGGCCGCCTGGCCACCCTTTGTGCGGGTGTCCGCTCCCCAGGCTCCGAAAGCCTTGCCAGCCCTTGTGATCGGGTGGCACCGCCCACCAGGCGTGTGAAAGAAAGAAGAAAAGAAGAAAAAACCCGGACCGGGCCGCCTGGCCACCCTTTGTGAGGGTGTCCGCTCCCCAGGCTACGAAAGCCTTGCCAGCCCTTGTGATCGGGTGGCACCGCCCACCAGGCGTGTGAAAGAAAGAAGAAAAGAAGAAAAAACCCGGACCGGGCCGCCTGGCCACCCTTTGTGCGGGTGTCCGCTCCCCAGGCTCCGAAAGCCTTGCCAGCCCTTGTGATGGGGTGGCACCGCCCACCAGGCGTGTGAAAGAAAGAAGAAAAGAAGAAAAAACCCGGACCGGGCCGCCTGGCCACCCTTTGTGAGGGTGTCCGCTCCCCAGGCTACGAAAGCCTTGCCAGCCCTTGTGATCGGGTGGCACCGCCCACCAGGCGTGTGAAAGAAAGAAGAAAAGAAGAAAAAACCCGGACCGGGCCGCCTGGCCACCCTTTGTGCGGGTGTCCGCTCCCCAGGCTCCGAAAGCCTTGCCAGCCCTTGTGATGGGGTGGCACCGCCCACCAGGCGTGTGAAAGAAAGAAGAAAAGAAGAAAAAACCCGGACCGGGCCGCCTGGCCACCCTTTGTGCGGGTGTCCGCTCCCCAGGCTCCGAAAGCCTTGCCAGCCCTTGTGATCGGGTGGCACCGCCCACCAGGCGTGTGAAAGAAAGAAGAAAAGAAGAAAAAACCCGGACCGGGCCGCCTGGCCACCCTTTGTGCGGGTGTCCGCTCCCCGGGCTCCGAAAGCCTTGCCAACCCTTGTGATTGGGTGGCACCGCCCACCAGGCGCGTGAAAGAAAGAAGAAAAGAAGAAAAAACCCGGACCGGGCCGCCTGGCCACCCTTTGTGCGGGTGTCCGCTCCCCGGGCTCCGAAAGCCTTGCCAGCCCTTGTGATCGGGTGGCACCGCCCACCAGGCGTGTGAAAGAAAGAAGAAAAGAAGAAAAAACCCAGACCGGGCCGCCTGGCCACCCTTTGTGAGGGTGTCCGCTCCCCAGGCTACGAAAGCCTTGCCAGCCCTTGTGATCGGGTGGCACCGCCCACCAGGCGTGTGAAAGAAAGAAGAAAAGAAGAAAAAACCCGGACCGGGCCGCCTGGCCACCCTTTGTGCGGGTGTCCGCTCCCCAGGCTCCGAAAGCCTTGCCAGCCCTTGTGATCGGGTGGCACCGCCCACCAGGCGTGTGAAAGAAAGAAGAAAAGAAGAAAAAACCCGGACCGGGCCGCCTGGCCACCCTTTGTGAGGGTGTCCGCTCCCCAGGCTACGAAAGCCTTGCCAGCCCTTGTGATTGGGTGGCACCGCCCACCAGGCGTGTGAAAGAAAGAAGAAAAGAAGAAAAAACCCGGACCGGGCCGCCTGGCCACCCTTTGTGCGGGTGTCCGCTCCCCAGGCTCCGAAAGCCTTGCCAGCCCTTGTGATGGGGTGGCACCGCCCACCAGGCGTGTGAAAGAAAGAAGAAAAGAAGAAAAAACCCGGACCGGGCCGCCTGGCCACCCTTTGTGCGGGTGTCCGCTCCCCAGGCTCCGAAAGCCTTGCCAGCCCTTGTGATGGGGTGGCACCGCCCACCAGGCGTGTGAAAGAAAGAAGAAAAGAAGAAAAAACCCGGACCGGGCCGCCTGGCCACCCTTTGTGCGGGTGTCCGCTCCCCAGGCTCCGAAAGCCTTGCCAGCCCTTGTGATCGGGTGGCACCGCCCACCAGGCGTGTGAAAGAAAGAAGAAAAGAAGAAAAAACCCGGACCGGGCCGCCTGGCCACCCTTTGTGAGGGTGTCCGCTCCCCAGGCTCCGAAAGCCTTGCCAGCCCTTGTGATCGGGTGGCACCGCCCACCAGGCGTGTGAAAGAAAGAAGAAAAGAAGAAAAAACCCGGACCGGGCCGCCTGGCCACCCTTTGTGCGGGTGTCCGCTCCCCAGGCTCCGAAAGCCTTGCCAGCCCTTGTGATGGGGTGGCACCGCCCACCAGGCGTGTGAAAGAAAGAAGAAAAGAAGAAAAAACCCGGACCGGGCCGCCTGGCCACCCTTTGTGCGGGTGTCCGCTCCCCAGGCTCCGAAAGCCTTGCCAGCCCTTGTGATCGGGTGGCACCGCCCACCAGGCGTGTGAAAGAAAGAAGAAAAGAAGAAAAAACCCGGACCGGGCCGCCTGGCCACCCTTTGTGCGGGTGTCCGCTCCCCAGGCTCCGAAAGCCTTGCCAGCCCTTGTGATCGGGTGGCACCGCCCACCAGGCGTGTGAAAGAAAGAAGAAAAGAAGAAAAAACCCGGACCGGGCCGCCTGGCCACCCTTTGTGAGGGTGTCCGCTCCCCAGGCTCCGAAAGCCTTGCCAGCCCTTGTGATCGGGTGGCACCGCCCACCAGGCGTGTGAAAGAAAGAAGAAAAGAAGAAAAAACCCGGACCGGGCCGCCTGGCCACCCTTTGTGAGGGTGTCCGCTCCCCAGGCTCCGAAAGCCTTGCCAGCCCTTGTGATCGGGTGGCACCGCCCACCAGGCGTGTGAAAGAAAGAAGAAAAGAAGAAAAAACCCGGACCGGGCCGCCTGGCCACCCTTTGTGAGGGTGTCCGCTCCCCAGGCTACGAAAGCCTTGCCAGCCCTTGTGATCGGGTGGCACCGCCCACCAGGCGTGTGAAAGAAAGAAGAAAAGAAGAAAAAACCCGGACCGGGCCGCCTGGCCACCCTTTGTGCGGGTGTCCGCTCCCCAGGCTCCGAAATCCTTGCCAGCCCTTGTGATGGGGTGGCACCGCCCACCAGGCGTGTGAAAGAAAGAAGAAAAGAAGAAAAAACCCGGACCGGGCCGCCTGGCCACCCTTTGTGCGGGTGTCCGCTCCCCAGGCTCCGAAAGCCTTGCCAGCCCTTGTGATCGGGTGGCACCGCCCACCAGGCGTGTGAAAGAAAGAAGAAAAGAAGAAAAAACCCGGACCGGGCCGCCTGGCCACCCTTTGTGAGGGTGTCCGCTCCCCAGGCTCCGAAATCCTTGCCAGCCCTTGTGATCGGGTGGCACCGCCCACCAGGCGTGTGAAAGAAAGAAGAAAAGAAGAAAAAACCCGGACCGGGCCGCCTGGCCACCCTTTGTGCGGGTGTCCGCTCCCCAGGCTCCGAAAGCCTTGCCAGCCCTTGTGATCGGGTGGCACCGCCCACCAGGCGTGTGAAAGAAAGAAGAAAAGAAGAAAAAACCCGGACCGGGCCGCCTGGCCACCCTTTGTGCGGGTGTCCGCTCCCCAGGCTCCGAAAGCCTTGCCAGCCCTTGTGATCGGGTGGCACCGCCCACCAGGCGTGTGAAAGAAAGAAGAAAAGAAGAAAAAACCCGGACCGGGCCGCCTGGCCACCCTTTGTGAGGGTGTCCGCTCCCCAGGCTCCGAAAGCCTTGCCAGCCCTTGTGATCGGGTGGCACCGCCCACCAGGCGTGTGAAAGAAAGAAGAAAAGAAGAAAAAACCCGGACCGGGCCGCCTGGCCACCCTTTGTGAGGGTGTCCGCTCCCCAGGCTCCGAAAGCCTTGCCAGCCCTTGTGATGGGGTGGCACCGCCCACCAGGCGTGTGAAAGAAAGAAGAAAAGAAGAAAAAACCCGGACCGGGCCGCCTGGCCACCCTTTGTGCGGGTGTCCGCTCCCCAGGCTCCGAAAGCCTTGCCAGCCCTTGTGATCGGGTGGCACCGCCCACCAGGCGTGTGAAAGAAAGAAGAAAAGAAGAAAAAACCCGGATCGGGCCGCCTGGCCACCCTTTGTGAGGGTGTCCGCTCCCCAGGCTACGAAAGCCTTGCCAGCCCTTGTGATCGGGTGGCACCGCCCACCAGGCGTGTGAAAGAAAGAAGAAAAGAAGAAAAAACCCGGACCGGGCCGCCTGGCCACCCTTTGTGAGGGTGTCCGCTCCCCAGGCTCCGAAAGCCTTGCCAGCCCTTGTGATGGGGTGGCACCGCCCACCAGGCGTGTGAAAGAAAGAAGAAAAGAAGAAAAAACCCGGACCGGGCCGCCTGGCCACCCTTTGTGCGGGTGTCCGCTCCCCAGGCTCCGAAAGCCTTGCCAGCCCTTGTGATGGGGTGGCACCGCCCACCAGGCGTGTGAAAGAAAGAAGAAAAGAAGAAAAAACCCGGACCGGGCCGCCTGGCCACCCTTTGTGAGGGTGTCCGCTCCCCAGGCTACGAAAGCCTTGCCAGCCCTTGTGATCGGGTGGCACCGCCCACCAGGCGTGTGAAAGAAAGAAGAAAAGAAGAAAAAACCCGGACCGGGCCGCCTGGCCACCCTTTGTGCGGGTGTCCGCTCCCCAGGCTCCGAAAGCCTTGCCAGCCCTTGTGATGGGGTGGCACCGCCCACCAGGCGTGTGAAAGAAAGAAGAAAAGAAGAAAAAACCCGGACCGGGCCGCCTGGCCACCCTTTGTGCGGGTGTCCGCTCCCCAGGCTCCGAAAGCCTTGCCAGCCCTTGTGATGGGGTGGCACCGCCCACCAGGCGTGTGAAAGAAAGAAGAAAAGAAGAAAAAACCCGGACCGGGCCGCCTGGCCACCCTTTGTGCGGGTGTCCGCTCCCCAGGCTCCGAAAGCCTTGCCAGCCCTTGTGATCGGGTGGCACCGCCCACCAGGCGTGTGAAAGAAAGAAGAAAAGAAGAAAAAACCCGGACCGGGCCGCCTGGCCACCCTTTGTGAGGGTGTCCGCTCCCCAGGCTCCGAAATCCTTGCCAGCCCTTGTGATCGGGTGGCACCGCCCACCAGGCGTGTGAAAGAAAGAAGAAAAGAAGAAAAAACCCGGACCGGGCCGCCTGGCCACCCTTTGTGCGGGTGTCCGCTCCCCAGGCTCCGAAAGCCTTGCCAGCCCTTGTGATCGGGTGGCACCGCCCACCAGGCGTGTGAAAGAAAGAAGAAAAGAAGAAAAAACCCGGACCGGGCCGCCTGGCCACCCTTTGTGCGGGTGTCCGCTCCCCGGGCTCCGAAAGCCTTGCCAACCCTTGTGATCGGGTGGCACCGCCCACCAGGCGCGTGAAAGAAAGAAGAAAAGAAGAAAAAACCCGGACCGGGCCGCCTGGCCACCCTTTGTGCGGGTGTCCGCTCCCCGGGCTCCGAAAGCCTTGCCAGCCCTTGTGATCGGGTGGCACCGCCCACCAGGCGTGTGAAAGAAAGAAGAAAAGAAGAAAAAACCCGGACCGGGCCGCCTGGCCACCCTTTGTGAGAGTGTCCGCTCCCCAGGCTACGAAAGCCTTGCCAGCCCTTGTGATCGGGTGGCACCGCCCACCAGGCGTGTGAAAGAAAGAAGAAAAGAAGAAAAAACCCGGACCGGGCCGCCTGGCCACCCTTTGTGCGGGTGTCCGCTCCCCAGGCTCCGAAAGCCTTGCCAGCCCTTGTGATGGGGTGGCACCGCCCACCAGGCGTGTGAAAGAAAGAAGAAAAGAAGAAAAAACCCGGACCGGGCCGCCTGGCCACCCTTTGTGAGGGTGTCCGCTCCCCAGGCTACGAAAGCCTTGCCAGCCCTTGTGATCGGGTGGCACCGCCCACCAGGCGTGTGAAAGAAAGAAGAAAAGAAGAAAATACCCGGACCGGGCCGCCTGGCCACCCTTTGTGCGGGTGTCCGCTCCCCAGGCTCCGAAAGCCTTGCCAGCCATTGTGATGGGGTGGCACCGCCCACCAGGCGTGTGAAAGAAAGAAGAAAAGAAGAAAAAACCCGGACCGGGCCGCCTGGCCACCCTTTGTGCGGGTGTCTGCTCCCCAGGCTCCGAAAGCCTTGCCAGCCCTTGTGATGGGGTGGCACCGCCCACCAGGCGTGTGAAAGAAAGAAGAAAAGAAGAAAAAACCCGGACCGGGCCGCCTGGCCACCCTTTGTGCGGGTGTCCGCTCCCCAGGCTCCGAAAGCCTTGCCAGCCCTTGTGATCGGGTGGCACCGCCCACCAGGCGCGTGAAAGAAATAAGAAAAGAAGAAAAAACCCGGACCGGGCCGCCTGGCCACCCTTTGTGCGGGTGTCCGCTCCCCGGGCTCCGAAAGCCTTGCCAACCCTTGTGATCGGGTGGCACCGCCCACCAGGCGCGTGAAAGAAAGAAGAAAAGAAGAAAAAACCCGGACCGGGCCGCCTGGCCACCCTTTGTGCGGGTGTCCGCTCCCCAGGCTCCGAAAGCCTTGCCAGCCCTTGTGATCGGGTGGCACCGCCCACCAGGCGTGTGAAAGAAAGAAGAAAAGAAGAAAAAACCCGGACCGGGCCGCCTGGCCACCCTTTGTGAGGGTGTCCGCTCCCCAGGCTACGAAAGCCTTGCCAGCCCTTGTGATCGGGTGGCACCGCCCACCAGGCGTGTGAAAGAAAGAAGAAAAGAAGAAAAAACCCGGACCGGGCCGCCTGGCCACCCTTTGTGCGGGTGTCCGCTCCCCAGGCTCCGAAAGCCTTGCCAGCCCTTGTGATGGGGTGGCACCGCCCACCAGGCGTGTGAAAGAAAGAAGAAAAGAAGAAAAAACCCGGACCGGGCCGCCTGGCCACCCTTTGTGAGGGTGTCCGCTCCCCAGGCTACGAAAGCCTTGCCAGCCCTTGTGATCGGGTGGCACCGCCCACCAGGCGTGTGAAAGAAAGAAGAAAAGAAGAAAAAACCCGGACCGGGCCGCCTGGCCACCCTTTGTGCGGGTGTCCGCTCCCCAGGCTCCGAAAGCCTTGCCAGCCCTTGTGATGGGGTGGCACCGCCCACCAGGCGTGTGAAAGAAAGAAGAAAAGAAGAAAAAACCCGGACCGGGCCGCCTGGCCACCCTTTGTGCGGGTGTCCGCTCCCCAGGCTCCGAAAGCCTTGCCAGCCCTTGTGATCGGGTGGCACCGCCCACCAGGCGTGTGAAAGAAAGAAGAAAAGAAGAAAAAACCCGGACCGGGCCGCCTGGCCACCCTTTGTGAGGGTGTCCGCTCCCCAGGCTCCGAAATCCTTGCCAGCCCTTGTGATCGGGTGGCACCGCCCACCAGGCGTGTGAAAGAAAGAAGAAAAGAAGAAAAAACCCGGACCGGGCCGCCTGGCCACCCTTTGTGCGGGTGTCCGCTCCCCAGGCTCCGAAAGCCTTGCCAGCCCTTGTGATCGGGTGGCACCGCCCACCAGGCGTGTGAAAGAAAGAAGAAAAGAAGAAAAAACCCGGACCGGGCCGCCTGGCCACCCTTTGTGCGGGTGTCCGCTCCCCGGGCTCCGAAAGCCTTGCCAGCCCTTGTGATCGGGTGGCACCGCCCACCAGGCGTGTGAAAGAAAGAAGAAAAGAAGAAAAAACCCGGACCGGGCCGCCTGGCCACCCTTTGTGAGGGTGTCCGCTCCCCAGGCTACGAAAGCCTTGCCAGCCCTTGTGATCGGGTGGCACCGCCCACCAGGCGTGTGAAAGAAAGAAGAAAAGAAGAAAAAACCCGGACCGGGCCGCCTGGCCACCCTTTGTGCGGGTGTCCGCTCCCCAGGCTCCGAAAGCCTTGCCAGCCCTTGTGATGGGGTGGCACCGCCCACCAGGCGTGTGAAAGAAAGAAGAAAAGAAGAAAAAACCCGGACCGGGCCGCCTGGCCACCCTTTGTGAGGGTGTCCGCTCCCCAGGCTACGAAAGCCTTGCCAGCCCTTGTGATCGGGTGGCACCGCCCACCAGGCGTGTGAAAGAAAGAAGAAAAGAAGAGAAAACCCGGACCGGGCCGCCTGGCCACCCTTTGTGCGGGTGTCCGCTCCCCAGGCTACGAAAGCCTTGCCAGCCCTTGTGATCGGGTGGCACCGCCCACCAGGCGTGTGAAAGAAAGAAGAAAAGAAGAAAAAACCCGGACCGGGCCGCCTGGCCACCCTTTGTGCGGGTGTCCGCTCCCCAGGCTCCGAAAGCCTTGCCAGCCCTTGTGATAGGGTGGCACCGCCCACCAGGCGTGTGAAAGAAAGAAGAAAAGAAGAAAAAACCCGGACCGGGCCGCCTGGCCACCCTTTGTGCGGGTGTCCGCTCCCCAGGCTCCGAAAGCCTTGCCAGCCCTTGTGATGGGGTGGCACCGCCCACCAGGCGTGTGAAAGAAAGAAGAAAAGAAGAAAAAACCCGGACCGGGCCGCCTGGCCACCCTTTGTGCGGGTGTCTGCTCCCCAGGCTCCGAAAGCCTTGCCAGCCCTTGTGATGGGGTGGCACCGCCCACCAGGCGTGTGAAAGAAAGAAGAAAAGAAGAAAAAACCCGGACCGGGCCGCCTGGCCACCCTTTGTGCGGGTGTCCGCTCCCCAGGCTCCGAAAGCCTTGCCAGCCCTTGTGATCGGGTGGCACCGCCCACCAGGCGTGTGAAAGAAATAAGAAAAGAAGAAAAAACCCGGACCGGGCCGCCTGGCCACCCTTTGTGCGGGTGTCCGCTCCCCGGGCTCCGAAAGCCTTGCCAACCCTTGTGATCGGGTGGCACCGCCCACCAGGCGCGTGAAAGAAAGAAGAAAAGAAGAAAAAACCCGGACCGGGCCGCCTGGCCACCCTTTGTGCGGGTGTCCGCTCCCCAGGCTCCGAAAGCCTTGCCAGCCCTTGTGATCGGGTGGCACCGCCCACCAGGCGTGTGAAAGAAAGAAGAAAAGAAGAAAAAACCCGGACCGGGCCGCCTGGCCACCCTTTGTGAGGGTGTCCGCTCCCCAGGCTACGAAAGCCTTGCCAGCCCTTGTGATCGGGTGGCACCGCCCACCAGGCGTGTGAAAGAAAGAAGAAAAGAAGAAAAAACCCGGACCGGGCCGCCTGGCCACCCTTTGTGCGGGTGTCCGCTCCCCAGGCTCCGAAAGCCTTGCCAGCCCTTGTGATGGGGTGGGACCGCCCACCAGGCGTGTGAAAGAAAGAAGAAAAGAAGAAAAAACCCGGACCGGGCCGCCTGGCCACCCTTTGTGAGGGTGTCCGCTCCCCAGGCTCCGAAAGCCTTGCCAGCCCTTGTGATCGGGTGGCACCGCCCACCAGGCGTGTGAAAGAAAGAAGAAAAGAAGAAAAAACCCGGACCGGGCCGCCTGGCCACCCTTTGTGCGGGTGTCCGCTCCCCAGGCTCCGAAAGCCTTGCCAGCCCTTGTGATCGGGTGGCACCGCCCACCATGCGTGTGAAAGAAAGAAGAAAAGAAGAAAAAACCCGGACCGGGCCGCCTGGCCACCCTTTGTGAGGGTGTCCGCTCCCCAGGCTCCGAAAGCCTTGCCAGCCCTTGTGATCGGGTGGCACCGCCCACCAGGCGTGTGAAAGAAAGAAGAAAAGAAGAAAAAACCCGGACCGGGCCGCCTGGCCACCCTTTGTGAGGGTGTCCGCTCCCCAGGCTACGAAAGCCTTGCCAGCCCTTGTGATCGGGTGGCACCGCCCACCAGGCGTGTGAAAGAAAGAAGAAAAGAAGAAAAAACCCGGACCGGGCCGCCTGGCCACCCTTTGTGCGGGTGTCCGCTCCCCAGGCTCCGAAAGCCTTGCCAGCCCTTGTGATCGGGTGGCACCGCCCACCAGGCGTGTGAAAGAAAGAAGAAAAGAAGAAAAAACCCGGACCGGGCCGCCTGGCCACCCTTTGTGAGGGTGTCCGCTCCCCAGGCTACGAAAGCCTTGCCAGCCCTTGTGATCGGGTGGCACCGCCCACCAGGCGTGTGAAAGAAAGAAGAAAAGAAGAAAAAACCCGGACCGGGCCGCCTGGCCACCCTTTGTGCGGGTGTCCGCTCCCCAGGCTCCGAAAGCCTTGCCAGCCCTTGTGATGGGGTGGCACCGCCCACCAGGCGTGTGAAAGAAAGAAGAAAAGAAGAAAAAACCCGGACCGGGCCGCCTGGCCACCCTTTGTGAGGGTGTCCGCTCCCCAGGCTACGAAAGCCTTGCCAGCCCTTGTGATCGGGTGGCACCGCCCACCAAGCGTGTGAAAGAAAGAAGAAAAGAAGAAAAAACCCGGACCGGGCCGCCTGGCCACCCTTTGTGCGGGTGTCCGCTCCCCAGGCTCCGAAAGCCTTGCCAGCCCTTGTGATGGGGTGGCACCGCCCACCAGGCGTGTGAAAGAAAGAAGAAAAGAAGAAAAAACCCGGACCGGGCCGCCTGGCCACCCTTTGTGCGGGTGTCCGCTCCCCAGGCTCCGAAAGCCTTGCCAGCCCTTGTGATGGGGTGGCACCGCCCACCAGGCGTGTGAAAGAAAGAAGAAAAGAAGAAAAAACCCGGACCGGGCCGCCTGGCCACCCTTTGTGCGGGTGTCCGCTCCCCAGGCTCCGAAAGCCTTGCCAGCCCTTGTGATCGGGTGGCACCGCCCACCAGGCGTGTGAAAGAAAGAAGAAAAGAAGAAAAAACCCGGACCGGGCCGCCTGGCCACCCTTTGTGAGGGTGTCCGCTCCCCAGGCTCCGAAATCCTTGCCAGCCCTTGTGATCGGGTGGCACCGCCCACCAGGCGTGTGAAAGAAAGAAGAAAAGAAGAAAAAACCCGGACCGGGCCGCCTGGCCACCCTTTGTGCGGGTGTCCGCTCCCCAGGCTCCGAAAGCCTTGCCAGCCCTTGTGATCGGGTGGCACCGCCCACCAGGCGTGTGAAAGAAAGAAGAAAAGAAGAAAAAACCCGGACCGGGCCGCCTGGCCACCCTTTGTGCGGGTGTCCGCTCCCCGGGCTCCGAAAGCCTTGCCAACCCTTGTGATCGGGTGGCACCGCCCACCAGGCGCGTGAAAGAAAGAAGAAAAGAAGAAAAAACCCGGACCGGGCCGCCTGGCCACCCTTTGTGCGGGTGTCCGCTCCCCGGGCTCCGAAAGCCTTGCCAGCCCTTGTGATCGGGTGGCACCGCCCACCAGGCGTGTGAAAGAAAGAAGAAAAGAAGAAAAAACCCGGACCGGGCCGCCTGGCCACCCTTTGTGAGGGTGTCCGCTCCCCAGGCTACGAAAGCCTTGCCAGCCCTTGTGATCGGGTGGCACCGCCCACCAGGCGTGTGAAAGAAAGAAGAAAAGAAGAAAAAACCCGGACCGGGCCGCCTGGCCACCCTTTGTGCGGGTGTCCGCTCCCCAGGCTCCGAAAGCCTTGCCAGCCCTTGTGATGGGGTGGCACCGCCCACCAGGCGTGTGAAAGAAAGAAGAAAAGAAGAAAAAACCCGGACCGGGCCGCCTGGCCACCCTTTGTGAGGGTGTCCGCTCCCCAGGCTACGAAAGCCTTGCCAGCCCTTGTGATCGGGTGGCACCGCCCACCAGGCGTGTGAAAGAAAGAAGAAAAGAAGAAAAAACCCGGACCGGGCCGCCTGGCCACCCTTTGTGCGGGTGTCCGCTCCCCAGGCTCCGAAAGCCTTGCCAGCCCTTGTGATGGGGTGGCACCGCCCACCAGGCGTGTGAAAGAAAGAAGAAAAGAAGAAAAAACCCGGACCGGGCCGCCTGGCCACCCTTTGTGCGGGTGTCTGCTCCCCAGGCTCCGAAAGCCTTGCCAGCCCTTGTGATGGGGTGGCACCGCCCACCAGGCGTGTGAAAGAAAGAAGAAAAGAAGAAAAAACCCGGACCGGGCCGCCTGGCCACCCTTTGTGCGGGTGTCCGCTCCCCAGGCTCCGAAAGCCTTGCCAGCCCTTGTGATCGGGTGGCACCGCCCACCAGGCGTGTGAAAGAAATAAGAAAAGAAGAAAAAACCCGGACCGGGCCGCCTGGCCACCCTTTGTGCGGGTGTCCGCTCCCCGGGCTCCGAAAGCCTTGCCAACCCTTGTGATCGGGTGGCACCGCCCACCAGGCGCGTGAAAGAAAGAAGAAAAGAAGAAAAAACCCGGACCGGGCCGCCTGGCCACCCTTTGTGCGGGTGTCCGCTCCCCAGGCTCCGAAAGCCTTGCCAGCCCTTGTGATGGGGTGGCACCGCCCACCAGGCGTGTGAAAGAAAGAAGAAAAGAAGAAAAAACCCGGACCGGGCCGCCTGGCCACCCTTTGTGCGGGTGTCCGCTCCCCAGGCTCCGAAAGCCTTGCCAGCCCTTGTGATGGGGTGGCACCGCCCACCAGGCGTGTGAAAGAAAGAAGAAAAGAAGAAAAAACCCGGACCGGGCCGCCTGGCCACCCTTTGTGCGGGTGTCCGCTCCCCAGGCTCCGAAAGCCTTGCCAGCCCTTGTGATCGGGTGGCACCGCCCACCAGGCGTGTGAAAGAAAGAAGAAAAGAAGAAAAAACCCGGACCGGGCCGCCTGGCCACCCTTTGTGAGGGTGTCCGCTCCCCAGGCTCCGAAATCCTTGCCAGCCCTTGTGATCGGGTGGCACCGCCCACCAGGCGTGTGAAAGAAAGAAGAAAAGAAGAAAAAACCCGGACCGGGCCGCCTGGCCACCCTTTGTGCGGGTGTCCGCTCCCCAGGCTCCGAAAGCCTTGCCAGCCCTTGTGATCGGGTGGCACCGCCCACCAGGCGTGTGAAAGAAAGAAGAAAAGAAGAAAAAACCCGGACCGGGCCGCCTGGCCACCCTTTGTGCGGGTGTCCGCTCCCCGGGCTCCGAAAGCCTTGCCAACCCTTGTGATCGGGTGGCACCGCCCACCAGGCGCGTGAAAGAAAGAAGAAAAGAAGAAAAAACCCGGACCGGGCCGCCTGGCCACCCTTTGTGCGGGTGTCCGCTCCCCGGGCTCCGAAAGCCTTGCCAGCCCTTGTGATCGGGTGGCACCGCCCACCAGGCGTGTGAAAGAAAGAAGAAAAGAAGAAAAAACCCGGACCGGGCCGCCTGGCCACCCTTTGTGAGGGTGTCCGCTCCCCAGGCTACGAAAGCCTTGCCAGCCCTTGTGATCGGGTGGCACCGCCCACCAGGCGTGTGAAAGAAAGAAGAAAAGAAGAAAAAACCCGGACCGGGCCGCCTGGCCACCCTTTGTGCGGGTGTCCGCTCCCCAGGCTCCGAAAGCCTTGCCAGCCCTTGTGATGGGGTGGCACCGCCCACCAGGCGTGTGAAAGAAAGAAGAAAAGAAGAAAAAACCCGGACCGGGCCGCCTGGCCACCCTTTGTGCGGGTGTCTGCTCCCCAGGCTCCGAAAGCCTTGCCAGCCCTTGTGATGGGGTGGCACCGCCCACCAGGCGTGTGAAAGAAAGAAGAAAAGAAGAAAAAACCCGGACCGGGCCGCCTGGCCACCCTTTGTGCGGGTGTCCGCTCCCCAGGCTCCGAAAGCCTTGCCAGCCCTTGTGATCGGGTGGCACCGCCCACCAGGCGTGTGAAAGAAATAAGAAAAGAAGAAAAAACCCGGACCGGGCCGCCTGGCCACCCTTTGTGCGGGTGTCCGCTCCCCGGGCTCCGAAAGCCTTGCCAACCCTTGTGATCGGGTGGCACCGCCCACCAGGCGCGTGAAAGAAAGAAGAAAAGAAGAAAAAACCCGGACCGGGCCGCCTGGCCACCCTTTGTGCGGGTGTCCGCTCCCCAGGCTCCGAAAGCCTTGCCAGCCCTTGTGATCGGGTGGCACCGCCCACCAGGCGTGTGAAAGAAAGAAGAAAAGAAGAAAAAACCCGGACCGGGCCGCCTGGCCACCCTTTGTGCGGGTGTCCGCTCCCCGGGCTCCGAAAGCCTTGCCAGCCCTTGTGATGGGGTGGCACCGCCCACCAGGCGTGTGAAAGAAAGAAGAAAAGAAGAAAAAACCCGGACCGGGCCGCCTGGCCACCCTTTGTGAGGGTGTCCGCTCCCCGGGCTACGAAAGCCTTGCCAGCCCTTGTGATCGGGTGGCACCGCCCACCAGGCGTGTGAAAGAAAGAAGAAAAGAAGAAAAAACCCGGACCGGGCCGCCTGGCCACCCTTTGTGCGGGTGTCCGCTCCCCAGGCTCCGAAAGCCTTGCCAGCCCTTGTGATGGGGTGGCACCGCCCACCAGGCGTGTGAAAGAAAGAAGAAAAGAAGAAAAAACCCGGACCGGGCCGCCTGGCCACCCTTTGTGAGGGTGTCCGCTCCCCAGGCTACGAAAGCCTTGCCAGCCCTTGTGATCGGGTGGCACCGCCCACCAGGCGTGTGAAAGAAAGAAGAAAAGAAGAAAAAACCCGGACCGGGCCGCCTGGCCACCCTTTGTGCGGGTGTCCGCTCCCCAGGCTCCGAAAGCCTTGCCAGCCCTTGTGATGGGGTGGCACCGCCCACCAGGCGTGTGAAAGAAAGAAGAAAAGAAGAAAAAACCCGGACCGGGCCGCCTGGCCACCCTTTGTGCGGGTGTCCGCTCCCCAGGCTCCGAAAGCCTTGCCAGCCCTTGTGATGGGGTGGCACCGCCCACCAGGCGTGTGAAAGAAAGAAGAAAAGAAGAAAAAACCCGGACCGGGCCGCCTGGCCACCCTTTGTGCGGGTGTCCGCTCCCCAGGCTCCGAAAGCCTTGCCAGCCCTTGTGATCGGGTGGCACCGCCCACCAGGCGTGTGAAAGAAAGAAGAAAAGAAGAAAAAACCCGGACCGGGCCGCCTGGCCACCCTTTGTGCGGGTGTCCGCTCCCCAGGCTCCGAAAGCCTTGCCAGCCCTTGTGATCGGGTGGCACCGCCCACCAGGCGTGTGAAAGAAAGAAGAAAAGAAGAAAAAACCCGGACCGGGCCGCCTGGCCACCCTTTGTGAGGGTGTCCGCTCCCCAGGCTCCGAAAGCCTTGCCAGCCCTTGTGATCGGGTGGCACCGCCCACCAGGCGTGTGAAAGAAAGAAGAAAAGAAGAAAAAACCCGGACCGGGCCGCCTGGCCACCCTTTGTGCGGGTGTCCGCTCCCCAGGCTCCGAAAGCCTTGCCAGCCCTTGTGATCGGGTGGCACCGCCCACCATGCGTGTGAAAGAAAGAAGAAAAGAAGAAAAAACCCGGACCGGGCCGCCTGGCCACCCTTTGTGAGGGTGTCCGCTCCCCAGGCTCCGAAAGCCTTGCCAGCCCTTGTGATCGGGTGGCACCGCCCACCAGGCGTGTGAAAGAAAGAAGAAAAGAAGAAAAAACCCGGACCGGGCCGCCTGGCCACCCTTTGTGCGGGTGTCCGCTCCCCGGGCTCCGAAAGCCTTGCCAACCCTTGTGATCGGGTGGCACCGCCCACCAGGCGCGTGAAAGAAAGAAGAAAAGAAGAAAAAACCCGGACCGGGCCGCCTGGCCACCCTTTGTGCGGGTGTCCGCTCCCCAGGCTCCGAAAGCCTTGCCAGCCCTTGTGATCGGGTGGCACCGCCCACCAGGCGTGTGAAAGAAAGAAGAAAAGAAGAAAAAACCCGGACCGGGCCGCCTGGCCACCCTTTGTGCGGGTGTCCGCTCCCCAGGCTCCGAAAGCCTTGCCAGCCCTTGTGATCGGGTGGCACCGCCCACTAGGCGTGTGAAAGAAAGAAGAAAAGAAGAAAAAACCCGGACCGGGCCGCCTGGCCACCCTTTGTGAGGGTGTCCGCTCCCCAGGCTCCGAAAGCCTTGCCAGCCCTTGTGATCGGGTGGCACCGCCCACCAGGCGTGTGAAAGAAAGAAGAAAAGAAGAAAAAACCCGGACCGGGCCGCCTGGCCACCCTTTGTGCGGGTGTCCGCTCCCCAGGCTCCGAAATCCTTGCCAGCCCTTGTGATCGGGTGGCACCGCCCACCAGGCGTGTGAAAGAAAGAAGAAAAGAAGAAAAAACCCGGACCGGGCCGCCTGGCCACCCTTTGTGAGGGTGTCCGCTCCCCAGGCTCCGAAAGCCTTGCCAGCCCTTGTGATCGGGTGGCACCGCCCACCAGGCGTGTGAAAGAAAGAAGAAAAGAAGAAAAAACCCGGACCGGGCCGCCTGGCCACCCTTTGTGAGGGTGTCCGCTCCCCAGGCTACGAAAGCCTTGCCAGCCCTTGTGATCGGGTGGCACCGCCCACCAGGCGTGTGAAAGAAAGAAGAAAAGAAGAAAAAACCCGGACCGGGCCGCTTGGCCACCCTTTGTGCGGGTGTCCGCTCCCCAGGCTCCGAAAGCCTTGCCAGCCCTTGTGATGGGGTGGCACCGCCCACCAGGCGTGTGAAAGAAAGAAGAAAAGAAGAAAAAACCCGGACCGGGCCGCCTGGCCACCCTTTGTGAGGGTGTCCGCTCCCCAGGCTACGAAAGCCTTGCCAGCCCTTGTGATCGGGTGGCACCGCCCACCAGGCGTGTGAAAGAAAGAAGAAAAGAAGAAAAAACCCGGACCGGGCCGCCTGGCCACCCTTTGTGCGGGTGTCCGCTCCCCAGGCTCCGAAAGCCTTGCCAGCCCTTGTGATGGGGTGGCACCGCCCACCAGGCGTGTGAAAGAAAGAAGAAAAGAAGAAAAAACCCGGACCGGGCCGCCTGGCCACCCTTTGTGCGGGTGTCCGCTCCCCAGGCTCCGAAAGCCTTGCCAGCCCTTGTGATCGGGTGGCACCGCCCACCAGGCGTGTGAAAGAAAGAAGAAAAGAAGAAAAAACCCGGACCGGGCCGCCTGGCCACCCTTTGTGAGGGTGTCCGCTCCCCAGGCTAAGAAATCCTTGCCAGCCCTTGTGATCGGGTGGCACCGCCCACCAGGCGTGTGAAAGAAAGAAGAAAAGAAGAAAAAACCCGGACCGGGCCGCCTGGCCACCCTTTGTGCGGGTGTCCGCTCCCCAGGCTCCGAAAGCCTTGCCAGCCCTTGTGATGGGGTGGCACCGCCCACCAGGCGTGTGAAAGAAAGAAGAAAAGAAGAAAAAACCCGGACCGGGCCGCCTGGCCACCCTTTGTGAGGGTGTCCGCTCCCCAGGCTCCGAAAGCCTTGCCAGCCCTTGTGATCGGGTGGCACCGCCCACCAGGCGTGTGAAAGAAAGAAGAAAAGAAGAAAAAACCCGGACCGGGCCGCCTGGCCACCCTTTGTGCGGGTGTCCGCTCCCCAGGCTCCGAAAGCCTTGCCAGCCCTTGTGATCGGGTGGCACCGCCCACCAGGCGTGTGAAAGAAAGAAGAAAAGAAGAAAAAACCCGGACCGGGCCGCCTGGCCACCCTTTGTGAGGGTGTCCGCTCCCCAGGCTCCGAAATCCTTGCCAGCCCTTGTGATCGGGTGGCACCGCCCACCAGGCGTGTGAAAGAAAGAAGAAAAGAAGAAAAAACCCGGACCGGGCCGCCTGGCCACCCTTTGTGAGGGTGTCCGCTCCCCAGGCTACGAAAGCCTTGCCAGCCCTTGTGATCGGGTGGCACCGCCCACCAGGCGTGTGAAAGAAAGAAGAAAAGAAGAAAAAACCCGGACCGGGCCGCCTGGCCACCCTTTGTGAGGGTGTCCGCTCCCCAGGCTCCGAAAGCCTTGCCAGCCCTTGTGATCGGGTGGCACCGCCCACCAGGCGTGTGAAAGAAAGAAGAAAAGAAGAAAAAACCCGGACCGGGCCGCCTGGCCACCCTTTGTGCGGGTGTCCGCTCCCCAGGCTCCGAAAGCCTTGCCAGCCCTTGTGATGGGGTGGCACCGCCCACCAGGCGTGTGAAAGAAAGAAGAAAAGAAGAAAAAACCCGGACCGGGCCGCCTGGCCACCCTTTGTGAGGGTGTCCGCTCCCCAGGCTCCGAAAGCCTTGCCAGCCCTTGTGATGGGGTGGCACCGCCCACCAGGCGTGTGAAAGAAAGAAGAAAAGAAGAAAAAACCCGGCCCGGGCCGCCTGGCCACCCTTTGTGCGGGTGTCCGCTCCCCAGGCTCCGAAAGCCTTGCCAGCCCTTGTGATCGGGTGGCACCGCCCACCAGGCGTGTGAAAGAAAGAAGAAAAGAAGAAAAAACCCGGACCGGGCCGCCTGGCCACCCTTTGTGAGGGTGTCCGCTCCCCAGGCTCCGAAAGCCTTGCCAGCCCTTGTGATCGGGTGGCACCGCCCACCAGGCGTGTGAAAGAAAGAAGAAAAGAAGAAAAAACCCGGACCGGGCCGCCTGGCCACCCTTTGTGCGGGTGTCCGCTCCCCAGGCTCCGAAAGCCTTGCCAGCCCTTGTGATGGGGTGGCACCGCCCACCAGGCGTGTGAAAGAAAGAAGAAAAGAAGAAAAAACCCGGACCGGGCCGCCTGGCCACCCTTTGTGCGGGTGTCCGCTCCCCAGGCTCCGAAAGCCTTGCCAGCCCTTGTGATCGGGTGGCACCGCCCACCAGGCGTGTGAAAGAAAGAAGAAAAGAAGAAAAAACCCGGACCGGGCCGCCTGGCCACCCTTTGTGCGGGTGTCTGCTCCCCAGGCTCCGAAAGCCTTGCCAGCCCTTGTGATGGGGTGGCACCGCCCACCAGGCGTGTGAAAGAAAGAAGAAAAGAAGAAAAAACCCGGACCGGGCCGCCTGGCCACCCTTTGTGCGGGTGTCCGCTCCCCAGGCTCCGAAAGCCTTGCCAGCCCTTGTGATCGGGTGGCACCGCCCACCAGGCGTGTGAAAGAAATAAGAAAAGAAGAAAAAACCCGGACCGGGCCGCCTGCCCACCCTTTGTGCGGGTGTCCGCTCCCCGGGCTCCGAAAGCCTTGCCAACCCTTGTGATCGGGTGGCACCGCCCACCAGGCGCGTGAAAGAAAGAAGAAAAGAAGAAAAAACCCGGACCGGGCCGCCTGGCCACCCTTTGTGCGGGTGTCCGCTCCCCGGGCTCCGAAAGCCTTGCCAGCCCTTGTGATCGGGTGGCACCGCCCACCAGGCGTGTGAAAGAAAGAAGAAAAGAAGAAAAAACCCGGACCGGGCCGCCTGGCCACCCTTTGTGAGGGTGTCCGCTCCCCAGGCTACGAAAGCCTTGCCAGCCCTTGTGATCGGGTGGCACCGCCCACCAGGCGTGTGAAAGAAAGAAGAAAAGAAGAAAAAACCCGGACCGGGCCGCCTGGCCACCCTTTGTGCGGGTGTCCGCTCCCCAGGCTCCGAAAGCCTTGCCAGCCCTTGTGATGGGGTGGCACCGCCCACCAGGCGTGTGAAAGAAAGAAGAAAAGAAGAAAAAACCCGGACCGGGCCGCCTGGCCACCCTTTGTGAGGGTGTCCGCTCCCCAGGCTACGAAAGCCTTGCCAGCCCTTGTGATCGGGTGGCACCGCCCACCAGGCGTGTGAAAGAAAGAAGAAAAGAAGAAAAAACCCGGACCGGGCCGCCTGGCCACCCTTTGTGCGGGTGTCCGCTCCCCAGGCTCCGAAAGCCTTGCCAGCCCTTGTGATGGGGTGGCACCGCCCACCAGGCGTGTGAAAGAAAGAAGAAAAGAAGAAAAAACCCGGACCGGGCCGCCTGGCCACCCTTTGTGCGGATGTCCGCTCCCCAGGCTCCGAAAGCCTTGCCAGCCCTTGTGATCGGGTGGCACCGCCCACCAGGCGTGTGAAAGAAAGAAGAAAAGAAGAAAAAACCCGGACCGGGCCGCCTGGCCACCCTTTGTGAGGGTGTCCGCTCCCCAGGCTCCGAAATCCTTGCCAGCCCTTGTGATCGGGTGGCACCGCCCACCAGGCGTGTGAAAGAAAGAAGAAAAGAAGAAAAAACCCGGACCGGGCCGCCTGGCCACCCTTTGTGCGGGTGTCCGCTCCCCAGGCTCCGAAAGCCTTGCCAGCCCTTGTGATCGGGTGGCACCGCCCACCAGGCGTGTGAAAGAAAGAAGAAAAGAAGAAAAAACCCGGACCGGGCCGCCTGGCCACCCTTTGTGCGGGTGTCCGCTCCCCAGGCTCCGAAAGCCTTGCCAGCCCTTGTGATGGGGTGGCACCGCCCACCAGGCGTGTGAAAGAAAGAAGAAAAGAAGAAAAAACCCGGACCGGGCCGCCTGGCCACCCTTTGTGCGGGTGTCCGCTCCCCAGGCTCCGAAAGCCTTGCCAGCCCTTGTGATGGGGTGGCACCGCCCACCAGGCGTGTGAAAGAAAGAAGAAAAGAAGAAAAAACCCGGACCGGGCCGCCTGGCCACCCTTTGTGAGGGTGTCCGCTCCCCAGGCTCCGAAATCCTTGCCAGCCCTTGTGATCGGGTGGCACCGCCCACCAGGCGTGTGAAAGAAAGAAGAAAAGAAGAAAAAACCCGGACCGGGCCGCCTGGCCACCCTTTGTGAGGGTGTCCGCTCCCCAGGCTCCGAAAGCCTTGCCAGCCCTTGTGATCGGGTGGCACCGCCCACCAGGCGTGTGAAAGAAAGAAGAAAAGAAGAAAAAACCCGGACCGGGCCGCCTGGCCACCCTTTGTGAGGGTGTCCGCTCCCCAGGCTACGAAAGCCTTGCCAGCCCTTGTGATCGGGTGGCACCGCCCACCAGGCGTGTGAAAGAAAGAAGAAAAGAAGAAAAAACCCGGACCGGGCCGCCTGGCCACCCTTTGTGAGGGTGTCCGCTCCCCAGGCTCCGAAAGCCTTGCCAGCCCTTGTGATCGGGTGGCACCGCCCACCAGGCGTGTGAAAGAAAGAAGAAAAGAAGAAAAAACCCGGACCGGGCCGCCTGGCCACCCTTTGTGCGGGTGTCCGCTCCCCAGGCTCCGAAAGCCTTGCCAGCCCTTGTGATGGGGTGGCACCGCCCACCAGGCGTGTGAAAGAAAGAAGAAAAGAAGAAAAAACCCGGACCGGGCCGCCTGGCCACCCTTTGTGAGGGTGTCCGCTCCCCAGGCTACGAAAGCCTTGCCAGCCCTTGTGATCGGGTGGCACCGCCCACCAGGCGTGTGAAAGAAAGAAGAAAAGAAGAAAAAACCCGGACCGGGCCGCCTGGCCACCCTTTGTGCGGGTGTCCGCTCCCCAGGCTCCGAAAGCCTTGCCAGCCCTTGTGATGGGGTGGCACCGCCCACCAGGCGTGTGAAAGAAAGAAGAAAAGAAGAAAAAACCCGGACCGGGCCGCCTGGCCACCCTTTGTGCGGGTGTCCGCTCCCCAGGCTCCGAAAGCCTTGCCAGCCCTTGTGATCGGGTGGCACCGCCCACCAGGCGTGTGAAAGAAAGAAGAAAAGAAGAAAAAACCCGGACCGGGCCGCCTGGCCACCCTTTGTGCGGGTGTCCGCTCCCCAGGCTCCGAAAGCCTTGCCAGCCCTTGTGATGGGGTGGCACCGCCCACCAGGCGTGTGAAAGAAAGAAGAAAAGAAGAAAAAACCCGGACCGGGCCGCCTGGCCACCCTTTGTGCGGGTGTCCGCTCCCCAGGCTCCGAAAGCCTTGCCAGCCCTTGTGATCGGGTGGCACCGCCCACCAGGCGTGTGAAAGAAAGAAGAAAAGAAGAAAAAACCCGGACCGGGCCGCCTGGCCACCCTTTGTGCGGGTGTCCGCTCCCCAGGCTACGAAAGCCTTGCCAGCCCTTGTGATCGGGTGGCACCGCCCACCAGGCGTGTGAAAGAAAGAAGAAAAGAAGAGAAAACCCGGACCGGGCCGCCTGGCCACCCTTTGTGCGGGTGTCCGCTCCCCAGGCTCCGAAAGCCTTGCCAGCCCTTGTGATGGGGTGGCACCGCCCACCAGGCGCGTGAAAGAAAGAAGAAAAGAAGAAAAAACCCGGACCGGGCCGCCTGGCCGCCCTTTGTGAGGGTGTCCGCTCCCCCGGCTCCGAAAGCCTTGCCAGCCCTTGTGATCGGGTGGCACCGCCCACCAGGCGCGTGAAAGAAAGAAAAGAAGAAAAAACCCGGACCGGGCCGCCTGGCCACCCTTTGTGCGGGTGTCCGCTCCCCAGGCTACGAAAACCTTGCCAGCCCTTGTGATCGGGTGGCACCGCCCACCAGGCGTGTGAAAGAAAGAAGAAAAGAAGAGAAAACCTGGACCGGGCCGCCTGGCCACCCTTTGTGCGGGTGTCCGCTCCCCAGGCTCCGAAAGCCTTGCCAGCCCTTGTGATGGGGTGGCACCGCCCACCAGGCGTGTGAAAGAAAGAAGAAAAGAAGAAAAAACCCGGACCGGGCCGCCTGGCCACCCTTTGTGAGGGTGTCCGCTCCCCAGGCTACGAAAGCCTTGCCAGCCCTTGTGATCGGGTGGCACCGCCCACCAGGCGTGTGAAAGAAAGAAGAAAAGAAGAAAAAACCCGGACCGGGCCGCCTGGCCACCCTTTGTGCGGGTGTCCGCTCCCCAGGCTCCGAAAGCCTTGCCAGCCCTTGTGATGGGGTGGCACCGCCCACCAGGCGTGTGAAAGAAAGAAGAAAAGAAGAAAAAACCCGGACCGGGCCGCCTGGCCACCCTTTGTGCGGGTGTCCGCTCCCCAGGCTCCGAAAGCCTTGCCAGCCCTTGTGATCGGGTGGCACCGCCCACCAGGCGTGTGAAAGAAAGAAGAAAAGAAGAAAAAACCCGGACCGGGCCGCCTGGCCACCCTTTGTGAGGGTGTCCGCTCCCCAGGCTCCGAAAGCCTTGCCAGCCCTTGTGATCGGGTGGCACCGCCCACCAGGCGTGTGAAAGAAAGAAGAAAAGAAGAAAAAACCCGGACCGGGCCGCCTGGCCACCCTTTGTGCGGGTGTCCGCTCCCCAGGCTCCGAAAGCCTTGCCAGCCCTTGTGATGGGGTGGCACCGCCCACCAGGCGTGTGAAAGAAAGAAGAAAAGAAGAAAAAACCCGGACCGGGCCGCCTGGCCACCCTTTGTGCGGGTGTCCGCTCCCCAGGCTCCGAAAGCCTTGCCAGCCCTTGTGATCGGGTGGCACCGCCCACCAGGCGTGTGAAAGAAAGAAGAAAAGAAGAAAAAACCCGGACCGGGCCGCCTGGCCACCCTTTGTGCGGGTGTCTGCTCCCCAGGCTCCGAAAGCCTTGCCAGCCCTTGTGATGGGGTGGCACCGCCCACCAGGCGTGTGAAAGAAAGAAGAAAAGAAGAAAAAACCCGGACCGGGCCGCCTGGCCACCCTTTGTGCGGGTGTCCGCTCCCCAGGCTCCGAAAGCCTTGCCAGCCCTTGTGATCGGGTGGCACCGCCCACCAGGCGTGTGAAAGAAATAAGAAAAGAATAAAAAACCCGGACCGGGCCGCCTGGCCACCCTTTGTGCGGGTGTCCGCTCCCCGGGCTCCGAAAGCCTTGCCAACCCTTGTGATCGGGTGGCACCGCCCACCAGGCGCGTGAAAGAAAGAAGAAAAGAAGAAAAAACCCGGACCGGGCCGCCTGGCCACCCTTTGTGCGGGTGTCCGCTCCCCAGGCTCCGAAAGCCTTGCCAGCCCTTGTGATCGGGTGGCACCGCCCACCAGGCGTGTGAAAGAAAGAAGAAAAGAAGAAAAAACCCGGACCGGGCCGCCTGGCCACCCTTTGTGAGGGTGTCCGCTCCCCAGGCTACGAAAGCCTTGCCAGCCCTTGTGATCGGGTGGCACCGCCCACCAGGCGTGTGAAAGAAAGAAGAAAAGAAGAAAAAACCCGGACCGGGCCGCCTGGCCACCCTTTGTGCGGGTGTCCGCTCCCCAGGCTCCGAAAGCCTTGCCAGCCCTTGTGATGGGGTGGCACCGCCCACCAGGCGTGTGAAAGAAAGAAGAAAAGAAGAAAAAACCCGGACCGGGCCGCCTGGCCACCCTTTGTGAGGGTGTCCGCTCCCCAGGCTACGAAAGCCTTGCCAGCCCTTGTGATCGGGTGGCACCGCCCACCAGGCGTGTGAAAGAAAGAAGAAAAGAAGAAAAAACCCGGACCGGGCCGCCTGGCCACCCTTTGTGCGGGTGTCCGCTCCCCAGGCTCCGAAAGCCTTGCCAGCCCTTGTGATGGGGTGGCACCGCCCACCAGGCGTGTGAAAGAAAGAAGAAAAGAAGAAAAAACCCGGACCGGGCCGCCTGGCCACCCTTTGTGCGGATGTCCGCTCCCCAGGCTCCGAAAGCCTTGCCAGCCCTTGTGATGGGGTGGCACCGCCCACCAGGCGTGTGAAAGAAAGAAGAAAAGAAGAAAAAACCCGGACCGGGCCGCCTGGCCACCCTTTGTGCGGGTGTCCGCTCCCCAGGCTCCGAAAGCCTTGCCAGCCCTTGTGATCGGGTGGCACCGCCCACCAGGCGTGTGAAAGAAAGAAGAAAAGAAGAAAAAACCCAGACCGGGCCGCCTGGCCACCCTTTGTGAGGGTGTCCGCTCCCCAGGCTACGAAAGCCTTGCCAGCCCTTGTGATCGGGTGGCACCGCCCACCAGGCGTGTGAAAGAAAGAAGAAAAGAAGAAAAAACCCGGACCGGGCCGCCTGGCCACCCTTTGTGCGGGTGTCCGCTCCCCAGGCTCCGAAAGCCTTGCCAGCCCTTGTGATCGGGTGGCACCGCCCACCAGGCGTGTGAAAGAAAGAAGAAAAGAAGAAAAAACCCGGACCGGGCCGCCTGGCCACCCTTTGTGAGGGTGTCCGCTCCCCAGGCTACGAAAGCCTTGCCAGCCCTTGTGATGGGGTGGCACCGCCCACCAGGCGTGTGAAAGAAAGAAGAAAAGAAGAAAAAACCCGGACCGGGCCGCCTGGCCACCCTTTGTGCGGGTGTCCGCTCCCCAGGCTCCGAAAGCCTTGCCAGCCCTTGTGATGGGGTGGCACCGCCCACCAGGCGTGTGAAAGAAAGAAGAAAAGAAGAAAAAACCCGGACCGGGCCGCCTGGCCACCCTTTGTGCGGGTGTCCGCTCCCCAGGCTCCGAAAGCCTTGCCAGCCCTTGTGATGGGGTGGCACCGCCCACCAGGCGTGTGAAAGAAAGAAGAAAAGAAGAAAAAACCCGGACCGGGCCGCCTGGCCACCCTTTGTGCGGGTGTCCGCTCCCCAGGCTCCGAAAGCCTTGCCAGCCCTTGTGATCGGGTGGCACCGCCCACCAGGCGTGTGAAAGAAAGAAGAAAAGAAGAAAAAACCCGGACCGGGCCGCCTGGCCACCCTTTGTGAGGGTGTCCGCTCCCCAGGCTCCGAAAGCCTTGCCAGCCCTTGTGATCGGGTGGCACCGCCCACCAGGCGTGTGAAAGAAAGAAGAAAAGAAGAAAAAACCCGGACCGGGCCGCCTGGCCACCCTTTGTGCGGGTGTCCGCTCCCCAGGCTCCGAAAGCCTTGCCAGCCCTTGTGATGGGGTGGCACCGCCCACCAGGCGTGTGAAAGAAAGAAGAAAAGAAGAAAAAACCCGGACCGGGCCGCCTGGCCACCCTTTGTGCGGGTGTCCGCTCCCCAGGCTCCGAAAGCCTTGCCAGCCCTTGTGATCGGGTGGCACCGCCCACCAGGCGTGTGAAAGAAAGAAGAAAAGAAGAAAAAACCCGGACCGGGCCGCCTGGCCACCCTTTGTGAGGGTGTCCGCTCCCCAGGCTCCGAAAGCCTTGCCAGCCCTTGTGATCGGGTGGCACCGCCCACCAGGCGTGTGAAAGAAAGAAGAAAAGAAGAAAAAACCCGGACCGGGCCGCCTGGCCACCCTTTGTGCGGGTGTCCGCTCCCCAGGCTACGAAAGCCTTGCCAGCCCTTGTGATCGGGTGGCACCGCCCACCAGGCGTGTGAAAGAAAGAAGAAAAGAAGAAAAAACCCGGACCGGGCCGCCTGGCCACCCTTTGTGCGGGTGTCCGCTCCCCAGGCTCCGAAAGCCTTGCCAGCCCTTGTGATCGGGTGGCACCGCCCACCAGGCGCGTGAAAGAAAGAAGAAAAGAAGAAAAAACCCGGACCGGGCCGCCTGGCCACCCTTTGTGCGGGTGTCCGCTCCCCGGGCTCCGAAAGCCTTGCCAACCCTTGTGATCGGGTGGCACCGCCCACCAGGCGCGTGAAAGAAAGAAGAAAAGAAGAAAAAACCCGGACCGGGCCGCCTGGCCACCCTTTGTGCGGGTGTCCGCTCCCCAGGCTCCGAAAGCCTTGCCAGCCCTTGTGATCGGGTGGCACCGCCCACCAGGCGTGTGAAAGAAAGAAGAAAAGAAGAAAAAACCCGGACCGGGCCGCCTGGCCACCCTTTGTGCGGGTGTCCGCTCCCCAGGCTCCGAAAGCCTTGCCAGCCCTTGTGATCGGGTGGCACCGCCCACTAGGCGTGTGAAAGAAAGAAGAAAAGAAGAAAAAACCCGGACCGGGCCGCCTGGCCACCCTTTGTGAGGGTGTCCGCTCCCCAGGCTCCGAAAGCCTTGCCAGCCCTTGTGATCGGGTGGCAACGCCCACCAGGCGCGTGAAAGAAAGAAGAAAAGAAGAAAAAACCCGGACCGGGCCGCCTGGCCACCCTTTGTGCGGGTGTCCGCTCCCCGGGCTCCGAAAGCCTTGCCAGCCCTTGTGATGGGGTGGCACCGCCCACCAGGCGCGTGAAAGAAAGAAGAAAAGAAGAAAAAACCCGGACCGGGCCGCCTGGCCACCCTTTGTGCGGGTGTCCGCTCCCCAGGCTCCGAAAGCCTTGCCAGCCCTTGTGATCGGGTGGCACCGCCCACCAGGCGTGTGAAAGAAAGAAGAAAAGAAGAAAAAACCCGGACCGGGCCGCCTGGCCACCCTTTGTGAGGGTGTCCGCTCCCCAGGCTCCGAAAGCCTTGCCAGCCCTTGTGATCGGGTGGCACCGCCCACCAGGCGCGTGAAAGAAAGAAGAAAAGAAGAAAAAACCCGGACCGGGCCGCCTGGCCACCCTTTGTGCGGGTGTCCGCTCCCCAGGCTCCGAAAGCCTTGCCAGCCCTTGTGATCGGGTGGCACCGCCCACCAGGCGTGTGAAAGAAAGAAGAAAAGAAGAAAAAACCCGGACCGGGCCGCCTGGCCACCCTTTGTGCGGTTGTCCGCTCCCCAGGCTCCGAAAGCCTTGCCAGCCCTTGTGATGGGGTGGCACCGCCCACCAGGCGTGTGAAAGAAAGAAGAAAAGAAGAAAAAACCCGGACCGGGCCGCCTGGCCACCCTTTGTGAGGGTGTCCGCTCCCCAGGCTACGAAAGCCTTGCCAGCCCTTGTGATCGGGTGGCACCGCCCACCAGGCGTGTGAAAGAAAGAAGAAAAGAAGAGAAAACCCGGACCGGGCCGCCTGGCCACCCTTTGTGCGGGTGTCCGCTCCCCAGGCTACGAAAGCCTTGCCAGCCCTTGTGATCGGGTGGCACCGCCCACCAGGCGTGTGAAAGAAAGAAGAAAAGAAGAGAAAACCCGGACCGGGCCGCCTGGCCACCCTTTGTGCGGGTGTCCGCTCCCCAGGCTCCGAAAGCCTTGCCAGCCCTTGTGATGGGGTGGCACCGCCCACCAGGCGCGTGAAAGAAAGAAGAAAAGAAGAAAAAACCCGGACCGGGCCGCCTGGCCGCCCTTTGTGAGGGTGTCCGCTCCCCAGGCTCCGAAAGCCTTGCCAGCCCTTGTGATCGGGTGGCACCGCCCACCAGGCGCGTGAAAGAAAGAAAAGAAGAAAAAACCCGGACCGGGCCGCCTGGCCACCCTTTGTGCGGGTGTCCGCTCCCCAGGCTACGAAAACCTTGCCAGCCCTTGTGATCGGGTGGCACCGCCCACCAGGCGTGTGAAAGAAAGAAGAAAAGAAGAGAAAACCTGGACCGGGCCGCCTGGCCACCCTTTGTGCGGGTGTCCGCTCCCCAGGCTCCGAAAGCCTTGCCAGCCCTTGTGATCGGGTGGCACCGCCCACCAGGCGTGTGAAAGAAAGAAGAAAAGAAGAAAAAACCCGGACCGGGCCGCCTGGCCACCCTTTGTGAGGGTGTCCGCTCCCCAGGCTACGAAAGCCTTGCCAGCCCTTGTGATCGGGTGGCACCGCCCACCAGGCGTGTGAAAGAAAGAAGAAAAGAAGAAAAAACCCGGACCGGGCCGCCTGGCCACCCTTTGTGCGGGTGTCCGCTCCCCAGGCTCCGAAAGCCTTGCCAGCCCTTGTGATGGGGTGGCACCGCCCACCAGGCGTGTGAAAGAAAGAAGAAAAGAAGAAAAAACCCGGACCGGGCCGCCTGGCCACCCTTTGTGCGGGTGTCCGCTCCCCAGGCTCCGAAAGCCTTGCCAGCCCTTGTGATCGGGTGGCACCGCCCACCAGGCGTGTGAAAGAAAGAAGAAAAGAAGAAAAAACCCGGACCGGGCCGCCTGGCCACCCTTTGTGAGGGTGTCCGCTCCCCAGGCTCCGAAAGCCTTGCCAGCCCTTGTGATCGGGTGGCACCGCCCACCAGGCGTGTGAAAGAAAGAAGAAAAGAAGAAAAAACCCGGACCGGGCCGCCTGGCCACCCTTTGTGCGGGTGTCCGCTCCCCAGGCTCCGAAAGCCTTGCCAGCCCTTGTGATGGGGTGGCACCGCCCACCAGGCGTGTGAAAGAAAGAAGAAAAGAAGAAAAAACCCGGACCGGGCCGCCTGGCCACCCTTTGTGCGGGTGTCCGCTCCCCAGGCTCCGAAAGCCTTGCCAGCCCTTGTGATCGGGTGGCACCGCCCACCAGGCGTGTGAAAGAAAGAAGAAAAGAAGAAAAAACCCGGACCGGGCCGCCTGGCCACCCTTTGTGCGGGTGTCTGCTCCCCAGGCTCCGAAAGCCTTGCCAGCCCTTGTGATGGGGTGGCACCGCCCACCAGGCATGTGAAAGAAAGAAGAAAAGAAGAAAAAACCCGGACCGGGCCGCCTGGCCACCCTTTGTGCGGGTGTCCGCTCCCCAGGCTCCGAAAGCCTTGCCAGCCCTTGTGATCGGGTGGCACCGCCCACCAGGCGTGTGAAAGAAATAAGAAAAGAAGAAAAAACCCGGACCGGGCCGCCTGGCCACCCTTTGTGCGGGTGTCCGCTCCCCGGGCTACGAAAGCCTTGCCAACCCTTGTGATCGGGTGGCACCGCCCACCAGGCGCGTGAAAGAAAGAAGAAAAGAAGAAAAAACCCGGACCGGGCCGCCTGGCCACCCTTTGTGCGGGTGTCCGCTCCCCAGGCTCCGAAAGCCTTGCCAGCCCTTGTGATCGGGTGGCACCGCCCACCAGGCGTGTGAAAGAAAGAAGAAAAGAAGAAAAAACCCGGACCGGGCCGCCTGGCCACCCTTTGTGAGGGTGTCCGCTCCCCAGGCTACGAAAGCCTTGCCAGCCCTTGTGATCGGGTGGCACCGCCCACCAGGCGTGTGAAAGAAAGAAGAAAAGAAGAAAAAACCCGGACCGGGCCGCCTGGCCACCCTTTGTGCGGGTGTCCGCTCCCCAGGCTCCGAAAGCCTTGCCAGCCCTTGTGATGGGGTGGCACCGCCCACCAGGCGTGTGAAAGAAAGAAGAAAAGAAGAAAAAACCCGGACCGGGCCGCCTGGCCACCCTTTGTGAGGGTGTCCGCTCCCCAGGCTACGAAAGCCTTGCCAGCCCTTGTGATCGGGTGGCACCGCCCACCAGGCGTGTGAAAGAAAGAAGAAAAGAAGAAAAAACCCGGACCGGGCCGCCTGGCCACCCTTTGTGCGGGTGTCCGCTCCCCAGGCTCCGAAAGCCTTGCCAGCCCTTGTGATGGGGTGGCACCGCCCACCAGGCGTGTGAAAGAAAGAAGAAAAGAAGAAAAAACCCGGACCGGGCCGCCTGGCCACCCTTTGTGCGGATGTCCGCTCCCCAGGCTCCGAAAGCCTTGCCAGCCCTTGTGATGGGGTGGCACCGCCCACCAGGCGTGTGAAAGAAAGAAGAAAAGAAGAAAAAACCCGGACCGGGCCGCCTGGCCACCCTTTGTGCGGGTGTCCGCTCCCCAGGCTCCGAAAGCCTTGCCAGCCCTTGTGATCGGGTGGCACCGCCCACCAGGCGTGTGAAAGAAAGAAGAAAAGAAGAAAAAACCCGGACCGGGCCGCCTGGCCACCCTTTGTGCGGGTGTCCGCTCCCCGGGCTCCGAAAGCCTTGCCAACCCTTGTGATCGGGTGGCACCGCCCACCAGGCGCGTGAAAGAAAGAAGAAAAGAAGAAAAAACCCGGACCGGGCCGCCTGGCCACCCTTTGTGCGGGTGTCCGCTCCCCGGGCTCCGAAAGCCTTGCCAGCCCTTGTGATCGGGTGGCACCGCCCACCAGGCGTGTGAAAGAAAGAAGAAAAGAAGAAAAAACCCGGACCGGGCCGCCTGGCCACCCTTTGTGAGGGTGTCCGCTCCCCAGGCTACGAAAGCCTTGCCAGCCCTTGTGATCGGGTGGCACCGCCCACCAGGCGTGTGAAAGAAAGAAGAAAAGAAGAAAAAACCCGGACCGGGCCGCCTGGCCACCCTTTGTGAGGGTGTCCGCTCCCCAGGCTACGAAAGCCTTGCCAGCCCTTGTGATCGGGTGGCACCGCCCACCAGGCGTGTGAAAGAAAGAAGAAAAGAAGAAAAAACCCGGACCGGGCCGCCTGGCCACCCTTTGTGCGGGTGTCCGCTCCCCAGGCTCCGAAAGCCTTGCCAGCCCTTGTGATGGGGTGGCACCGCCCACCAGGCGTGTGAAAGAAAGAAGAAAAGAAGAAAAAACCCGGACCGGGCCGCCTGGCCACCCTTTGTGCGGGTGTCCGCTCCCCAGGCTCCGAAAGCCTTGCCAGCCCTTGTGATGGGGTGGCACCGCCCACCAGGCGTGTGAAAGAAAGAAGAAAAGAAGAAAAAACCCGGACCGGGCCGCCTGGCCACCCTTTGTGCGGGTGTCCGCTCCCCAGGCTCCGAAAGCCTTGCCAGCCCTTGTGATCGGGTGGCACCGCCCACCAGGCGTGTGAAAGAAAGAAGAAAAGAAGAAAAAACCCGGACCGGGCCGCCTGGCCACCCTTTGTGAGGGTGTCCGCTCCCCAGGCTCCGAAAGCCTTGCCAGCCCTTGTGATCGGGTGGCACCGCCCACCAGGCGTGTGAAAGAAAGAAGAAAAGAAGAAAAAACCCGGACCGGGCCGCCTGGCCACCCTTTGTGCGGGTGTCCGCTCCCCAGGCTCCGAAAGCCTTGCCAGCCCTTGTGATCGGGTGGCACCGCCCACCATGCGTGTGAAAGAAAGAAGAAAAGAAGAAAAAACCCGGACCGGGCCGCCTGGCCACCCTTTGTGAGGGTGTCCGCTCCCCAGGCTCCGAAAGCCTTGCCAGCCCTTGTGATCGGGTGGCACCGCCCACCAGGCGTGTGAAAGAAAGAAGAAAAGAAGAAAAAACCCGGACCGGGCCGCCTGGCCACCCTTTGTGAGGGTGTCCGCTCCCCAGGCTACGAAAGCCTTGCCAGCCCTTGTGATCGGGTGGCACCGCCCACCAGGCGTGTGAAAGAAAGAAGAAAAGAAGAAAAAACCCGGACCGGGCCGCCTGGCCACCCTTTGTGCGGGTGTCCGCTCCCCAGGCTCCGAAAGCCTTGCCAGCCCTTGTGATCGGGTGGCACCGCCCACCAGGCGCGTGAAAGAAAGAAGAAAAGAAGAAAAAACCCGGACCGGGCCGCCTGGCCACCCTTTGTGCGGGTGTCCGCTCCCCGGGCTCCGAAAGCCTTGCCAACCCTTGTGATCGGGTGGCACCGCCCACCAGGCGCGTGAAAGAAAGAAGAAAAGAAGAAAAAACCCGGACCGGGCCGCCTGGCCACCCTTTTTGCGGGTGTCCGCTCCCCAGGCTCCGAAAGCCTTGCCAGCCCTTGTGATCGGGTGGCACCGCCCACCAGGCGTGTGAAAGAAAGAAGAAAAGAAGAAAAAACCCGGACCGGGCCGCCTGGCCACCCTTTGTGCGGGTGTCCGCTCCCCAGGCTCCGAAAGCCTTGCCAGCCCTTGTGATCGGGTGGCACCGCCCACTAGGCGTGTGAAAGAAAGAAGAAAAGAAGAAAAAACCCGGACCGGGCCGCCTGGCCACCCTTTGTGAGGGTGTCCGCTCCCCAGGCTCCGAAAGCCTTGCCAGCCCTTGTGATCGGGTGGCACCGCCCACCAGGCGTGTGAAAGAAAGAAGAAAAGAAGAAAAAACCCGGACCGGGCCGCCTGGCCACCCTTTGTGAGGGTGTCCGCTCCCCAGGCTCCGAAAGCCTTGCCAGCCCTTGTGATCGGGTGGCACCGCCCACCAGGCGTGTGAAAGAAAGAAGAAAAGAAGAAAAAACCCGGACCGGGCCGCCTGGCCACCCTTTGTGAGGGTGTCCGCTCCCCAGGCTACGAAAGCCTTGCCAGCCCTTGTGATCGGGTGGCACCGCCCACCAGGCGTGTGAAAGAAAGAAGAAAAGAAGAAAAAACCCGGACCGGGCCGCCTGGCCACCCTTTGTGCGGGTGTCCGCTCCCCAGGCTCCGAAAGCCTTGCCAGCCCTTGTGATCGGGTGGCACCGCCCACCAGGCGTGTGAAAGAAAGAAGAAAAGAAGAAAAAACCCGGACCGGGCCGCCTGGCCACCCTTTGTGAGGGTGTCCGCTCCCCAGGCTACGAAAGCCTTGCCAGCCCTTGTGATCGGGTGGCACCGCCCACCAGGCGTGTGAAAGAAAGAAGAAAAGAAGAAAAAACCCGGACCGGGCCGCCTGGCCACCCTTTGTGCGGGTGTCCGCTCCCCAGGCTCCGAAAGCCTTGCCAGCCCTTGTGATGGGGTGGCACCGCCCACCAGGCGTGTGAAAGAAAGAAGAAAAGAAGAAAAAATCCGGACCGGGCCGCCTGGCCACCCTTTGTGCGGGTGTCCGCTCCCCAGGCTCCGAAAGCCTTGCCAGCCCTTGTGATGGGGTGGCACCGCCCACCAGGCGTGTGAAAGAAAGAAGAAAAGAAGAAAAAACCCGGACCGGGCCGCCTGGCCACCCTTTGTGCGGGTGTCCGCTCCCCAGGCTCCGAAAGCCTTGCCAGCCCTTGTGATCGGGTGGCACCGCCCACCAGGCGTGTGAAAGAAAGAAGAAAAGAAGAAAAAACCCGGACCGGGCCGCCTGGCCACCCTTTGTGAGGGTGTCCGCTCCCCAGGCTCCGAAAGCCTTGCCAGCCCTTGTGATCGGGTGGCACCGCCCACCAGGCGTGTGAAAGAAAGAAGAAAAGAAGAAAAAACCCGGACCGGGCCGCCTGGCCACCCTTTGTGAGGGTGTCCGCTCCCCAGGCTACGAAAGCCTTGCCAGCCCTTGTGATCGGGTGGCACCGCCCACCAGGCGTGTGAAAGAAAGAAGAAAAGAAGAAAAAACCCGGACCGGGCCGCCTGGCCACCCTTTGTGCGGGTGTCCGCTCCCCAGGCTCCGAAAGCCTTGCCAGCCCTTGTGATGGGGTGGCACCGCCCACCAGGCGTGTGAAAGAAAGAAGAAAAGAAGAAAAAACCCGGACCGGGCCGCCTGGCCACCCTTTGTGAGGGTGTCCGCTCCCCAGGCTACGAAAGCCTTGCCAGCCCTTGTGATCGGGTGGCACCGCCCACCAGGCGTGTGAAAGAAAGAAGAAAAGAAGAAAAAACCCGGACCGGGCCGCCTGGCCACCCTTTGTGCGGGTGTCCGCTCCCCAGGCTCCGAAAGCCTTGCCAGCCCTTGTGATGGGGTGGCACCGCCCACCAGGCGTGTGAAAGAAAGAAGAAAAGAAGAAAAAACCCGGACCGGGCCGCCTGGCCACCCTTTGTGAGGGTGTCCGCTCCCCAGGCTCCGAAAGCCTTGCCAGCCCTTGTGATCGGGTGGCACCGCCCACCAGGCGTGTGAAAGAAAGAAGAAAAGAAGAAAAAACCCGGACCGGGCCGCCTGGCCACCCTTTGTGAGGGTGTCCGCTCCCCAGGCTCCGAAATCCTTGCCAGCCCTTGTGATCGGGTGGCACCGCCCACCAGGCGTGTGAAAGAAAGAAGAAAAGAAGAAAAAACCCGGACCGGGCCGCCTGGCCACCCTTTGTGCGGGTGTCCGCTCCCCAGGCTCCGAAAGCCTTGCCAGCCCTTGTGATGGGGTGGCACCGCCCACCAGGCGTGTGAAAGAAAGAAGAAAAGAAGAAAAAACCCGGACCGGGCCGCCTGGCCACCCTTTGTGAGGGTGTCCGCTCCCCAGGCTCCGAAAGCCTTGCCAGCCCTTGTGATCGGGTGGCACCGCCCACCAGGCGTGTGAAAGAAAGAAGAAAAGAAGAAAAAACCCGGACCGGGCCGCCTGGCCACCCTTTGTGCGGGTGTCCGCTCCCCGGGCTCCGAAAGCCTTGCCAACCCTTGTGATCGGGTGGCACCGCCCACCAGGCGCGTGAAAGAAAGAAGAAAAGAAGAAAAAACCCGGACCGGGCCGCCTGGCCACCCTTTGTGCGGGTGTCCGCTCCCCAGGCTCCGAAAGCCTTGCCAGCCCTTGTGATGGGGTGGCACCGCCCACCAGGCGTGTGAAAGAAAGAAGAAAAGAAGAAAAAACCCGGACCGGGCCGCCTGGCCACCCTTTGTGCGGGTGTCCGCTCCCCAGGCTCCGAAAGCCTTGCCAGCCCTTGTGATCGGGTGGCACCGCCCACCAGGCGTGTGAAAGAAAGAAGAAAAGAAGAAAAAACCCGGACCGGGCCGCCTGGCCACCCTTTGTGAGGGTGTCCGCTCCCCAGGCTACGAAAGCCTTGCCAGCCCTTGTGATCGGGTGGCACCGCCCACCAGGCGTGTGAAAGAAAGAAGAAAAGAAGAAAAAACCCGGACCGGGCCGCCTGGCCACCCTTTGTGCGGGTGTCCGCTCCCCAGGCTCCGAAAGCCTTGCCAGCCCTTGTGATGGGGTGGCACCGCCCACCAGGCGTGTGAAAGAAAGAAGAAAAGAAGAAAAAACCCGGACCGGGCCGCCTGGCCACCCTTTGTGAGGGTGTCCGCTCCCCAGGCTACGAAAGCCTTGCCAGCCCTTGTGATCGGGTGGCACCACCCACCAGGCATGTGAAAGAAAGAAGAAAAGAAGAAAAAACCCGGACCGGGCCGCCTGGCCACCCTTTGTGCGGGTGTCCGCTCCCCAGGCTCCGAAAGCCTTGCCAGCCCTTGTGATGGGGTGGCACCGCCCACCAGGCGTGTGAAAGAAAGAAGAAAAGAAGAAAAAAACCCGGACCGGGCCGCCTGGCCACCCTTTGTGCGGGTGTCCGCTCCCCAGGCTCCGAAAGCCTTGCCAGCCCTTGTGATGGGGTGGCACCGCCCACCAGGCGTGTGAAAGAAAGAAGAAAAGAAGAAAAAACCCGGACCGGGCCGCCTGGCCACCCTTTGTGAGGGTGTCCGCTCCCCAGGCTCCGAAAGCCTTGCCAGCCCTTGTGATCGGGTGGCACCGCCCACCAGGCGCGTGAAAGAAAGAAGAAAAGAAGAAAAAACCCGGACCGGGCCGCCTGGCCACCCTTTGTGAGGGTGTCCGCTCCCCAGGCTCCGAAAGCCTTGCCAGCCCTTGTGATCGGGTGGCACCGCCCACCAGGCGCGTGAAAGAAAGAAGAAAAGAAGAAAAAACCCGGACCGGGCCGCCTGGCCACCCTTTGTGCGGGTGTCCGCTCCCCGGGCTCCGAAAGCCTTGCCAGCCCTTGTGATCGGGTGGCACCGCCCACCAGGCGCGTGAAAGAAAGAAGAAAAGAAGAAAAAACCCGGACCGGGCCGCCTGGCCACCCTTTGTGCGGGTGTCCGCTCCCCAGGCTCCGAAAGCCTTGCCAGCCCTTGTGATCGGGTGGCACCGCCCACCAGGCGTGTGAAAGAAAGAAGAAAAGAAGAAAAAACCCGGACCGGGCCGCCTGGCCACCCTTTGTGAGGGTGTCCGCTCCCCAGGCTCCGAAAGCCTTGCCAGCCCTTGTGATCGGGTGGCACCGCCCACCAGGCGCGTGAAAGAAAGAAGAAAAGAAGAAAAAACCCGGACCGGGCCGCCTGGCCACCCTTTGTGCGGGTGTCCGCTCCCCAGGCTCCGAAAGCCTTGCCAGCCCTTGTGATCGGGTGGCACCGCCCACCAGGCGTGTGAAAGAAAGAAGAAAAGAAGAAAAAACCCGGACCGGGCCGCCTGGCCACCCTTTGTGCGGTTGTCCGCTCCCCAGGCTCCGAAAGCCTTGCCAGCCCTTGTGATGGGGTGGCACCGCCCACCAGGCGTGTGAAAGAAAGAAGAAAAGAAGAAAAAACCCGGACCGGGCCGCCTGGCCACCCTTTGTGAGGGTGTCCGCTCCCCAGGCTACGAAAGCCTTGCCAGCCCTTGTGATCGGGTGGCACCGCCCACCAGGCGTGTGAAAGAAAGAAGAAAAGAAGAGAAAACCCGGACCGGGCCGCCTGGCCACCCTTTGTGCGGGTGTCCGCTCCCCAGGCTCCGAAAGCCTTGCCAGCCCTTGTGATGGGGTGGCACCGCCCACCAGGCGCGTGAAAGAAAGAAGAAAAGAAGAAAAAACCCGGACCGGGCCGCCTGGCCACCCTTTGTGAGGGTGTCCGCTCCCCCGGCTCCGAAAGCCTTGCCAGCCCTTGTGATCGGGTGGCACCGCCCACCAGGCGCGTGAAAGAAAGAAAAGAAGAAAAAACCCGGACCGGGCCGCCTGGCCACCCTTTGTGCGGGTGTCCGCTCCCCAGGCTACGAAAGCCTTGCCAGCCCTTGTGATCGGGTGGCACCGCCCACCAGGCGTGTGAAAGAAAGAAGAAAAGAAGAAAAAACCCGGACCGGGCCGCCTGGCCACCCTTTGTGCGGGTGTCCGCTCCCCAGGCTACGAAAGCCTTGCCAGCCCTTGTGATCGGGTGGCACCGCCCACCAGGCGTGTGAAAGAAAGAAGAAAAGAAGAAAAAACCCGGACCGGGCCGCCTGGCCACCCTTTGTGCGGGTGTCCGCTCCCCAGGCTCCGAAAGCCTTGCCAGCCCTTGTGATGGGGTGGCACCGCCCACCAGGCGTGTGAAAGAAAGAAGAAAAGAAGAAAAAACCCGGACCGGGCCGCCTGGCCACCCTTTGTGAGGGTGTCCGCTCCCCAGGCTACGAAAGCCTTGCCAGCCCTTGTGATCGGGTGGCACCGCCCACCAGGCATGTGAAAGAAAGAAGAAAAGAAGAAAAAACCCGGACCGGGCCGCCTGGCCACCCTTTGTGCGGGTGTCCGCTCCCCAGGCTCCGAAAGCCTTGCCAGCCCTTGTGATGGGGTGGCACCGCCCACCAGGCGTGTGAAAGAAAGAAGAAAAGAAGAAAAAACCCGGACCGGGCCGCCTGGCCACCCTTTGTGAGGGTGTCCGCTCCCCAGGCTCCGAAAGCCTTGCCAGCCCTTGTGATCGGGTGGCACCGCCCACCAGGCGCGTGAAAGAAAGAAGAAAAGAAGAAAAAACCCGGACCGGGCCGCCTGGCCACCCTTTGTGAGGGTGTCCGCTCCCCAGGCTCCGAAAGCCTTGCCAGCCCTTGTGATCGGGTGGCACCGCCCACCAGGCGTGTGAAAGAAAGAAGAAAAGAAGAAAAAACCCGGACCGGGCCGCCTGGCCACCCTTTGTGCGGGTGTCCGCTCCCCGGGCTCCGAAAGCCTTGCCAGCCCTTGTGATCGGGTGGCACCGCCCACCAGGCGCGTGAAAGAAAGAAGAAAAGAAGAAAAAACCCGGACCGGGCCGCCTGGCCACCCTTTGTGCGGGTGTCCGCTCCCCAGGCTCCGAAAGCCTTGCCAGCCCTTGTGATCGGGTGGCACCGCCCACCAGGCGTGTGAAAGAAAGAAGAAAAGAAGAAAAAACCCGGACCGGGCCGCCTGGCCACCCTTTGTGAGGGTGTCCGCTCCCCAGGCTCCGAAAGCCTTGCCAGCCCTTGTGATCGGGTGGCACCGCCCACCAGGCGCGTGAAAGAAAGAAGAAAAGAAGAAAAAACCCGGACCGGGCCGCCTGGCCACCCTTTGTGCGGGTGTCCGCTCCCCAGGCTCCGAAAGCCTTGCCAGCCCTTGTGATCGGGTGGCACCGCCCACCAGGCGTGTGAAAGAAAGAAGAAAAGAAGAAAAAACCCGGACCGGGCCGCCTGGCCACCCTTTGTGCGGTTGTCCGCTCCCCAGGCTCCGAAAGCCTTGCCAGCCCTTGTGATGGGGTGGCACCGCCCACCAGGCGTGTGAAAGAAAGAAGAAAAGAAGAAAAAACCCGGACCGGGCCGCCTGGCCACCCTTTGTGAGGGTGTCCGCTCCCCAGGCTACGAAAGCCTTGCCAGCCCTTGTGATCGGGTGGCACCGCCCACCAGGCGTGTGAAAGAAAGAAGAAAAGAAGAGAAAACCCGGACCGGGCCGCCTGGCCACCCTTTGTGCGGGTGTCCGCTCCCCAGGCTACGAAAGCCTTGCCAGCCCTTGTGATCGGGTGGCACCGCCCACCAGGCGTGTGAAAGAAAGAAGAAAAGAAGAGAAAACCCGGACCGGGCCGCCTGGCCACCCTTTGTGCGGGTGTCCGCTCCCCAGGCTCCGAAAGCCTTGCCAGCCCTTGTGATGGGGTGGCACCGCCCACCAGGCGCGTGAAAGAAAGAAGAAAAGAAGAAAAAACCCGGACCGGGCCGCCTGGCCACCCTTTGTGAGGGTGTCCGCTCCCCCGGCTCCGAAAGCCTTGCCAGCCCTTGTGATCGGGTGGCACCGCCCACCAGGCGCGTGAAAGAAAGAAAAGAAGAAAAAACCCGGACCGGGCCGCCTGGCCACCCTTTGTGCGGGTGTCCGCTCCCCAGGCTACGAAAGCCTTGCCAGCCCTTGTGATCGGGTGGCACCGCCCACCAGGCGTGTGAAAGAAAGAAGAAAAGAAGAAAAAACCCGGACCGGGCCGCCTGGCCACCCTTTGTGCGGGTGTCCGCTCCCCAGGCTCCGAAAGCCTTGCCAGCCCTTGTGATCGGGTGGCACCGCCCACCAGGCGTGTGAAAGAAAGAAGAAAAGAAGAAAAAACCCGGACCGGGCCGCCTGGCCACCCTTTGTGCGGGTGTCCGCTCCCCAGGCTCCGAAAGCCTTGCCAGCCCTTGTGATCGGGTGGCACCGCCCACCAGGCGTGTGAAAGAAAGAAGAAAAGAAGAAAAAACCCGGACCGGGCCGCCTGGCCACCCTTTGTGAGGGTGTCCGCTCCCCAGGCTCCGAAAGCCTTGCCAGCCCTTGTGATCGGGTGGCACCGCCCACCAGGCGTGTGAAAGAAAGAAGAAAAGAAGAAAAAACCCGGACCGGGCCGCCTGGCCACCCTTTGTGTGGGTGTCCGCTCCCCAGGCTCCGAAATCCTTGCCAGCCCTTGTGATGGGGTGGCACCGCCCACCAGGCGTGTGAAAGAAAGAAGAAAAGAAGAAAAAACCCGGACCGGGCCGCCTGGCCACCCTTTGTGAGGGTGTCCGCTCCCCAGGCTCCGAAAGCCTTGCCAGCCCTTGTGATCGGGTGGCACCGCCCACCAGGCGCGTGAAAGAAAGAAGAAAAGAAGAAAAAACCCGGACCGGGCCGCCTGGCCACCCTTTGTGAGGGTGTCCGCTCCCCAGGCTCCGAAAGCCTTGCCAGCCCTTGTGATCGGGTGGCACCGCCCACCAGGCGCGTGAAAGAAAGAAGAAAAGAAGAAAAAACCCGGACCGGGCCGCCTGGCCACCCTTTGTGCGGGTGTCCGCTCCCCAGGCTCCGAAAGCCTTGCCAGCCCTTGTGATCGGGTGGCACCGCCCACCAGGCGCGTGAAAGAAAGAAGAAAAGAAGAAAAAACCCGGACCGGGCCGCCTGGCCACCCTTTGTGCGGGTGTCCGCTCCCCAGGCTCCGAAAGCCTTGCCAGCCCTTGTGATCGGGTGGCACCGCCCACCAGGCGCGTGAAAGAAAGAAGAAAAGAAGAAAAAACCCGGACCGGGCCGCCTGGCCACCCTTTGTGCGGGTGTCCGCTCCCCGGGCTCCGAAAGCCGTGCCAGCCCTTGTGATCGGGTGGCACCGCCCACCAGGCGTGTGAAAGAAAGAAGAAAAGAAGAAAAAACCCGTACCGGGCCGCCTGGCCACCCTTTGTGAGGGTGTCCGCTCCCCAGGCTCCGAAAGCCTTGCCAGCCCTTGTGATCGGGTGGCACCGCCCACCAGGCGTGTGAAAGAAAGAAGAAAAGAAGAAAAAACCCGGACCGGGCCGCCTGGCCACCCTTTGTGCGGGTGTCCGCTCCCCAGGCTCCGAAAGCCTTGCCAGCCCTTGTGATCGGGTGGCACCGCCCACCAGGCGTGTGAAAGAAAGAAGAAAAGAAGAAAAAACCCGGACCGGGCCGCCTGGCCACCCTTTGTGAGGGTGTCCGCTCCCCAGGCTCCGAAAGCCTTGCCAGCCCTTGTGATCGGGTGGCACCGCCCACCAGGCGTGTGAAAGAAAGAAGAAAAGAAGAAAAAACCCGGACCGGGCCGCCTGGCCACCCTTTGTGCGGGTGTCCGCTCCCCGGGCTCCGAAAGCCTTGCCAGCCCTTGTGATCGGGTGGCACCGCCCACCAGGCGCATGAAAGAAAGAAGAAAAGAAGAAAAAACCCGGACCGGGCCGCCTGGCCACCCTTTGTGCGGGTGTCCGCTCCCCGGGCTCCGAAAGCCTTGCCAGCCCTTGTGATCGGGTGGCACCGCCCACCAGGCGTGTGAAAGAAAGAAGAAAAGAAGAAAAAACCCGGACCGGGCCGCCTGGCCACCCTTTGTGAGGGTGTCCGCTCCCCAGGCTCCGAAAGCCTTGCCAGCCCTTGTGATCGGGTGGCACCGCCCACCAGGCGCGTGAAAGAAAGAAGAAAAGAAGAAAAAACCCGGACCGGGCCGCCTGGCCACCCTTTGTGCGGGTGTCCGCTCCCCAGGCTCCGAAAGCCTTGCCAGCCCTTGTGATCGGGTGGCACCGCCCACCAGGCGTGTGAAAGAAAGAAGAAAAGAAGAAAAAACCCGGACCGGGCCGCCTGGCCACCCTTTGTGCGGTTGTCCGCTCCCCAGGCTCCGAAAGCCTTGCCAGCCCTTGTGATGGGGTGGCACCGCCCACCAGGCGTGTGAAAGAAAGAAGAAAAGAAGAAAAAACCCGGACCGGGCCGCCTGGCCACCCTTTGTGAGGGTGTCCGCTCCCCAGGCTACGAAAGCCTTGCCAGCCCTTGTGATCGGGTGGCACCGCCCACCAGGCGTGTGAAAGAAAGAAGAAAAGAAGAAAAAACCCGGACCGGGCCGCCTGGCCACCCTTTGTGAGGGTGTCCGCTCCCCAGGCTCCGAAAGCCTTGCCAGCCCTTGTGATCGGGTGGCACCGCCCACCAGGCGTGTGAAAGAAAGAAGAAAAGAAGAAAAAACCCGGACCGGGCCGCCTGGCCACCCTTTGTGCGGGTGTCCGCTCCCCGGGCTCCGAAAGCCTTGCCAACCCTTGTGATCGGGTGGCACCGCCCACCAGGCGTGTGAAAGAAAGAAGAAAAGAAGAAAAAACCCGGACCGGGCCGCCTGGCCACCCTTTGTGAGGGTGTCCGCTCCCCAGGCTACGAAAGCCTTGCCAGCCCTTGTGATCGGGTGGCACCGCCCACCAGGCGTGTGAAAGAAAGAAGAAAAGAAGAAAAAACCCGGACCGGGCCGCCTGGCCACCCTTTGTGCGGGTGTCCGCTCCCCAGGCTCCGAAAGCCTTGCCAGCCCTTGTGATGGGGTGGCACCGCCCACCAGGCGTGTGAAAGAAAGAAGAAAAGAAGAAAAAACCCGGACCGGGCCGCCTGGCCACCCTTTGTGAGGGTGTCCGCTCCCCAGGCTACGAAAGCCTTGCCAGCCCTTGTGATCGGGTGGCACCGCCCACCAGGCGTGTGAAAGAAAGAAGAAAAGAAGAAAAAACCCGGACCGGGCCGCCTGGCCACCCTTTGTGCGGGTGTCCGCTCCCCAGGCTCCGAAAGCCTTGCCAGCCCTTGTGATGGGGTGGCACCGCCCACCAGGCGTGTGAAAGAAAGAAGAAAAGAAGAAAAAACCCGGACCGGGCCGCCTGGCCACCCTTTGTGCGGGTGTCCGCTCCCCAGGCTCCGAAAGCCTTGCCAGCCCTTGTGATGGGGTGGCACCGCCCACCAGGCGTGTGAAAGAAAGAAGAAAAGAAGAAAAAACCCGGACCGGGCCGCCTGGCCACCCTTTGTGCGGGTGTCCGCTCCCCAGGCTCCGAAAGCCTTGCCAGCCCTTGTGATGGGGTGGCACCGCCCACCAGGCGTGTGAAAGAAAGAAGAAAAGAAGAAAAAACCCGGACCGGGCCGCCTGGCCACCCTTTGTGAGGGTGTCCGCTCCCCAGGCTCCGAAATCCTTGCCAGCCCTTGTGATCGGGTGGCACCGCCCACCAGGCGTGTGAAAGAAAGAAGAAAAGAAGAAAAAACCCGGACCGGGCCGCCTGGCCACCCTTTGTGCGGGTGTCCGCTCCCCAGGCTCCGAAAGCCTTGCCAGCCCTTCTGATCGGGTGGCACCGCCCACCAGGCGTGTGAAAGAAAGAAGAAAAGAAGAAAAAACCCGGACCGGGCCGCCTGGCCACCCTTTGTGCGGGTGTCCGCTCCCCAGGCTCCGAAAGCCTTGCCAGCCCTTGTGATCGGGTGGCACCGCCCACCATGCGTGTGAAAGAAAGAAGAAAAGAAGAAAAAACCCGGACCGGGCCGCCTGGCCACCCTTTGTGAGGGTGTCCGCTCCCCAGGCTCCGAAAGCCTTGCCAGCCCTTGTGATCGGGTGGCACCGCCCACCAGGCGTGTGAAAGAAAGAAGAAAAGAAGAAAAAACCCGGACCGGGCCGCCTGGCCACCCTTTGTGAGGGTGTCCGCTCCCCAGGCTACGAAAGCCTTGCCAGCCCTTGTGATCGGGTGGCACCGCCCACCAGGCGTGTGAAAGAAAGAAGAAAAGAAGAAAAAACCCGGACCGGGCCGCCTGGCCACCCTTTGTGAGGGTGTCCGCTCCCCAGGCTACGAAAGCCTTGCCAGCCCTTGTGATCGGGTGGCACCGCCCACCAGGCGTGTGAAAGAAAGACGAAAAGAAGAAAAAACCCGGACCGGGCCGCCTGGCCACCCTTTGTGCGGGTGTCCGCTCCCCAGGCTCCGAAAGCCTTGCCAGCCCTTGTGATCGGGTGGCACCGCCCACCAGGCGTGTGAAAGAAAGAAGAAAAGAAGAAAAAACCCGGACCGGGCCGCCTGGCCACCCTTTGTGAGGGTGTCCGCTCCCCAGGCTCCGAAAGCCTTGCCAGCCCTTGTGATCGGGTGGCACCGCCCACCAGGCGTGTGAAAGAAAGAAGAAAAGAAGAAAAAACCCGGACCGGGCCGCCTGGCCACCCTTTGTGCGGGTGTCCGCTCCCCAGGCTCCGAAAGCCTTGCCAGCCCTTGTGATCGGGTGGCACCGCCCACCAGGCGTGTGAAAGAAAGAAAAACCCGGACCGGGCCGCCTGGCCACCCTTTGTGAGGGTGTCCGCTCCCCAGGCTCCGAAAGCCTTGCCAGCCCTTGCTATCGGGTGGCACCGCCCACCAGGCGCGTGAAAGAAAGAAGAAAAGAAGAAAAAACCCGGACCGGGCCGCCTGGCCACCCTTTGTGCGGGTGTCCGCTCCCCAGGCTCCGAAAGCCTTGCCAGCCCTTGTGATCGGGTGGCACCGCCCACCAGGCGCGTGAAAGAAAGAAGAAAAGAAGAAAAAACCCGGACCGGGCCGCCTGGCCACCCTTTGTGCGGGTGTCCGCTCCCCAGGCTCCGAAAGCCTTGCCAGCCCTTGTGATGGGGTGGCACCGCCCACCAGGCGCGTGAAAGAAAGAAGAAAAGAAGAAAAAACCCGGACCGGGCCGCCTGGCCACCCTTTGTGCGGGTGTCCGCTCCCCAGGCTCCGAAAGCCTTGCCAGCCCTTGTGATCGGGTGGCACCGCCCACCAGGCGTGTGAAAGAAAGAAGAAAAGAAGAAAAAACCCGGACCGGGCCGCCTCGCCACCCTTTGTGCGGTTGTCCGCTCCCCAGGCTCCGAAAGCCTTGCCAGCCCTTGTGATGGGGTGGCACCGCCCACCAGGCGTGTGAAAGAAAGAAGAAAAGAAGAAAAAACCCGGACCGGGCCGCCTGGCCACCCTTTGTGAGGGTGTCCGCTCCCCAGGCTACGAAAGCCTTGCCAGCCCTTGTGATCGGGTGGCACCGCCCACCAGGCGTGTGAAAGAAAGAAGAAAAGAAGAGAAAACCCGGACTGGGCCGCCTGGCCACCCTTTGTGCGGGTGTCCGCTCCCCAGGCTCCGAAAGCCTTGCCAGCCCTTGTGATGGGGTGGCACCGCCCACCAGGCGCGTGAAAGAAAGAAGAAAAGAAGAAAAAACCCGGACCGGGCCGCCTGGCCACCCTTTGTGAGGGTGTCCGCTCCCCAGGCTCCGAAAGCCTTGCCAGCCCTTGTGATCGGGTGGCACCGCCCACCAGGCGCGTGAAAGAAAGAAAAGAAGAAAAAACCCGGACCGGGCCGCCTGGCCACCCTTTGTGCGGGTGTCCGCTCCCCAGGCTACGAAAGCCTTGCCAGCCCTTGTGATCGGGTGGCACCGCCCACCAGGCGTGTGAAAGAAAGAAGAAAAGAAGAAAAAACCCGGACCGGGCCGCCTGGCCACCCTTTGTGCGGGTGTCCGCTCCCCAGGCTCCGAAAGCCTTGCCAGCCCTTGTGATCGGGTGGCACCGCCCACCAGGCGTGTGAAAGAAAGAAGAAAAGAAGAAAAAACCCGGACCGGGCCGCCTGGCCACCCTTTGTGCGGGTGTCCGCTCCCCAGGCTCCGAAAGCCTTGCCAGCCCTTGTGATCGGGTGGCACCGCCCACCAGGCGTGTGAAAGAAAGAAGAAAAGAAGAAAAAACCCGGACCGGGCCGCCTGGCCACCCTTTGTGAGGGTGTCCGCTCCCCAGGCTCCGAAAGCCTTGCCAGCCCTTGTGATCGGGTGGCACCGCCCACCAGGCGTGTGAAAGAAAGAAGAAAAGAAGAAAAAACCCGGACCGGGCCGCCTGGCCACCCTTTGTGTGGGTGTCCGCTCCCCAGGCTCCGAAATCCTTGCCAGCCCTTGTGATCGGGTGGCACCGCCCACCAGGCGTGTGAAAGAAAGAAGAAAAGAAGAAAAAACCCGGACCGGGCCGCCTGGCCACCCTTTGTGAGGGTGTCCGCTCCCCAGGCTCCGAAAGCCTTGCCAGCCCTTGTGATGGGGTGGCACCGCCCACCAGGCGCGTGAAAGAAAGAAGAAAAGAAGAAAAAACCCGGACCGGGCCGCCTGGCCACCCTTTGTGAGGGTGTCCGCTCCCCAGGCTCCGAAAGCCTTGCCAGCCCTTGTGATCGGGTGGCACCGCCCACCAGGCGCGTGAAAGAAAGAAAAGAAGAAAAAACCCGGACCGGGCCGCCTGGCCACCCTTTGTGCGGGTGTCCGCTCCCCAGGCTACGAAAGCCTTGCCAGCCCTTGTGATCGGGTGGCACCGCCCACCAGGCGTGTGAAAGAAAGAAGAAAAGAAGAAAAAACCCGGACCGGGCCGCCTGGCCACCCTTTGTGCGGGTGTCCGCTCCCCAGGCTCCGAAAGCCTTGCCAGCCCTTGTGATCGGGTGGCACCGCCCACCAGGCGTGTGAAAGAAAGAAGAAAAGAAGAAAAAACCCGGACCGGGCCGCCTGGCCACCCTTTGTGCGGGTGTCCGCTCCCCAGGCTCCGAAAGCCTTGCCAGCCCTTGTGATCGGGTGGCACCGCCCACCAGGCGTGTGAAAGAAAGAAGAAAAGAAGAAAAAACCCGGACCGGGCCGCCTGGCCACCCTTTGTGAGGGTGTCCGCTCCCCAGGCTCCGAAAGCCTTGCCAGCCCTTGTGATCGGGTGGCACCGCCCACCAGGCGTGTGAAAGAAAGAAGAAAAGAAGAAAAAACCCGGACCGGGCCGCCTGGCCACCCTTTGTGTGGGTGTCCGCTCCCCAGGCTCCGAAATCCTTGCCAGCCCTTGTGATCGGGTGGCACCGCCCACCAGGCGTGTGAAAGAAAGAAGAAAAGAAGAAAAAACCCGGACCGGGCCGCCTGGCCACCCTTTGTGAGGGTGTCCGCTCCCCAGGCTCCGAAAGCCTTGCCAGCCCTTGTGATCGGGTGGCACCGCCCACCAGGCGCGTGAAAGAAAGAAGAAAAGAAGAAAAAACCCGGACCGGGCCGCCTGGCCACCCTTTGTGAGGGTGTCCGCTCCCCAGGCTCCGAAAGCCTTGCCAGCCCTTGTGATCGGGTGGCACCGCCCACCAGGCGCGTGAAAGAAAGAAGAAAAGAAGAAAAAACCCGGACCGGGCCGCCTGGCCACCCTTTGTGCGGGTGTCCGCTCCCCAGGCTCCGAAAGCCTTGCCAGCCCTTGTGATCGGGTGGCACCGCCCACCAGGCGCGTGAAAGAAAGAAGAAAAGAAGAAAAAACCCGGACCGGGCCGCCTGGCCACCCTTTGTGCGGGTGTCCGCTCCCCAGGCTCCGAAAGCCTTGCCAGCCCTTGTGATGGGGTGGCACCGCCCACCAGGCGCGTGAAAGAAAGAAGAAAAGAAGAAAAAACCCGGACCGGGCCGCCTGGCCACCCTTTGTGAGGGTGTCCGCTCCCCAGGCTCCGAAAGCCTTGCCAGCCCTTGTGATCGGGTGGCACCGCCCACCAGGCGCGTGAAAGAAAGAAGAAAAGAAGAAAAAACCCGGACCGGGCCGCCTGGCCACCCTTTGTGCGGGTGTCCGCTCCCCAGGCTCCGAAAGCCTTGCCAGCCCTTGTGATCGGGTGGCACCGCCCACCAGGCGCGTGAAAGAAAGAAGAAAAGAAGAAAAAACCCGGACCGGGCCGCCTAGCCACCCTTTGAGAGGGTGTCCGCTCCCCGGGCTCCGAAAGCCGTGCCAGCCCTTGTGATCGGGTGGCACCGCCCACCAGGCGTGTGAAAGAAAGAAGAAAAGAAGAAAAAACCCGGACCGGGCCGCCTGGCCACCCTTTGTGCGGGTGTCCGCTCCCCAGGCTCCGAAAGCCTTGCCAGCCCTTGTGATGGGGTGGCACCGCCCACCAGGCGTGTGAAAGAAAGAAGAAAAGAAGAAAAAACCCGGACCGGGCCGCCTGGCCACCCTTTGTGCGGGTGTCCGCTCCCCAGGCTCCGAAAGCCTTGCCAGCCCTTGTGATGGGGTGGCACCGCCCACCAGGCGTGTGAAAGAAAGAAGAAAAGAAGAAAAAACCCGGACCGGGCCGCCTGGCCACCCTTTGTGAGGGTGTCCGCTCCCCAGGCTACGAAAGCCTTGCCAGCCCTTGTGATCGGGTGGCACCGCCCACCAGGCGTGTGAAAGAAAGAAGAAAAGAAGAAAAAACCCGGACCGGGCCTCCTGGCCACCCTTTGTGCGGGTGTCCGCTCCCCAGGCTCCGAAAGCCTTGCCAGCCCTTGTGATGGGGTGGCACCGCCCACCAGGCGTGTGAAAGAAAGAAGAAAAGAAGAAAAAACCCGGACCGGGCCGCCTGGCCACCCTTTGTGCGGGTGTCCGCTCCCCAGGCTCCGAAAGCCTTGCCAGCCCTTGTGATGGGGTGGCACCGCCCACCAGGCGTGTGAAAGAAAGAAGAAAAGAAGAAAAAACCCGGACCGGGCCGCCTGGCCACCCTTTGTGCGGGTGTCCGCTCCCCAGGCTCCGAAAGCCTTGCCAGCCCTTGTGATCGGGTGGCACCGCCCACCAGGCGTGTGAAAGAAAGAAGAAAAGAAGAAAAAACCCGGACCGGGCCGCCTGGCCACCCTTTGTGAGGGTGTCCGCTCCCCAGGCTCCGAAATCCTTGCCAGCCCTTGTGATCGGGTGGCACCGCCCACCAGGCGTGTGAAAGAAAGAAGAAAAGAAGAAAAAACCCGGACCGGGCCGCCTGGCCACCCTTTGTGCGGGTGTCCGCTCCCCAGGCTCCGAAAGCCTTGCCAGCCCTTCTGATCGGGTGGCACCGCCCACCAGGCGTGTGAAAGAAAGAAGAAAAGAAGAAAAAACCCGGACCGGGCCGCCTGGCCACCCTTTGTGCGGGTGTCCGCTCCCCAGGCTCCGAAAGCCTTGCCAGCCCTTGTGATCGGGTAGCACCGCCCACCATGCGTGTGAAAGAAAGAAGAAAAGAAGAAAAAACCCGGACCGGGCCGCCTGGCCACCCTTTGTGAGGGTGTCCGCTCCCCAGGCTCCGAAAGCCTTGCCAGCCCTTGTGATCGGGTGGCACCGCCCACCAGGCGTGTGAAAGAAAGAAGAAAAGAAGAAAAAACCCGGACCGGGCCGCCTGGCCACCCTTTGTGAGGGTGTCCGCTCCCCAGGCTACGAAAGCCTTGCCAGCCCTTGTGATCGGGTGGCACCGCCCACCAGGCGTGTGAAAGAAAGAAGAAAAGAAGAAAAAACCCGGACCGGGCCGCCTGGCCACCCTTTGTGAGGGTGTCCGCTCCCCAGGCTACGAAAGCCTTGCCAGCCCTTGTGATCGGGTGGCACCGCCCACCAGGCGTGTGAAAGAAAGACGAAAAGAAGAAAAAACCCGGACCGGGCCGCCTGGCCACCCTTTGTGCGGGTGTCCGCTCCCCAGGCTCCGAAAGCCTTGCCAGCCCTTGTGATCGGGTGGCACCGCCCACCAGGCGTGTGAAAGAAAGAAGAAAAGAAGAAAAAACCCGGACCGGGCCGCCTGGCCACCCTTTGTGAGGGTGTCCGCTCCCCAGGCTCCGAAAGCCTTGCCAGCCCTTGTGATCGGGTGGCACCGCCCACCAGGCGTGTGAAAGAAAGAAGAAAAGAAGAAAAAACCCGGACCGGGCCGCCTGGCCACCCTTTGTGCGGGTGTCCGCTCCCCGGGCTCCGAAAGCCTTGCCAGCCCTTGTGATCGGGTGGCACCGCCCACCAGGCGCGGGAAAGAAAGAAGAAAAGAAGAAAAAACCCGGACCGGGCCGCCTGGCCACCCTTTGTGCGGGTGTCCGCTCCCCAGGCTCCGAAAGCCTTGCCAGCCCTTGTGATCGGGTGGCACCGCCCACCAGGCGTGTGAAAGAAAGAAGAAAAGAAGAAAAAACCCGGACCGGGCCGCCTGGCCACCCTTTGTGAGGGTGTCCGCTCCCCAGGCTCCGAAAGCCTTGCCAGCCCTTGTGATCGGGTGGCACCGCCCACCAGGCGCGTGAAAGAAAGAAGAAAAGAAGAAAAAACCCGGACCGGGCCGCCTGGCCACCCTTTGTGCGGGTGTCCGCTCCCCAGGCTCCGAAAGCCTTGCCAGCCCTTGTGATCGGGTGGCACCGCCCACCAGGCGTGTGAAAGAAAGAAGAAAAGAAGAAAAAACCCGGACCGGGCCGCCTCGCCACCCTTTGTGCGGTTGTCCGCTCCCCAGGCTCCGAAAGCCTTGCCAGCCCTTGTGATGGGGTGGCACCGCCCACCAGGCGTGTGAAAGAAAGAAGAAAAGAAGAAAAAACCCGGACCGGGCCGCCTGGCCACCCTTTGTGAGGGTGTCCGCTCCCCAGGCTACGAAAGCCTTGCCAGCCCTTGTGATCGGGTGGCACCGCCCACCAGGCGTGTGAAAGAAAGAAGAAAAGAAGAGAAAACCCGGACTGGGCCGCCTGGCCACCCTTTGTGCGGGTGTCCGCTCCCCAGGCTCCGAAAGCCTTGCCAGCCCTTGTGATGGGGTGGCACCGCCCACCAGGCGCGTGAAAGAAAGAAGAAAAGAAGAAAAAACCCGGACCGGGCCGCCTGGCCACCCTTTGTGAGGGTGTCCGCTCCCCAGGCTCCGAAAGCCTTGCCAGCCCTTGTGATCGGGTGGCACCGCCCACCAGGCGCGTGAAAGAAAGAAAAGAAGAAAAAACCCGGACCGGGCCGCCTGGCCACCCTTTGTGCGGGTGTCCGCTCCCCAGGCTACGAAAGCCTTGCCAGCCCTTGTGATCGGGTGGCACCGCCCACCAGGCGTGTGAAAGAAAGAAGAAAAGAAGAAAAAACCCGGACCGGGCCGCCTGGCCACCCTTTGTGCGGGTGTCCGCTCCCCAGGCTCCGAAAGCCTTGCCAGCCCTTGTGATCGGGTGGCACCGCCCACCAGGCGTGTGAAAGAAAGAAGAAAAGAAGAAAAAACCCGGACCGGGCCGCCTGGCCACCCTTTGTGCGGGTGTCCGCTCCCCAGGCTCCGAAAGCCTTGCCAGCCCTTGTGATCGGGTGGCACCGCCCACCAGGCGTGTGAAAGAAAGAAGAAAAGAAGAAAAAACCCGGACCGGGCCGCCTGGCCACCCTTTGTGAGGGTGTCCGCTCCCCAGGCTCCGAAAGCCTTGCCAGCCCTTGTGATCGGGTGGCACCGCCCACCAGGCGTGTGAAAGAAAGAAGAAAAGAAGAAAAAACCCGGACCGGGCCGCCTGGCCACCCTTTGTGTGGGTGTCCGCTCCCCAGGCTCCGAAATCCTTGCCAGCCCTTGTGATCGGGTGGCACCGCCCACCAGGCGTGTGAAAGAAAGAAGAAAAGAAGAAAAAACCCGGACCGGGCCGCCTGGCCACCCTTTGTGAGGGTGTCCGCTCCCCAGGCTCCGAAAGCCTTGCCAGCCCTTGTGATGGGGTGGCACCGCCCACCAGGCGCGTGAAAGAAAGAAGAAAAGAAGAAAAAACCCGGACCGGGCCGCCTGGCCACCCTTTGTGAGGGTGTCCGCTCCCCAGGCTCCGAAAGCCTTGCCAGCCCTTGTGATCGGGTGGCACCGCCCACCAGGCGCGTGAAAGAAAGAAAAGAAGAAAAAACCCGGACCGGGCCGCCTGGCCACCCTTTGTGCGGGTGTCCGCTCCCCAGGCTACGAAAGCCTTGCCAGCCCTTGTGATCGGGTGGCACCGCCCACCAGGCGTGTGAAAGAAAGAAGAAAAGAAGAAAAAACCCGGACCGGGCCGCCTGGCCACCCTTTGTGCGGGTGTCCGCTCCCCAGGCTCCGAAAGCCTTGCCAGCCCTTGTGATCGGGTGGCACCGCCCACCAGGCGTGTGAAAGAAAGAAGAAAAGAAGAAAAAACCCGGACCGGGCCGCCTGGCCACCCTTTGTGCGGGTGTCCGCTCCCCAGGCTCCGAAAGCCTTGCCAGCCCTTGTGATCGGGTGGCACCGCCCACCAGGCGTGTGAAAGAAAGAAGAAAAGAAGAAAAAACCCGGACCGGGCCGCCTGGCCACCCTTTGTGAGGGTGTCCGCTCCCCAGGCTCCGAAAGCCTTGCCAGCCCTTGTGATCGGGTGGCACCGCCCACCAGGCGTGTGAAAGAAAGAAGAAAAGAAGAAAAAACCCGGACCGGGCCGCCTGGCCACCCTTTGTGTGGGTGTCCGCTCCCCAGGCTCCGAAATCCTTGCCAGCCCTTGTGATCGGGTGGCACCGCCCACCAGGCGTGTGAAAGAAAGAAGAAAAGAAGAAAAAACCCGGACCGGGCCGCCTGGCCACCCTTTGTGAGGGTGTCCGCTCCCCAGGCTCCGAAAGCCTTGCCAGCCCTTGTGATCGGGTGGCACCGCCCACCAGGCGCGTGAAAGAAAGAAGAAAAGAAGAAAAAACCCGGACCGGGCCGCCTGGCCACCCTTTGTGAGGGTGTCCGCTCCCCAGGCTCCGAAAGCCTTGCCAGCCCTTGTGATCGGGTGGCACCGCCCACCAGGCGCGTGAAAGAAAGAAGAAAAGAAGAAAAAACCCGGACCGGGCCGCCTGGCCACCCTTTGTGCGGGTGTCCGCTCCCCAGGCTCCGAAAGCCTTGCCAGCCCTTGTGATCGGGTGGCACCGCCCACCAGGCGCGTGAAAGAAAGAAGAAAAGAAGAAAAAACCCGGACCGGGCCGCCTGGCCACCCTTTGTGCGGGTGTCCGCTCCCCAGGCTCCGAAAGCCTTGCCAGCCCTTGTGATGGGGTGGCACCGCCCACCAGGCGCGTGAAAGAAAGAAGAAAAGAAGAAAAAACCCGGACCGGGCCGCCTGGCCACCCTTTGTGAGGGTGTCCGCTCCCCAGGCTCCGAAAGCCTTGCCAGCCCTTGTGATCGGGTGGCACCGCCCACCAGGCGCGTGAAAGAAAGAAGAAAAGAAGAAAAAACCCGGACCGGGCCGCCTGGCCACCCTTTGTGCGGGTGTCCGCTCCCCAGGCTCCGAAAGCCTTGCCAGCCCTTGTGATCGGGTGGCACCGCCCACCAGGCGCGTGAAAGAAAGAAGAAAAGAAGAAAAAACCCGGACCGGGCCGCCTAGCCACCCTTTGAGAGGGTGTCCGCTCCCCGGGCTCCGAAAGCCGTGCCAGCCCTTGTGATCGGGTGGCACCGCCCACCAGGCGTGTGAAAGAAAGAAGAAAAGAAGAAAAAACCCGGACCGGGCCGCCTGGCCACCCTTTGTGCGGGTGTCCGCTCCCCAGGCTCCGAAAGCCTTGCCAGCCCTTGTGATGGGGTGGCACCGCCCACCAGGCGTGTGAAAGAAAGAAGAAAAGAAGAAAAAACCCGGACCGGGCCGCCTGGCCACCCTTTGTGCGGGTGTCCGCTCCCCAGGCTCCGAAAGCCTTGCCAGCCCTTGTGATGGGGTGGCACCGCCCACCAGGCGTGTGAAAGAAAGAAGAAAAGAAGAAAAAACCCGGACCGGGCCGCCTGGCCACCCTTTGTGAGGGTGTCCGCTCCCCAGGCTACGAAAGCCTTGCCAGCCCTTGTGATCGGGTGGCACCGCCCACCAGGCGTGTGAAAGAAAGAAGAAAAGAAGAAAAAACCCGGACCGGGCCTCCTGGCCACCCTTTGTGCGGGTGTCCGCTCCCCAGGCTCCGAAAGCCTTGCCAGCCCTTGTGATGGGGTGGCACCGCCCACCAGGCGTGTGAAAGAAAGAAGAAAAGAAGAAAAAACCCGGACCGGGCCGCCTGGCCACCCTTTGTGCGGGTGTCCGCTCCCCAGGCTCCGAAAGCCTTGCCAGCCCTTGTGATGGGGTGGCACCGCCCACCAGGCGTGTGAAAGAAAGAAGAAAAGAAGAAAAAACCCGGACCGGGCCGCCTGGCCACCCTTTGTGCGGGTGTCCGCTCCCCAGGCTCCGAAAGCCTTGCCAGCCCTTGTGATCGGGTGGCACCGCCCACCAGGCGTGTGAAAGAAAGAAGAAAAGAAGAAAAAACCCGGACCGGGCCGCCTGGCCACCCTTTGTGAGGGTGTCCGCTCCCCAGGCTCCGAAATCCTTGCCAGCCCTTGTGATCGGGTGGCACCGCCCACCAGGCGTGTGAAAGAAAGAAGAAAAGAAGAAAAAACCCGGACCGGGCCGCCTGGCCACCCTTTGTGCGGGTGTCCGCTCCCCAGGCTCCGAAAGCCTTGCCAGCCCTTCTGATCGGGTGGCACCGCCCACCAGGCGTGTGAAAGAAAGAAGAAAAGAAGAAAAAACCCGGACCGGGCCGCCTGGCCACCCTTTGTGCGGGTGTCCGCTCCCCAGGCTCCGAAAGCCTTGCCAGCCCTTGTGATCGGGTAGCACCGCCCACCATGCGTGTGAAAGAAAGAAGAAAAGAAGAAAAAACCCGGACCGGGCCGCCTGGCCACCCTTTGTGAGGGTGTCCGCTCCCCAGGCTCCGAAAGCCTTGCCAGCCCTTGTGATCGGGTGGCACCGCCCACCAGGCGTGTGAAAGAAAGAAGAAAAGAAGAAAAAACCCGGACCGGGCCGCCTGGCCACCCTTTGTGAGGGTGTCCGCTCCCCAGGCTACGAAAGCCTTGCCAGCCCTTGTGATCGGGTGGCACCGCCCACCAGGCGTGTGAAAGAAAGAAGAAAAGAAGAAAAAACCCGGACCGGGCCGCCTGGCCACCCTTTGTGAGGGTGTCCGCTCCCCAGGCTACGAAAGCCTTGCCAGCCCTTGTGATCGGGTGGCACCGCCCACCAGGCGTGTGAAAGAAAGACGAAAAGAAGAAAAAACCCGGACCGGGCCGCCTGGCCACCCTTTGTGCGGGTGTCCGCTCCCCAGGCTCCGAAAGCCTTGCCAGCCCTTGTGATCGGGTGGCACCGCCCACCAGGCGTGTGAAAGAAAGAAGAAAAGAAGAAAAAACCCGGACCGGGCCGCCTGGCCACCCTTTGTGAGGGTGTCCGCTCCCCAGGCTCCGAAAGCCTTGCCAGCCCTTGTGATCGGGTGGCACCGCCCACCAGGCGTGTGAAAGAAAGAAGAAAAGAAGAAAAAACCCGGACCGGGCCGCCTGGCCACCCTTTGTGCGGGTGTCCGCTCCCCGGGCTCCGAAAGCCTTGCCAGCCCTTGTGATCGGGTGGCACCGCCCACCAGGCGCGGGAAAGAAAGAAGAAAAGAAGAAAAAACCCGGACCGGGCCGCCTGGCCACCCTTTGTGCGGGTGTCCGCTCCCCAGGCTCCGAAAGCCTTGCCAGCCCTTGTGATCGGGTGGCACCGCCCACCAGGCGTGTGAAAGAAAGAAGAAAAGAAGAAAAAACCCGGACCGGGCCGCCTGGCCACCCTTTGTGAGGGTGTCCGCTCCCCAGGCTCCGAAAGCCTTGCCAGCCCTTGTGATCGGGTGGCACCGCCCACCAGGCGCGTGAAAGAAAGAAGAAAAGAAGAAAAAACCCGGACCGGGCCGCCTGGCCACCCTTTGTGCGGGTGTCCGCTCCCCAGGCTCCGAAAGCCTTGCCAGCCCTTGTGATCGGGTGGCACCGCCCACCAGGCGTGTGAAAGAAAGAAGAAAAGAAGAAAAAACCCGGACCGGGCCGCCTGGCCACCCTTTGTGCGGTTGTCCGCTCCCCAGGCTCCGAAAGCCTTGCCAGCCCTTGTGATGGGGTGGCACCGCCCACCAGGCGTGTGAAAGAAAGAAGAAAAGAAGAAAAAACCCGGACCGGGCCGCCTGGCCACCCTTTGTGAGGGTGTCCGCTCCCCAGGCTACGAAAGCCTTGCCAGCCCTTGTGATCGGGTGGCACCGCCCACCAGGCGTGTGAAAGAAAGAAGAAAAGAAGAGAAAACCCGGACTGGGCCGCCTGGCCACCCTTTGTGCGGGTGTCCGCTCCCCAGGCTCCGAAAGCCTTGCCAGCCCTTGTGATGGGGTGGCACCGCCCACCAGGCGCGTGAAAGAAAGAAGAAAAGAAGAAAAAACCCGGACCGGGCCGCCTGGCCACCCTTTGTGAGGGTGTCCGCTCCCCAGGCTCCGAAAGCCTTGCCAGCCCTTGTGATCGGGTGGCACCGCCCACCAGGCGCGTGAAAGAAAGAAAAGAAGAAAAAACCCGGACCGGGCCGCCTGGCCACCCTTTGTGCGGGTGTCCGCTCCCCAGGCTACGAAAGCCTTGCCAGCCCTTGTGATCGGGTGGCACCGCCCACCAGGCGTGTGAAAGAAAGAAGAAAAGAAGAAAAAACCCGGACCGGGCCGCCTGGCCACCCTTTGTGCGGGTGTCCGCTCCCCAGGCTCCGAAAGCCTTGCCAGCCCTTGTGATCGGGTGGCACCGCCCACCAGGCGTGTGAAAGAAAGAAGAAAAGAAGAAAAAACCCGGACCGGGCCGCCTGGCCACCCTTTGTGCGGGTGTCCGCTCCCCAGGCTCCGAAAGCCTTGCCAGCCCTTGTGATCGGGTGGCACCGCCCACCAGGCGTGTGAAAGAAAGAAGAAAAGAAGAAAAAACCCGGACCGGGCCGCCTGGCCACCCTTTGTGAGGGTGTCCGCTCCCCAGGCTACGAAAGCCTTGCCAGCCCTTGTGATCGGGTGGCACCGCCCACCAGGCGTGTGAAAGAAAGAAGAAAAGAAGAAAAAACCCGGACCGGGCCGCCTGGCCACCCTTTGTGTGGGTGTCCGCTCCCCAGGCTCCGAAATCCTTGCCAGCCCTTGTGATCGGGTGGCACCGCCCACCAGGCGCGTGAAAGAAAGAAGAAAAGAAGAAAAAACCCGGACCGGGCCGCCTGGCCACCCTTTGTGAGGGTGTCCGCTCCCCAGGCTCCGAAAGCCTTGCCAGCCCTTGTGATCGGGTGGCACCGCCCACCAGGCGCGTGAAAGAAAGAAGAAAAGAAGAAAAAACCCGGACCGGGCCGCCTGGCCACCCTTTGTGAGGGTGTCCGCTCCCCAGGCTCCGAAAGCCTTGCCAGCCCTTGTGATCGGGTGGCACCGCCCACCAGGCGCGTGAAAGAAAGAAGAAAAGAAGAAAAAACCCGGACCGGGCCGCCTGGCCACCCTTTGTGCGGGTGTCCGCTCCCCAGGCTCCGAAAGCCTTGCCAGCCCTTGTGATCGGGTGGCACCGCCCACCAGGCGCGTGAAAGAAAGAAGAAAAGAAGAAAAAACCCGGACCGGGCCGCCTGGCCACCCTTTGTGCGGGTGTCCGCTCCCCAGGCTCCGAAAGCCTTGCCAGCCCTTGTGATGGGGTGGCACCGCCCACCAGGCGCGTGAAAGAAAGAAGAAAAGAAGAAAAAACCCGGACCGGGCCGCCTGGCCACCCTTTGTGCGGGTGTCCGCTCCCCAGGCTCCGAAAGCCTTGCCAGCCCTTGTGATCGGGTGGCACCGCCCACCAGGCGTGTGAAAGAAAGAAGAAAAGAAGAAAAAACCCGGACCGGGCCGCCTGACCACCCTTTGTGCGGTTGTCCGCTCCCCAGGCTCCGAAAGCCTTGCCAGCCCTTGTGATGGGGTGGCACCGCCCACCAGGCGTGTGAAAGAAAGAAGAAAAGAAGAAAAAACCCGGACCGGGCCGCCTGGCCACCCTTTGTGAGGGTGTCCGCTCCCCAGGCTACGAAAGCCTTGCCAGCCCTTGTGATCGGGTGGCACCGCCCACCAGGCGTGTGAAAGAAAGAAGAAAAGAAGAGAAAACCCGGACTGGGCTGCCTGGCCACCCTTTGTGCGGGTGTCCGCTCCCCAGGCTCCGAAAGCCTTGCCAGCCCTTGTGATGGGGTGGCACCGCCCACCAGGCGCGTGAAAGAAAGAAGAAAAGAAGAAAAGACCCGGACCGGGCCGCCTGGCCACCCTTTGTGAGGGTGTCCGCTCCCCAGGCTCCGAAAGCCTTGCCAGCCCTTGTGATCGGGTGGCACCGCCCACCAGGCGCGTGAAAGAAAGAAAAGAAGAAAAAACCCGGACCGGGCCGCCTGGCCACCCTTTGTGCGGGTGTCCGCTCCCCAGGCTACGAAAGCCTTGCCAGCCCTTGTGATCGGGTGGCACCGCCCACCAGGCGTGTGAAAGAAAGAAGAAAAGAAGAAAAAACCCGGACCGGGCCGCCTGGCCACCCTTTGTGCGGGTGTCCGCTCCCCAGGCTCCGAAAGCCTTGCCAGCCCTTGTGATCGGGTGGCACCGCCCACCAGGCGCGGGAAAGAAAGAAGAAAAGAAGAAAAAACCCGGACCGGGCCGCCTGGCCACCCTTTGTGCGGGTGTCCGCTCCCCAGGCTCCGAAAGCCTTGCCAGCCCTTGTGATCGGGTGGCACCGCCCACCAGGCGTGTGAAAGAAAGAAGAAAAGAAGAAAAAACCCGGACCGGGCCGCCTGGCCACCCTTTGTGAGGGTGTCCGCTCCCCAGGCTCCGAAAGCCTTGCCAGCCCTTGTGATCGGGTGGCACCGCCCACCAGGCGCGTGAAAGAAAGAAGAAAAGAAGAAAAAACCCGGACCGGGCCGCCTGGCCACCCTTTGTGCGGGTGTCCGCTCCCCAGGCTCCGAAAGCCTTGCCAGCCCTTGTGATCGGGTGGCACCGCCCACCAGGCGTGTGAAAGAAAGAAGAAAAGAAGAAAAAACCCGGACCGGGCCGCCTGGCCACCCTTTGTGCGGTTGTCCGCTCCCCAGGCTCCGAAAGCCTTGCCAGCCCTTGTGATGGGGTGGCACCGCCCACCAGGCGTGTGAAAGAAAGAAGAAAAGAAGAAAAAACCCGGACCGGGCCGCCTGGCCACCCTTTGTGAGGGTGTCCGCTCCCCAGGCTACGAAAGCCTTGCCAGCCCTTGTGATCGGGTGGCACCGCCCACCAGGCGTGTGAAAGAAAGAAGAAAAGAAGAGAAAACCCGGACCGGGCCGCCTGGCCACCCTTTGTGCGGGTGTCCGCTCCCCAGGCTCCGAAAGCCTTGCCAGCCCTTGTGATGGGGTGGCACCGCCCACCAGGCGCGTGAAAGAAAGAAGAAAAGAAGAAAAAACCCGGACCGGGCCGCCTGGCCACCCTTTGTGAGGGTGTCCGCTCCCCAGGCTCCGAAAGCCTTGCCAGCCCTTGTGATCGGGTGGCACCGCCCACCAGGCGCGTGAAAGAAAGAAAAGAAGAAAAAACCCGGACCGGGCCGCCTGGCCACCCTTTGTGCGGGTGTCCGCTCCCCAGGCTACGAAAGCCTTGCCAGCCCTTGTGATCGGGTGGCACCGCCCACCAGGCGTGTGAAAGAAAGAAGAAAAGAAGAAAAAACCCGGACCGGGCCGCCTGGCCACCCTTTGTGCGGGTGTCCGCTCCCCAGGCTCCGAAAGCCTTGCCAGCCCTTGTGATCGGGTGGCACCGCCCACCAGGCGTGTGAAAGAAAGAAGAAAAGAAGAAAAAACCCGGACCGGGCCGCCTGGCCACCCTTTGTGCGGGTGTCCGCTCCCCAGGCTCCGAAAGCCTTGCCAGCCCTTGTGATCGGGTGGCACCGCCCACCAGGCGTGTGAAAGAAAGAAGAAAAGAAGAAAAAACCCGGACCGGGCCGCCTGGCCACCCTTTGTGAGGGTGTCCGCTCCCCAGGCTACGAAAGCCTTGCCAGCCCTTGTGATCGGGTGGCACCGCCCACCAGGCGTGTGAAAGAAAGAAGAAAAGAAGAAAAAACCCGGACCGGGCCGCCTGGCCACCCTTTGTGTGGGTGTCCGCTCCCCAGGCTCCGAAATCCTTGCCAGCCCTTGTGATCGGGTGGCACCGCCCACCAGGCGCGTGAAAGAAAGAAGAAAAGAAGAAAAAACCCGGACCGGGCCGCCTGGCCACCCTTTGTGAGGGTGTCCGCTCCCCAGGCTCCGAAAGCCTTGCCAGCCCTTGTGATCGGGTGGCACCGCCCACCAGGCGCGTGAAAGAAAGAAGAAAAGAAGAAAAAACCCGGACCGGGCCGCCTGGCCACCCTTTGTGAGGGTGTCCGCTCCCCAGGCTCCGAAAGCCTTGCCAGCCCTTGTGATCGGGTGGCACCGCCCACCAGGCGCGTGAAAGAAAGAAGAAAAGAAGAAAAAACCCGGACCGGGCCGCCTGGCCACCCTTTGTGCGGGTGTCCGCTCCCCAGGCTCCGAAAGCCTTGCCAGCCCTTGTGATCGGGTGGCACCGCCCACCAGGCGCGTGAAAGAAAGAAGAAAAGAAGAAAAAACCCGGACCGGGCCGCCTGGCCACCCTTTGTGCGGGTGTCCGCTCCCCAGGCTCCGAAAGCCTTGCCAGCCCTTGTGATGGGGTGGCACCGCCCACCAGGCGCGTGAAAGAAAGAAGAAAAGAAGAAAAAACCCGGACCGGGCCGCCTGGCCACCCTTTGTGCGGGTGTCCGCTCCCCAGGCTCCGAAAGCCTTGCCAGCCCTTGTGATCGGGTGGCACCGCCCACCAGGCGTGTGAAAGAAAGAAGAAAAGAAGAAAAAACCCGGACCGGGCCGCCTGACCACCCTTTGTGCGGTTGTCCGCTCCCCAGGCTCCGAAAGCCTTGCCAGCCCTTGTGATGGGGTGGCACCGCCCACCAGGCGTGTGAAAGAAAGAAGAAAAGAAGAAAAAACCCGGACCGGGCCGCCTGGCCACCCTTTGTGAGGGTGTCCGCTCCCCAGGCTACGAAAGCCTTGCCAGCCCTTGTGATCGGGTGGCACCGCCCACCAGGCGTGTGAAAGAAAGAAGAAAAGAAGAGAAAACCCGGACTGGGCCGCCTGGCCACCCTTTGTGCGGGTGTCCGCTCCCCAGGCTCCGAAAGCCTTGCCAGCCCTTGTGATGGGGTGGCACCGCCCACCAGGCGCGTGAAAGAAAGAAGAAAAGAAGAAAAGACCCGGACCGGGCCGCCTGGCCACCCTTTGTGAGGGTGTCCGCTCCCCAGGCTCCGAAAGCCTTGCCAGCCCTTGTGATCGGGTGGCACCGCCCACCAGGCGCGTGAAAGAAAGAAAAGAAGAAAAAACCCGGACCGGGCCGCCTGGCCACCCTTTGTGCGGGTGTCCGCTCCCCAGGCTACGAAAGCCTTGCCAGCCCTTGTGATCGGGTGGCACCGCCCACCAGGCGTGTGAAAGAAAGAAGAAAAGAAGAAAAAACCCGGACCGGGCCGCCTGGCCACCCTTTGTGCGGGTGTCCGCTCCCCAGGCTCCGAAAGCCTTGCCAGCCCTTGTGATCGGGTGGCACCGCCCACCAGGCGTGTGAAAGAAAGAAGAAAAGAAGAAAAAACCCGGACCGGGCCGCCTGGCCACCCTTTGTGCGGGTGTCCGCTCCCCAGGCTCCGAAAGCCTTGCCAGCCCTTGTGATCGGGTGGCACCGCCCACCAGGCGTGTGAAAGAAAGAAGAAAAGAAGAAAAAACCCGGACCGGGCCGCCTGGCCACCCTTTGTGAGGGTGTCCGCTCCCCAGGCTCCGAAAGCCTTGCCAGCCCTTGTGATCGGGTGGCACCGCCCACCAGGCGTGTGAAAGAAAGAAGAAAAGAAGAAAAAACCCGGACCGGGCCGCCTGGCCACCCTTTGTGAGGGTGTCCGCTCCCCAGGCTCCGAAAGCCTTGCCAGCCCTTGTGATCGGGTGGCACCGCCCACCAGGCGCGTGAAAGAAAGAAGAAAAGAAGAAAAAACCCGGACCGGGCCGCCTGGCCACCCTTTGTGAGGGTGTCCGCTCCCCAGGCTCCGAAAGCCTTGCCAGCCCTTGTGATCGGGTGGCAACGCCCACCAGGCGCGTGAAAGAAAGAAGAAAAGAAGAAAAAACCCGGACCGGGCCGCCTGGCCACCCTTTGTGCGGGTGTCCGCTCCCCAGGCTCCGAAAGCCTTGCCAGCCCTTGTGATCGGGTGGCACCGCCCACCAGGCGCGTGAAAGAAAGAAGAAAAGAAGAAAAAACCCGGACCGGGCCGCCTGGCCACCCTTTGTGCGGGTGTCCGCTCCCCAGGCTCCGAAAGCCTTGCCAGCCCTTGTGATGGGGTGGCACCGCCCACCAGGCGCGTGAAAGAAAGAAGAAAAGAAGAAAAAACCCGGACCGGGCCGCCTGGCCACCCTTTGTGAGGGTGTCCGCTCCCCAGGCTCCGAAAGCCTTGCCAGCCCTTGTGATCGGGTGGCACCGCCCACCAGGCGCGTGAAAGAAAGAAGAAAAGAAGAAAAAACCCGGACCGGGCCGCCTGGCCACCCTTTGTGCGGGTGTCCGCTCCCCAGGCTCCGAAAGCCTTGCCAGCCCTTGTGATCGGGTGGCACCGCCCACCAGGCGCGTGAAAGAAAGAAGAAAAGAAGAAAAAACCCGGACCGGGCCGCCTAGCCACCCTTTGAGAGGGTGTCCGCTCCCCGGGCTCCGAAAGCCGTGCCAGCCCTTGTGATCGGGTGGCACCGCCCACCAGGCGTGTGAAAGAAAGAAGAAAAGAAGAAAAAACCCGGACCGGGCCGCCTGGCCACCCTTTGTGCGGGTGTCCGCTCCCCAGGCTCCGAAAGCCTTGCCAGCCCTTGTGATGGGGTGGCACCGCCCACCAGGCGTGTGAAAGAAAGAAGAAAAGAAGAAAAAACCCGGACCGGGCCGCCTGGCCACCCTTTGTGCGGGTGTCCGCTCCCCAGGCTCCAAAAGCCTTGCCAGCCCTTGTGATCGGGTGGCACCGCCCACCAGGCGTGTGAAAGAAAGACGAAAAGAAGAAAAAACCCGGACCGGGCCGCCTGGCCACCCTTTGTGCGGGTGTCCGCTCCCCAGGCTCCGAAAGCCTTGCCAGCCCTTGTGATCGGGTGGCACCGCCCACCAGGCGTGTGAAAGAAAGAAGAAAAGAAGAAAAAACCCGGACCGGGCCGCCTGGCCACCCTTTGTGAGGGTGTCCGCTCCCCAGGCTCCGAAAGCCTTGCCAGCCCTTGTGATCGGGTGGCACCGCCCACCAGGCGTGTGAAAGAAAGAAGAAAAGAAGAAAAAACCCGGACCGGGCCGCCTGGCCACCCTTTGTGCGGGTGTCCGATCCCCAGGCTCCGAAAGCCTTGCCAGCCCTTGTGATCGGGTGGCACCGCCCACCAGGCGTGTGAAAGAAAGAAGAAAAGAAGAAAAAACCCGGACCGGGCCGCCTGGCCACCCTTTGTGCGGGTGTCCGCTCCCCAGGCTCCGAAAGCCTTGCCAGCCCTTGTGATCGGGTGGCACCGCCCACCAGGCGTGTGAAAGAAAGAAGAAAAGAAGAAAAAACCCGGATCGGGCCGCCTGGCCACCCTTTGTGAGGGTGTCCGCTCCCCAGGCTCCGAAAGCCTTGCCAGCCCTTGTGATCGGGTGGCACCGCCCACCAGGCGTGTGAAAGAAAGAAGAAAAGAAGAAAAAACCCGGACCGGGCCGCCTGGCCACCCTTTGTGCGGGTGTCCGCTCCCCGGGCTCCGAAAGCCTTGCCAGCCCTTGTGATCGGGTGGCACCGCCCACCAGGCGTGTGAAAGAAAGAAGAAAAGAAGAAAAAACCCGGTCAGGGCCGCCTGGCCACCCTTTGTGCGGGTGTCCGCTCCCCGGGCTCCGAAAGCCTTGCCAGCCCTTGTGATCGGGTGGCACCGCCCACCAGGCGCGTGAAAGAAAGAAGAAAAGAAGAAAAAACCCGGACCGGGCCGCCTGGCCACCCTTTGTGAGGGTGTCCGCTCCCCAGGCTACGAAAGCCTTGCCAGCCCTTGTGATCGGGTGGCACCGCCCACCAGGCGTGTGAAAGAAAGAAGAAAAGAAGAAAAAACCCGGACCGGGCCGCCTGGCCACCCTTTGTGAGGGTGTCCGCTCCCCAGGCTCCGAAAGCCTTGCCAGCCCTTGTGATCGGGTGGCACCGCCCACCAGGCGTGTGAAAGAAAGAAGAAAAGAAGAAAAAACCCGGACCGGGCCGCCTGGCCACCCTTTGTGAGGGTGTCCGCTCCCCAGGCTACGAAAGCCTTGCCAGCCCTTGTGATCGGGTGGCACCGCCCACCAGGCGTGTGAAAGAAAGAAGAAAAGAAGAAAAAACCCGGACCGGGCCGCCTGGCCACCCTTTGTGAGGGTGTCCTCTCCCCAGGCTCCGAAAGCCTTGCCAGCCCTTGTGATCGGGTGGCACCGCCCACCAGGCGTGTGAAAGAAAGAAGAAAAGAAGAAAAAACCCGGACCGGGCCGCCTGGCCACCCTTTGTGCGGTTGTCCGCTCCCCAGGCTCCGAAAGCCTTGCCAGCCCTTGTGATGGGGTGGCACCGCCCACCAGGCGTGTGAAAGAAAGAAGAAAAGAAGAAAAAACCCGGACCGGGCCGCCTGGCCACCCTTTGTGAGGGTGTCCGCTCCCCAGGCTACGAAAGCCTTGCCAGCCCTTGTGATCGGGTGGCACCGCCCACCAGGCGTGTGAAAGAAAGAAGAAAAGAAGAGAAAACCCGGACTGGGCCGCCTGGCCACCCTTTGTGCGGGTGTCCGCTCCCCAGGCTCCGAAAGCCTTGCCAGCCCTTGTGATGGGGTGGCACCGCCCACCAGGCGCGTGAAAGAAAGAAGAAAAGAAGAAAAAACCCGGACCGGGCCGCCTGGCCACCCTTTGTGAGGGTGTCCGCTCCCCAGGCTCCGAAAGCCTTGCCAGCCCTTGTGATCGGGTGGCACCGCCCACCAGGCGCGTGAAAGAAAGAAAAGAAGAAAAAACCCGGACCGGGCCGCCTGGCCACCCTTTGTGCGGGTGTCCGCTCCCCAGGCTACGAAAGCCTTGCCAGCCCTTGTGATCGGGTGGCACCGCCCACCAGGCGTGTGAAAGAAAGAAGAAAAGAAGAAAAAACCCGGACCGGGCCGCCTGGCCACCCTTTGTGCGGGTGTCCGCTCCCCAGGCTCCGAAAGCCTTGCCAGCCCTTGTGATCGGGTGGCACCGCCCACCAGGCGTGTGAAAGAAAGAAGAAAAGAAGAAAAAACCCGGACCGGGCCGCCTGGCCACCCTTTGTGCGGGTGTCCGCTCCCCAGGCTCCGAAAGCCTTGCCAGCCCTTGTGATCGGGTGGCACCGCCCACCAGGCGTGTGAAAGAAAGAAGAAAAGAAGAAAAAACCCGGACCGGGCCGCCTGGCCACCCTTTGTGAGGGTGTCCGCTCCCCAGGCTACGAAAGCCTTGCCAGCCCTTGTGATCGGGTGGCACCGCCCACCAGGCGTGTGAAAGAAAGAAGAAAAGAAGAAAAAACCCGGACCGGGCCGCCTGGCCACCCTTTGTGTGGGTGTCCGCTCCCCAGGCTCCGAAATCCTTGCCAGCCCTTGTGATCGGGTGGCACCGCCCACCAGGCGCGTGAAAGAAAGAAGAAAAGAAGAAAAAACCCGGACCGGGCCGCCTGGCCACCCTTTGTGAGGGTGTCCGCTCCCCAGGCTCCGAAAGCCTTGCCAGCCCTTGTGATCGGGTGGCACCGCCCACCAGGCGCGTGAAAGAAAGAAGAAAAGAAGAAAAAACCCGGACCGGGCCGCCTGGCCACCCTTTGTGAGGGTGTCCGCTCCCCAGGCTCCGAAAGCCTTGCCAGCCCTTGTGATCGGGTGGCACCGCCCACCAGGCGCGTGAAAGAAAGAAGAAAAGAAGAAAAAACCCGGACCGGGCCGCCTGGCCACCCTTTGTGCGGGTGTCCGCTCCCCAGGCTCCGAAAGCCTTGCCAGCCCTTGTGATCGGGTGGCACCGCCCACCAGGCGCGTGAAAGAAAGAAGAAAAGAAGAAAAAACCCGGACCGGGCCGCCTGGCCACCCTTTGTGCGGGTGTCCGCTCCCCAGGCTCCGAAAGCTTTGCCAGCCCTTGTGATGGGGTGGCACCGCCCACCAGGCGCGTGAAAGAAAGAAGAAAAGAAGAAAAAACCCGGACCGGGCCGCCTGGCCACCCTTTGTGCGGGTGTCCGCTCCCCAGGCTCCGAAAGCCTTGCCAGCCCTTGTGATCGGGTGGCACCGCCCACCAGGCGTGTGAAAGAAAGAAGAAAAGAAGAAAAAACCCGGACCGGGCCGCCTGACCACCCTTTGTGCGGTTGTCCGCTCCCCAGGCTCCGAAAGCCTTGCCAGCCCTTGTGATGGGGTGGCACCGCCCACCAGGCGTGTGAAAGAAAGAAGAAAAGAAGAAAAAACCCGGACCGGGCCGCCTGGCCACCCTTTGTGAGGGTGTCCGCTCCCCAGGCTACGAAAGCCTTGCCAGCCCTTGTGATCGGGTGGCACCGCCCACCAGGCGTGTGAAAGAAAGAAGAAAAGAAGAGAAAACCCGGACTGGGCCGCCTGGCCACCCTTTGTGCGGGTGTCCGCTCCCCAGGCTCCGAAAGCCTTGCCAGCCCTTGTGATGGGGTGGCACCGCCCACCAGGCGCGTGAAAGAAAGAAGAAAAGAAGAAAAGACCCGGACCGGGCCGCCTGGCCACCCTTTGTGAGGGTGTCCGCTCCCCAGGCTCCGAAAGCCTTGCCAGCCCTTGTGATCGGGTGGCACCGCCCACCAGGCGCGTGAAAGAAAGAAAAGAAGAAAAAACCCGGACCGGGCCGCCTGGCCACCCTTTGTGCGGGTGTCCGCTCCCCAGGCTACGAAAGCCTTGCCAGCCCTTGTGATCGGGTGGCACCGCCCACCAGGCGTGTGAAAGAAAGAAGAAAAGAAGAAAAAACCCGGACCGGGCCGCCTGGCCACCCTTTGTGCGGGTGTCCGCTCCCCAGGCTCCGAAAGCCTTGCCAGCCCTTGTGATCGGGTGGCACCGCCCACCAGGCGTGTGAAAGAAAGAAGAAAAGAAGAAAAAACCCGGACCGGGCCGCCTGGCCACCCTTTGTGCGGGTGTCCGCTCCCCAGGCTCCGAAAGCCTTGCCAGCCCTTGTGATCGGGTGGCACCGCCCACCAGGCGTGTGAAAGAAAGAAGAAAAGAAGAAAAAACCCGGACCGGGCCGCCTGGCCACCCTTTGTGAGGGTGTCCGCTCCCCAGGCTCCGAAAGCCTTGCCAGCCCTTGTGATCGGGTGGCACCGCCCACCAGGCGTGTGAAAGAAAGAAGAAAAGAAGAAAAAACCCGGACCGGGCCGCCTGGCCACCCTTTGTGTGGGTGTCCGCTCCCCAGGCTCCGAAATCCTTGCCAGCCCTTGTGATCGGGTGGCACCGCCCACCAGGCGTGTGAAAGAAAGAAGAAAAGAAGAAAAAACCCGGACCGGGCCGCCTGGCCACCCTTTGTGAGGGTGTCCGCTCCCCAGGCTCCGAAAGCCTTGCCAGCCCTTGTGATCGGGTGGCACCGCCCACCAGGCGTGTGAAAGAAAGAAGAAAAGAAGAAAAAACCCGGACCGGGCCGCCTGGCCACCCTTTGTGCGGGTGTCCGATCCCCAGGCTCCGAAAGCCTTGCCAGCCCTTGTGATCGGGTGGCACCGCCCACCAGGCGTGTGAAAGAAAGAAGAAAAGAAGAAAAAACCCGGACCGGGCCGCCTGGCCACCCTTTGTGCGGGTGTCCGCTCCCCAGGCTCCGAAAGCCTTGCCAGCCCTTGTGATCGGGTGGCACCGCCCACCAGGCGTGTGAAAGAAAGAAGAAAAGAAAAAACCCGGACCGGGCCGCCTGGCCACCCTTTGTGAGGGTGTCCGCTCCCCAGGCTACGAAAGCCTTGCCAGCCCTTGTGATCGGGTGGCACCGCCCACCAGGCGTGTGAAAGAAAGAAGAAAAGAAGAAAAAACCCGGACCGGGCCGCCTGGCCACCCTTTGTGCGGGTGTCCGCTCCCCAGGCTCCAAAAGCCTTGCCAGCCCTTGTGATCGGGTGGCACCGCCCACCAGGCGTGTGAAAGAAAGAAGAAAAGAAGAAAAAACCCGGACCGGGCCGCCTGGCCACCCTTTGTGCGGGTGTCCTCTCCCCAGGCTACGAAAGCCTTGCCAGCCCTTGTGATCGGGTGGCACCGCCCACCAGGCGTGTGAAAGAAAGAAGAAAAGAAGAAAAAACCCGGACCGGGCCGCCTGGCCACCCTTTGTGCGGGTGTCCGCTCCCCAGGCTCCGAAAGCCTTGCCAGCCCTTGTGATCGGGTGGCACCGCCCACCAGGCGTGTGAAAGAAAGAAGAAAAGAAGAAAAAACCCGGACCGGGCCGCCTGGCCACCCTTTGTGAGGGTGTCCGCTCCCCAGGCTCCGAAAGCCTTGCCAGCCCTTGTGATCGGGTGGCACCGCCCACCAGGCGTGTGAAAGAAAGAAGAAAAGAAGAAAAAACCCGGACCGGGCCGCCTGGCCACCCTTTGTGCGGGTGTCCGCTCCCCGGGCTCCGAAAGCCTTGCCAGCCCTTGTGATCGGGTGGCACCGCCCACCAGGCGTGTGAAAGAAAGAAGAAAAGAAGAAAAAACCCGGTCAGGGCCGCCTGGCCACCCTTTGTGCGGGTGTCCGCTCCCCGGGCTCCGAAAGCCTTGCCAGCCCTTGTGATCGGGTGGCACCGCCCACCAGGCGCGTGAAAGAAAGAAGAAAAGAAGAAAAAACCCGGACCGGGCCGCCTGGCCACCCTTTGTGAGGGTGTCCGCTCCCCAGGCTACGAAAGCCTTGCCAGCCCTTGTGATCGGGTGGCACCGCCCACCAGGCGTGTGAAAGAAAGAAGAAAAGAAGAAAAAACCCGGACCGGGCCGCCTGGCCACCCTTTGTGAGGGTGTCCGCTCCCCAGGCTCCGAAAGCCTTGCCAGCCCTTGTGATCGGGTGGCACCGCCCACCAGGCGTGTGAAAGAAAGAAGAAAAGAAGAAAAAACCCGGACCGGGCCGCCTGGCCACCCTTTGTGAGGGTGTCCGCTCCCCAGGCTACGAAAGCCTTGCCAGCCCTTGTGATCGGGTGGCACCGCCCACCAGGCGTGTGAAAGAAAGAAGAAAAGAAGAAAAAACCCGGACCGGGCCGCCTGGCCACCCTTTGTGAGGGTGTCCTCTCCCCAGGCTCCGAAAGCCTTGCCAGCCCTTGTGATCGGGTGGCACCGCCCACCAGGCGTGTGAAAGAAAGAAGAAAAGAAGAAAAAACCCGGACCGGGCCGCCTGGCCACCCTTTGTGCGGGTGTCCGCTCCCCAGGCTCCGAAAGCCTTGCCAGCCCTTGTGATCGGGTGGCACCGCCCACCAGGCGTGTGAAAGTAAGAAGAAAAGAAGAAAAAACCCGGACCGGGCCGCCTGGCCACCCTTTGTGAGGGTGTCCGCTCCCCAGGCTCTGAAAGCCTTGCCAGCCCTTGTGATCGGGTGGCACCGCCCACCAGGCGTGTGAAAGAAAGAAGAAAAGAAGAAAAAACCCGGACCGGGCCGCCTGGCCACCCTTTGTGCGGGTGTCCGCTCCCCAGGCTCCAAAAGCCTTGCCAGCCCTTGTGATCGGGTGGCACCGCCCACCAGGCGTGTGAAAGAAAGAAGAAAAGAAGAAAAAACCCGGACCGGGCCGCCTGGCCACCCTTTGTGCGGGTGTCCTCTCCCCAGGCTACGAAAGCCTTGCCAGCCCTTGTGATCGGGTGGCACCGCCCACCAGGCGTGTGAAAGAAAGAAGAAAAGAAGAAAAAACCCGGACCGGGCCGCCTGGCCACCCTTTGTGCGGGTGTCCGCTCCCCAGGCTCCGAAAGCCTTGCCAGCCCTTGTGATCGGGTGGCACCGCCCACCAGGCGTGTGAAAGAAAGAAGAAAAGAAGAAAAAACCCGGACCGGGCCGCCTGGCCACCCTTTGTGAGGGTGTCCGCTCCCCAGGCTCCGAAAGCCTTGCCAGCCCTTGTGATCGGGTGGCACCGCCCACCAGGCGTGTGAAAGAAAGAAGAAAAGAAGAAAAAACCCGGACCGGGCCGCCTGGCCACCCTTTGTGCGGGTGTCCGCTCCCCGGGCTCCGAAAGCCTTGCCAGCCCTTGTGATCGGGTGGCACCGCCCACCAGGCGTGTTAAAGAAAGAAGAAAAGAAGAAAAAACCCGGTCAGGGCCGCCTGGCCACCCTTTGTGCGGGTGTCCGCTCCCCGGGCTCCGAAAGCCTTGCCAGCCCTTGTGATCGGGTGGCACCGCCCACCAGGCGCGTGAAAGAAAGAAGAAAAGAAGAAAAAACCCGGACCGGGCCGCCTGGCCACCCTTTGTGAGGGTGTCCGCTCCCCAGGCTACGAAAGCCTTGCCAGCCCTTGTGATCGGGTGGCACCGCCCACCAGGCGTGTGAAAGAAAGAAGAAAAGAAGAAAAAACCCGGACCGGGCCGCCTGGCCACCCTTTGTGAGGGTGTCCGCTCCCCAGGCTCCGAAAGCCTTGCCAGCCCTTGTGATCGGGTGGCACCGCCCACCAGGCGTGTGAAAGAAAGAAGAAAAGAAGAAAAAACCCGGACCGGGCCGCCTGGCCACCCTTTGTGAGGGTGTCCGCTCCCCAGGCTACGAAAGCCTTGCCAGCCCTTGTGATCGGGTGGCACCGCCCACCAGGCGTGTGAAAGAAAGAAGAAAAGAAGAAAAAACCCGGACCGGGCCGCCTGGCCACCCTTTGTGAGGGTGTCCTCTCCCCAGGCTCCGAAAGCCTTGCCAGCCCTTTTGATCGGGTGGCACCGCCCACCAGGCGTGTGAAAGAAAGAAGAAAAGAAGAAAAAACCCGGACCGGGCCGCCTGGCCACCCTTTGTGCGGGTGTCCGCTCCCCAGGCTCCGAAAGCCTTGCCAGCCCTTGTGATCGGGTGGCACCGCCCACCAGGCGTGTGAAAGTAAGAAGAAAAGAAGAAAAAACCCGGACCGGGCCGCCTGGCCACCCTTTGTGAGGGTGTCCGCTCCCCAGGCTCTGAAAGCCTTGCCAGCCCTTGTGATCGGGTGGCACCGCCCACCAGGCGTGTGAAAGAAAGAAGAAAAGAAGAAAAAACCCGGACCGGGCCACCTGGCCACCCTTTGTGCGGGTGTCCGCTCCCCAGGCTCCGAAAGCCTTGCCAGCCCTTGTGATCGGGTGGCACCGCCCACCAGGCGTGTGAAAGAAAGAAGAAAAGAAGAAAAAACCCGGACCGGGCCGCCTGGCCACCCTTTGTGCGGGTGTCCGATCCCCAGGCTCCGAAAGCCTTGCCAGCCCTTGTGATCGGGTGGCACCGCCCACCAGGCGTGTGAAAGAAAGAAGAAAAGAAGAAAAAACCCGGACCGGGCCGCCTGGCCACCCTTTGTGCGGGTGTCCGCTCCCCAGGCTCCGAAAGCCTTGCCAGCCCTTGTGATCGGGTGGCACCGCCCACCAGGCGTGTGAAAGAAAGAAGAAAAGAAAAAACCCGGACCGGGCCGCCTGGCCACCCTTTGTGAGGGTGTCCGCTCCCCAGGCTACGAAAGCCTTGCCAGCCCTTGTGATCGGGTGGCACCGCCCACCAGGCGTGTGAAAGAAAGAAGAAAAGAAGAAAAAACCCGGACCGGGCCGCCTGGCCACCCTTTGTGCGGGTGTCCGCTCCCCAGGCTCCAAAAGCCTTGCCAGCCCTTGTGATCGGGTGGCACCGCCCACCAGGCGTGTGAAAGAAAGAAGAAAAGAAGAAAAAACCCGGACCGGGCCGCCTGGCCACCCTTTGTGCGGGTGTCCTCTCCCCAGGCTACGAAAGCCTTGCCAGCCCTTGTGATCGGGTGGCACCGCCCACCAGGCGTGTGAAAGAAAGAAGAAAAGAAGAAAAAACCCGGACCGGGCCGCCTGGCCACCCTTTGTGCGGGTGTCCGCTCCCCAGGCTCCGAAAGCCTTGCCAGCCCTTGTGATCGGGTGGCACCGCCCACCAGGCGTGTGAAAGAAAGAAGAAAAGAAGAAAAAACCCGGACCGGGCCGCCTGGCCACCCTTTGTGAGGGTGTCCGCTCCCCAGGCTCCGAAAGCCTTGCCAGCCCTTGTGATCGGGTGGCACCGCCCACCAGGCGTGTGAAAGAAAGAAGAAAAGAAGAAAAAACCCGGACCGGGCCGCCTGGCCACCCTTTGTGAGGGTGTCCGCTCCCCAGGCTCCGAAAGCCTTGCCAGCCCTTGTGATCGGGTGGCACCGCCCACCAGGCGTGTGAAAGAAAGAAGAAAAGAAGAAAAAACCCGGACCGGGCCGCCTGGCCACCCTTTGTGAGGGTGTCCGCTCCCCAGGCTACGAAAGCCTTGCCAGCCCTTGTGATCGGGTGGCACCGCCCACCAGGCGTGTGAAAGAAAGAAGAAAAGAAGAAAAAACCCGGACCGGGCCGCCTGGCCACCCTTTGTGAGGGTGTCCTCTCCCCAGGCTCCGAAAGCCTTGCCAGCCCTTGTGATCGGGTGGCACCGCCCACCAGGCGTGTGAAAGAAAGAAGAAAAGAAGAAAAAACCCGGACCGGGCCGCCTGGCCACCCTTTGTGCGGGTGTCCGCTCCCCAGGCTCCGAAAGCCTTGCCAGCCCTTGTGATCGGGTGGCACCGCCCACCAGGCGTGTGAAAGTAAGAAGAAAAGAAGAAAAAACCCGGACCGGGCCGCCTGGCCACCCTTTGTGAGGGTGTCCGCTCCCCAGGCTCTGAAAGCCTTGCCAGCCCTTGTGATCGGGTGGCACCGCCCGCCAGGCGTGTGAAAGAAAGAAGAAAAGAAGAAAAAACCCGGACCGGGCCGCCTGGCCACCCTTTGTGCGGGTGTCCGCTCCCCAGGCTCCAAAAGCCTTGCCAGCCCTTGTGATCGGGTGGCACCGCCCACCAGGCGTGTGAAAGAAAGAAGAAAAGAAGAAAAAACCCGGACCGGGCCGCCTGGCCACCCTTTGTGCGGGTGTCCTCTCCCCAGGCTACGAAAGCCTTGCCAGCCCTTGTGATCGGGTGGCACCGCCCACCAGGCGTGTGAAAGAAAGAAGAAAAGAAGAAAAAACCCGGACCGGGCCGCCTGGCCACCCTTTGTGCGGGTGTCCGCTCCCCAGGCTCCGAAAGCCTTGCCAGCCCTTGTGATCGGGTGGCACCGCCCACCAGGCGTGTGAAAGAAAGAAGAAAAGAAGAAAAAACCCGGACCGGGCCGCCTGGCCACCCTTTGTGAGGGTGTCCGCTCCCCAGGCTACGAAAGCCTTGCCAGCCCTTGTGATCGGGTGGCACCGCCCACCAGGCGTGTGAAAGAAAGAAGAAAAGAAGAAAAAACCCGGACCGGGCCGCCTGGCCACCCTTTGTGCGGGTGTCCGCTCCCCGGGCTCCGAAAGCCTTGCCAGCCCTTGTGATCGGGTGGCACCGCCCACCAGGCGTGTGAAAGAAAGAAGAAAAGAAGAAAAAACCCGGTCAGGGCCGCCTGGCCACCCTTTGTGTGGGTGTCCGCTCCCCGGGCTCCGAAAGCCTTGCCAGCCCTTGTGATCGGGTGGCACCGCCCACCAGGCGCGTGAAAGAAAGAAGAAAAGAAGAAAAAACCCGGACCGGGCCGCCTGGCCACCCTTTGTGAGGGTGTCCGCTCCCCAGGCTACGAAAGCCTTGCCAGCCCTTGTGTTCGGGTGGCACCGCCCACCAGGCGTGTGAAAGAAAGAAGAAAAGAAGAAAAAACCCGGACCGGGCCGCCTGGCCACCCTTTGTGAGGGTGTCCGCTCCCCAGGCTCCGAAAGCCTTGCCAGCCCTTGTGATCGGGTGGCACCGCCCACCAGGCGTGTGAAAGAAAGAAGAAAAGAAGAAAAAACCCGGACCGGGCCGCCTGGCCACCCTTTGTGAGGGTGTCCGCTCCCCAGGCTACGAAAGCCTTGCCAGCCCTTGTGATCGGGTGGCACCGCCCACCAGGCGTGTGAAAGAAAGAAGAAAAGAAGAAAAAACCCGGACCGGGCCACCTGGCCACCCTTTGTGAGGGTGTCCGCTCCCCAGGCTCCGAAAGCCTTGCCAGCCCTTGTGATCGGGTGGCACCGCCCACCAGGCGTGTGAAAGAAAGAAGAAAAGAAGAAAAAACCCGGACCGGGCCGCCTGGCCACCCTTTGTGCGGGTGTCCGCTCCCCAGGCTCCGAAAGCCTTGCCAGCCCTTGTGATCGGGTGGCACCGCCCACCAGGCGTGTGAAAGTAAGAAGAAAAGAAGAAAAAACCCGGACCGGGCCGCCTGGCCACCCTTTGTGAGGGTGTCCGCTCCCCAGGCTCTGAAAGCCTTGCCAGCCCTTGTGATCGGGTGGCACCGCCCACCAGGCGTGTGAAAGAAAGAAGAAAAGAAGAAAAAACCCGGACCGGGCCACCTGGCCACCCTTTGTGCGGGTGTCCGATCCCCAGGCTCCGAAAGCCTTGCCAGCCCTTGTGATCGGGTGGCACCGCCCACCAGGCGTGTGAAAGAAAGAAGAAAAGAAGAAAAAACCCGGACCGGGCCGCCTGGCCACCCTTTGTGCGGGTGTCCGCTCCCCAGGCTCCGAAAGCCTTGCCAGCCCTTGTGATCGGGTGGCACCGCCCACCAGGCGTGTGAAAGAAAGAAGAAAAGAAGAAAAAACCCGGACCGGGCCGCCTGGCCACCCTTTGTGAGGGTGTCCGCTCCCCAGGCTCCGAAAGCCTTGCCAGCCCTTGTGATCGGGTGGCACCGCCCACCAGGCGTGTGAAAGAAAGAAGAAAAGAAGAAAAAACCCGGACCGGGCCGCCTGGCCACCCTTTGTGCGGGTGTCCGCTCCCCAGGCTCCGAAAGACTGGCCAGCCCTTGTGATCGGGTGGCACCGCCCACCAGGCGTGTGAAAGAAAGAAGAAAAGAAAAAACCCGGACCGGGCCGCCTGGCCACCCTTTGTGAGGGTGTCCGCTCCCCAGGCTACGAAAGCCTTGCCAGCCCTTGTGATCGGGTGGCACCGCCCACCAGGCGTGTGAAAGAAAGAAGAAAAGAAGAAAAAACCCGGACCGGGCCGCCTGGCCACCCTTTGTGCGGGTGTCCGCTCCCCAGGCTCCAAAAGCCTTGCCAGCCCTTGTGATCGGGTGGCACCGCCCACCAGGCGTGTGAAAGAAAGAAGAAAAGAAGAAAAAACCCGGACCGGGCCGCCTGGCCACCCTTTGTGCGGGTGTCCTCTCCCCAGGCTACGAAAGCCTTGCCAGCCCTTGTGATCGGGTGGCACCGCCCACCAGGCGTGTGAAAGAAAGAAGAAAAGAAGAAAAAACCCGGACCGGGCCGCCTGGCCACCCTTTGTGCGGGTGTCCGCTCCCCAGGCTCCGAAAGCCTTGCCAGCCCTTGTGATCGGGTGGCACCGCCCACCAGGCGTGTGAAAGAAAGAAGAAAAGAAGAAAAAACCCGGACCGGGCCGCCTGGCCACCCTTTGTGAGGGTGTCCGCTCCCCAGGCTCCGAAAGCCTTGCCAGCCCTTGTGATCGGGTGGCACCGCCCACCAGGCGTGTGAAAGAAAGAAGAAAAGAAGAAAAAACCCGGACCGGGCCGCCTGGCCACCCTTTGTGAGGGTGTCCGCTCCCCAGGCTACGAAAGCCTTGCCAGCCCTTGTGATCGGGTGGCACCGCCCACCAGGCGTGTGAAAGAAAGAAGAAAAGAAGAAAAAACCCGGACCGGGCCACCTGGCCACCCTTTGTGAGGGTGTCCGCTCCCCAGGCTCCGAAAGCCTTGCCAGCCCTTGTGATCGGGTGGCACCGCCCACCAGGCGTGTGAAAGAAAGAAGAAAAGAAGAAAAAACCCGGACCGGGCCGCCTGGCCACCCTTTGTGCGGGTGTCCGCTCCCCAGGCTCCGAAAGCCTTGCCAGCCCTTGTGATCGGGTGGCACCGCCCACCAGGCGTGTGAAAGAAAGAAGAAAAGAAGAAAAAACCCGGACCGGGCCGCCTGGCCACCCTTTGTGAGGGTGTCCGCTCCCCAGGCTCCGAAAGCCTTGCCAGCCCTTGTGATCGGGTGGCACCGTCCACCAGGCGTGTGAAAGAAAGAAGAAAAGAAGAAAAAACCCGGACCGGGCCGCCTGGCCACCCTTTGTGCGGGTGTCCGCTCCCCAGGCTCCGAAAGCCTTGCCAGCCCTTGTGATCGGGTGGCACCGCCCACCAGGCGTGTGAAAGAAAGAAGAAAAGAAGAAAAAACCCGGACCGGGCCGCCTGGCCACCCTTTGTGAGGGTGTCCGCTCCCCAGGCTACGAAAGCCTTGCCAGCCCTTGTGATCGGGTGGCACCGCCCACCAGGCGTGTGAAAGAAAGAAGAAAAGAAGAAAAAACCCGGACCGGGCCACCTGGCCACCCTTTGTGAGGGTGTCCGCTCCCCAGGCTCCGAAAGCCTTGCCAGCCCTTGTGATCGGGTGGCACCGCCCACCAGGCGTGTGAAAGAAAGAAGAAAAGAAGAAAAAACCCGGACCGGGCCGCCTGGCCACCCTTTGTGCGGGTGTCCGCTCCCCAGGCTCCGAAAGCCTTGCCAGCCCTTGTGATCGGGTGGCACCGCCCACCAGGCGTGTGAAAGTAAGAAGAAAAGAAGAAAAAACCCGGACCGGGCCGCCTGGCCACCCTTTGTGAGGGTGTCCGCTCCCCAGGCTCTGAAAGCCTTGCCAGCCCTTGTGATCGGGTGGCACCGCCCACCAGGCGTGTGAAAGAAAGAAGAAAAGAAGAAAAAACCCGGACCGGGCCACCTGGCCACCCTTTGTGCGGGTGTCCGCTCCCCAGGCTCCGAAAGCCTTGCCAGCCCTTGTGATCGGGTGGCACCGCCCACCAGGCGTGTGAAAGAAAGAAGAAAAGAAGAAAAAACCCGGACCGGGCCGCCTGGCCACCCTTTGTGCGGGTGTCCGATCCCCAGGCTCCGAAAGCCTTGCCAGCCCTTGTGATCGGGTGGCACCGCCCACCAGGCGTGTGAAAGAAAGAAGAAAAGAAGAAAAAACCCGGACCGGGCCGCCTGGCCACCCTTTGTGCGGGTGTCCGCTCCCCAGGCTCCGAAAGCCTTGCCAGCCCTTGTGATCGGGTGGCACCGCCCACCAGGCGTGTGAAAGAAAGAAGAAAAGAAGAAAAAACCCGGACCGGGCCGCCTGGCCACCCTTTGTGAGGGTGTCCGCTCCCCAGGCTCCGAAAGCCTTGCCAGCCCTTGTGATCGGGTGGCACCGCCCACCAGGCGTGTGAAAGAAAGAAGAAAAGAAGAAAAAACCCGGACCGGGCCGCCTGGCCACCCTTTGTGAGGGTGTCCGCTCCCCAGGCTACGAAAGCCTTGCCAGCCCTTGTGATCGGGTGGCACCGCCCACCAGGCGTGTGAAAGAAAGAAGAAAAGAAGAAAAAACCCGGACCGGGCCGCCTGGCCACCCTTTGTGCGGGTGTCCGCTCCCCAGGCTCCGAAAGCCTTGCCAGCCCTTGTGATCGGGTGGCACCGCCCACCAGGCGTGTGAAAGAAAGAAGAAAAGAAAAAACCCGGACCGGGCCGCCTGGCCACCCTTTGTGAGGGTGTCCGCTCCCCAGGCTACGAAAGCCTTGCCAGCCCTTGTGATCGGGTGGCACCGCCCACCAGGCGTGTGAAAGAAAGAAGAAAAGAAGAAAAAACCCGGACCGGGCCGCCTGGCCACCCTTTGTGCGGGTGTCCGCTCCCCAGGCTCCAAAAGCCTTGCCAGCCCTTGTGATCGGGTGGCACCGCCCACCAGGCGTGTGAAAGAAAGAAGAAAAGAAGAAAAAACCCGGACCGGGCCGCCTGGCCACCCTTTGTGCGGGTGTCCTCTCCCCAGGCTACGAAAGCCTTGCCAGCCCTTGTGATCGGGTGGCACCGCCCACCAGGCGTGTGAAAGAAAGAAGAAAAGAAGAAAAAACCCGGACCGGGCCGCCTGGCCACCCTTTGTGCGGGTGTCCGCTCCCCAGGCTCCGAAAGCCTTGCCAGCCCTTGTGATCGGGTGGCACCGCCCACCAGGCGTGTGAAAGAAAGAAGAAAAGAAGAAAAAACCCGGACCGGGCCGCCTGGCCACCCTTTGTGAGGGTGTCCGCTCCCCAGGCTCCGAAAGCCTTGCCAGCCCTTGTGATCGGGTGGCACCGCCCACCAGGCGTGTGAAAGAAAGAAGAAAAGAAGAAAAAACCCGGACCGGGCCGCCTGGCCACCCTTTGTGAGGGTGTCCGCTCCCCAGGCTACGAAAGCCTTGCCAGCCCTTGTGATCGGGTGGCACCGCCCACCAGGCGTGTGAAAGAAAGAAGAAAAGAAGAAAAAACCCGGACCGGGCCACCTGGCCACCCTTTGTGAGGGTGTCCGCTCCCCAGGCTCCGAAAGCCTTGCCAGCCCTTGTGATCGGGTGGCACCGCCCACCAGGCGTGTGAAAGAAAGAAGAAAAGAAGAAAAAACCCGGACCGGGCCGCCTGGCCACCCTTTGTGCGGGTGTCCGCTCCCCAGGCTCCGAAAGCCTTGCCAGCCCTTGTGATCGGGTGGCACCGCCCACCAGGCGTGTGAAAGAAAGAAGAAAAGAAGAAAAAACCCGGACCGGGCCGCCTGGCCACCCTTTGTGAGGGTGTCCGCTCCCCAGGCTCCGAAAGCCTTGCCAGCCCTTGTGATCGGGTGGCACCGTCCACCAGGCGTGTGAAAGAAAGAAGAAAAGAAGAAAAAACCCGGACCGGGCCGCCTGGCCACCCTTTGTGCGGGTGTCCGCTCCCCAGGCTCCGAAAGCCTTGCCAGCCCTTGTGATCGGGTGGCACCGCCCACCAGGCGTGTGAAAGAAAGAAGAAAAGAAGAAAAAACCCGGACCGGGCCGCCTGGCCACCCAGGCTCCGAAAGCCTTGCCAGCCCTTGTGATCGGGTGGCACCGCCCACCAGGCGTGTGAAAGAAAGAAGAAAAGAAGAAAAAACCCGGACCGGGCCGCCTGGCCACCCTTTGTGTGGGTGTCCGCTCCCCAGGCTCCGAAATCCTTGCCAGCCCTTGTGATCGGGTGGCACCGCCCACCAGGCGTGTGAAAGAAAGAAGAAAAGAAGAAAAAATCCGGACCGGGCCGCCTGGCCACCCTTTGTGAGGGTGTCCGCTCCCCAGGCTCCGAAAGCCTTGCCAGCCCTTGTGATCGGGTGGCACCGCCCACCAGGCGTGTGAAAGAAAGAAGAAAAGAAGAAAAAACCCGGACCGGGCCGCCTGGCCACCCTTTGTGCGGGTGTCCGCTCCCCAGGCTCCGAAAGCCTTGCCAGCCCTTGTGATCGGGTGGCACCGCCCACCAGGCGTGTGAAAGAAAGAAGAAAAGAAGAAAAAACCCGAACCGGGCCGCCTGGCCACCCTTTGTGAGGGTGTCCGCTCCCCAGGCTCCGAAAGCCTTGCCAGCCCTTGTGATCGGGTGGCACCGCCCACCAGGCGTGTGAAAGAAAGAAGAAAAGAAGAAAAAACCCGGACCGGGCCGCCTGGCCACCCTTTGTGAGGGTGTCCGCTCCCCAGGCTCCGAAAGCCTTGCCAGCCCTTGTGATCGGGTGGCACCGCCCACCAGGCGTGTGAAAGAAAGAAGAAAAGAAGAAAAAACCCAGACCGGGCCGCCTGGCCACCCTTTGTGACGGTGTCCGCTCCCCAGGCTACGAAAGCCTTGCCAGCCCTTGTGATCGGGTGGCACCGCCCACCAGGCGTGTGAAAGAAAGAAGAAAAGAAGAAAAAACCCGGACCGGGCCGCCTGGCCACCCTTTGTGCGGGTGTTCGCTCCCCAGGCTCCGAAAGCCTTGCCAGCCCTTGTGATCGGGTGGCACCGCCCACCAGGCGTGTGAAAGAAAGAAGAAAAGAAGAAAAAACCCGGACCGGGCCGCCTGGCCACCCTTTGTGAGGGTGTCCGCTCCCCAGGCTACGAAAGCCTTGCCAGCCCTTGTGATCGGGTGGCACCGCCCACCAGGCGTGTGAAAGAAAGAAGAAAAGAAGAAAAAACCCGGACCGGGCCGCCTGGCCACCCTTTGTGAGGGTGTCCGCTCCCCAGGCTACGAAAGCCTTGCCAGCCCTTGTGATCGGGTGGCACCGCCCACCAGGCGTGTGAAAGAAAGAAGAAAAGAAGAAAAAACCCGGACCGGGCCGCCTGGCCACCCTTTGTGCGGGTGTCCGCTCCCCAGGCTCCGAAAGCCTTGCCAGCCCTTGTGATCGGGTGGCACCGCCCACCAGGCGTGTGAAAGAAAGAAGAAAAGAAGAAAAAACCCGGACCGGGCCGCCTGGCCACCCTTTGTGCGGGTGTCCGCTCCCCAGGCTCCGAAAGCCTTGCCAGCCCTTGTGATGGGGTGGCACCGCCCACCAGGCGCGTGAAAGAAAGAAGAAAAGAAGAAAAAACCCGGACCGGGCCGCCTGGCCACCCTTTGTGAGGGTGTCCGCTCCCCAGGCTCCGAAAGCCTTGCCAGCCCTTGTGATCGGGTGGCACCGCCCACCAGGCGTGTGAAAGAAAGAAGAAAAGAAGAAAAAACCCGGACCGGGCCGCCTGGCCACCCTTTGTGCGGGTGTCCTCTCCCCAGGCTCCGAAAGCCTTGCCAGCCCTTGTGATCGGGTGGCACCGCCCACCAGGCGTGTGAAAGAAAGAAGAAAAGAAGAAAAAACCCGGACCGGGCCGCCTGGCCACCCTTTGTGCGGGTGTCCGCTCCCCGGGCTCCGAAAGCCTTGCCAGCCCTTGTGATCGGGTGGCACCGCCCACCAGGCGTGTGAAAGAAAGAAGAAAAGAAGAAAAAACCCGGACCGGGCCGCCTGGCCACCCTTTGTGAGGGTGTCCGCTCCCCAGGCTCCGAAAGCCTTGCCAGCCCTTGTGATCGGGTGGCACCGCCCACCAGGCGTGTGAAAGAAAGAAGAAAAGAAGAAAAAACCCGGACCGGGCCGCCTGGCCACCCTTTGTGAGGGTGTCCGCTCCCCAGGCTACGAAAGCCTTGCCAGCCCTTGTGATCGGGTGGCACCGCCCACCAGGCGTGTGAAAGAAAGAAGAAAAGAAGAAAAAACCCGGACCGGGCCGCCTGGCCACCCTTTGTGAGGGTGTCCGCTCCCCAGGCTACGAAAGCCTTGCCAGCCCTTGTGATCAGGTGGCACCGCCCACCAGGCGTGTGAAAGAAAGAAGAAAAGAAGAAAAAACCCGGACCGGGCCGCCTGGCCACCCTTTGTGCGGGTGTCCGCTCCCCAGGCTCCGAAAGCCTTGCCAGCCCTTGTGATCGGGTGGCACCGCCCACCAGGCGTGTGAAAGAAAGAAGAAAAGAAGAAAAAACCCGGACCGGGCCGCCTGGCCACCCTTTGTGTGGGTGTCCGCTCCCCAGGCTCCGAAATCCTTGCCAGCCCTTGTGATCGGGTGGCACCGCCCACCAGGCGTGTGAAAGAAAGAAGAAAAGAAGAAAAAATCCGGACCGGGCCGCCTGGCCACCCTTTGTGAGGGTGTCCGCTCCCCAGGCTCCGAAAGCCTTGCCAGCCCTTGTGATCGGGTGGCACCGCCCACCAGGCGTGTGAAAGAAAGAAGAAAAGAAGAAAAAACCCGGACCGGGCCGCCTGGCCACCCTTTGTGCGGGTGTCCGCTCCCCAGGCTCCGAAAGCCTTGCCAGCCCTTGTGATCGGGTGGCACCGCCCACCAGGCGTGTGAAAGAAAGAAGAAAAGAAGAAAAAACCCGAACCGGGCCGCCTGGCCACCCTTTGTGAGGGTGTCCGCTCCCCAGGCTCCGAAAGCCTTGCCAGCCCTTGTGATCGGGTGGCACCGCCCACCAGGCGTGTGAAAGAAAGAAGAAAAGAAGAAAAAACCCGGACCGGGCCGCCTGGCCACCCTTTGTGAGGGTGTCCGCTCCCCAGGCTCCGAAAGCCTTGCCAGCCCTCGTGATCGGGTGGCACCGCCCACCAGGCGTGTGAAAGAAAGAAGAAAAGAAGAAAAAACCCAGACCGGGCCGCCTGGCCACCCTTTGTGAGGGTGTCCGCTCCCCAGGCTACGAAAGCCTTGCCAGCCCTTGTGATCGGGTGGCACCGCCCACCAGGCGTGTGAAAGAAAGAAGAAAAGAAGAAAAAACCCGGACCGGGCCGCCTGGCCACCCTTTGTGCGGGTGTTCGCTCCCCAGGCTCCGAAAGCCTTGCCAGCCCTTGTGATGGGGTGGCACCGCCCACCAGGCGTGTGAAAGAAAGAAGAAAAGAAGAAAAAACCCGGACCGGGCCGCCTGGCCACCCTTTGTGAGGGTGTCCGCTCCCCAGGCTACGAAAGCCTTGCCAGCCCTTGTGATCGGGTGGCACCGCCCACCAGGCGTGTGAAAGAAAGAAGAAAAGAAGAAAAAACCCGGACCGGGCCGCCTGGCCACCCTTTGTGAGGGTGTCCGCTCCCCAGGCTACGAAAGCCTTGCCAGCCCTTGTGATCGGGTGGCACCGCCCACCAGGCGTGTGAAAGAAAGAAGAAAAGAAGAAAAAACCCGGACCGGGCCGCCTGGCCACCCTTTGTGCGGGTGTCCGCTCCCCAGGCTCCGAAAGCCTTGCCAGCCCTTGTGATCGGGTGGCACCGCCCACCAGGCGTGTGAAAGAAAGAAGAAAAGAAGAAAAAACCCGGACCGGGCCGCCTGGCCACCCTTTGTGAGGGTGTCCGCTCCCCAGGCTCCGAAAGCCTTGCCAGCCCTTGTGATCGGGTGGCACCGCCCACCAGGCGTGTGAAAGAAAGAAGAAAAGAAGAAAAAACCCGGACCGGGCCGCCTGGCCACCCTTTGTGCGGGTGTCCGCTCCCCAGGCTCCGAAAGCCTTGCCAGCCCTTGTGATGGGGTGGCACCGCCCACCAGGCGCGTGAAAGAAAGAAGAAAAGAAGAAAAAACCCGGACCGGGCCGCCTGGCCACCCTTTGTGCGGGTGTCCTCTCCCCAGGCTCCGAAAGCCTTTCCAGCCCTTGTGATCGGGTGGCACCGCCCACCAGGCGTGTGAAAGAAAGAAGAAAAGAAGAAAAAACCCGGACCGGGCCGCCTGGCCACCCTTTGTGAGGGTGTCCGCTCCCCAGGCTCCGAAAGCCTTGCCAGCCCTTGTGATCGGGTGGCACCGCCCACCAGGCGTGTGAAAGAAAGAAGAAAAGAAGAAAAAACCCGGACCGGGCCGCCTGGCCACCCTTTGTGCGGGTGTCCGCTCCCCAGGCTCCGAAAGCCTTGCCAGCCCTTGTGATCGGGTGGCACCGCCCACCAGGCGTGTGAAAGAAAGAAGAAAAGAAGAAAAAACCCGGACCGGGCCGCCTGGCCACCCTTTGTGAGGGTGTCCGCTCCCCAGGCTCCGAAAGCCTTGCCAGCCCTTGTGATCGGGTGGCACCGCCCACCAGGCGTGTGAAAGAAAGAAGAAAAGAAGAAAAAACCCGGACCGGGCCGCCTGGCCACCCTTTGTGAGGGTGTCCGCTCCCCAGGCTCCGAAAGCCTTGCCAGCCCTCGTGATCGGGTGGCACCGCCCACCAGGCGTGTGAAAGAAAGAAGAAAAGAAGAAAAAACCCAGACCGGGCCGCCTGGCCACCCTTTGTGAGGGTGTCCGCTCCCCAGGCTACGAAAGCCTTGCCAGCCCTTGTGATCGGGTGGCACCGCCCACCAGGCGTGTGAAAGAAAGAAGAAAAGAAGAAAAAACCCGGACCGGGCCGCCTGGCCACCCTTTGTGCGGGTGTTCGCTCCCCAGGCTCCGAAAGCCTTGCCAGCCCTTGTGATGGGGTGGCACCGCCCACCAGGCGTGTGAAAGAAAGAAGAAAAGAAGAAAAAACCCGGACCGGGCCGCCTGGCCACCCTTTGTGAGGGTGTCCGCTCCCCAGGCTACGAAAGCCTTGCCAGCCCTTGTGATCGGGTGGCACCGCCCACCAGGCGTGTGAAAGAAAGAAGAAAAGAAGAAAAAACCCGGACCGGGCCGCCTGGCCACCCTTTGTGAGGGTGTCCGCTCCCCAGGCTACGAAAGCCTTGCCAGCCCTTGTGATCGGGTGGCACCGCCCACCAGGCGTGTGAAAGAAAGAAGAAAAGAAGAAAAAACCCGGACCGGGCCGCCTGGCCACCCTTTGTGCGGGTGTCCGCTCCCCAGGCTCCGAAAGCCTTGCCAGCCCTTGTGATCGGGTGGCACCGCCCACCAGGCGTGTGAAAGAAAGAAGAAAAGAAGAAAAAACCCGGACCGGGCCGCCTGGCCACCCTTTGTGAGGGTGTCCGCTCCCCAGGCTCCGAAAGCCTTGCCAGCCCTTGTGATCGGGTGGCACCGCCCACCAGGCGTGTGAAAGAAAGAAGAAAAGAAGAAAAAACCCGGACCGGGCCGCCTGGCCACCCTTTGTGCGGGTGTCCGCTCCCCAGGCTCCGAAAGCCTTGCCAGCCCTTGTGATGGGGTGGCACCGCCCACCAGGCGCGTGAAAGAAAGAAGAAAAGAAGAAAAAACCCGGACCGGGCCGCCTGGCCACCCTTTGTGCGGGTGTCCTCTCCCCAGGCTCCGAAAGCCTTTCCAGCCCTTGTGATCGGGTGGCACCGCCCACCAGGCGTGTGAAAGAAAGAAGAAAAGAAGAAAAAACCCGGACCGGGCCGCCTGGCCACCCTTTGTGAGGGTGTCCGCTCCCCAGGCTCCGAAAGCCTTGCCAGCCCTTGTGATCGGGTGGCACCGCCCACCAGGCGTGTGAAAGAAAGAAGAAAAGAAGAAAAAACCCGGACCGGGCCGCCTGGCCACCCTTTGTGCGGGTGTCCGCTCCCCAGGCTCCGAAAGCCTTGCCAGCCCTTGTGATCGGGTGGCACCGCCCACCAGGCGTGTGAAAGAAAGAAGAAAAGAAGAAAAAACCCGGACCGGGCCGCCTGGCCACCCTTTGTGAGGGTGTCCGCTCCCCAGGCTCCGAAAGCCTTGCCAGCCCTTGTGATCGGGTGGCACCGCCCACCAGGCGTGTGAAAGAAAGAAGAAAAGAAGAAAAAACCCGGACCGGGCCGCCTGGCCACCCTTTGTGTGGGTGTCCGCTCCCCAGGCTCCGAAATCCTTGCCAGCCCTTGTGATCGGGTGGCACCGCCCACCAGGCGTGTGAAAGAAAGAAGAAAAGAAGAAAAAATCCGGACCGGGCCGCCTGGCCACCCTTTGTGAGGGTGTCCGCTCCCCAGGCTCCGAAAGCCTTGCCAGCCCTTGTGATCGGGTGGCACCGCCCACCAGGCGTGTGAAAGAAAGAAGAAAAGAAGAAAAAATCCGGACCGGGCCGCCTGGCCACCCTTTGTGAGGGTGTCCGCTCCCCAGGCTCCGAAAGCCTTGCCAGCCCTTGTGATCGGGTGGCACCGCCCACCAGGCGTGTGAAAGAAAGAAGAAAAGAAGAAAAAACCCGGACCGGGCCGCCTGGCCACCCTTTGTGCGGGTGTCCGCTCCCCAGGCTCCGAAAGCCTTGCCAGCCCTTGTGATCGGGTGGCACCGCCCACCAGGCGTGTGAAAGAAAGAAGAAAAGAAGAAAAAACCCGAACCGGGCCGCCTGGCCACCCTTTGTGAGGGTGTCCGCTCCCCAGGCTCCGAAAGCCTTGCCAGCCCTTGTGATCGGGTGGCACCGCCCACCAGGCGTGTGAAAGAAAGAAGAAAAGAAGAAAAAACCCGGACCGGGCCGCCTGGCCACCCTTTGTGAGGGTGTCCGCTCCCCAGGCTACGAAAGCCTTGCCAGCCCTTGTGATCGGGTGGCACCGCCCACCAGGCGTGTGAAAAAAAGAAGAAAAGAAGAAAAAACCCGGACCGGGCCGCCTGGCCACCCTTTGTGAGGGTGTCCGCTCCCCAGGCTCCGAAAGCCTTGCCAGCCCTTGTGATGGGGTGGCACCGCCCACCAGGCGTGTGAAAGAAAGAAGAAAAGAAGAAAAAACCCGGACCGGGCCGCCTGGCCACCCTTTGTGAGGGTGTCCGCTCCCCAGGCTACGAAAGCCTTGCCAGCCCTTGTGATCGGGTGGCACCGCCCACCAGGCGTGTGAAAGAAAGAAGAAAAGAAGAAAAAACCCGGACCGGGCCACCTGGCCACCCTTTGTGCGGGTGTCCGCTCCCCAGGCTCCGAAAGCCTTGCCAGCCCTTGTGATCGGGTGGCACCGCCCACCAGGCGTGTGAAAGAAAGAAGAAAAGAAGAAAAAACCCGGACCGGGCCGCCTGGCCACCCTTTGTGCGGGTGTCCGCTCCCCAGGCTCCGAAAGCCTTGCCAGCCCTTGTGATCGGGTGGCACCGCCCACCAGGCGTGTGAAAGTAAGAAGAAAAGAAGAAAAAACCCGGACCGGGCCGCCTGGCCACCCTTTGTGAGGGTGTCCGCTCCCCAGGCTCTGAAAGCCTTGCCAGCCCTTGTGATCGGGTGGCACCGCCCACCAGGCGTGTGAAAGAAAGAAGAAAAGAAGAAAAAACCCGGACCGGGCCACCTGGCCACCCTTTGTGCGGGTGTCCGCTCCCCAGGCTCCGAAAGCCTTGCCAGCCCTTGTGATCGGGTGGCACCGCCCACCAGGCGTGTGAAAGAAAGAAGAAAAGAAGAAAAAACCCGGACCGGGCCGCCTGGCCACCCTTTGTGCGGGTGTCCGATCCCCAGGCTCCGAAAGCCTTGCCAGCCCTTGTGATCGGGTGGCACCGCCCACCAGGCGTGTGAAAGAAAGAAGAAAAGAAGAAAAAACCCGGACCGGGCCGCCTGGCCACCCTTTGTGCGGGTGTCCGCTCCCCAGGCTCCGAAAGCCTTGCCAGCCCTTGTGATCGGGTGGCACCGCCCACCAGGCGTGTGAAAGAAAGAAGAAAAGAAAAAACCCGCACCGGGCCGCCTGGCCACCCTTTGTGAGGGTGTCCGCTCCCCAGGCTACGAAAGCCTTGCCAGCCCTTGTGATCGGGTGGCACCGCCCACCAGGCGTGTGAAAGAAAGAAGAAAAGAAGAAAAAACCCGGACCGGGCCGCCTGGCCACCCTTTGTGCGGGTGTCCGCTCCCCAGGCTCCAAAAGCCTTGCCAGCCCTTGTGATCGGGTGGCACCGCCCACCAGGCGTGTGAAAGAAAGAAGAAAAGAAGAAAAAACCCGGACCGGGCCGCCTGGCCACCCTTTGTGCGGGTGTCCTCTCCCCAGGCTACGAAAGCCTTGCCAGCCCTTGTGATCGGGTGGCACCGCCCACCAGGCGTGTGAAAGAAAGAAGAAAAGAAGAAAAAACCCGGACCGGGCCGCCTGGCCACCCTTTGTGCGGGTGTCCGCTCCCCAGGCTCCGAAAGCCTTGCCAGCCCTTGTGATCGGGTGGCACCGCCCACCAGGCGTGTGAAAGAAAGAAGAAAAGAAGAAAAAACCCGGACCGGGCCGCCTGGCCACCCTTTGTGAGGGTGTCCGCTCCCCAGGCTACGAAAGCCTTGCCAGCCCTTGTGATCGGGTGGCACCGCCCACCAGGCGTGTGAAAGAAAGAAGAAAAGAAGAAAAAACCCGGACCGGGCCGCCTGGCCACCCTTTGTGCGGGTGTCCGCTCCCCGGGCTCCTAAAGCCTTGCCAGCCCTTGTGATCGGGTGGCACCGCCCACCAGGCGTGTGAAAGAAAGAAGAAAAGAAGAAAAAACCCGGTCAGGGCCGCCTGGCCACCCTTTGTGCGGGTGTCCGCTCCCCGGGCTCCGAAAGCCTTGCCAGCCCTTGTGATCGGGTGGCACCGCCCACCAGGCGCGTGAAAGAAAGAAGAAAAGAAGAAAAAACCCGGACCGGGCCGCCTGGCCACCCTTTGTGAGGGTGTCCGCTCCCCAGGCTACGAAAGCCTTGCCAGCCCTTGTGATCGGGTGGCACCGCCCACCAGGCGTGTGAAAGAAAGAAGAAAAGAAGAAAAAACCCGGACCGGGCCGCCTGGCCACCCTTTGTGAGGGTGTCCGCTCCCCAGGCTCCGAAAGCCTTGCCAGCCCTTGTGATCGGGTGGCACCGCCCACCAGGCGTGTGAAAGAAAGAAGAAAAGAAGAAAAAACCCGGACCGGGCCGCCTGGCCACCCTTTGTGAGGGTGTCCGCTCCCCAGGCTACGAAAGCCTTGCCAGCCCTTGTGATCGGGTGGCACCGCCCACCAGGCGTGTGAAAGAAAGAAGAAAAGAAGAAAAAACCCGGACCGGGCCGCCTGGCCACCCTTTGTGAGGGTGTCCTCTCCCCAGGCTCCGAAAGCCTTGCCAGCCCTTGTGATCGGGTGGCACCGCCCACCAGGCGTGTGAAAGAAAGAAGAAAAGAAGAAAAAACCCGGACCGGGCCGCCTGGCCACCCTTTGTGCGGGTGTCCGCTCCCCAGGCTCCGAAAGCCTTGCCAGCCCTTGTGATCGGGTGGCACCGCCCACCAGGCGTGTGAAAGTAAGAAGAAAAGAAGAAAAAACCCGGACCGGGCCGCCTGGCCACCCTTTGTGAGGGTGTCCGCTCCCCAGGCTCTGAAAGCCTTGCCAGCCCTTGTGATCGGGTGGCACCGCCCACCAGGCGTGTGAAAGAAAGAAGAAAAGAAGAAAAAACCCGGACCGGGCCACCTGGCCACCCTTTGTGCGGGTGTCCGCTCCCCAGGCTCCGAAAGCCTTGCCAGCCCTTGTGATCGGGTGGCACCGCCCACCAGGCGTGTGAAAGAAAGAAGAAAAGAAGAAAAAACCCGGACCGGGCCGCCTGGCCACCCTTTGTGCGGGTGTCCGATCCCCAGGCTCCGAAAGCCTTGCCAGCCCTTGTGATCGGGTGGCACCGCCCACCAGGCGTGTGAAAGAAAGAAGAAAAGAAGAAAAAACCCGGACCGGGCCGCCTGGCCACCCTTTGTGCGGGTGTCCGCTCCCCAGGCTCCGAAAGCCTTGCCAGCCCTTGTGATCGGGTGGCACCGCCCACCAGGCGTGTGAAAGAAAGAAGAAAAGAAAAAACCCGGACCGGGCCGCCTGGCCACCCTTTGTGAGGGTGTCCGCTCCCCAGGCTACGAAAGCCTTGCCAGCCCTTGTGATCGGGTGGCACCGCCCACCAGGCGTGTGAAAGAAAGAAGAAAAGAAGAAAAAACCCGGACCGGGCCGCCTGGCCACCCTTTGTGCGGGTGTCCGCTCCCCAGGCTCCAAAAGCCTTGCCAGCCCTTGTGATCGGGTGGCACCGCCCACCAGGCGTGTGAAAGAAAGAAGAAAAGAAGAAAAAACCCGGACCGGGCCGCCTGGCCACCCTTTGTGCAGGTGTCCTCTCCCCAGGCTACGAAAGCCTTGCCAGCCCTTGTGATCGGGTGGCACCGCCCACCAGGCGTGTGAAAGAAAGAAGAAAAGAAGAAAAAACCCGGACCGGGCCGCCTGGCCACCCTTTGTGCGGGTGTCCGCTCCCCAGGCTCCGAAAGCCTTGCCAGCCCTTGTGATCGGGTGGCACCGCCCACCAGGCGTGTGAAAGAAAGAAGAAAAGAAGAAAAAACCCGGACCGGGCCGCCTGGCCACCCTTTGTGAGGGTGTCCGCTCCCCAGGCTCCGAAAGCCTTGCCAGCCCTTGTGATCGGGTGGCACCGCCCACCAGGCGTGTGAAAGAAAGAAGAAAAGAAGAAAAAACCCGGACCGGGCCGCCTGGCCACCCTTTGTGAGGGTGTCCGCTCCCCAGGCTACGAAAGCCTTGCCAGCCCTTGTGATCGGGTGGCACCGCCCACCAGGCGTGTGAAAGAAAGAAGAAAAGAAGAAAAAACCCGGACCGGGCCACCTGGCCACCCTTTGTGAGGGTGTCCGCTCCCCAGGCTCCGAAAGCCTTGCCAGCCCTTGTGATCGGGTGGCACCGCCCACCAGGCGTGTGAAAGAAAGAAGAAAAGAAGAAAAAACCCGGACCGGGCCGCCTGGCCACCCTTTGTGCGGGTGTCCGCTCCCCAGGCTCCGAAAGCCTTGCCAGCCCTTGTGATCGGGTGGCACCGCCCACCAGGCGTGTGAAAGAAAGAAGAAAAGAAGAAAAAACCCGGACCGGGCCGCCTGGCCACCCTTTGTGAGGGTGTCCGCTCCCCAGGCTCCGAAAGCCTTGCCAGCCCTTGTGATCGGGTGGCACCGTCCACCAGGCGTGTGAAAGAAAGAAGAAAAGAAGAAAAAACCCGGACCGGGCCGCCTGGCCACCCTTTGTGCGGGTGTCCGCTCCCCAGGCTCCGAAAGCCTTGCCAGCCCTTGTGATCGGGTGGCACCGCCCACCAGGCGTGTGAAAGAAAGAAGAAAAGAAGAAAAAACCCGGACCGGGCCGCCTGGCCACCCAGGCTCCGAAAGCCTTGCCAGCCCTTGTGATCGGGTGGCACCGCCCACCAGGCGTGTGAAAGAAAGAAGAAAAGAAGAAAAAACCCGGACCGGGCCGCCTGGCCACCCTTTGTGTGGGTGTCCGCTCCCCAGGCTCCGAAATCCTTGCCAGCCCTTGTGATCGGGTGGCACCGCCCACCAGGCGTGTGAAAGAAAGAAGAAAAGAAGAAAAAATCCGGACCGGGCCGCCTGGCCACCCTTTGTGAGGGTGTCCGCTCCCCAGGCTCCGAAAGCCTTGCCAGCCCTTGTGATCGGGTGGCACCGCCCACCAGGCGTGTGAAAGAAAGAAGAAAAGAAGAAAAAACCCGAACCGGGCCGCCTGGCCACCCTTTGTGAGGGTGTCCGCTCCCCAGGCTCCGAAAGCCTTGCCAGCCCTTGTGATCGGGTGGCACCGCCCACCAGGCGTGTGAAAGAAAGAAGAAAAGAAGAAAAAACCCGGACCGGGCCGCCTGGCCACCCTTTGTGAGGGTGTCCGCTCCCCAGGCTCCGAAAGCCTTGCCAGCCCTCGTGATCGGGTGGCACCGCCCACCAGGCGTGTGAAAGAAAGAAGAAAAGAAGAAAAAACCCAGACCGGGCCGCCTGGCCACCCTTTGTGAGGGTGTCCGCTCCCCAGGCTCCGAAAGCCTTGCCAGCCCTTGTGATCGGGTGGCACCGCCCACCAGGCGTGTGAAAGAAAGAAGAAAAGAAGAAAAAACCCGGACCGGGCCGCCTGGCCACCCTTTGTGCGGGTGTTCGCTCCCCAGGCTCCGAAAGCCTTGCCAGCCCTTGTGATCGGGTGGCACCGCCCACCAGGCGTGTGAAAGAAAGAAGAAAAGAAGAAAAAACCCGGACCGGGCCGCCTGGCCACCCTTTGTGAGGGTGTCCGCTCCCCAGGCTACGAAAGCCTTGCCAGCCCTTGTGATCGGGTGGCACCGCCCACCAGGCGTGTGAAAGAAAGAAGAAAAGAAGAAAAAACCCGGACCGGGCCGCCTGGCCACCCTTTGTGAGGGTGTCCGCTCCCCAGGCTCCGAAAGCCTTGCCAGCCCTTGTGATCGGGTGGCACCGCCCACCAGGCGTATGAAAGAAAGAAGAAAAGAAGAAAAAACCCGGACCGGGCCGCCTGGCCACCCTTTGTGCGGGTGTCCGCTCCCCAGGCTCCGAAAGCCTTACCAGCCCTTGTGATCGGGTGGCACCGCCCACCAGGCGTGTGAAAGAAAGAAGAAAAGAAGAAAAAACCCGGACCGGGCCGCCTGGCCACCCTTTGTGAGGGTGTCCGCTCCCCAGGCTCCGAAAGCCTTGCCAGCCCTTGTGATCGGGTGGCACCGCCCACCAGGCGTGTGAAAGAAAGAAGAAAAGAAGAAAAAACCCGGACCGGGCCGCCTGGCCACCCTTTGTGCGGGTGTCCGCTCCCCAGGCTCCGAAAGCCTTGCCAGCCCTTGTGATGGGGTGGCACCGCCCACCAGGCGCGTGAAAGAAAGAAGAAAAGAAGAAAAAACCCGGACCGGGCCGCCTGGCCACCCTTTGTGAGGGTGTCCGCTCCCCAGGCTCCGAAAGCCTTGCCAGCCCTTGTGATCGGGTGGCACCGCCCACCAGGCGTGTGAAAGAAAGAAGAAAAGAAGAAAAAACCCGGACCGGGCCGCCTGGCCACCCTTTGTGCGGGTGTCCTCTCCCCAGGCTCCGAAAGCCTTGCCAGCCCTTGTGATCGGGTGGCACCGCCCACCAGGCGTGTGAAAGAAAGAAGAAAAGAAGAAAAAACCCGGACCGGGCCGCCTGGCCACCCTTTGTGAGGGTGTCCGCTCCCCAGGCTCCGAAAGCCTTGCCAGCCCTTGTGATCGGGTGGCACCGCCCACCAGGCGTGTGAAAGAAAGAAGAAAAGAAGAAAAAACCCGGACCGGGCCGCCTGGCCACCCTTTGTGCGGGTGTCCGCTCCCCAGGCTCCGAAAGCCTTGCCAGCCCTTGTGATCGGGTGGCACCGCCCACCAGGCGTGTGAAAGAAAGAAGAAAAGAAGAAAAAACCCGGACCGGGCCGCCTGGCCACCCTTTGTGAGGGTGTCCGCTCCCCAGGCTCCGAAAGCCTTGCCAGCCCTTGTGATCGGGTGGCACCGCCCACCAGGCGTGTGAAAGAAAGAAGAAAAGAAGAAAAAACCCGGACCGGGCCGCCTGGCCACCCTTTGTGTGGGTGTCCGCTCCCCAGGCTCCGAAATCCTTGCCAGCCCTTGTGATCGGGTGGCACCGCCCACCAGGCGTGTGAAAGAAAGAAGAAAAGAAGAAAAAATCCGGACCGGGCCGCCTGGCCACCCTTTGTGAGGGTGTCCGCTCCCCAGGCTCCGAAAGCCTTGCCAGCCCTTGTGATCGGGTGGCACCGCCCACCAGGCGTGTGAAAGAAAGAAGAAAAGAAGAAAAAACCCGGACCGGGCCGCCTGGCCACCCTTTGTGCGGGTGTCCGCTCCCCAGGCTCCGAAAGCCTTGCCAGCCCTTGTGATCGGGTGGCACCGCCCACCAGGCGTGTGAAAGAAAGAAGAAAAGAAGAAAAAACCCGGACCGGGCCGCCTGGCCACCCTTTGTGTGGGTGTCCGCTCCCCAGGCTCCGAAATCCTTGCCAGCCCTTGTGATCGGGTGGCACCGCCCACCAGGCGTGTGAAAGAAAGAAGAAAAGAAGAAAAAATCCGGACCGGGCCGCCTGGCCACCCTTTGTGAGGGTGTCCGCTCCCCAGGCTCCGAAAGCCTTGCCAGCCCTTGTGATCGGGTGGCACCGCCCACCAGGCGTGTGAAAGAAAGAAGAAAAGAAGAAAAAACCCGGACCGGGCCGCCTGGCCACCCTTTGTGCGGGTGTCCGCTCCCCAGGCTCCGAAAGCCTTGCCAGCCCTTGTGATCGGGTGGCACCGCCCACCAGGCGTGTGAAAGAAAGAAGAAAAGAAGAAAAAACCCGAACCGGGCCGCCTGGCCACCCTTTGTGAGGGTGTCCGCTCCCCAGGCTCCGAAAGCCTTGCCAGCCCTTGTGATCGGGTGGCACCGCCCACCAGGCGTGTGAAAGAAAGAAGAAAAGAAGAAAAAACCCGGACCGGGCCGCCTGGCCACCCTTTGTGAGGGTGTCCGCTCCCCAGGCTACGAAAGCCTTGCCAGCCCTTGTGATCGGGTGGCACCGCCCACCAGGCGTGTGAAAAAAAGAAGAAAAGAAGAAAAAACCCGGACCGGGCCGCCTGGCCACCCTTTGTGAGGGTGTCCGCTCCCCAGGCTCCGAAAGCCTTGCCAGCCCTTGTGATGGGGTGGCACCGCCCACCAGGCGTGTGAAAGAAAGAAGAAAAGAAGAAAAAACCCGGACCGGGCCGCCTGGCCACCCTTTGTGAGGGTGTCCGCTCCCCAGGCTACGAAAGCCTTGCCAGCCCTTGTGATCGGGTGGCACCGCCCACCAGGCGTGTGAAAGAAAGAAGAAAAGAAGAAAAAACCCGGACCGGGCCACCTGGCCACCCTTTGTGCGGGTGTCCGCTCCCCAGGCTCCGAAAGCCTTGCCAGCCCTTGTGATCGGGTGGCACCGCCCACCAGGCGTGTGAAAGAAAGAAGAAAAGAAGAAAAAACCCGGACCGGGCCGCCTGGCCACCCTTTGTGCGGGTGTCCGCTCCCCAGGCTCCGAAAGCCTTGCCAGCCCTTGTGATCGGGTGGCACCGCCCACCAGGCGTGTGAAAGAAAGAAGAAAAGAAGAAAAAACCCGGACCGGGCCGCCTGGCCACCCTTTGTGAGGGTGTCCGCTCCCCAGGCTACGAAAGCCTTGCCAGCCCTTGTGATCGGGTGGCACCGCCCACCAGGCGTGTGAAAGAAAGAAGAAAAGAAGAAAAAACCCGGACCGGGCCGCCTGGCCACCCTTTGTGCGGTTGTCCGCTCCCCAGGCTCCGAAAGCCTTGCCAGCCCTTGTGATGGGGTAGCACCGCCCACAAGGCGTGTGAAAGAAAGGAGAAAAGAAGAAAAAACCCGGACCGGGCCGCCTGGCCACCCTTTGTGAGGGTGTCCGCTCCCCAGGCTCCGAAAGCCTTGCCAGCCCTTGTGATCGGGTGGCACCGCCCACCAGGCGTGTGAAAGAAAGAAGAAAAGAAGAAAAAACCCGGACCGGGCCGCCTGGCCACCCTTTGTGCGGGTGTTCGCTCCCCAGGCTCCGAAAGCCTTGCCAGCCCTTGTGATCGGGTGGCACCGCCCACCAGGCGTGTGAAAGAAAGAAGAAAAGAAGAAAAAACCCGGACCGGGCCGCCTGGCCACCCTTTGTGCGGGTGTCCGCTCCCCAGGCTCCGAAAGCCTTGCCAGCCCTTGTGATCGGGTGGCACCGCCCACCAGGCGTGTGAAAGAAAGAAGAAAAGAAGAAAAAACCCGGACCGGGCCGCCTGGCCACCCTTTGTGCGGGTGTCCGCTCCCCAGGCTCCGAAAGCCTTGCCAGCCCTTGTGATCGGGTGGCACCGCCCACCAGGCGTGTGAAAGAAAGAAGAAAAGAAGAAAAAACCCGGACCGGGCCGCCTGGCCACCCTTTGTGAGGGTGTCCGCTCCCCAGGCTACGAAAGCCTTGCCAGCCCTTGTGATCGGGTGGCACCGCCCACCAGGCGTGTGAAAGAAAGAAGAAAAGAAGAAAAAACCCGGACCGGGCCGCCTGGCCACCCTTTGTGCGGTTGTCCGCTCCCCAGGCTCCGAAAGCCTTGCCAGCCCTTGTGATGGGGTAGCACCGCCCACAAGGCGTGTGAAAGAAAGGAGAAAAGAAGAAAAAACCCGGACCGGGCCGCCTGGCCACCCTTTGTGAGGGTGTCCGCTCCCCAGGCTCCGAAAGCCTTGCCAGCCCTTGTGATCGGGTGGCACCGCCCACCAGGCGTGTGAAAGAAAGAAGAAAAGAAGAAAAAACCCGGACCGGGCCGCCTGGCCACCCTTTGTGCGGGTGTTCGCTCCCCAGGCTCCGAAAGCCTTGCCAGCCCTTGTGATCGGGTGGCACCGCCCACCAGGCGTGTGAAAGAAAGAAGAAAAGAAGAAAAAACCCGGACCGGGCCGCCTGGCCACCCTTTGTGAGGGTGTCCGCTCCCCAGGCTACGAAAGCCTTGCCAGCCCTTGTGATCGGGTGGCACCGCCCACCAGGCGTGTGAAAGAAAGAAGAAAAGAAGAAAAAACCCGGACCGGGCCGCCTGGCCACCCTTTGTGAGGGTGTCCGCTCCCCAGGCTACGAAAGCCTTGCCAGCCCTTGTGATCGGGTGGCACCGCCCACCAGGCGTGTGAAAGAAAGAAGAAAAGAAGAAAAAACCCGGACCGGGCCGCCTGGCCACCCTTTGTGCGGGTGTCCGCTCCCCAGGCTCCGAAAGCCTTGCCAGCCCTTGTGATCGGGTGGCACCGCCCACCAGGCGTGTGAAAGAAAGAAGAAAAGAAGAAAAAACCCGGACCGGGCCGCCTGGCCACCCTTTGTGAGGGTGTCCGCTCCCCAGGCTCCGAAAGCCTTGCCAGCCCTTGTGATCGGGTGGCACCGCCCACCAGGCGTGTGAAAGAAAGAAGAAAAGAAGAAAAAACCCGGACCGGGCCGCCTGGCCACCCTTTTTGCGGGTGTCCGCTCCCCAGGCTCCGAAAGCCTTGCCAGCCCTTGTGATGGGGTGGCACCGCCCACCAGGCGCGTGAAAGAAAGAAGAAAAGAAGAAAAAACCCGGACCGGGCCGCCTGGCCACCCTTTGTGAGGGTGTCCGCTCCCCAGGCTCCGAAAGCCTTGCCAGCCCTTGTGATCGGGTGGCACCGCCCACCAGGCGTGTGAAAGAAAGAAGAAAAGAAGAAAAAACCCGGACCGGGCCGCCTGGCCACCCTTTGTGCGGGTGTCCTCTCCCCAGGCTCCGAAAGCCTTGCCAGCCCTTGTGATCGGGTGGCACCGCCCACCAGGCGTGTGAAAGAAAGAAGAAAAGAAGAAAAAACCCGGACCGGGCCGCCTGGCCACCCTTTGTGAGGGTGTCCGCTCCCCAGGCTCCGAAAGCCTTGCCAGCCCTTGTGATCGGGTGGCACCGCCCACCAGGCGTGTGAAAGAAAGAAGAAAAGAAGAAAAAACCCGGACCGGGCCGCCTGGCCACCCTTTGTGCGGGTGTCCGCTCCCCAGGCTCCGAAAGCCTTGCCAGCCCTTGTGATCGGGTGGCACCGCCCACCAGGCGTGTGAAAGAAAGAAGAAAAGAAGAAAAAACCCGGACCGGGCCGCCTGGCCACCCTTTGTGAGGGTGTCCGCTCCCCAGGCTCCGAAAGCCTTGCCAGCCCTTGTGATCGGGTGGCACCGCCCACCAGGCGTGTGAAAGAAAGAAGAAAAGAAGAAAAAACCCGGACCGGGCCGCCTGGCCACCCTTTGTGTGGGTGTCCGCTCCCCAGGCTCCGAAATCCTTGCCAGCCCTTGTGATCGGGTGGCACCGCCCACCAGGCGTGTGAAAGAAAGAAGAAAAGAAGAAAAAATCCGGACCGGGCCGCCTGGCCACCCTTTGTGAGGGTGTCCGCTCCCCAGGCTCCGAAAGCCTTGCCAGCCCTTGTGATCGGGTGGCACCGCCCACCAGGCGTGTGAAAGAAAGAAGAAAAGAAGAAAAAACCCGGACCGGGCCGCCTGGCCACCCTTTGTGCGGGTGTCCGCTCCCCAGGCTCCGAAAGCCTTGCCAGCCCTTGTGATCGGGTGGCACCGCCCACCAGGCGTGTGAAAGAAAGAAGAAAAGAAGAAAAAACCCGGACCGGGCCGCCTGGCCACCCTTTGTGTGGGTGTCCGCTCCCCAGGCTCCGAAATCCTTGCCAGCCCTTGTGATCGGGTGGCACCGCCCACCAGGCGTGTGAAAGAAAGAAGAAAAGAAGAAAAAATCCGGACCGGGCCGCCTGGCCACCCTTTGTGAGGGTGTCCGCTCCCCAGGCTCCGAAAGCCTTGCCAGCCCTTGTGATCGGGTGGCACCGCCCACCAGGCGTGTGAAAGAAAGAAGAAAAGAAGAAAAAACCCGGACCGGGCCGCCTGGCCACCCTTTGTGCGGGTGTCCGCTCCCCAGGCTCCGAAAGCCTTGCCAGCCCTTGTGATCGGGTGGCACCGCCCACCAGGCGTGTGAAAGAAAGAAGAAAAGAAGAAAAAACCCGAACCGGGCCGCCTGGCCACCCTTTGTGAGGGTGTCCGCTCCCCAGGCTCCGAAAGCCTTGCCAGCCCTTGTGATCGGGTGGCACCGCCCACCAGGCGTGTGAAAGAAAGAAGAAAAGAAGAAAAAACCCGGACCGGGCCGCCTGGCCACCCTTTGTGAGGGTGTCCGCTCCCCAGGCTACGAAAGCCTTGCCAGCCCTTGTGATCGGGTGGCACCGCCCACCAGGCGTGTGAAAAAAAGAAGAAAAGAAGAAAAAACCCGGACCGGGCCGCCTGGCCACCCTTTGTGAGGGTGTCCGCTCCCCAGGCTCCGAAAGCCTTGCCAGCCCTTGTGATGGGGTGGCACCGCCCACCAGGCGTGTGAAAGAAAGAAGAAAAGAAGAAAAAACCCGGACCGGGCCGCCTGGCCACCCTTTGTGAGGGTGTCCGCTCCCCAGGCTACGAAAGCCTTGCCAGCCCTTGTGATCGGGTGGCACCGCCCACCAGGCGTGTGAAAGAAAGAAGAAAAGAAGAAAAAACCCGGACCGGGCCACCTGGCCACCCTTTGTGCGGGTGTCCGCTCCCCAGGCTCCGAAAGCCTTGCCAGCCCTTGTGATCGGGTGGCACCGCCCACCAGGCGTGTGAAAGAAAGAAGAAAAGAAGAAAAAACCCGGACCGGGCCGCCTGGCCACCCTTTGTGCGGGTGTCCGCTCCCCAGGCTCCGAAAGCCTTGCCAGCCCTTGTGATCGGGTGGCACCGCCCACCAGGCGTGTGAAAGAAAGAAGAAAAGAAGAAAAAACCCGGACCGGGCCGCCTGGCCACCCTTTGTGCGGTTGTCCGCTCCCCAGGCTCCGAAAGCCTTGCCAGCCCTTGTGATGGGGTAGCACCGCCCACAAGGCGTGTGAAAGAAAGGAGAAAAGAAGAAAAAACCCGGACCGGGCCGCCTGGCCACCCTTTGTGAGGGTGTCCGCTCCCCAGGCTACGAAAGCCTTGCCAGCCCTTGTGATCGGGTGGCACCGCCCACCAGGCGTGTGAAAGAAAGAAGAAAAGAAGAGAAAACCCCGACCGGGCCGCCTGGCCACCCTTTGTGCGGGTGTCCGCTCCCCAGGCTCCGAAAGCCTTGCCAGCCCTTGTGATCGGGTGGCACCGCCCACCAGGCGTGTGAAAGAAAGAAGAAAAGAAGAAAAAACCCGGACCGGGCCACCTGGCCACCCTTTGTGCGGGTGTCCGCTCCCCAGGCTCCAAAAGCCTTGCCAGCCCTTGTGATCGGGTGGCACCGCCCACCAGGCGTGTGAAAGAAAGAAGAAAAGAAGAAAAAACCCGGACCGGGCCGCCTGGCCACCCTTTGTGCGGGTGTCCGCTCCCCAGGCTCCGAAAGCCTTGCCAGCCCTTGTGATCGGGTGGCACCGCCCACCAGGCGTGTGAAAGAAAGAAGAAAAGAAGAAAAAACCCGGACCGGGCCGCCTGGCCACCCTTTGTGCGGGTGTCCGCTCCCCAGGCTCCGAAAGCCTTGCCAGCCCTTGTGATCGGGTGGCACCGCCCACCAGGCGTGTGAAAGAAAGAAGAAAAGAAGAAAAGACCCGGACCGGGCCGCCTGGCCACCCTTTGTGTGGGTGTCCGCTCCCCAGGCTCCGAAATCCTTGCCAGCCCTTGTGATCAGGTGGCACCGCCCACCAGGCGTGTGAAAGAAAGAAGAAAAGAAGAAAAAACCCGGACCGGGCCGCCTGGCCACCCTTTGTGAGGGTGTCCGCTCCCCAGGCTCCGAAAGCCTTGCCAGCCCTTGTGATGGGGTGGCACCGCCCACCAGGCGTGTGAAAGAAAGAAGAAAAGAAGAAAAAACCCGGACCGGGCCGCCTGGCCACCCTTTGTGAGGGTGTCCGCTCCCCAGGCTACGAAAGCCTTGCCAGCCCTTGTGATCGGGTGGCACCGCCCACCAGGCGTGTGAAAGAAAGAAGAAAAGAAGAAAAAACCCGGACCGGGCCACCTGGCCACCCTTTGTGCGGGTGTCCGCTCCCCAGGCTCCGAAAGCCTTGCCAGCCCTTGTGATGGGGTGGCACCGCCCACCAGGCGTGTGAAAGAAAGAAGAAAAGAAGAAAAAACCCGGACCGGGCCGCCTGGCCACCCTTTGTGCGGGTGTCCGCTCCCCAGGCTCCGAAAGCCTTGCCAGCCCTTGTGATCGGGTGGCACCGCCCACCAGGCGTGTGAAAGAAAGAAGAAAAGAAGAAAAAACCCGGACCGGGCCGCCTGGCCACCCTTTGTGAGGGTGTCCGCTCCCCAGGCTCCGAAAGCCTTGCCAGCCCTTGTGATCGGGTGGCACCGCCCACCAGGCGTGTGAAAGAAAGAAGAAAAGAAGAAAAAACCCGGACCGGGCCGCCTGGCCACCCTTTGTGCGGGTGTCCTCTCCCCAGGCTCCGAAAGCCTTGCCAGCCCTTGTGATCGGGTGGCACCGCCCACCAGGCGTGTGAAAGAAAGAAGAAAAGAAGAAAAAACCCGGACCGGGCCGCCTGGCCACCCTTTGTGAGGGTGTCCGCTCCCCAGGCTCCGAAAGCCTTGCCAGCCCTTGTGATCGGGTGGCACCGCCCACCAGGCGTGTGAAAGAAAGAAGAAAAGAAGAAAAAACCCGGACCGGGCCGCCTGGCCACCCTTTGTGCGGGTGTCCGCTCCCCAGGCTCCGAAAGCCTTGCCAGCCCTTGTGATCGGGTGGCACCGCCCACCAGGCGTGTGAAAGAAAGAAGAAAAGAAGAAAAAACCCGGACCGGGCCGCCTGGCCACCCTTTGTGAGGGTGTCCGCTCCCCAGGCTCCGAAAGCCTTGCCAGCCCTTGTGATCGGGTGGCACCGCCCACCAGGCGTGTGAAAGAAAGAAGAAAAGAAGAAAAAACCCGGACCGGGCCGCCTGGCCACCCTTTGTGTGGGTGTCCGCTCCCCAGGCTCCGAAATCCTTGCCAGCCCTTGTGATCGGGTGGCACCGCCCACCAGGCGTGTGAAAGAAAGAAGAAAAGAAGAAAAAACCCGGACCGGGCCGCCTGGCCACCCTTTGTGCGGGTGTCCGCTCCCCAGGCTCCGAAAGCCTTGCCAGCCCTTGTGATCGGGTGGCACCGCCCACCAGGCGTGTGAAAGAAAGAAGAAAAGAAGAAAAAACCCGAACCGGGCCGCCTGGCCACCCTTTGTGAGGGTGTCCGCTCCCCAGGCTCCGAAAGCCTTGCCAGCCCTTGTGATCGGGTGGCACCGCCCACCAGGCGTGTGAAAGAAAGAAGAAAAGAAGAAAAAACCCGGACCGGGCCGCCTGGCCACCCTTTGTGAGGGTGTCCGCTCCCCAGGCTACGAAAGCCTTGCCAGCCCTTGTGATCGGGTGGCACCGCCCACCAGGCGTGTGAAAAAAAGAAGAAAAGAAGAAAAAACCCGGACCGGGCCGCCTGGCCACCCTTTGTGAGGGTGTCCGCTCCCCAGGCTCCGAAAGCCTTGCCAGCCCTTGTGATGGGGTGGCACCGCCCACCAGGCGTGTGAAAGAAAGAAGAAAAGAAGAAAAAACCCGGACCGGGCCGCCTGGCCACCCTTTGTGAGGGTGTCCGCTCCCCAGGCTACGAAAGCCTTGCCAGCCCTTGTGATCGGGTGGCACCGCCCACCAGGCGTGTGAAAGAAAGAAGAAAAGAAGAAAAAACCCGGACCGGGCCACCTGGCCACCCTTTGTGCGGGTGTCCGCTCCCCAGGCTCCGAAAGCCTTGCCAGCCCTTGTGATCGGGTGGCACCGCCCACCAGGCGTGTGAAAGAAAGAAGAAAAGAAGAAAAAACCCGGACCGGGCCGCCTGGCCACCCTTTGTGCGGGTGTCCGCTCCCCAGGCTCCGAAAGCCTTGCCAGCCCTTGTGATCGGGTGGCACCGCCCACCAGGCGTGTGAAAGAAAGAAGAAAAGAAGAAAAAACCCGGACCGGGCCGCCTGGCCACCCTTTGTGAGGGTGTCCGCTCCCCAGGCTACGAAAGCCTTGCCAGCCCTTGTGATCGGGTGGCACCGCCCACCAGGCGTGTGAAAGAAAGAAGAAAAGAAGAAAAAACCCGGACCGGGCCGCCTGGCCACCCTTTGTGCGGTTGTCCGCTCCCCAGGCTCCGAAAGCCTTGCCAGCCCTTGTGATGGGGTAGCACCGCCCACAAGGCGTGTGAAAGAAAGGAGAAAAGAAGAAAAAACCCGGACCGGGCCGCCTGGCCACCCTTTGTGAGGGTGTCCGCTCCCCAGGCTCCGAAAGCCTTGCCAGCCCTTGTGATCGGGTGGCACCGCCCACCAGGCGTGTGAAAGAAAGAAGAAAAGAAGAAAAAACCCGGACCGGGCCGCCTGGCCACCCTTTGTGCGGGTGTTCGCTCCCCAGGCTCCGAAAGCCTTGCCAGCCCTTGTGATCGGGTGGCACCGCCCACCAGGCGTGTGAAAGAAAGAAGAAAAGAAGAAAAAACCCGGACCGGGCCGCCTGGCCACCCTTTGTGCGGGTGTCCGCTCCCCAGGCTCCGAAAGCCTTGCCAGCCCTTGTGATCGGGTGGCACCGCCCACCAGGCGTGTGAAAGAAAGAAGAAAAGAAGAAAAAACCCGGACCGGGCCGCCTGGCCACCCTTTGTGCGGGTGTCCGCTCCCCAGGCTCCGAAAGCCTTGCCAGCCCTTGTGATCGGGTGGCACCGCCCACCAGGCGTGTGAAAGAAAGAAGAAAAGAAGAAAAAACCCGGACCGGGCCGCCTGGCCACCCTTTGTGAGGGTGTCCGCTCCCCAGGCTACGAAAGCCTTGCCAGCCCTTGTGATCGGGTGGCACCGCCCACCAGGCGTGTGAAAGAAAGAAGAAAAGAAGAAAAAACCCGGACCGGGCCGCCTGGCCACCCTTTGTGCGGTTGTCCGCTCCCCAGGCTCCGAAAGCCTTGCCAGCCCTTGTGATGGGGTAGCACCGCCCACAAGGCGTGTGAAAGAAAGGAGAAAAGAAGAAAAAACCCGGACCGGGCCGCCTGGCCACCCTTTGTGAGGGTGTCCGCTCCCCAGGCTCCGAAAGCCTTGCCAGCCCTTGTGATCGGGTGGCACCGCCCACCAGGCGTGTGAAAGAAAGAAGAAAAGAAGAAAAAACCCGGACCGGGCCGCCTGGCCACCCTTTGTGCGGGTGTTCGCTCCCCAGGCTCCGAAAGCCTTGCCAGCCCTTGTGATCGGGTGGCACCGCCCACCAGGCGTGTGAAAGAAAGAAGAAAAGAAGAAAAAACCCGGACCGGGCCGCCTGGCCACCCTTTGTGAGGGTGTCCGCTCCCCAGGCTACGAAAGCCTTGCCAGCCCTTGTGATCGGGTGGCACCGCCCACCAGGCGTGTGAAAGAAAGAAGAAAAGAAGAAAAAACCCGGACCGGGCCGCCTGGCCACCCTTTGTGAGGGTGTCCGCTCCCCAGGCTACGAAAGCCTTGCCAGCCCTTGTGATCGGGTGGCACCGCCCACCAGGCGTGTGAAAGAAAGAAGAAAAGAAGAAAAAACCCGGACCGGGCCGCCTGGCCACCCTTTGTGCGGGTGTCCGCTCCCCAGGCTCCGAAAGCCTTGCCAGCCCTTGTGATCGGGTGGCACCGCCCACCAGGCGTGTGAAAGAAAGAAGAAAAGAAGAAAAAACCCGGACCGGGCCGCCTGGCCACCCTTTGTGAGGGTGTCCGCTCCCCAGGCTCCGAAAGCCTTGCCAGCCCTTGTGATCGGGTGGCACCGCCCACCAGGCGTGTGAAAGAAAGAAGAAAAGAAGAAAAAACCCGGACCGGGCCGCCTGGCCACCCTTTTTGCGGGTGTCCGCTCCCCAGGCTCCGAAAGCCTTGCCAGCCCTTGTGATGGGGTGGCACCGCCCACCAGGCGCGTGAAAGAAAGAAGAAAAGAAGAAAAAACCCGGACCGGGCCGCCTGGCCACCCTTTGTGAGGGTGTCCGCTCCCCAGGCTCCGAAAGCCTTGCCAGCCCTTGTGATCGGGTGGCACCGCCCACCAGGCGTGTGAAAGAAAGAAGAAAAGAAGAAAAAACCCGGACCGGGCCGCCTGGCCACCCTTTGTGCGGGTGTCCTCTCCCCAGGCTCCGAAAGCCTTGCCAGCCCTTGTGATCGGGTGGCACCGCCCACCAGGCGTGTGAAAGAAAGAAGAAAAGAAGAAAAAACCCGGACCGGGCCGCCTGGCCACCCTTTGTGAGGGTGTCCGCTCCCCAGGCTCCGAAAGCCTTGCCAGCCCTTGTGATCGGGTGGCACCGCCCACCAGGCGTGTGAAAGAAAGAAGAAAAGAAGAAAAAACCCGGACCGGGCCGCCTGGCCACCCTTTGTGCGGGTGTCCGCTCCCCAGGCTCCGAAAGCCTTGCCAGCCCTTGTGATCGGGTGGCACCGCCCACCAGGCGTGTGAAAGAAAGAAGAAAAGAAGAAAAAACCCGGACCGGGCCGCCTGGCCACCCTTTGTGAGGGTGTCCGCTCCCCAGGCTCCGAAAGCCTTGCCAGCCCTTGTGATCGGGTGGCACCGCCCACCAGGCGTGTGAAAGAAAGAAGAAAAGAAGAAAAAACCCGGACCGGGCCGCCTGGCCACCCTTTGTGTGGGTGTCCGCTCCCCAGGCTCCGAAATCCTTGCCAGCCCTTGTGATCGGGTGGCACCGCCCACCAGGCGTGTGAAAGAAAGAAGAAAAGAAGAAAAAATCCGGACCGGGCCGCCTGGCCACCCTTTGTGAGGGTGTCCGCTCCCCAGGCTCCGAAAGCCTTGCCAGCCCTTGTGATCGGGTGGCACCGCCCACCAGGCGTGTGAAAGAAAGAAGAAAAGAAGAAAAAACCCGGACCGGGCCGCCTGGCCACCCTTTGTGCGGGTGTCCGCTCCCCAGGCTCCGAAAGCCTTGCCAGCCCTTGTGATCGGGTGGCACCGCCCACCAGGCGTGTGAAAGAAAGAAGAAAAGAAGAAAAAACCCGGACCGGGCCGCCTGGCCACCCTTTGTGTGGGTGTCCGCTCCCCAGGCTCCGAAATCCTTGCCAGCCCTTGTGATCGGGTGGCACCGCCCACCAGGCGTGTGAAAGAAAGAAGAAAAGAAGAAAAAATCCGGACCGGGCCGCCTGGCCACCCTTTGTGAGGGTGTCCGCTCCCCAGGCTCCGAAAGCCTTGCCAGCCCTTGTGATCGGGTGGCACCGCCCACCAGGCGTGTGAAAGAAAGAAGAAAAGAAGAAAAAACCCGGACCGGGCCGCCTGGCCACCCTTTGTGCGGGTGTCCGCTCCCCAGGCTCCGAAAGCCTTGCCAGCCCTTGTGATCGGGTGGCACCGCCCACCAGGCGTGTGAAAGAAAGAAGAAAAGAAGAAAAAACCCGAACCGGGCCGCCTGGCCACCCTTTGTGAGGGTGTCCGCTCCCCAGGCTCCGAAAGCCTTGCCAGCCCTTGTGATCGGGTGGCACCGCCCACCAGGCGTGTGAAAGAAAGAAGAAAAGAAGAAAAAACCCGGACCGGGCCGCCTGGCCACCCTTTGTGAGGGTGTCCGCTCCCCAGGCTACGAAAGCCTTGCCAGCCCTTGTGATCGGGTGGCACCGCCCACCAGGCGTGTGAAAAAAAGAAGAAAAGAAGAAAAAACCCGGACCGGGCCGCCTGGCCACCCTTTGTGAGGGTGTCCGCTCCCCAGGCTCCGAAAGCCTTGCCAGCCCTTGTGATGGGGTGGCACCGCCCACCAGGCGTGTGAAAGAAAGAAGAAAAGAAGAAAAAACCCGGACCGGGCCGCCTGGCCACCCTTTGTGAGGGTGTCCGCTCCCCAGGCTACGAAAGCCTTGCCAGCCCTTGTGATCGGGTGGCACCGCCCACCAGGCGTGTGAAAGAAAGAAGAAAAGAAGAAAAAACCCGGACCGGGCCACCTGGCCACCCTTTGTGCGGGTGTCCGCTCCCCAGGCTCCGAAAGCCTTGCCAGCCCTTGTGATCGGGTGGCACCGCCCACCAGGCGTGTGAAAGAAAGAAGAAAAGAAGAAAAAACCCGGACCGGGCCGCCTGGCCACCCTTTGTGCGGGTGTCCGCTCCCCAGGCTCCGAAAGCCTTGCCAGCCCTTGTGATCGGGTGGCACCGCCCACCAGGCGTGTGAAAGAAAGAAGAAAAGAAGAAAAAACCCGGACCGGGCCGCCTGGCCACCCTTTGTGCGGTTGTCCGCTCCCCAGGCTCCGAAAGCCTTGCCAGCCCTTGTGATGGGGTAGCACCGCCCACAAGGCGTGTGAAAGAAAGGAGAAAAGAAGAAAAAACCCGGACCGGGCCGCCTGGCCACCCTTTGTGAGGGTGTCCGCTCCCCAGGCTACGAAAGCCTTGCCAGCCCTTGTGATCGGGTGGCACCGCCCACCAGGCGTGTGAAAGAAAGAAGAAAAGAAGAGAAAACCCCGACCGGGCCGCCTGGCCACCCTTTGTGCGGGTGTCCGCTCCCCAGGCTCCGAAAGCCTTGCCAGCCCTTGTGATCGGGTGGCACCGCCCACCAGGCGTGTGAAAGAAAGAAGAAAAGAAGAAAAAACCCGGACCGGGCCACCTGGCCACCCTTTGTGCGGGTGTCCGCTCCCCAGGCTCCAAAAGCCTTGCCAGCCCTTGTGATCGGGTGGCACCGCCCACCAGGCGTGTGAAAGAAAGAAGAAAAGAAGAAAAAACCCGGACCGGGCCGCCTGGCCACCCTTTGTGCGGGTGTCCGCTCCCCAGGCTCCGAAAGCCTTGCCAGCCCTTGTGATCGGGTGGCACCGCCCACCAGGCGTGTGAAAGAAAGAAGAAAAGAAGAAAAAACCCGGACCGGGCCGCCTGGCCACCCTTTGTGCGGGTGTCCGCTCCCCAGGCTCCGAAAGCCTTGCCAGCCCTTGTGATCGGGTGGCACCGCCCACCAGGCGTGTGAAAGAAAGAAGAAAAGAAGAAAAGACCCGGACCGGGCCGCCTGGCCACCCTTTGTGTGGGTGTCCGCTCCCCAGGCTCCGAAATCCTTGCCAGCCCTTGTGATCAGGTGGCACCGCCCACCAGGCGTGTGAAAGAAAGAAGAAAAGAAGAAAAAACCCGGACCGGGCCGCCTGGCCACCCTTTGTGAGGGTGTCCGCTCCCCAGGCTCCGAAAGCCTTGCCAGCCCTTGTGATGGGGTGGCACCGCCCACCAGGCGTGTGAAAGAAAGAAGAAAAGAAGAAAAAACCCGGACCGGGCCGCCTGGCCACCCTTTGTGAGGGTGTCCGCTCCCCAGGCTACGAAAGCCTTGCCAGCCCTTGTGATCGGGTGGCACCGCCCACCAGGCGTGTGAAAGAAAGAAGAAAAGAAGAAAAAACCCGGACCGGGCCACCTGGCCACCCTTTGTGCGGGTGTCCGCTCCCCAGGCTCCGAAAGCCTTGCCAGCCCTTGTGATGGGGTGGCACCGCCCACCAGGCGTGTGAAAGAAAGAAGAAAAGAAGAAAAAACCCGGACCGGGCCGCCTGGCCACCCTTTGTGCGGGTGTCCGCTCCCCAGGCTCCGAAAGCCTTGCCAGCCCTTGTGATCGGGTGGCACCGCCCACCAGGCGTGTGAAAGAAAGAAGAAAAGAAGAAAAAACCCGGACCGGGCCGCCTGGCCACCCTTTGTGAGGGTGTCCGCTCCCCAGGCTCCGAAAGCCTTGCCAGCCCTTGTGATCGGGTGGCACCGCCCACCAGGCGTGTGAAAGAAAGAAGAAAAGAAGAAAAAACCCGGACCGGGCCGCCTGGCCACCCTTTGTGCGGGTGTCCTCTCCCCAGGCTCCGAAAGCCTTGCCAGCCCTTGTGATCGGGTGGCACCGCCCACCAGGCGTGTGAAAGAAAGAAGAAAAGAAGAAAAAACCCGGACCGGGCCGCCTGGCCACCCTTTGTGAGGGTGTCCGCTCCCCAGGCTCCGAAAGCCTTGCCAGCCCTTGTGATCGGGTGGCACCGCCCACCAGGCGTGTGAAAGAAAGAAGAAAAGAAGAAAAAACCCGGACCGGGCCGCCTGGCCACCCTTTGTGCGGGTGTCCGCTCCCCAGGCTCCGAAAGCCTTGCCAGCCCTTGTGATCGGGTGGCACCGCCCACCAGGCGTGTGAAAGAAAGAAGAAAAGAAGAAAAAACCCGGACCGGGCCGCCTGGCCACCCTTTGTGAGGGTGTCCGCTCCCCAGGCTCCGAAAGCCTTGCCAGCCCTTGTGATCGGGTGGCACCGCCCACCAGGCGTGTGAAAGAAAGAAGAAAAGAAGAAAAAACCCGGACCGGGCCGCCTGGCCACCCTTTGTGTGGGTGTCCGCTCCCCAGGCTCCGAAATCCTTGCCAGCCCTTGTGATCGGGTGGCACCGCCCACCAGGCGTGTGAAAGAAAGAAGAAAAGAAGAAAAAATCCGGACCGGGCCGCCTGGCCACCCTTGGTGAGGGTGTCCGCTCCCCAGGCTCCGAAAGCCTTGCCAGCCCTTGTGATCGGGTGGCACCGCCCACCAGGCGTGTGAAAGAAAGAAGAAAAGAAGAAAAAACCCGGACCGGGCCGCCTGGCCACCCTTTGTGCGGGTGTCCGCTCCCCAGGCTCCGAAAGCCTTGCCAGCCCTTGTGATCGGGTGGCACCGCCCACCAGGCGTGTGAAAGAAAGAAGAAAAGAAGAAAAAACCCGGACCGGGCCGCCTGGCCACCCTTTGTGTGGGTGTCCGCTCCCCAGGCTCCGAAATCCTTGCCAGCCCTTGTGATCGGGTGGCACCGCCCACCAGGCGTGTGAAAGAAAGAAGAAAAGAAGAAAAAATCCGGACCGGGCCGCCTGGCCACCCTTTGTGAGGGTGTCCGCTCCCCAGGCTCCGAAAGCCTTGCCAGCCCTTGTGATCGGGTGGCACCGCCCACCAGGCGTGTGAAAGAAAGAAGAAAAGAAGAAAAAACCCGGACCGGGCCGCCTGGCCACCCTTTGTGCGGGTGTCCGCTCCCCAGGCTCCGAAAGCCTTGCCAGCCCTTGTGATCGGGTGGCACCGCCCACCAGGCGTGTGAAAGAAAGAAGAAAAGAAGAAAAAACCCGAACCGGGCCGCCTGGCCACCCTTTGTGAGGGTGTCCGCTCCCCAGGCTCCGAAAGCCTTGCCAGCCCTTGTGATCGGGTGGCACCGCCCACCAGGCGTGTGAAAGAAAGAAGAAAAGAAGAAAAAACCCGGACCGGGCCGCCTGGCCACCCTTTGTGAGGGTGTCCGCTCCCCAGGCTACGAAAGCCTTGCCAGCCCTTGTGATCGGGTGGCACCGCCCACCAGGCGTGTGAAAAAAAGAAGAAAAGAAGAAAAAACCCGGACCGGGCCGCCTGGCCACCCTTTGTGCGGGTGTCCGCTCCCCAGGCTCCGAAAGCCTTGCCAGCCCTTGTGATGGGGTGGCACCGCCCACCAGGCGTGTGAAAGAAAGAAGAAAAGAAGAAAAAACCCGGACCGGGCCGCCTGGCCACCCTTTGTGAGGGTGTCCGCTCCCCAGGCTACGAAAGCCTTGCCAGCCCTTGTGATCGGGTGGCACCGCCCACCAGGCGTGTGAAAGAAAGAAGAAAAGAAGAAAAAACCCGGACCGGGCCACCTGGCCACCCTTTGTGCGGGTGTCCGCTCCCCAGGCTCCGAAAGCCTTGCCAGCCCTTGTGATGGGGTGGCACCGCCCACCAGGCGTGTGAAAGAAAGAAGAAAAGAAGAAAAAACCCGGACCGGGCCGCCTGGCCACCCTTTGTGCGGGTGTCCGCTCCCCAGGCTCCGAAAGCCTTGCCAGCCCTTGTGATCGGGTGGCACCGCCCACCAGGCGTGTGAAAGAAAGAAGAAAAGAAGAAAAAACCCGGACCGGGCCGCCTGGCCACCCTTTGTGAGGGTGTCCGCTCCCCAGGCTACGAAAGCCTTGCCAGCCCTTGTGATCGGGTGGCACCGCCCACCAGGCGTGTGAAAGAAAGAAGAAAAGAAGAAAAAACCCGGACCGGGCCGCCTGGCCACCCTTTGTGCGGTTGTCCGCTCCCCAGGCTCCGAAAGCCTTGCCAGCCCTTGTGATGGGGTGGCACCGCCCACAAGGCGTGTGAAAGAAAGGAGAAAAGAAGAAAAAACCCGGACCGGGCCGCCTGGCCACCCTTTGTGAGGGTGTCCGCTCCCCAGGCTACGAAAGCCTTGCCAGCCCTTGTGATCGGGTGGCACCGCCCACCAGGCGTGTGAAAGAAAGAAGAAAAGAAGAGAAAACCCGGACCGGGCCGCCTGGCCACCCTTTGTGCGGGTGTCCGCTCCCCAGGCTCCGAAAGCCTTGCCAGCCCTTGTGATCGGGTGGCACCGCCCACCAGGCGTGTGAAAGAAAGAAGAAAAGAAGAAAAAACCCGGACCGGGCCACCTGGCCACCCTTTGTGCGGGTGTCCGCTCCCCAGGCTCCAAAAGCCTTGCCAGCCCTTGTGATCGGGTGGCACCGCCCACCAGGCGTGTGAAAGAAAGAAGAAAAGAAGAAAAAACCCGGACCGGGCCGCCTGGCCACCCTTTGTGCGGGTGTCCGCTCCCCAGGCTCCGAAAGCCTTGCCAGCCCTTGTGATCGGGTGGCACCGCCCACCAGGCGTGTGAAAGAAAGAAGAAAAGAAGAAAAAACCCGGACCGGGCCGCCTGGCCACCCTTTGTGCGGGTGTCCGCTCCCCAGGCTCCGAAAGCCTTGCCAGCCCTTGTGATCGGGTGGCACCGCCCACCAGGCGTGTGAAAGAAAGAAGAAAAGAAGAAAAGACCCGGACCGGGCCGCCTGGCCACCCTTTGTGTGGGTGTCCGCTCCCCAGGCTCCGAAATCCTTGCCAGCCCTTGTGATCGGGTGGCACCGCCCACCAGGCATGTGAAAGAAAGAAGAAAAGAAGAAAAAACCCGGACCGGGCCGCCTGGCCACCCTTTGTGAGGGTGTCCGCTCCCCAGGCTCCGAAAGCCTTGCCAGCCCTTGTGATCGGGTGGCACCGCCCACCAGGCGTGTGAAAGAAAGAAGAAAAGAAGAAAAAACCCGGACCGGGCCGCCTGGCCACCCTTTGTGCGGGTGTCCGCTCCCCAGGCTCCGAAAGCCTTGCCAGCCCTTGTGATGGGGTGGCACCGCCCACCAGGCGTGTGAAAGAAAGAAGAAAAGAAGAAAAAACCCGGACCGGGCCGCCTGGCCACCCTTTGTGAGGGTGTCCGCTCCCCAGGCTACGAAAGCCTTGCCAGCCCTTGTGATCGGGTGGCACCGCCCACCAGGCGTGTGAAAGAAAGAAGAAAAGAAGAAAAAACCCGGACCGGGCCACCTGGCCACCCTTTGTGCGGGTGTCCGCTCCCCAGGCTCCGAAAGCCTTGCCAGCCCTTGTGATGGGGTGGCACCGCCCACCAGGCGTGTGAAAGAAAGAAGAAAAGAAGAAAAAACCCGGACCGGGCCGCCTGGCCACCCTTTGTGCGGGTGTCCGCTCCCCAGGCTCCGAAAGCCTTGCCAGCCCTTGTGATCGGGTGGCACCGCCCACCAGGCGTGTGAAAGAAAGAAGAAAAGAAGAAAAAACCCGGACCGGGCCGCCTGGCCACCCTTTGTGAGGGTGTCCGCTCCCCAGGCTACGAAAGCCTTGCCAGCCCTTGTGATCGGGTGGCACCGCCCACCAGGCGCGTGAAAGAAAGAAGAAAAGAAGAAAAAACCCGGACCGGGCCGCCTGGCCACCCTTTGTGCGGGTGTCCGCTCCCCAGGCTCCGAAAGCCTTGCCAGCCCTTGTGATGGGGTGGCACCGCCCACCAGGCGCGTGAAAGAAAGAAGAAAAGAAGAAAAAACCCGGACCGGGCCGCCTGGCCACCCTTTGTGAGGGTGTCCGCTCCCCAGGCTCCGAAAGCCTTACCAGCCCTTGTGATCGGGTGGCACCGCCCACCAGGTGCGTGAAAGAAAGAAGAAAAGAAGAAAAAACCCGGACCGGGCCGCCTGGCCACCCTTTGTGCGGGTGTCCGCTCCCCAGGCTCCGAAAGCCTTGCCAGCCCTTGTGATGGGGTGGCACCGCCCACCAGGCGCGTGAAAGAAAGAAGAAAAGAAGAAAAAACCCAGACCGGGCCGCCTGGCCACCCTTTGTGAGGGTGTCCGCTCCCCAGGCTCCGAAATCCTTACCAGCCCTTGTGATCGGGTGGCACCGCCCACCAGGCGCGTGAAAGAAAGAAGAAAAGAAGAAAAAACCCGGACCGGGCCGCCTGGCCACCCTTTGTGCGGGTGTCCGCTCCCCAGGCTCCGAAAGCCTTGCCAGCCCTTGTGATCGGGTGGCACCGCCCACCAGGCGTGTGAAAGAAAGAAGAAAAGAAGAAAAAACCCGGACCGGGCCGCCTGGCCACCCTTTGTGCGGGTGTCCGCTCCCCAGGCTCCGAAAGCCTTGCCAGCCCTTGTGATCGGGTGGCACCGCCCACCAGGCGTGTGAAAGAAAGAAGAAAAGAAGAAAAAACCCGGACCGGGCCGCCTGGCCACCCTTTGTGCGGGTGTCCGCTCCCCAGGCTACGAAAGCCTTGCCAGCCCTTGTGATCGGGTGGCACCGCCCACCAGGCGTGTGAAAGAAAGAAGAAAAGAAGAAAAAACCCGGACCGGGCCGCCTGGCCACCCTTTGTGAGGGTGTCCGCTCCCCAGGCTACGAAAGCCTTGCCAGCCCTTGTGATCGGGTGGCACCGCCCACCAGGCGTGTGAAAGAAAGAAGAAAAGAAGAGAAAACCCGGACCGGGCCGCCTGGCCACCCTTTGTGCGGGTGTCCGCTCCCCAGGCTACGAAAGCCTTGCCAGCCCTTGTGATCGGGTGGCACTGCCCACCAGGCGTGTGAAAGAAAGAAGAAAAGAAGAGAAAACCCGGACCGGGCCGCCTGGCCACCCTTTGTGCGGGTGTCCGCTCCCCAGGCTCCGAAAGCCTTGCCAGCCCTTGTGATCGGGTGGCACCGCCCACCAGGCGTGTGAAAGAAAGAAGAAAAGAAGAAAAAACCCGGACCGGGCCGCCTGGCCACCCTTTGTGCGGGTGTCCGCTCCCCAGGCTACGAAAGCCTTGCCAGCCCTTGTGATCGGGTGGCACCGCCCACCAGGCGTGTGAAAGAAAGAAGAAAAGAAGAGAAAACCCGGACCGGGCCGCCTGGCCACCCTTTGTGCGGGTGTCCTCTCCCCAGGCTCCGAAAGCCTTGCCAGCCCTTGTGATCGGGTGGCACCGCCCACCAGGCGTGTGAAAGAAAGAAGAAAAGAAGAAAAAACCCGGACCGGGCCGCCTGGCCACCCTTTGTGAGGGTGTCCGCTCCCCAGGCTCCGAAAGCCTTGCCAGCCCTTGTGATCGGGTGGCACCGCCCACCAGGCGTATGAAAGAAAGAAGAAAAGAAGAAAAAACCCGGACCGGGCCGCCTGGCCACCCTTTGTGCGGGTGTCCGCTCCCCAGGCTCCGAAAGCCTTGCCAGCCCTTGTGATCGGGTGGCACCGCCCACCAGGCGTGTGAAAGAAAGAAGAAAAGAAGAAAAAACCCGGACCGGGCCGCCTGGCCACCCTTTGTGAGGGTGTCCGCTCCCCAGGCTCCGAAAGCCTTGCCAGCCCTTGTGATCGGGTGGCACCGCCCACCAGGCGTGTGAAAGAAAGAAGAAAAGAAGAAAAAACCCGGACCGGGCCGCCTGGCCACCCTTTGTGTGGGTGTCCGCTCCCCAGGCTCCGAAATCCTTGCCAGCCCTTGTGATCGGGTGGCACCGCCCACCAGGCGTGTGAAAGAAAGAAGAAAAGAAGAAAAAATCCGGACCGGGCCGCCTGGCCACCCTTTGTGAGGGTGTCCGCTCCCCAGGCTCCGAAAGCCTTGCCAGCCCTTGTGATCGGGTGGCACCGCCCACCAGGCGTGTGAAAGAAAGAAGAAAAGAAGAAAAAACCCGGACCGGGCCGCCTGGCCACCCTTTGTGCGGGTGTCCGCTCCCCAGGCTCCGAAAGCCTTGCCAGCCCTTGTGATCGGGTGGCACCGCCCACCAGGCGTGTGAAAGAAAGAAGAAAAGAAGAAAAAACCCGGACCGGGCCGCCTGGCCACCCTTTGTGTGGGTGTCCGCTCCCCAGGCTCCGAAATCCTTGCCAGCCCTTGTGATCGGGTGGCACCGCCCACCAGGCGTGTGAAAGAAAGAAGAAAAGAAGAAAAAATCCGGACCGGGCCGCCTGGCCACCCTTTGTGAGGGTGTCCGCTCCCCAGGCTCCGAAAGCCTTGCCAGCCCTTGTGATCGGGTGGCACCGCCCACCAGGCGTGTGAAAGAAAGAAGAAAAGAAGAAAAAACCCGGACCGGGCCGCCTGGCCACCCTTTGTGCGGGTGTCCGCTCCCCAGGCTCCGAAAGCCTTGCCAGCCCTTGTGATCGGGTGGCACCGCCCACCAGGCGTGTGAAAGAAAGAAGAAAAGAAGAAAAAACCCGAACCGGGCCGCCTGGCCACCCTTTGTGAGGGTGTCCGCTCCCCAGGCTCCGAAAGCCTTGCCAGCCCTTGTGATCGGGTGGCACCGCCCACCAGGCGTGTGAAAGAAAGAAGAAAAGAAGAAAAAACCCGGACCGGGCCGCCTGGCCACCCTTTGTGAGGGTGTCCGCTCCCCAGGCTACGAAAGCCTTGCCAGCCCTTGTGATCGGGTGGCACCGCCCACCAGGCGTGTGAAAAAAAGAAGAAAAGAAGAAAAAACCCGGACCGGGCCGCCTGGCCACCCTTTGTGCGGGTGTCCGCTCCCCAGGCTCCGAAAGCCTTGCCAGCCCTTGTGATGGGGTGGCACCGCCCACCAGGCGTGTGAAAGAAAGAAGAAAAGAAGAAAAAACCCGGACCGGGCCGCCTGGCCACCCTTTGTGAGGGTGTCCGCTCCCCAGGCTACGAAAGCCTTGCCAGCCCTTGTGATCGGGTGGCACCGCCCACCAGGCGTGTGAAAGAAAGAAGAAAAGAAGAAAAAACCCGGACCGGGCCGCCTGGCCACCCTTTGTGCGGGTGTCCGCTCCCCAGGCTCCGAAAGCCTTGCCAGCCCTTGTGATCGGGTGGCACCGCCCACCAGGCGTGTGAAAGAAAGAAGAAAAGAAGAAAAAACCCGGACCGGGCCGCCTGGCCACCCTTTGTGCGGGTGTCCGCTCCCCAGGCTCCGAAAGCCTTGCCAGCCCTTGTGATCGGGTGGCACCGCCCACCAGGCGTGTGAAAGAAAGAAGAAAAGAAGAAAAAACCCGGACCGGGCCGCCTGGCCACCCTTTGTGAGGGTGTCCGCTCCCCAGGCTACGAAAGCCTTGCCAGCCCTTGTGATCGGGTGGCACCGCCCACCAGGCGTGTGAAAGAAAGAAGAAAAGAAGAAAAAACCCGGACCGGGCCGCCTGGCCACCCTTTGTGCGGTTGTCCGCTCCCCAGGCTCCGAAAGCCTTGCCAGCCCTTGTGATGGGGTGGCACCGCCCACAAGGCGTGTGAAAGAAAGGAGAAAAGAAGAAAAAACCCGGACCGGGCCGCCTGGCCACCCTTTGTGAGGGTGTCCGCTCCCCAGGCTACGAAAGCCTTGCCAGCCCTTGTGATCGGGTGGCACCGCCCACCAGGCGTGTGAAAGAAAGAAGAAAAGAAGAGAAAACCCGGACCGGGCCGCCTGGCCACCCTTTGTGCGGGTGTCCGCTCCCCAGGCTCCGAAAGCCTTGCCAGCCCTTGTGATCGGGTGGCACCGCCCACCAGGCGTGTGAAAGAAAGAAGAAAAGAAGAAAAAACCCGGACCGGGCCACCTGGCCACCCTTTGTGCGGGTGTCCGCTCCCCAGGCTCCAAAAGCCTTGCCAGCCCTTGTGATCGGGTGGCACCGCCCACCAGGCGTGTGAAAGAAAGAAGAAAAGAAGAAAAAACCCGGACCGGGCCGCCTGGCCACCCTTTGTGCGGGTGTCCGCTCCCCAGGCTCCGAAAGCCTTGCCAGCCCTTGTGATCGGGTGGCACCGCCCACCAGGCGTGTGAAAGAAAGAAGAAAAGAAGAAAAAACCCGGACCGGGCCGCCTGGCCACCCTTTGTGCGGGTGTCCGCTCCCCAGGCTCCGAAAGCCTTGCCAGCCCTTGTGATCGGGTGGCACCGCCCACCAGGCGTGTGAAAGAAAGAAGAAAAGAAGAAAAGACCCGGACCGGGCCGCCTGGCCACCCTTTGTGTGGGTGTCCGCTCCCCAGGCTCCGAAATCCTTGCCAGCCCTTGTGATCGGGTGGCACCGCCCACCAGGCGTGTGAAAGAAAGAAGAAAAGAAGAAAAAACCCGGACCGGGCCGCCTGGCCACCCTTTGTGAGGGTGTCCGCTCCCCAGGCTCCGAAAGCCTTGCCAGCCCTTGTGATCGGGTGGCACCGCCCACCAGGCGTGTGAAAGAAAGAAGAAAAGAAGAAAAAACCCGGACCGGGCCGCCTGGCCACCCTTTGTGCGGGTGTCCGCTCCCCAGGCTCCGAAAGCCTTGCCAGCCCTTGTGATGGGGTGGCACCGCCCACCAGGCGTGTGAAAGAAAGAAGAAAAGAAGAAAAAACCCGGACCGGGCCGCCTGGCCACCCTTTGTGAGGGTGTCCGCTCCCCAGGCTACGAAAGCCTTGCCAGCCCTTGTGATCGGGTGGCACCGCCCACCAGGCGTGTGAAAGAAAGAAGAAAAGAAGAAAAAACCCGGACCGGGCCTCCTGGCCACCCTTTGTGCGGGTGTCCGCTCCCCAGGCTCCGAAAGCCTTGCCAGCCCTTGTGATGGGGTGGCACCGCCCACCAGGCGTGTGAAAGAAAGAAGAAAAGAAGAAAAAACCCGGACCGGGCCGCCTGGCCACCCTTTGTGCGGGTGTCCGCTCCCCAGGCTCCGAAAGCCTTGCCAGCCCTTGTGATCGGGTGGCACCGCCCACCAGGCGTGTGAAAGAAAGAAGAAAAGAAGAAAAAACCCGGACCGGGCCGCCTGGCCACCCTTTGTGAGGGTGTCCGCTCCCCAGGCTACGAAAGCCTTGCCAGCCCTTGTGATCGGGTGGCACCGCCCACCAGGCGCGTGAAAGAAAGAAGAAAAGAAGAAAAAACCCGGACCGGGCCGCCTGGCCACCCTTTGTGCGGGTGTCCGCTCCCCAGGCTCCGAAAGCCTTGCCAGCCCTTGTGATGGGGTGGCACCGCCCACCAGGCGCGTGAAAGAAAGAAGAAAAGAAGAAAAAACCCGGACCGGGCCGCCTGGCCACCCTTTGTGAGGGTGTCCGCTCCCCAGGCTCCGAAAGCCTTACCAGCCCTTGTGATCGGGTGGCACCGCCCACCAGGCGCGTGAAAGAAAGAAGAAAAGAAGAAAAAACCCGGACCGGGCCGCCTGGCCACCCTTTGTGCGGGTGTCCGCTCCCCAGGCTCCGAAAGCCTTGCCAGCCCTTGTGATCGGGTGGCACCGCCCACCAGGCGTGTGAAAGAAAGAAGAAAAGAAGAAAAAACCCGGACCGGGCCGCCTGGCCACCCTTTGTGCGGGTGTCCGCTCCCCAGGCTCCGAAAGCCTTGCCAGCCCTTGTGATCGGGTGGCACCGCCCACCAGGCGTGTGAAAGAAAGAAGAAAAGAAGAAAAAACCCGGACCGGGCCGCCTGGCCACCCTTTGTGCGGGTGTCCGCTCCCCAGGCTACGAAAGCCTTGCCAGCCCTTGTGATCGGGTGGCACCGCCCACCAGGCGTGTGAAAGAAAGAAGAAAAGAAGAAAAAACCCGGACCGGGCCGCCTGGCCACCCTTTGTGAGGGTGTCCGCTCCCCAGGCTACGAAAGCCTTGCCAGCCCTTGTGATCGGGTGGCACCGCCCACCAGGCGCGTGAAAGAAAGAAGAAAAGAAGAGAAAACCCGGACCGGGCCGCCTGGCCACCCTTTGTGAGGGTGTCCGCTCCCCAGGCTACGAAAGCCTTGCCAGCCCTTGTGATCGGGTGGCACCGCCCACCAGGCGCGTGAAAGAAAGAAGAAAAGAAGAAAAAACCCGGACCGGGCCGCCTGGCCACCCTTTGTGCGGGTGTCCGCTCCCCAGGCTCCGAAAGCCTTGCCAGCCCTTGTGATGGGGTGGCACCGCCCACCAGGCGCGTGAAAGAAAGAAGAAAAGAAGAAAAAACCCGGACCGGGCCGCCTGGCCACCCTTTGTGAGGGTGTCCGCTCCCCAGGCTCCGAAAGCCTTACCAGCCCTTGTGATCGGGTGGCACCGCCCACCAGGCGCGTGAAAGAAAGAAGAAAAGAAGAAAAAACCCGGACCGGGCCGCCTGGCCACCCTTTGTGCGGGTGTCCGCTCCCCAGGCTCCGAAAGCCTTGCCAGCCCTTGTGATCGGGTGGCACCGCCCACCAGGCGTGTGAAAGAAAGAAGAAAAGAAGAAAAAACCCGGACCGGGCCGCCTGGCCACCCTTTGTGCGGGTGTCCGCTCCCCAGGCTCCGAAAGCCTTGCCAGCCCTTGTGATCGGGTGGCACCGCCCACCAGGCGTGTGAAAGAAAGAAGAAAAGAAGAAAAAACCCGGACCGGGCCGCCTGGCCACCCTTTGTGCGGGTGTCCGCTCCCCAGGCTACGAAAGCCTTGCCAGCCCTTGTGATCGGGTGGCACCGCCCACCAGGCGTGTGAAAGAAAGAAGAAAAGAAGAAAAAACCCGGACCGGGCCGCCTGGCCACCCTTTGTGAGGGTGTCCGCTCCCCAGGCTACGAAAGCCTTGCCAGCCCTTGTGATCGGGTGGCACCGCCCACCAGGCGTGTGAAAGAAAGAAGAAAAGAAGAGAAAACCCGGACCGGGCCGCCTGGCCACCCTTTGTGCGGGTGTCCGCTCCCCAGGCTACGAAAGCCTTGCCAGCCCTTGTGATCGGGTGGCACTGCCCACCAGGCGTGTGAAAGAAAGAAGAAAAGAAGAGAAAACCCGGACCGGGCCGCCTGGCCACCCTTTGTGCGGGTGTCCGCTCCCCAGGCTCCGAAAGCCTTGCCAGCCCTTGTGATCGGGTGGCACCGCCCACCAGGCGTGTGAAAGAAAGAAGAAAAGAAGAAAAAACCCGGACCGGGCCGCCTGGCCACCCTTTGTGCGGGTGTCCGCTCCCCAGGCTACGAAAGCCTTGCCAGCCCTTGTGATCGGGTGGCACCGCCCACCAGGCGTGTGAAAGAAAGAAGAAAAGAAGAGAAAACCCGGACCGGGCCGCCTGGCCACCCTTTGTGCGGGTGTCCGCTCCCCAGGCTCCGAAAGCCTTGCCAGCCCTTGTGATCGGGTGGCACCGCCCACCAGGCGTGTGAAAGAAAGAAGAAAAGAAGAAAAAACCCGGACCGGGCCGCCTGGCCACCCTTTGTGCGGGTGTCCGCTCCCCAGGCTCCGAAAGCCTTGCCAGCCCTTGTGATGGGGTGGCACCGCCCACCAGGCGCGTGAAAGAAAGAAGAAAAGAAGAAAAAACCCGGACCGGGCCGCCTGGCCACCCTTTGTGCGGGTGTCCGCTCCCCAGGCTCCGAAAGCCTTGCTAGCCCTTGTGATCGGGTGGCACCGCCCACCAGGCGTGTGAAAGAAAGAAGAAAAGAAGAAAAAACCCGGACCGGGCCGCCTGGCCACCCTTTGTGCGGGTGTCCGCTCCCCAGGCTCCGAAAGCCTTGCCAGCCCTTGTGATCGGGTGGCACCGCCCACCAGGCGTGTGAAAGAAAGAAGAAAAGAAGAAAAAACCCGGACCGGGCCGCCTGGCCACCCTTTGTGAGGGTGTCCGCTCCCCAGGCTCCGAAAGCCTTGCCAGCCCTTGTGATGGGGTGGCACCGCCCACCAGGCGCGTGAAAGAAAGAAGAAAAGAAGAAAAAACCCGGACCGGGCCGCCTGGCCACCCTTTGTGAGGGTGTCCGCTCCCCAGGCTACGAAAGCCTTGCCAGCCCTTGTGATCGGGTGGCACCGCCCACCAGGCGTGTGAAAGAAAGAAGAAAAGAAGAGAAAACCCGGACCGGGCCGCCTGGCCACCCTTTGTGCGGGTGTCCGCTCCCCAGGCTACGAAAGCCTTGCCAGCCCTTGTGATCGGGTGGCACTGCCCACCAGGCGTGTGAAAGAAAGAAGAAAAGAAGAGAAAACCCGGACCGGGCCGCCTGGCCACCCTTTGTGCGGGTGTCCGCTCCCCAGGCTCCGAAAGCCTTGCCAGCCCTTGTGATCGGGTGGCACCGCCCACCAGGCGTGTGAAAGAAAGAAGAAAAGAAGAAAAAACCCGGACCGGGCCGCCTGGCCACCCTTTGTGCGGGTGTCCGCTCCCCAGGCTACGAAAGCCTTGCCAGCCCTTGTGATCGGGTGGCACCGCCCACCAGGCGTGTGAAAGAAAGAAGAAAAGAAGAGAAAACCCGGACCGGGCCGCCTGGCCACCCTTTGTGCGGGTGTCCGCTCCCCAGGCTCCGAAAGCCTTGCCAGCCCTTGTGATCGGGTGGCACCGCCCACCAGGCGTGTGAAAGAAAGAAGAAAAGAAGAAAAAACCCGGACCGGGCCGCCTGGCCACCCTTTGTGCGGGTGTCCGCTCCCCAGGCTCCGAAAGCCTTGCCAGCCCTTGTGATGGGGTGGCACCGCCCACCAGGCGCGTGAAAGAAAGAAGAAAAGAAGAAAAAACCCGGACCGGGCCGCCTGGCCACCCTTTGTGCGGGTGTCCGCTCCCCAGGCTCCGAAAGCCTTGCCAGCCCTTGTGATCGGGTGGCACCGCCCACCAGGCGTGTGAAAGAAAGAAGAAAAGAAGAAAAAACCCGGACCGGGCCGCCTGGCCACCCTTTGTGCGGGTGTCCGCTCCCCAGGCTCCGAAAGCCTTGCCAGCCCTTGTGATCGGGTGGCACCGCCCACCAGGCGTGTGAAAGAAAGAAGAAAAGAAGAAAAAACCCGGACCGGGCCGCCTGGCCACCCTTTGTGAGGGTGTCCGCTCCCCAGGCTCCGAAAGCCTTGCCAGCCCTTGTGATCGGGTGGCACCGCCCACCAGGCGCGTGAAAGAAAGAAGAAAAGAAGAAAAAACCCGGACCGGGCCGCCTGGCCACCCTTTGTGCGGGTGTCCGCTCCCCGGGCTCCGAAAGCCTTGCCAGCCCTTGTGATCGGGTGGCACCGCCCACCAGGAGCGTGAAAGAAAGAAGAAAAGAAGAAAAAACCCGGACCGGGCCGCCTGGCCACCCTTTGTGCGGGTGTCCGCTCCCCGGGCTCCGAAAGCCTTGCCAGCCCTTGTGATCGGGTGGCACCGCCCACCAGGCGTGTGAAAGAAAGAAGAAAAGAAGAAAAAACCCGGACCGGGCCGCCTGGCCACCCTTTGTGAGGGTGTCCGCTCCCCAGGCTCCGAAAGCCTTGCCAGCCCTTGTGATCGGGTGGCACCGCCCACCAGGCGCGTGAAAGAAAGAAGAAAAGAAGAAAAAACCCGGACCGGGCCGCCTGGCCACCCTTTGTGCGGGTGTCCGCTCCCCAGGCTCCGAAAGCCTTGCCAGCCCTTGTGATCGGGTGGCACCGCCCACCAGGCGTGTGAAAGAAAGAAGAAAAGAAGAAAAAACCCGGACCGGGCCGCCTGGCCACCCTTTGTGCGGTTGTCCGCTCCCCAGGCTCCGAAAGCCTTGCCAGCCCTTGTGATGGGGTGGCACCGCCCACCAGGCGTGTGAAAGAAAGAAGAAAAGAAGAAAAAACCCGGACCGGGCCGCCTGGCCACCCTTTGTGAGGGTGTCCGCTCCCCAGGCTACGAAAGCCTTGCCAGCCCTTGTGATCGGGTGGCACCGCCCACCAGGCGCGTGAAAGAAAGAAGAAAAGAAGAAAAAACCCGGACCGGGCCGCCTGGCCACCCTTTGTGCGGTTGTCCGCTCCCCAGGCTCCGAAAGCCTTGCCAGCCCTTGTGATGGGGTGGCACCGCCCACCAGGCGTGTGAAAGAAAGAAGAAAAGAAGAAAAAACCCGGACCGGGCCGCCTGGCCACCCTTTGTGAGGGTGTCCGCTCCCCAGGCTACGAAAGCCTTGCCAGCCCTTGTGATCGGGTGGCACCGCCCACCAGGCGTGTGAAAGAAAGAAGAAAAGAAGAGAAAACCCGGACCGGGCCGCCTGGCCACCCTTTGTGCGGGTGTCCGCTCCCCAGGCTACGAAAGCCTTGCCAGTCCTTGTGATCGGGTGGCACCGCCCACCAGGCGTGTGAAAGAAAGAAGAAAAGAAGAGAAAACCCGGACCGGGCCGCCTGGCCACCCTTTGTGCGGGTGTCCGCTCCCCAGGCTCCGAAAGCCTTGCCAGCCCTTGTGATCGGGTGGCACCGCCCACCAGGCGTGTGAAAGAAAGAAGAAAAGAAGAAAAAACCCGGACCGGGCCGCCTGGCCACCCTTTGTGCGGTTGTCCGCTCCCCAGGCTCCGAAAGCCTTGCCAGCCCTTGTGATGGGGTGGCACCGCCCACCAGGCGTGTGAAAGAAAGAAGAAAAGAAGAAAAAACCCGGACCGGGCCGCCTGGCCACCCTTTGTGAGGGTGTCCGCTCCCCAGGCTCCGAAAGCCTTGCCAGCCCTTGTGATCGGGTGGCACCGCCCACCAGGCGCGTGAAAGAAAGAAGAAAAGAAGAAAAAACCCGGACCGGGCCGCCTGGCCACCCTTTGTGCGGGTGTCCGCTCCCCAGGCTCCGAAAGCCTTGCCAGCCCTTGTGATCGGGTGGCACCGCCCACCAGGCGTGTGAAAGAAAGAAGAAAAGAAGAAAAAACCCAGACCGGGCCGCCTGGCCACCCTTTGTGCGGTTGTCCGCTCCCCAGGCTCCGAAAGCCTTGCCAGCCCTTGTGATGGGGTGGCACCGCCCACCAGGCGTGTGAAAGAAAGAAGAAAAGAAGAAAAAACCCGGACCGGGCCGCCTGGCCACCCTTTGTGAGGGTGTCCGCTCCCCAGGCTACGAAAGCCTTGCCAGCCCTTGTGATCGGGTGGCACCGCCCACCAGGCGTGTGAAAGAAAGAAGAAAAGAAGAGAAAACCCGGACCGGGCCGCCTGGCCACCCTTTGTGCGGGTGTCCGCTCCCCAGGCTACGAAAGCCTTGCCAGTCCTTGTGATCGGGTGGCACCGCCCACCAGGCGTGTGAAAGAAAGAAGAAAAGAAGAGAAAACCCGGACCGGGCCGCCTGGCCACCCTTTGTGCGGGTGTCCGCTCCCCAGGCTCCGAAAGCCTTGCCAGCCCTTGTGATGGGGTGGCACCGCCCACCAGGCGCGTGAAAGAAAGAAGAAAAGAAGAAAAAACCCGGACCGGGCCGCCTGGCCACCCTTTGTGAGGGTGTCCGCTCCCCCGGCTCCGAAAGCCTTGCCAGCCCTTGTGATCGGGTGGCACCGCCCACCAGGCGCGTGAAAGAAAGAAAAGAAGAAAAAACCCGGACCGGGCCGCCTGGCCACCCTTTGTGCGGGTGTCCGCTCCCCAGGCTACGAAAGCCTTGCCAGCCCTTGTGATCGGGTGGCACCGCCCACCAGGCGTGTGAAAGAAAGAAGAAAAGAAGAAAAAACCCGGACCGGGCCGCCTGGCCACCCTTTGTGCGGGTGTCCGCTCCCCAGGCTCCGAAAGCCTTGCCAGCCCTTGTGATCGGGTGGCACCGCCCACCAGGCGTGTGAAAGAAAGAAGAAAAGAAGAAAAAACCCGGACCGGGCCGCCTGGCCACCCTTTGTGCGGGTGTCCGCTCCCCAGGCTCCGAAAGCCTTGCCAGCCCTTGTGATCGGGTGGCACCGCCCACCAGGCGTGTGAAAGAAAGAAGAAAAGAAGAAAAAACCCGGACCGGGCCGCCTGGCCACCCTTTGTGTGGGTGTCCGCTCCCCAGGCTCCGAAATCCTTGCCAGCCCTTGTGATCGGGTGGCACCGCCCACCAGGCGTGTGAAAGAAAGAAGAAAAGAAGAAAAAACCCGGACCGGGCCGCCTGGCCACCCTTTGTGAGGGTGTCCGCTCCCCAGGCTCCGAAAGCCTTGCCAGCCCTTGTGATCGGGTGGCACCGCCCACCAGGCGCGTGAAAGAAAGAAGAAAAGAAGAAAAAACCCGGACCGGGCCGCCTGGCCACCCTTTTTGCGGGTGTCCGCTCCCCAGGCTCCGAAAGCCTTGCCAGCCCTTGTGATCGGGTGGCACCGCCCACCAGGCGTGTGAAAGAAAGAAGAAAAGAAGAAAAAACCCGGACCGGGCCGCCTGGCCACCCTTTGTGCGGGTGTCCGCTCCCCAGGCTCCGAAAGCCTTGCCAGCCCTTGTGATGGGGTGGCACCGCCCACCAGGCGCGTGAAAGAAAGAAGAAAAGAAGAAAAAACCCGGACCGGGCCGCCTGGCCACCCTTTGTGAGGGTGTCCGCTCCCCAGGCTCCGAAAGCCTTGCCAACCCTTGTGATCGGGTGGCACCGCCCACCAGGCGCGTGAAAGAAAGAAGAAAAGAAGAAAAAACCCGGACCGGGCCGCCTGGCCACCCTTTGTGCGGGTGTCCGCTCCCCAGGCTCCGAAAGCCTTGCCAGCCCTTGTGATCGGGTGGCACCGCCCACCAGGCGTGTGAAAGAAAGAAGAAAAGAAGAAAAAACCCGGACCAGGCCGCCTGGCCACCCTTTGAGAGGGTGTCCGCTCCCCAGGCTCCGAAAGCCTTGCCAGCCCTTGTGATCGGGTGGCACCGCCCACCAGGCGCGTGAAAGAAAGAAGAAAAGAAGAAAAAACCCGGACCGGGCCGCCTGGCCACCCTTTGTGCGGGTGTCCGCTCCCCGGGCTCCGAAAGCCTTGCCAGCCCTTGTGATCGGGTGGCACCGCCCACCAGGCGCGTGAAAGAAAGAAGAAAAGAAGAAAAAACCCGGACCGGGCCGCCTGGCCACCCTTTGTGCGGGTGTCCGCTCCCCAGGCTCCGAAAGCCTTGCCAGCCCTTGTGATGGGGTGGCACCGCCCACCAGGCGTGTGAAAGAAAGAAGAAAAGAAGAAAAAACCCGGACCGGGCCGCCTGGCCACCCTTTGTGCGGGTGTCCGCTCCCCAGGCTCCGAAAGCCTTGCCAGCCCTTGTGATCGGGTGGCACCGCCCACCAGGCGTGTGAAAGAAAGAAGAAAAGAAGAAAAAACCCGGACCGGGCCGCCTGGCCACCCTTTGTGCGGGTGTCCGCTCCCCAGGCTCCGAAAGCCTTGCCAGCCCTTGTGATCGGGTGGCACCGCCCACCAGGCGTGTGAAAGAAAGAAGAAAAGAAGAAAAAACCCGGACCGGGCCGCCTGGCCACCCTTTGTGAGGGTGTCCGCTCCCCAGGCTCCGAAAGCCTTGCCAGCCCTTGTGATCGGGTGGCACCGCCCACCAGGCGTGTGAAAGAAAGAAGAAAAGAAGAAAAAACCCGGACCGGGCCGCCTGGCCACCCTTTGTGTGGGTGTCCGCTCCCCAGGCTCCGAAATCCTTGCCAGCCCTTGTGATCGGGTGGCACCGCCCACCAGGCGTGTGAAAGAAAGAAGAAAAGAAGAAAAAATCCGGACCGGGCCGCCTGGCCACCCTTTGTGAGGGTGTCCACTCCCCAGGCTCCGAAAGCCTTGCCAGCCCTTGTGATCGGGTGGCACCGCCCACCAGGCGTGTGAAAGAAAGAAGAAAAGAAGAAAAAACCCGGACCGGGCCGCCTGGCCACCCTTTGTGCGGGTGTCCGCTCCCCAGGCTCCGAAAGCCTTGCCAGCCCTTGTGATCGGGTGGCACCGCCCACCAGGCGTGTGAAAGAAAGAAGAAAAGAAGAAAAAACCCGAACCGGGCCGCCTGGCCACCCTTTGTGAGGGTGTCCGCTCCCCAGGCTCCGAAAGCCTTGCCAGCCCTTGTGATCGGGTGGCACCGCCCACCAGGCGTGTGAAAGAAAGAAGAAAAGAAGAAAAAACCCGGACCGGGCCGCCTGGCCACCCTTTGTGAGGGTGTCCGCTCCCCAGGCTACGAAAGCCTTGCCAGCCCTTGTGATCGGGTGGCACCGCCCACCAGGCGTGTGAAAGAAAGAAGAAAAGAAGAAAAAACCCGGACCGGGCCGCCTGGCCACCCTTTGTGAGGGTGTCCGCTCCCCAGGCTCCGAAAGCCTTGCCAGCCCTTGTGATCGGGTGGCACCGCCCACCAGGCGTGTGAAAGAAAGAAGAAAAGAAGAAAAAACCCGGACCGGGCCGCCTGGCCACCCTTTGTGCGGGTGTCCGCTCCCCAGGCTCCGAAAGCCTTGCCAGCCCTTGTGATCGGGTGGCACCGCCCACCAGGCGTGTGAAAGAAAGAAGAAAAGAAGAAAAAACCCGGACCGGGCCGCCTGGCCACCCTTTGTGCGGGTGTTCGCTCCCCAGGCTCCGAAAGCCTTGCCAGCCCTTGTGATCGGGTGGCACCGCCCACCAGGCGTGTGAAAGAAAGAAGAAAAGAAGAAAAAACCCGGACCGGGCCGCCTGGCCACCCTTTGTGAGGGTGTCCGCTCCCCAGGCTACGAAAGCCTTGCCAGCCCTTGTGATCGGGTGGCACCGCCCACCAGGCGTGTGAAAGAAAGAAGAAAAGAAGAAAAAACCCGGACCGGGCCGCCTGGCCACCCTTTTTGAGGGTGTCCGCTCCCCAGGCTACGAAAGCCTTGCCAGCCCTTGTGATCGGGTGGCACCGCCCACCAGGCGTGTGAAAGAAAGAAGAAAAGAAGAAAAAACCCGGACCGGGCCGCCTGGCCACCCTTTGTGCGGGTGTCCGCTCCCCAGGCTCCGAAAGCCTTGCCAGCCCTTGTGATGGGGTGGCACCGCCCACCAGGCGTGTGAAAGAAAGAAGAAAAGAAGAGAAAACCCGGACCGGGCCGCCTGGCCACCCTTTGTGAGGGTGTCCGCTCCCCAGGCTCCGAAAGCCTTGCCAGCCCTTGTGATCGGGTGGCACCGCCCACCAGGCGTGTGAAAGAAAGAAGAAAAGAAGAAAAAACCCGGACCGGGCCGCCTGGCCACCCTTTGTGCGGGTGTCCGCTCCCCAGGCTCCGAAAGCCTTGCCAGCCCTTGTGATCGGGTGGCACCGCCCACCAGGCGTGTGAAAGAAAGAAGAAAAGAAGAAAAAACCCGGACCGGGCCGCCTGGCCACCCTTTGTGCGGGTGTCCGCTCCCCAGGCTCCGAAAGCCTTGCCAGCCCTTGTGATCGGGTGGCACCGCCCACCAGGCGCGTGAAAGAAAGAAGAAAAGAAGAAAAAACCCGGACCGGGCCGCCTGGCCACCCTTTGTGCGGGTGTCCGCTCCCCAGGCTCCGAAAGCCTTGCCAGCCCTTGTGATCGGGTGGCACCGCCCACCAGGCGTGTGAAAGAAAGAAGAAAAGAAGAAAAAACCCGGACCGGGCCGCCTGGCCACCCTTTGTGCGGGTGTCCGCTCCCCAGGCTCCGAAAGCCTTGCCAGCCCTTGTGATCGGGTGGCACCGCCCACCAGGCGTGTGAAAGAAAGAAGAAAAGAAGAAAAAACCCGGACCGGGCCGCCTGGCCACCCTTTGTGAGGGTGTCCGCTCCCCAGGCTACGAAAGCCTTGCCAGCCCTTGTGATCGGGTGGCACCGCCCACCAGGCGTGTGAAAGAAAGAAGAAAAGAAGAAAAAACCCGGACCGGGCCGCCTGGCCACCCTTTGTGCGGGTGTTCGCTCCCCAGGCTCCGAAAGCCTTGCCAGCCCTTGTGATCGGGTGGCACCGCCCACCAGGCGTGTGAAAGAAAGAAGAAAAGAAGAAAAAACCCGGACCGGGCCGCCTGGCCACCCTTTGTGAGGGTGTCCGCTCCCCAGGCTACGAAAGCCTTGCCAGCCCTTGTGATCGGGTGGCACCGCCCACCAGGCGTGTGAAAGAAAGAAGAAAAGAAGAAAAAACCCGGACCGGGCCGCCTGGCCACCCTTTGTGAGGGTGTCCGCTCCCCAGGCTACGAAAGCCTTGCCAGCCCTTGTGATCGGGTGGCACCGCCCACCAGGCGTGTGAAAGAAAGAAGAAAAGAAGAAAAAACCCGGACCGGGCCGCCTGGCCACCCTTTGTGCGGGTGTCCGCTCCCCAGGCTCCGAAAGCCTTGCCAGCCCTTGTGATCGGGTGGCACCGCCCACCAGGCGTGTGAAAGAAAGAAGAAAAGAAGAGAAAACCCGGACCGGGCCGCCTGGCCACCCTTTGTGAGGGTGTCCGCTCCCCAGGCTACGAAAGCCTTGCCAGCCCTTGTGATCGGGTGGCACCGCCCACCAGGCGTGTGAAAGAAAGAAGAAAAGAAGAAAAAACCCGGACCGGGCCGCCTGGCCACCCTTTGTGCGGGTGTCCGCTCCCCAGGCTACGAAAGCCTTGCCAGCCCTTGTGATCGGGTGGCACCGCCCACCAGGCGTGTGAAAGAAAGAAGAAAAGAAGAAAAAACCCGGACCGGGCCGCCTGGCCACCCTTTGTGCGGGTGTCCGCTCCCCAGGCTCCGAAAGCCTTGCCAGCCCTTGTGATCGGGTGGCACCGCCCACCAGGCGCGTGAAAGAAAGAAGAAAAGAAGAAAAAACCCGGACCGGGCCGCCTGGCCACCCTTTGTGCGGGTGTCCGCTCCCCAGGCTCCGAAAGCCTTGCCAGCCCTTGTGATCGGGTGGCACCGCCCACCAGGCGCGTGAAAGAAAGAAGAAAAGAAGAAAAAACCTGGACCGGGCCGCCTGGCCACCCTTTGTGCGGGTGTCCGCTCCCCAGGCTCCGAAAGCCTTGCCAGCCCTTGTGATGGGGTGGCACCGCCCACCAGGCGCGTGAAAGAAAGAAGAAAAGAAGAAAAAACCCGGACCGGGCCGCCTGGCCACCCTTTGTGAGGGTGTCCGCTCCCCAGGCTCCGAAAGCCTTGCCAGCCTTTGTGATCGGGTGGCACCGCCCACCAGGCGCGTGAAAGAAAGAAGAAAAGAAGAAAAAACCCGGACCGGGCCGCCTGGCCACCCTTTGTGCGGGTGTTTGCTCCCCAGGCTCCGAAAGCCTTGCCAGCCCTTGTGATCGGGTGGCACCGCCCACCAGGCGTGTGAAAGAAAGAAGAAAAGAAGAAAAAACCCGGACCGGGCCGCCTGGCCACCCTTTGTGAGGGTGTCCGCTCCCCAGGCTCCGAAAGCCTTGCCAGCCCTTGTGATCGGGTGGCACCGCCCACCAGGCGTGTGAAAGAAAGAAGAAAAGAAGAAAAAACCCGGACCGGGCCGCCTGGCCACCCTTTGTGAGGGTGTCCGCTCCCCAGGCTACGAAAGCCTTGCCAGCCCTTGTGATCGGGTGGCACCGCCCACCAGGCGTGTGAAAGAAAGAAGAAAAGAAGAAAAAACCCGGACCGGGCCGCCTGGCCACCCTTTGTGCGGGTGTCCGCTCCCCAGGCTCCGAAAGCCTTGCCAGCCCTTGTGATCGGGTGGCACCGCCCACCAGGCGTGTGAAAGAAAGAAGAAAAGAAGAAAAAACCCGGACCGGGCCGCCTGGCCACCCTTTGTGCGGGTGTTCGCTCCCCAGGCCCCGAAATTTGTGGCTTCAGTGCACACAAATTTATATTGTTCAGTTTGCATGTTAAAAGCCTGCCAAGCACCCCAAGGCTGATTATGCTTGGTAAGAAGTCATTTATGACATAGAGCTGATTAGACCATATTAAAATTTCTGTTTGGCACAGGAGCTTTTCGTGGACACAGGTATCCAGTCTCTGTTTTGTTAGCTCAAATTTCTGTAATTTCCTTTATAAACCAAGGTTGTTGGACATGTGTCTCAGTGAATCCAGCAAAGTAACAATATCAAATTTCACATTACATATTACTGATCAACAGTAGTCTAGCTACACCAACAGCAGAAATACTGAAGTCAATACTGTAAAGTTTAACAGCAGCACAAACTATAAACTCCAAAATAACCATACAGTTGATTCACCTCCGGTACTTTAACTGGGCTGACTCTTTGTTAGGTGTGTTTAATGTGCAGAATAATTCCCAATTATATACAATTATAATATGTTAAAATGGACCTATGTACACAAGGCCATTAATAATTAACTGTACGTAGGTATTTGCTTTATGACTATCTAGACAGTGTGAAGAAGTGAAGTATTGAAATTATTTTATGTTGCATAATGACAACATGTTGCCCCTATACATTTAAGGACAAAGTTCAATGACCGCCACCTGCTGGATGGTGAGTGCAGAGGGGCGTGTAATTGTTGAGCTGGACAAAGAGAACACCTGTGCTGATGCAATGTCAGTCTTCTTTGGTTCATTCTATGTATTGAACCTGGAATACCAGGAGTCAGCGGGTGCAAGGTTTTTTGTAAGGATAAACCCTGAAGAGGGAACAAAATGTACCTCCAAGGTTGGGACAAGCAGGAAGACTGGGACCACTGTGAAGCGAAAGGTTGTTCACATTAACCCTCATGTCACAACTTTCCTCCAGTGGCTTACTGAATTTGAGTGGAGAACTTCAAATTAGGGAAATTAGTAAATTTCTTGTATAATTTAAGTGACCAATGTGTTGTTACCCATGTCTCCACAGATGATCCATGGCCCATGCTTTCTGGACATTTACACAAGACGAGCAACAATGAAGACAAGCTCTCTCGCCATCTTGCAAGATGCTGTCTCTGTCCAATAGGTTTTTTTGAGTGCAACAGTTTTGATTTTTTTTCCTTCTTTTACCCATCCATCCATCCATTCACTTCCGCTTATCCTTTTTCAGGGTCGCGGGGGGCGCTGGAGCCTATCCCAGCTGTCATAGGGCGAAAGGCGGGGTACACCCTGGACAGGTCGCCAGTCTGTCGCAGGGCCAACACACAGGGACAGACAACCATTCACACTCACATTCACTCGCACATTCACACCTAGTGGCAATTTGTATTATCCAATTAACCTATCCCCACAAGCTGCATGTCTTTGGACGGTGGGAGGAAGCCGGAGTACCCGGAGAGAACCCACGCAAACACGGGGAGAACATGCAAACTCCACACAGAAAGACCTGATGGTGGAATTGAACTCAGGACCTTCTTGCTGTGTGGCAACAGTGCTAACCTTCTTTTACCCGTTTGTTAAAAATTATTTCAGCTACTTACACTTTAATTGTCACATGTATTGGCTCACCCTACAAATCAATGAACTCAGTCCACAAAGCAAGATCAGGGTTCAGTGCAGGTCAGTCAAGTTCCTTCACACCACACACGCTCATCCATGTCCTTGTGGACCCTGTTTTGTGCAATGATTTGGTCGTGTGAGCCAGTATTTTGGACAAAGTGTATATAAAGGCAGACGTGTGGGGCTTGATATTATATCCATTACAATTCAGTTTGTTTGTATGGTGCCAACAAAATGAATGCCAAGGCACTTCACATTGTAGGTTTGAGACCCTACAAAATATAAGTAAGGAAACCCAACACTTGAGCATGTGTTGTCTGCCATGATATGGATATGACATAATATTGTTATTGTTTGTACAACCATCTGAGAAAATAATGGATTACATGGTTTAGTAAAAACAAGTGCTTCCTCAATGAAAATATGTTTTCAGTTCTTTTCAGTTTTTGATTTTGGAAATGTGTATTTCAGCAGGGAAGAATCAGAATTGAAATAAAGTGGTGTAAAGCACATGAATTATATTTTGTGTGTGTGTGTGTGTGTGTGTGTGTGTGTGTGTGTGTGTGTGTGTGTGTGTGTGTGTGTGTGTGTGTGTGTGTGTGTATCCATCCATCCAACTTTTTTGGAACCCTCCAGTCTCTTACAGTATGTTACTGTTAACTGAAATTACGGTAAATTACGACCTTTTAAAAGAGTAAATGACCGCCTGTTAGGACACGGTGTCCTCTAGCAGAGATGAATATTTTTGGTACTGATGATGCGTGATAACGGTAAGTTACTGGTTAATATATTGCAGTTTATTACCTTGCAGCGGGCTTACAGTGACATACCGTGAATAAACGGTAGTATACCAATTTATTAATCACAGTATGATGTTACTTTGTTGACGTAATTTACGACATAACGACATAACGGTATCTCACTGACATAACTGTCGCCAGTGAGATACCGTAAAAAAGGCTACGGTGCGTTACCATAATTTGTCCAAGAGTATTATACCACACCAGCAAAAAACGGTATCATCCTGCAGAAAGGTAAGCTACCGTAACACGGCGTCACGATATGACGCTGGCAGCAGTGACGCCAGTATGTTACCGTAAAGTGGCGATGAAAAGTCTAACGGTGCAGATACACGGAGTAATCAGAAAAGTTTAGCATGAATCTGGACATTAGATTTAAGTTTTAAGCTCATCAGATATCACTTGTTAGAAGCTCCTTACCGTTTGAAGAAATCTCTTCTCAATCTGCTGTCCTCTTCTGCTTGCATCTTTTTTTTTTTCATCTAACACTGACGTTATTTTTTCTCCGTGAAAAACACAGCAACTCATCTTATCCCGGGGTGCCAGGAAGTCGAGCTGCGGATCTCAGCAGAAAACTTTTCAAACTGATTGCAGGTTGATCCAGGTATACATTTGAAACAGGTTCTCCTCGGTGACGTGACAGTCGGAACGCATCTGCGTAACCATGGTTACAGGGGGACGCTTTGGAGCTCTGCTGTTCAGCAGCAAAATATTTCAGATCAATATGTAAATACTCCAACTCTAAAACCAAGTAATATAAATATGCTGCATATGTGTATAGTGCGTTCATGTGTGTGTGCGCTGCGTGGTGACGTAGGCGCGTGCATGTGTGCCCGGTCACAGCTCCTTTCAGCATGGCCGGAGGTAAGTCACTGCCACGTTGCTCTCAGCTAATTAAAGTTTGTTCAGATCCCAAGCTGCAATGTGAATACAGCCAAACCGCCGCGTTTTTGTTTGTCATTAAGAGACTCATTCGGGATAAGTTTTGTGGAGGGCGGAGTTCACTAATATACGCTTATGAGTTTTAGCCGAGAACGCAGCTAAAATGCTAGCATGCTAAGTTAGCCTGATTGCTAGCGGCTACTCGCGGCAGTCTTTTTTTAACAGCATGCACTCTTTTTTCCTTCGTCAGGAGAGGTGTACTGGCAGTCGCGTGACACACACAGATCAGACACATATTTCTGTGTTGCAGGTATGGAGATGTTCTTATGTTTTGGAGATGCAGTCTTTCAGTCATTGTTTTTATAAGTACAGTGTTGTACTGCCTGTTAGATGGCGGTTATTAATATAATTGTACTGAAGTATAATGTTTGAACTATAAGTACCAGAATATTGGGTCCTGGTTATTGAATTGTATTTATCTGACTGTTTATTTGTTTTTGAATTATTTTGTTTATTGTTCTTATAAGTTGTTTTTGATGTTTTTTTCAGTGACATATTATTTATTTTGTGCTTTTTGTTTTTGAGAGCTCAAGTTAATGTTTTAAAACAATTTGTTGTATTTGATTCATTATATTATTGTAGTGTTAATGAAGCTGCAGACACAGCTGCTTTCAGCATGGCCGGAGGAGAGGTGTACTGGCAGTCGCGTGACACACACAGATCAGACACATATTTCTGTGTTGCAGATGTGCAGTAAAGAGCCAAAGACCCAGTACTGTCTCCTGCCTCCTACTTTCACGCCAGAACACAACGCAAGAACAACAGGCGTAACACATGAACGGGTTACACATACTGAGGTGAGTTGTTGAGGATATGTCGAGCTGTTGATAAGCACGGCTGTTTTTGTGCTCTTATATACTGTTAGCCTGTTTTGCTGGCGTTAGTGAAGCTGTTTTCAACTGGATGTAACATTGTTGAACTCTGATGATTAATGAATAAACTCTCGATGTGACGACGTGAGCATGTAATTGTAACCCTGTGTTCATTTAGTTGTTTGATACCGTTTAATATCCAGTACATCTATTGGGTGTTTTATAACATGCCCTGGAATCATTTTAAGTTTTACAATGCCGGTGATTTACGACTCTTTCGCGACAGTCAACTGTGGCGTAAACTCTGGCGGGTCTCAGAGCTAGCTTATGTGAGCCAGCAGTGACATCTATACATGCAGTAGCCTTAAAATACTGATTATTTATTCTCCTGCTAGGTAAGAATTTGTGTTTTATACGTTTATTGTCACATTGTGCGCCATGTTATTGTTTCGGTGAAATGAATTTCTACAATGGCGGACTTAGACAAAATAGTGTTACTGTTAATTTGACTCTCTGCAGTGTTTAAATGCTTACATATACACACACAGTTACTGTCCCTCCACACGTAGGACTCAGTTCTGCTTCTATGCCCCATCTTTGTTTACTCTTTCCCACCCAACAAGTGCATAAATAAGATGTTAAAAACGTCATCATCATATCAAACATGATCGATTTGGGGGGAGTTTGTTTGGCACATGCTGACTGCATCCTAATTATAACCAGAAGAGGAGGCGAGAGCAGAGAACGAGAGTGCAGCAGTTTGGTGAAAGGAACAGGTGAAGAAGAGGTGAGCATCCAAGAGACGAGCAAGAGGACAGTTTCAAAGCAGACATTATGGCACAATAAAAGCTGTAAGAGCAGAGATTCATTCATATCTTTACTATTTTTCTTTAGCTTCTACTCCCGCTGCTTACAATAAATGAGATAAAGAACAAACAAGAACAACTCACATGGCATTGATTGTTTAGTTCAGTGTCACTCTGTGATTGTTTGACATTTCATATAAATGTGACTCTAAAATATAGTCAATAATATTAAAAAGCTGCTGTTACTGAGTGAAACTTGAAGGATTATGATAAACTTCAGTTCTTACTGAATCTGTAACATTGCTTTTTTTAAAATTGTTAAATGACTTTTGTGTCACTGTGCACAGTGAAAAGCTCACTTGATGTAGTGGTGAGGCCATGTTCACCACTAGATGGAGACAACCTGGCACAGGTATTTTCTATACACTAAATTTCACACTGAAAAGCCTTGGTGGGAATTGTTGTTTCATAGAAAGTAAAGGAAAACGCTCATACTCTCTCCCGCACTCGATATATGATCCATTGTTGATCTGCACGCAGCTGTTGTCACAAATGTGGCACTCGCTTACGTCACTGTCATGAGACATTCTCGCAAAAAAAAAATCACGGTTTTAGTAACGCAGTAACGCAGCGTTCCTACGGGAAAGTAACAGTAATCTAATTACCGTTTTTGCAATAGTAATCCCTTACTTTACTCGTTATTTGAAAAAAAGTAATCGGATTACAGTAACGCGTTACTGCCCATCTCTGGACGTCATCATCCCGTAAGCCAATTAGGTTGTCACTAGGGATGGGTATCGTTTAGGTTAGGTTAGCAGTGCTTAAACAATGGAAAAAAACACAAACTTTGTCCAAAAACCTCTCATGTTTAGCTGTTTTCCACTTTTTCTTTTGTCATTTTAGCTTTTTTGGCCAGGATGAAGGGAGCATCTGCCATCAAACAAGAAGACAGCTGCATGTAACTACGACGGTGTTTGCTACTTCACCTTACATGCATTAATGTAATAACGTGGTTAGCCTACTCAACGTAAATTACACACGAACAACATTAAGCTCCTCGCCCAGAGAAGAACGGCTGCTGCTGCATCATCATCCGTCATCATTTCCGCTACACTGGCAGGGCTAGGGGCCAGGACTCTCGTCTTCGGGTTCTTGGGGGATGTTGCTAACTCCGGGTCTGATAACAGGCACCACAGCCGCAGTAGATGTGCTTGGTGTGAGGTCTTGCAGCAAGCTATCAAATATGGTGCATTTCTCGGCTTTTAAAAAAACGCTATGCGTCGCCAGGTTCGTCGTCAGATTCGAGATGTTACCTCCTTTGCACAGTATCACCTTAAAGCACTTGTTGCAGGCTGCTGAGTTTGCATCTTTTGCTGTGAAATACAGCCAGACTTTGACCGCTTCGCCTTGGGCATTTTTAATCTGTAGCTCTGCTCTAAAAGAACGTACGTACCTGGGCCCGCCTACTATCCTCGGAAAGGTAAAATGATTGGCTAGAATCCAAAGTGTATGATATCTCAGGGGAAAAAAAGCACCGAAATAAAGCACCGAAATGTGCGCTGCTTTTCGGTCTGTTTACTACCGTTTATGTCAGAACCGGTACCATAACGGCACCGGATACCGGTACCCATCCCTAGTTGTCACATGACATTTGTGGACCCCGGTATTTTTTTAGTTGGACAATTTATCAGTAAAGTTTCAATCTCTGACATTACCCCTAGACTAGACCGGCTGCACCACACAGACACTGCAAACCTCATCTCTGAAGAAAAACCACAAGAACAACATCCAAAAGAAAGAAAACATACCTTAGAAACATGCCGGGTTAGAGGAGACGGCAGCACTGCAGAGGTGAGGACAGGCATCTGTTTGAAATAGACAAAACAGTAAACATAGTCATACAGACTCAGAGACGCTTTCCATCCAATCTGTCTAAGTTTGAGCTGTTTTACAGTGAAGAATGGGCAAATAATTCAGTCTCTAGATGTGCAAAGCTGGTAGAGACGTACTCCAAAAGACCTGCAGGTGTAACTGGAGCAAAATGTGGCTCTATGAAGAGCAGGGGGTGAATAGAAAAGAATGACACACTTTTCCAAATTTCATTTGCTTAGAATTTTGACAACCATGTATTATTTTCATGCCACTTCACAATTATGTGCTACTTTGTGTTAATCTACCATTGAAACTGTCAATAAAAACATCTTTTGTTTGTGGTTGTAAGGTGACAAAATGTGCACAAGTTCAAGGACTATGAATGCTATTTCAAGGGACTGTAATGTTAAATCACCCCCCATGCACACATCAGTGCACATGCATGTACACATATGCAGAGTTACATTATCAAAGAAGCTAAAAAAACAAGCTCTGCTTTAACTTTTAACTAAAAAAAAGACTGCAAACTTTAGGAACAATATGGAATGAGTGATAATGTCATCATTCCATGAATTGAAAAAATTTGTTTCACCTTAAATCTTTTTTTCTTTTCTTAATTGCAAAAACTCTAAATTTGGCTCAAGGGGACCTGAAAGCCAGGAGACAATTTATTGACTTTGCCCACAATCTTATGAAGAAAAAGATTTCCATTAAATATTAATAGAGCAAAATCTCTCTCTCTTAAGTATTTGCACCTAACCACGTCCTAACCTAGCAGTCATATACAGCTATTAATTAATCCTGCATTTTTTTGTCAAAGACATTTCTCACCATGAAATTACCCGATTCAAAACATGAACACTGTTAGCCTTTGCAGTAATTTCCATAGCTTAGTACTGCAAAATCAACAGTAAAAAACTCTAAAGGATGTTAGCAGTTTAGTACTGTAATTTGCATGTAATTGTGGGAAAATTCCATGAGATTACACTATTTTTACGGTAACTCACCGTACTCATGGAAACAGCTGTAAAATACAGCAAATGTAACAATTGGTGATGTTACTGAGATTATACTATTACACCATCTGGATTTCTGTTGTTTTCTACTGTAGATCTAAGAGTAATTACTTAAATCCTCATTCAGTTGTTTTTATTTGTTTGCTTCTTTTTTCTTGCTTTGTTTGTTGGGTTTTTTCCTTCCTGGTCTGAGGGATAGGGGTTCTAAGTGTTGTGGGTAGGGGATAAACTGCTGGAAGCAACTATAAGACATGTGAGTGTGTCATTAATCTGTATTCTGATATTTCAGTTTTAACAGTCACTGTGAAACTTGCTTGTTTGGCGTTTGACAATTCTGCGTGTATTTGCTTTTCTTTGTTGCTTCAACTCAATAAAAATATCTTTGAGAAAAAAAAATCCTCATTCAGAGTGTATTACTATAAAATGTGATTCACTGTGAAAGCAGTATAACATATAAACTACAATATACAGCATAATTTTTAACTTAAGGAGTAAGTTGCAGCCACACTAAAATTTAATTCCTTGAACTGAATGGAACCTCATATATTAATAAATGCATTTGTTTAGTCAAACAATGTGAAACATTAGTAATACTATTAATTAATAGTATACTTGTAAGGTTAGTATTGTGATAGAGTCGAGTATATTTAATTATACTCTTGTAGACATTATGACATTATGCTAGTACAATTATGGTGAACAAAAAGTACATCTAAAAGTTAATTTCAAGAATACTGTTATGTACTAAAACGGGGGCCAATATAGTCCCAAGAAGCATTATTAGTATACGTACTAGGTAAGATATACTTGGGAAATATAATTGAAGTATACTTATTTTTGTATGGCCAGCAACAAAAACTAATGGCTACATTTAGAGTAATGTTTAAAAATGACTTCATTTAGCAGGATGTTGCTTTTTTTCTCTTCTTATTCTTTCTTATACTGGACCTTCATTTGTTTTGTATAAGGTGGTACTTTTTAAGACACCTCTGCCTAACTACAGTGAACTGACCTAATAATATGCTCTGGTCGTCATTTTACACAAGGTGTCACATCCATGAAACCTACACCACTAACCAGCATCAGTCCTACAACTTCACTCTCAAAATTAATAAATTCTGGGACAAGCAGAAACTGTATTTTTAGCGGTGCATTTTGTTGCAGGCCAGACTGCTATTAAATGCTCTCCTAAAGAAATAATTCCTTTGTAGCACCACTTCGTCTTGGTTCAGAAGAGATGTCCTGATATACGTGATTGTTAGGTATTTTAGTACCATGGGAGCATTTACTGGATATTGTTTTATAGTGACATTATGCAGGAAAACTCTGTCATTCAATAAGGCCCCTTTGTTTTAGTTATTGTTCTCTTTGACCCAAGAATTGATGTGTGAGAATCACAGGCTGGTACAAGGTTGAAATACCACAGAGATCACTCCCTCAGCTACATTAGTTTCTTAATCTTTTAGGAGACGCCTGTTGAAGGCCAGATGGTTTGTTTCAGAATTCACTAATGAAAGAACTCTTTATTTCGTGCCTTGAAAATATGTCGCTGAGATAATCACAATTGTAGCTGAACTGATACACTATACAAAGGATGCTTCTTCACCCAAGGGCAGAAAGACGCTCCCTTATCTTGGTCTGTACTGGTTTAAACTGAGAATCTGCTGACTCATGAATTTGTCCCTCTATATAAACTGTTGTACTTGTGAATAAAGTTGAGTCAATTTGGGAAGACAACCTGAAGCAGTCTCTGTTTTCTTGTTCTCCCAAGCTGCTCCCGAGCTCGTACTAACACGCTGAATGGCATGCTTGAATATTACTTGAGAATATATTTGACTGTGTTACAGACTAAGGTACATTCTCTGCTGATAGACGTCCACGCCTCGGAGGAAGCCGATCCACGGATTAGGCCCTGGAAGCCGTTTCTTTCAATTTTGGTGTCAGAAGTGGGATCCTGACGAAGGTAGGCACTCGTCTTTTATTTTATAAGACTGTGTTATGCCTTTCTCAGTGATCCACATAGAAACGGGATACGCTGACGAGGCCTTCTTCAGTGGCCCACATAGTAACAAGTGGGATACGCTGAGGAGCCTTCTTTAGTGGCCCACATAGAAACACAGGAAGTTGCCTGTTGTTTTGTAAATTAAAGCAGAAAGGACACAGGAAGTTGCCTGTTGTCATAAACTAAGAAGTTGCTCACCAGCAGAAAGGACACAGGAAGTTGCCTGGGGTCATAAAACGAGAAGTTGCTCGTTAAAAAGTGAGAAGTTGCTCACTAAAAAGATAAAATTGCTAGCAAAAAATCAAGTAACCTCAGGTGTGCCACAGCAAAATAAAAACTAACTTAAATCCTTCAAGCGTCTAAACCCCTCTGGAAATCACTGACCATGGGTCAGAATAATTCAAAGACCTTAGACGGGTCCGATAAAAAATCAAAATTAACTGTAAAACCAGATACCACCACTTGGGTGGGCCTGATTATAGATATATATTATGTCAACGAATTCCAGGTGTGACTGAATCTCAGCTTATTGAAGAAGTAGAGGAACTAGACCCTAAAGATGACCAAGCAGCCAACATCACCTCGTTTTTGTGGATAAACGATGACAAAATCACAGCCTTTTTTCAAAATCTAAAGAAATTTCTGCTCACAATGTCTAGAGATAAAATCAAACGTTTCACACACTGCTGGACTAATGAGGCATGCACGCCTGAAGGAGGAAATGATCAGATTTTCATAACAACATTCTTAAACAATATTCATCCAGAATGTTCACAACTATTGAAGCTGACTGCCACTGATAATCTCTATGACATGAAGATAAAGAACTTTATCACACTTGTCAAAACAAAAGCTGGTGCAGATCTTTTCCCCAACAGCACGAAGGCTAAAAGTGTTAAGATGATGTTGAATTTTGATGTTGAAGGCTCAGAGGAAAGTGAAAAAATGATGTATGCAGGGGCCCCGCCCCCTCAACAAGCGCAGCAGGGAGATTTCAGAAGGAGAGATAGGAGTGGAGACGTATGTTTTTACTGTGGAAAAATAGGACACTGGAGGAGGGAATGCAAATCAGCAGCACGTAGGTCTCAACCACAAAACACAGGACCAGCTCCTGCCACTAGGCGTCAGCAGAGCTCTTCCAGACAAGGTAACTGGCAACGCAGACAGGAATCACATCAAAATAATGGCCCTTTTGCACTTAGGCAGCAACCTTATAATCCACATTTTAATCCCCACCCATATGATAACGAAAGACTGGACCGACAATAGGGAGGCCCAGGTGAAGACGAGGGACAGTGTGAAGCACTACACACGATGCTGCATTTGCAATTGTCCCGTAACACAGAAAGCTTGCCCACGTTAGATATAGAAATAGGTGAAAAGATTTATTCCTTTTTAGTTGACAGTGGAGCCACTAAAAGTTCACTGTCTGGAAAATTCTATAGTGGGCCTGTTTCCTCTGTGTGCATCAACACCATGGGAATAAACGGAACTCTAGTGCAATGCCCCAAAACTCATTCTCTAAAAACACGCTGGGGCCCAAAACCAGACGAAATTACATATCATCCATTCATAATTATTCCAAACTCGCCTGTGAATCTATTAGGCAGAGATTTAATGGCAAAAATGAACTTGTGTATTTCATTTAACACAAAGGGTGAAATGTTTGCAGACACTGATAACAGCTATGTTTTCTCTGCCCTATGCACCGACACCATGGAGAAGGAACAGCCTCTGTGTCAGCTGGACGCCTCAGCAGAGAATGAACTCAATATCCATCTGACTGGTACCCCACGTCACACACTGTGCCAAACACGTGTACAGACACCACTACCAGGTAACCCCATGCCTGGAAGCCACATATTTGTTTCTCTCACACTGTTCAACAGCATGATAACTGCTCACACCAGTGAAGGCCAAACAGTGGTTTTGTCGCATAACTCAGACATAGGCTATGACATTACTGCACCATGTCGACACATAGATCTAACCTACCCCATACACTGTACTATCTTTGCTGTCACATTGCCAGCTGAATATCAAAACATGACATTATGGTCAAGAGGTGAGAATGATGTAGGATTTATCGACTGTACACCTTATCATGCTCAGCTGAAAAACAACAAGCCGGTATATGTCAAGCAATATCCCATTTCCGCTGAAAAAGCCGCAGCCTTAGACATCATCATAGGAGATTTATTGACAGCTGGAGTAATAAAGCCCACAGTATCTCCATATAACACTCCTGTCAATCCTGTGCCAAAGCCTAACAAACCTGGCGTATGGCGTTTCACACAAGACTTAAGGCAAATTAATGCAGTCATTATGCCTCTGCCACCTCTTGTCCCAGATGTTCCCAGCATACTGACATCTATTCCAGCAACAGCCACACATTTTACTGTGGTGGATTTGTGCTCCGCCTTTTTCTCAGTACCTGTGCATGAGGACACACAGCCGATATTTGCTTTTACACATAGAGATAAGCAGTACACATGGACTCGCTTACCCCAAGGCATGGTAGACAGCCCTGCGGCTTTCTCAATGGTGGTACGTGCTACCCTGGACGGCTTCATTCCTCCAGAGGGCTGTACCTTGATCCAGTACGTGGATGATCTCCTCCTCTGTGCTGAAAGTGAAAAACTATGTCAAACTGCCACACATATGCTACTCCAGCACCTCCAACAGACTGGCCACAAAGCATCAGCAAAGAAAATGCAGTACTGTCAGACTTCTGTTCAATATTTGGGATTTACATTGTCTCACGGACAACGTTCCATGACTACAGACAGGGTCAAAGCTGTGACCTCTGTCCCTAAGCCCACTACACAGAAGGAAATGCTGTCTTTCCTAGGCATGGTGAACTATTGCAGACAGTGGATACCAGACTGTTCTTTTCATGACCACATTCTGCGTGAATGCTGCAAAAAAGACAAGCCTCCTCGAATACTGTGGTCAACAGAAATGACTGCCTCTTTCAATGCATTACAGGGAGCGCTGACCTCTGCCCCTTGTTTGGGTCTGCCTGACTACCACTTACCGTTCCACCTGTACGTCACAGAGAACGGCACAACCTGTGCAGGCGTATTGGCCCAAGAGCATGGCTGTGGCTACTGTCCAGTAGCCTTCTACTCAAAGGTGCTGCCAGCAGTAGTTCAGGGGATGCCGGCCTGCCTGAGAGCAGTAGCAGCTTGCTCTATCATGATAAGGGACTGCGAGAAGCTCACACTCTCACATGACACTATTCTACACACCAATCACCAGGTCACGACCATTCTAGCAAACATAACTACACAACATATGTACGTCGCTCAGGTTATGAAGCTACACTGACTTCAACAGCAAATCTCACTATAAAAGCAAACAGCACACCCAATTCGCCAGCACACTTACTCATTCGTATGCTGTGTTCCTCTGACCGACAGGATGGTTCAGACGACCCTGACGATCATGATTGTATGACACGTATACAGGAATCCACAGCACCACGCCCAGACTTAGAGCAGACACCAATACCAGACTCAGTCATTGTTTATGTGGACGGGTCCTGTTCAAAACCAAATGACAACTCATTTCTTTGTGGCTATTCGGTGGTGACATTGCCTGACATCATACTAGAGGCTCACTCATTACCATTTCACTCAGCACAAAAAGCAGAACTCATGGCTTTAATACGCACCTGTGAGTTACATGTGGATAAGCGGGTAACAATTTACACTGATAGCCGTTATGCATTCGGTGTGGTGCATGACTTTGGCACATTGTGGAGACAGAGAGGCTTCACATCTGCTGATGGAAAATCGATCGCTAATTCTGATCTTGTTCAAAGACTTTTGCAGGCTATACAGCTGCCATCGGCAATTGCAGTTGTTAAAACGAAGGGGCACAGCACGGCTGACACAGACGAAGCAGTGGGAAATGCTCTTGCAGACGTAACCGCGAAAGCAGCTGCTGCCTCACAGCAACCACCCAGAAAGGAAGTATTATCTTTGCCTTTACAGCTGCCACTTGTCGCACTCCCAGACTATTTAGAAACAAATGTTGACCTAAAATTCATACAAGAGCAAGCCTCTGCCTTAGATTACACTTACTGGGAAAGTAATGATTGTACCTTAGATAACAGAGACGGCTTATACAAAAACCTTGAGGGTTTGATTGCCCTCCCATCTTCACTACTGCCAATCCTTGTCCGCCATTTTCACGGTGTGAGTCATGTCGGACAAAGAGGGGTAATAGGAGCAATAAAATCAAGATTTGTAATCGAGAAAACATCACACGCAGTAAAACGCATATTAGCAACCTGTCTAACATGTGCACGAACTAATGTAGGTAGCTCAAAAGCAAAACATCAGCATTTACCACAACCAGATTTCCCATTTCATACATTACAAATTGATTTTACACACATGCCAGCACAAGGAAGCATCAAGTACTTACTGGTAATAGTGGACCAATTTAGTAAATGGGTAGAAGCTTATCCAACATCAAAAGAAACTGCAGAAGTAGTCTGTCAAAAGTTGTGCAATGAAATAATACCCAGATTTGGAATACCTCACCAAATTAACAGTGATAGAGGACCTTCATTCACATCAGAAGTAATTCAAAAGTGTGCTAAAACTCTAGGAATAGACTGGAAATATCATGTGCCATACCATCCTCAGAGTTCAGGAGTTGTAGAAAGAATGAATAGGACCATAAAAAAATCGCCTGACTAAAGCAATGATAGAAACAGGAATGACCTGGATCAAACTACTTCCTCAAATCCTCTGCGAGATTAGAATGACTCCATCCGCAGCAACCAAATTATCTCCATTTGAAATAATCATGGGAAGACCGTTTCCAACACCATGGTCAGCCTCCAGAGGGGCACCGCTATTGGAAGGGGACATAGACACTGCATTGTCTGACTATGTTCATAACCTGGTAGAAACACTGAATAATAACTATCAGAAAGTTTGTCTCTCTCAGCCTCTCCCTTCCACAGATCCAACCCATCCGTGGAAACCAGGAGATGCGGTGTTGGTGAAGTCGCTAAAACCAAGGGCACTCAGGGAGGCCGCGTGTTCCAGCCCCCAGACTGTACTTGCAGTGACGAGAACCAGCATCCTAACAGACGGACAACCTCAGTGGATTCATGCCAGCAGGGTTAAGACCAGCCCCACCAAACCACCTAAGGCGTCGGATCAAGTAGATGACGACTCAGGCGAGCCAGCGCCCGGATTCAATACACCTACACACGCACAATCACTGATTAACACACAACGCCTGAAAGAGCCAAGACTCAGAAAGCCCTTTGATCCCCCACCTGAACAACAACAAGGTACTCGAACATCCAGCAGGAACAGAAAGCCTAGAGTACCACACAATGTCTAACCTGATAAAGATAGACTCGTTTCATCCTGATAATGGAAAAAATGAAATGCCCATTGTCATCACACGACGCTTAGGTCTCTCGAACCTGGGACCAGGCCAGGAGACGACTGAAGAACTGTGTTTTTTTATATATTTAGATTATTAATCATATCTACTGCATTAACCTTAGGATTTTTATTTACTATTTTGTATTGTAAACTGCAACCCTGTTCACATTTCTACAAGCCACATTTTGCTGACAATACCTCATGCTCCACTTGGCAAGACACCCACCTAGTACAGCTACTTCAATGTATTTGCAATTAGCACAAATTGATCCTGAGGATGTGCCAGATGTTACCAATGATGATCCTGGTGTGTATATTGAACATTAGGCTGTGAACTATTACATTTTATGATTTGCTTTTTATATTATGTTATTACATTTGTGATTTTTCCTTTCTATTTGAGTTATTATTTTAAAAAAATAATAAAAGAGGGGAACTGTTAGGTATTTTAGTACCATGGGAGCATTTACTGGATATTGTTTTATAGTGACATTATGCAGGAAAACTCTGTCATTCAATAAGGCCCCTTTGTTTTAGTTATTGTTCTCTTTGACCCAAGAATTGATGTGTGAGAATCACAGGCTGGTACAAGGTTGAAATACCACAGAGATCACTCCCTCAGCTACATTAGTTTCTTAATCTTTTAGGAGACGCCTGTTGAAGGCCAGATGGTTTGTTTCAGAATTCACTAATGAAAGAACTCTTTATTTCGTGCCTTGAAAATATGTCGCTGAGATAATCACAATTGTAGCTGAACTGATACACTATACAAAGGATGCTTCTTCACCCAAGGGCAGAAAGACGCTCCCTTATCTTGGTCTGTACTGGTTTAAACTGAGAATCTGCTGACTCATGAATTTGTCCCTCTATATAAACTGTTGTACTTGTGAATAAAGTTGAGTCAATTTGGGAAGACAACCTGAAGCAGTCTCTGTTTTCTTGTTCTCCCAAGCTGCTCCCGAGCTCGTACTAACACGCTGAATGGCATGCTTGAATATTACTTGAGAATATATTTGACTGTGTTACAGACTAAGGTACATTCTCTGCTGATAGACGTCCACGCCTCGGAGGAAGCCGATCCACGGATTAGGCCCTGGAAGCCGTTTCCTTCAGTGATAATGTAACACATTATCACAGTTTAGCGCGTTGGGTTGTGTTGGATTGTTACGTTTTTAAAGCTTTGTAATGCGACAGGTGCGATAGCCGACACCACACCTTCACCTGACGTACAACGTGACGTATGACGCACACGTTGGGTATTCACTTTCAAAACAACACTGGGGATAGAAAATAGTGCTCGAGGTGGTTAATGCTCCTTTCGCTGGTTGCCAACCACCATTAAATAACAACAAGAAGAAAATATTGATCTGCTTCTCTTAGTTTTGCACGTTTAAGCCGCAATTCAGACTCAAAAAAAGCTGCAAAGCAGGAGAACGACATGGCCATCAAATATTCTGTGCCACAGATACAGTTCGCTGCAGCACAGAGTGATGATGAGACCGTTAACATGTGCAACTTAGAAGTAGTCAGAGGTAACTGGATGTTCAATCGGGTTAAATGCATGGTTGATTGGATTATATCTGAAGATCGTATGCTATTCGTGGTAACTCTGCTAGACTTCAAATTGCTGCTCGTCCATGCGGGAGTATCTCAAAATTAAATGAAACCACTTAACACTTTTTCCCTAAAACGGACTGACATGGGACACATTAAAGTTGGATCGGAACCTGCTAATCAGTCTGAAGGTAAGTGTTTTTTTCACTTATTCGAGAGAAGTCCGAAATGCGTTCTTAGTACTGTTTGTTTTGACTTTTAAGCTACCCTACCAGGATATTTTCATTTAAAGACAAATTGTCAATATCTCTGAATGTGGAGACTCAAAAGACTAGTTAGGTAATTTGCCGATGGATTTATGAGACTTGATAGAAACTTGGACGTTTGCAACAGGTGAATCGGTGAACTACCGAGGTTGCGCCCAAATGCTTAAAGCTGTTAGCTGGTCAGTGTTTTCAGGTGTGCTTGTACTACCTGTACGGTGCGGAGTGCTGACTAAGTCATGTTAAACCCATTAAAGCGTCGAGCTCAAATATCTTTTCATTTTTGTGCACTGTTCTCTTGTTGGCACACATTTTCTGTTTATTGAAGCCTTTTGTGAATAATTTTGATCATGTAAAAACTGGGAATTGGTCCCTATTGACAATACTCTTATTTTTTGCATTGAATATGTCATTCAGGAAAGGTAATTGGTCACTGAAGTTTTTGCAACTGTGTATTTCTAAATTTTGTGGCTTCAGTGCACACAAATTTATATTGTTCAGTTTGCATGTTAAAAGCCTGCCAAGCACCCCAAGGCTGATTATGCTTGGTAAGAAGTCATTTATGACATAGAGCTGATTAGACCATATTAAAATTTCTGTTTGGCACAGGAGCTTTTCGTGGACACAGGTATCCAGTCTCTGTTTTGTTAGCTCAAATTTCTGTAATTTCCTTTATAAACCAAGGTTGTTGGACATGTGTCTCAGTGAATCCAGCAAAGTAACAATATCAAATTTCACATTACATATTACTGATCAACAGTAGTCTAGCTACACCAACAGCAGAAATACTGAAGTCAATACTGTAAAGTTTAACAGCAGCACAAACTATAAACTCCAAAATAACCATACAGTTGATTCACCTCCGGTACTTTAACTGGGCTGACTCTTTGTTAGGTGTGTTTAATGTGCAGAATAATTCCCAATTATATACAATTATAATATGTTAAAATGGACCTATGGTACTCAACGACACTGCCCAATTCTGCGGTGATTTCACTCGATGCCCAGCAGGCTTTCGACCAAGTGGAATGGAGTTATTTGTTTGCTACTCTTGAAAAATTTGGTTTTGGGTCGAATTTTTTGAATATGATTAAGTTGCTTTACGCTTGCCCTCGTTCCTCGGTCCTTACCAACCATGAGAGGTCGCTCCCGTTCCTCTTACACCGTGGGACAAGGCAGGGTTGTTGCCTCTCTCCAATGCTTTTTGCTTTAGCTCTTGAGCCGTTGGCCATTGCCATCAGAGCCAATTCCCATATCTCTGGTATAAATTGTGGCACGTCAGAGTACACCATCGGTCTGTATGCAGATGATATCATATTGGCTCTTTCAGATTTAAAGATCTCCCTTCCTCCACTTCTTAAGCTGATTGACAGCTTTGGCCACCTATCAGGGTTCACCATAAATTGGAAGAAGTCTGTTCTTATGCCGCTGTCGTCTGGTCTGGGCCCTGATTTCCTGTCTAGTTTGCCCTTTAAGGTCTCCCAGGATTACTTTTCATACCTGGGTATTAACATCCCTAGGAACTCAAAACTCCTCTTCAGGCTTAATTATTCGGTTCTAACTGATGAGCTCAAGTGTATGATAGATAGGTGGAAACTTCTCCCACTTTCAATGATTGGCCGTATCAATATAATCAAAATGGTTGTGCTCCCTAAATTCATGTACCTATTCCAGAACGTTCCTATTTTTCTCAGGTCTTCCTTTTTCAAAGCATTGGATGCCATTATCATGCCTTTCGTTTGGGCCTACAAGCCCCCCCGCATCTCGAAGTCTCACTTGCAAAAACCCTCGGACGAGGGTGGTCTGGGCCTTCCAGTTTTCAGACATTATTACTGGGCCTGTAATGCCAGAGCCTGGGTCTTCTGGAATCTGCCTATAGTTGGTGATGCTGTGGGATGCAGGTCCAGCCCTAAATGGCTCGAATTGGAGCTTAGCACTGCTATCGAGCACACTGGAGCATCCTTGCCAGCTATCTTATTTTCAAAATCGGTTATTAAAAGTGCATGTGATGACTTTATTCTTTGCAACTCCGTAAAAATATTGAATCAAATTAAGAGAATCTTGAACCTCCCGGTAGTGTCAACTTTTGCCCCGATCTGCCACAATCCTAGCTTTACGCCTAGTACAATGGATGCTGCTTTCAAACAATGGCCTGTCAAAGGGTTAATTGCTATAAAGGATCTTTATATCGACAATCATTTTGCCTCTTTTGCTCAGCTTCAGACAAAGTACAATCTCCCTACAAGTCATTTTTTTCGGTACTTACAAATTAGGAATTATGTCAAGCAAGCATTCTCAAATTTAGATACCATCCCCATACAGCATGTCTTTTACAATATGATGAACGAACCTCCCACCTCAAAACACTTAATTTCTCGGCTTGTCAACCTTTTTTCTTCGGCAGCCCCCTCTTGCCATATTAAAGAGGCTTGGACAAGGGACACTGGTTTGGTTATCTCTGACGATCTATGGGCTGAAGTGTTAAGTCGGATAAAACTATGCTCTGTTAACGCCCGGCTTCAGTTAATTCAATTTAAGGTTGTCCATAGACTGCACTATTCCAAAACCAAATTGAACAAGATTTTTCCTAACGTTTCCCCCAAATGTGATAAATGTAAACTTGTGGACGGTACTCTTGGGCATCTTTTTTGGTCCTGTTCTACGCTTACAGCCTTTTGGACTAGTATTTTTAGTTTCTATAGCACTGTTTATGATAGGCAACTGTATCCTGACTGTCTTATGGTGATCCTGGGCTGCTCCGGCGACTCCTTGGCACTTCCCTTTGCTGTTCAACAGGCCCTCATGTTTGGTATGGTGATTGCCAAACGTTTGATTCTGGGGGAGTGGAAATCTTCCTCCCCTCCCTGCTTCAAGAGGTGGCTCGAGGAGATGGTCTCCTGTCTATACCTGGAAGAAATTCGGTTCTCTACGTCTGATTCCATGGAGAAGTTCAGGAAGATATGGGGGCCCTTTATAGACCACATTAAGAAGGACAGTCCACGCCCTGGGTCCTGACCACATTGTTTTAACTGCTTTCATTCTGAGCTGTTGCCCATAACTGTTTTTGCATGATTGTTATCAGCTCCTCCTAGCGATCTTTGGATTTGATCTTGTGGATTGGACTCACTAGATTGTGAGTTGTTTGACATGTATACCACTTGCTTTGTTTGCTTCTCTGCTGTTTTTAATAAGTGCTGGCCTTGTACCCTGTTGTGTGGTTTGTTGCTCTGTTTTTTTTGGTTGTTATTGTCTTTATTGTCTGTGTTCTTCTGTCCCGCTGTTTGTGAATGTGTAAAAAAATTTTGAAACTTGCATAAATAAATACATTAAAAAATGGACCTATGTACACAAGGCCATTAATAATTAACTGTACGTAGGTATTTGCTTTATGACTATCTAGACAGTGTGAAGAAGTGAAGTATTGAAATTATTTTATGTTGCATAATGACAACATGTTGCCCCTATACATTTAAGGACAAAGTTCAATGACCGCCACCTGCTGGATGGTGAGTGCAGAGGGGCGTGTAATTGTTGAGCTGGACAAAGAGAACACCTGTGCTGATGCAATGTCAGTCTTCTTTGGTTCATTCTATGTATTGAACCTGGAATACCAGGAGTCAGCGGGTGCAAGGTTTTTTGTAAGGATAAACCCTGAAGAGGGAACAAAATGTACCTCCAAGGTTGGGACAAGCAGGAAGACTGGGACCACTGTGAAGCGAAAGGTTGTTCACATTAACCCTCATGTCACAACTTTCCTCCAGTGGCTTACTGAATTTGAGTGGAGAACTTCAAATTAGGGAAATTAGTAAATTTCTTGTATAATTTAAGTGACCAATGTGTTGTTACCCATGTCTCCACAGATGATCCATGGCCCATGCTTTCTGGACATTTACACAAGACGAGCAACAATGAAGACAAGCTCTCTCGCCATCTTGCAAGACGCTGTCTCTGTCCAATAGGTTTTTTTGAGTGCAACAGTTTTGATTTTTTTCCCTTCTTTTACCCATCCATCCATCCATCCATTCACTTCCGCTTATCCTTTTTCAGGGTCGCGGGGGGCGCTGGAGCCTATCCCAGCTGTCATAGGGCGAAAGGCGGGGTACACCCTGGACAGGTCGCCAGTCTGTCGCAGGGCCAACACACAGGGACAGACAACCATTCACACTCACATTCACTCGCACATTCACACCTAGTGGCAATTTGTATTATCCAATTAACCTATCCCCACAAGCTGCATGTCTTTGGACGGTGGGAGGAAGCCGGAGTACCCGGAGAGAACCCACGCAAACACGGGGAGAACATGCAAACTCCACACAGAAAGACCTGATGGTGGAATTGAACTCAGGACCTTCTTGCTGTGTGGCAACAGTGCTAACCTTCTTTTACCCGTTTGTTAAAAATTATTTCAGCTACTTACACTTTAATTGTCACATGTATTGGCTCACCCTACAAATCAATGAACTCAGTCCACAAAGCAAGATCAGGGTTCAGTGCAGGTCAGTCAAGTTCCTTCACACCACACACGCTCATCCATGTCCTTGTGGACCCTGTTTTGTGCAATGATTTGGTCGTGTGAGCCAGTATTTTGGACAAAGTGTATATAAAGGCAGACGTGTGGGGCTTGATATTATATCCATTACAATTCAGTTTGTTTGTATGGTGCCAACAAAATGAATGCCAAGGCACTTCACATTGTAGGTTTGAGACCCTACAAAATATAAGTAAGGAAACCCAACACTTGAGCATGTGTTGTCTGCCATGATATGGATATGACATAATATTGTTATTGTTTGTACAACCATCTGAGAAAATAATGGATTACATGGTTTAGTAAAAACAAGTGCTTCCTCAATGAAAATATGTTTTCAGTTCTTTTCAGTTTTTGATTTTGGAAATGTGTATTTCAGCAGGGAAGAATCAGAATTGAAATAAAGTGGTGTAAAGCACATGAATTATATTTTGTGTGTGTGTGTGTGTGTGTGTGTGTGTGTGTGTGTGTGTGTGTGTGTGTGTGTGTGTGTATCCATCCATCCAACTTTTTTGGAACCCTCCAGTCTCTTACAGTATGTTACTGTTAACTGAAATTACGGTAAATTACGACCTTTTAAAAGAGTAAATGACCGCCTGTTAGGACACGGTGTCCTCTAGCAGAGATGAATATTTTTGGTACTGATGATGCGTACCAACGGTAAGTTACTGGTTAATATATTGCAGTTTATTACCTTGCAGCGGGCTTACAGTGACATACCGTGAATAAACGGTAGTATACCAATTTCTTAATCACAGTATGATGTTACTTTGTTGACGTAATTTACGACATAACGACATAACGGTATCTCACTGACATAACTGTCGCCAGTGAGATACCGTAAAAAAGGCTACGGTGCGTTACCATAATTTGTCCAAGAGTATTGTTAGGTATTTTAGTACCATGGTAGCATTTACTGGATATTGTTTTATAGTGACATTATGCAGGAAAACTCTGTCATTCAATAAGGCCCCTTTGTTTTAGTTATTTTTCTCTTTGACCCAAGAATTGATGTGTGAGAATCACAGGCTGGTACAAGGTTGAAATACCACAGAGATCACTCCCTCAGCTACATTAGTTTCTTAATCTTTTAGACGCCTGTTGAAGGCCAAATGGTTTGTTTCAGATTTCACTAATGAAAGAACTCTTCGTTTTGTGCCTTGAAAATATGTCGCTGAGATAATCACAATTGTAGCTGAACTAATAAACTACACAAAGGATGCTTCTTCACCCAAGGGCAGGAAGACGCTGCCTTATCTTGGTCTGTACTGGTTTAAACTGATAAATCTGCTGTCTCATGAATTTTACCCTCTATATAAACTGTTGTACTTGTGAATAAAGTTGAGTCACTTTGGGAAGACAATCTAAAGCAGTCTCTGTTTTCTTGTTCTCCCAAGCTGCTCCCGAGCTGCTCGTACTAACACGCTGAATGGCATGCTTGAATATTACTTGAGAATATATTTGACTGTGTTACAGACTAAGGTACATTCTCTGCTGATAGGTGAAGGTACATTCTCTGCTGATAGACGTCCACGCCTCGGAGGAAGCCGATCCACGGAGTAGGCCCTGGAAACAGTTTCCTTCAAGTATTATACCACACCAGCAAAAAACGGTATCATCCTGCAGAAAGGTAAGCTACCGTAACACGGCGTCACGATATGACGCTGGCAGCAGTGACACCAGTATGTTACCGTAAAGTGGCGATGAAAAGTCTAACGGTGCAGATACACGGAGTAATCAGAAAAGTTTAGCATGAATCTGGACATTAGATTTAAGATTTAAGTTTTAAGCTTATCAGATATCACTTGTTAGAAGCTCCTTACCGTTTGAAGAAATCTCTTCTCAATCTGCTGTCCTCTTCTGCTTGCATCTTTTTTTTTTATCTAACACTGACGTTATTTTTTCTCCGTGAAAAACACAGCAACTCATCTTATCCCGGGGTGCCAGGAAGTCGAGCTGCGGATCTCAGCAGAAAACTTTTCAAACTGATTGCAGGTTGATCCAGGTATACATTTGAAACAGGTTCTCCTCGGTGACGTGACAGTCGGAACGCATCTGCGTAACCATGGTTACAGGGGGACGCTTTGGAGCTCTGCTGTTCAGCAGCAAAATATTTCAGATCAATATGTAAATACTCCAACTCTAAAACCAAGTAATATAAATATGCTGCATATGTGTATAGTGCGTTCATGTGTGTGTGCGCTGCGTGGTGACGTAGGCGCGTGCATGTGTGCCCCGGTCACAGCTCCTTTCAGCATGGCCGGAGGTAAGTCACTGCCACGTTGCTCTCAGCTAATTAAAGTTTGTTCAGATCCCAAGCTGCAATGTGAATACAGCCAAACCGCCGCGTTTTTGTTTGTCATTAAGAGACTCATTCGGGATAAGTTTTGTGGAGGGCGGAGTTCACTAATATACGCTTATGAGTTTTAGCCGAGAACGCAGCTAAAATGCTAGCATGCTAAGTTAGCCTGATTGCTAGCGGCTACTCGCGGCAGTCTTTTTTTAACAGCATGCACTCTTTTTTTCCTTCGTCAGGAGAGGTGTACTGGCAGTCGCGTGACACACACAGATCAGACACATATTTCTGTGTTGCAGGTATGGAGATGTTCTTATGTTTTGGAGATGCAGTCTTTCAGTCATTGTTTTTATAAGTACAGTGTTGTACTGCCTGTTAGATGGCGGTTATTAATATAATTGTACTGAAGTATAATGTTTGAACTATAAGTACCAGAATATTGGGTCCTGGTTATTGAATTGTATTTATCTGACTGTTTATTTGTTTTTGAATTATTTTGTTTATTGTTCTTATAAGTTGTTTTTGATGTTTTTTTCAGTGACATATTATTTATTTTGTGCTTTTTGTTTTTGAGAGCTCAAGTTAATGTTTTAAAACAATTTGTTGTATTTGATTCATTATATTATTGTAGTGTTAATGAAGCTGCAGACACAGCTGCTTTCAGCATGGCCGGAGGAGAGGTGTACTGGCAGTCGCGTGACACACACAGATCAGACACATGTTTCTGTGTTGCAGATGTGCAGTAAAGAGCCAAAGACCCAGTACTGTCTCCTGCCTCTTACTTTCACGCCAGAACACAACGCAAGAACAACAGGCGTAACACATGAAACGGGTTACACATACTGAGGTGAGTTGTTGAGGATATGTCGAGCTGTTGATAAGCACGGCTGTTTTTGTGCTCTTATATACTGTTAGCCTGTTTTGCTGGCGTTAGTGAAGCTGTTTTCAACTGGATGTAACATTGTTGAACTCTGATGATTAATGAATAAACTCTCGATGTGACGACGTGAGCATGTAATTGTAACCCTGTGTTCATTTAGTTGTTTGATACCGTTTAATATCCAGCACATCTATTGGGTGTTTTATAACATGCCCTGGAATCATTTTAAGTTTTACAATGCCGGTGATTTACGACTCTTTCGCGACAGTCAACTGTGGCGTAAACTCTGGCGGGTCTCAGAGCTAGCTTATGTGAGCCAGCAGTGACATCTATACATGCAGTAGCCTTAAAATACTGATTATTTATTCTCCTGCTAGGTAAGAATTTGTGTTTTATACGTTTATTGTCACATTGTGCGCCATGTTATTGTTTCGGTGAAATGAATTTCTACAATGGCGGACTTAGACAAAATAGTGTTACTGTTAATTTGACTCTCTGCAGTGTTTAAATGCTTACACATACACACACAGTTACTGTCCCTCCACACGTAGGACTCAGTTCTGCTTCTATGCCCCATCTTTGTTTACTCTTTCCCACCCAACAAGTGCATAAATAAGATGTTAAAAACGTCATCATCATATCAAACATGATCGATTTGGGGGGAGTTTGTTTGGCACATGCTGACTGCATCCTAATTATAACCAGAAGAGGAGGCGAGAGCAGAGAACGAGAGTGCAGCAGTTTGGTGAAAGGAACAGGTGAAGAAGAGGTGAGCATCCAAGAGACGAGCAAGAGGACAGTTTCAAAGCAGACATTATGGCACAATAAAAGCTGTAAGAGCAGAGATTCATTCATATCTTTACTATTTTTCTTTAGCTTCTACTCCCGCTGCTTACAATAAATCTGAGATAAAGAACAAACAAGAACAACTCACATGGCATTGATTGTTTAGTTCAGTGTCACTCTGTGATTGTTTGACATTTCATATAAATGTGACTCTAAAATATAGTCAATAATATTAAAAAGCTGCTGTTACTGAGTGAAACTTGAAGGATTATGATAAACTTCAGTTCTTACTGAATCTGTAACATTGCTTTTTTTAAAATTGTTAAATGACTTTTGTGTCACTGTGCACAGTGAAAAGCTCACCTGATGTAGTGGTGAGGCCATGTTCACCACTAGATGGAGACAACCTGGCACAGGTATTTTCTATACACTAAATTTCACACTGAAAAGCCTTGGTGGGAATTGTTGTTTCATAGAAAGTAAAGGAAAACATGTCTTGAGGTCTTTTTCCAGTGTTTTCAAAATTGTGTTTTTCACATACACATCAAAACTTCACACAGACAAACACACACACAAAACAACAAAATATGTCAAATTAGGGAGGGCAGAGAGCGCAGCCTTTACATTGTTTTATTGTAGAGTGACAGGAACTGCCTATGAGCTTCTAATCAAGCAGAAGTGTTGACGGAAAATCTATCAAAGGAAATACATTGATGAAACTCAAAGAAGAGAAATATTTATGTGATGTTCCATTTTCCTGAGAGCTGATTGGCTTTGATGACCCCTTCAAGTACTACATGCTACTTTGTCCTGCTAGTTAAGCCTGCTGTCTGTTCTCAGGCCTCCTCCTGTTTGTTCTCAGGCCTCCTCCTGTTTGTTCTCAGGCCTCCTCCTGTTTGTTCTCAGGCCTCCTCCTGTTTCACTGCCATATATCCACCACCAGAGGGCTCCACTGACCTGCCTGCCGACATCAGAGCACACCCCTGTGTCATGTGACCCCGCAGGAGTAGCAAAGCTGGACTCAGACCTGGCCAGGCAAGTTCAAAGGCAGCTGTGGTAGAGAGAGTATATGGGCTCAAATTGTGCTCATAAATATTTTGTACTTGTAAATCAATTTGTGTGTGTATGGGATCAGAACGATGCCACCTTGAAATGAAACCGAAAAAAATATTGAAACTGAAAAAAATATTGAAACTGAAATAAATGTACAGCGCGGCTGCGGTCACGGACAAACTTGCATGTGTCTGTTCGGGAATGGCAGATGCTGAGAGGTCCAGCGTTTACATTACCGGCTATTTCAAAGTGACAGCCTGAGGTGTTCTTCAGTAAATTGGACTACCAGACAGGAGGACCTGAGGCCCCACCGTATTCTTTTCGGTAAGTTAAATGTGTGTGTAAGCTAATCCGTAACTTAGGTCCTTAGGTGAGCACTCGGCTGTCGGGGAAACTTGTTTTGTAAAGTTCGTTTAGCTAACCCGTGCAGGTGAATGAATTTACCCTGACTAAAGAAATCAAGAGAAACGCACCGGGCTGCTCAGTGACTAACCACGGTTACTGTACTTTTATTATGAGTATTATACTGTAAGAGCAACAGGCTGGACTCTGCTTCTGCTCCTGTGCAGAGCTGATTATTAATAAGAAGCTCGGTATACAGACAAGGATAACACAGTACCCAGGCTAGAAAGACAACTCCAGTTTGAGGCGCATGTCCTCCTGACATTTGGTGTTTGTGTTAACGATCCAATGGAAAAGCTTTGATGGGAGTGAGCTGTTCACTTGCACTATAGCACACAAAACGCTGCGCTGAGCACTGAGTGTTGCATCCGTGTACACACTGCATTGCTTCATATTTCACTCGTAAAGTAGGAAATGGGTGGAGCAGTTTATTAAAAGGGTAAACGTACATGGGTTTGATTGTAAGGCCCAAACAGAGCTGGCACAGGTCTAACAAGCATGAAGGGACAAACTGAGTGTGACATAAGGAAATGCTTACATGTGTAATTATCTTGATTACTGGTGAAGGACTACGTCACATGTAATCAAACATGACTCATTACTTATAAAAACCCTTTAACTAAAAGTGTATCAGAAACTCTCCTCTACTGTTTACTCTGTTTATCACCCAACAGTGACCTCGACCCTCTTCAAGCTCCTCACTGGTCAGTTCGAGTCAGGACGGCTGAAAATCCTCAGTGTTTACTGGGTAAGTTAAACTGATCAGTGGGACACTCAGGAACGGAGACCATGATGCTTTGGGGCTGACCACAGAGGTTTTACTAGTCAGTACAGATTTCAAACACACCGCTACATACTACATTAAGGTCAGTGCATTAAGTGCACTGACCTTAATGTTGTATTTTTCTGGTTGCTAATACACTTGGATCCATTACAAACATACACATTGTTGTGTGATGTGTGAAGACTTTTTATGGCTTTGTTTTTTGTCCGAACAGCACAGAGGAAACTATTTCTAAGCCAAGAGGCTAAAATTCATGCACCAAATGATACGCAGCAGATAAGATGGATGTAATCAAGCTACCGATAGAAAGAACATAATCAAGGACAAATAAAGTGTCTTTTTTTCCTCATTGTTCTCTGTGTGGGCCTCCTACTTCCTCCGTGTGGTAGTTTGACTCGTACTGATGTGGCTCCTCTGCTTCTTTTCACAAACAGTTTTTCCTTCCTGGTCACTGTTGAGCCCGTCACACTCAGCAGCTCGAGCTCGAGCTAAGACAGCCTTGAATCTTAAAACTACAGCCGTAATTGCATTTATGTCTTAGAGTGCTGGCCACAGATATTGATCCCATCTGACAGCAGCTCAGTAAAGCACAAGAGCGTCATCTTAAACAGGATATCAGGCAGCGTTCTTATTTTTATTGTCTACTTCTGGTCACATCCTGCTTTTGCCACTGAGCGATCAGCATCCTGTGTTTTATCATGAAGTGATGACTACGTGAGCTCCACTTGTTTAATTCTTCTAACATCTATAAAACAACAGAGTTTCTAAATGACAGACTTATTTATTTGTGTTTGTGTCTCAGTATCTGTTTCCAGATGCTGCTGTGGAGAAGTCTGACTTTAAGAATAACACTCAGCTGTCCAACTCCAGTGGGACATCGGAGCAAGAGAAAACCTCTGATTATGTATGTTTGCCTCTTCACCACTCGCACACTCAAGGTTACACTCAGGTCAGGTCCAATATAAGTTTCAGAGTGAAGACAGGCACAGTGCTGTCAGTACTTTGTCAGGATTTTTATTAGAATGTATTAAATTTGGTGTCCTGCTGTTTGATTTCATGCTGGTCTTTTCCCTCGTTGTAGAACCTTTTCCACCAGCTGAAGTCAGCCCCCAGTGACAGTCTGACCTACCGTCTGGCTCTGTGTGTGTGTCTGGTCAACTATTACTACGGTGGGCTGCGGGCTGTTGGACACCTCTGGCAGGAGTTTGTCCTTGAGTTGCGTTACCGGTGGGAAAATAACCATCTTATTTGTGGGTGGGTACCTCACAGGCTCGTGCTGCTTTGATTTTAAAGATGTCACACATATTAACATTTTCATTTTATAGCAGGTAAAATAAGTATTGAACACGTCAGCAGTTCTCTAAGCAAATATATTTCTAAAGGTGCTTTGATGTGAAATTATCACCAGATGTCGGTAACACAGGGACATTAAACACACAGACATTTATTTATTACTTTATACAAATGTTGGTGATGACAGTTCATGGCAGCTTCTGTATGGAGAAACCAGTCCCATCATTGCTCATGACTTTGACCCACTCACCACACAAACAGTCTATAAATCCCGAATGCTCCGTGGATCCTTCCCACAGATTCAGCTCAGGTGATTGGCTGGGCCGTTCCAGCAGCTTTACTTGATTCCTCTGAAACCAACAGTTTCCATTGGCTGTGTTTGTGATCATGGTCTTGCTGAAACATCCATCCTTGTTTCATCTTCATCATCCTGGTAGATGGCAGCAGATTTTAATCAACAATGTCTCCATTCATCCTTCCTGGAGTTAGATTTAATGGCTCAGTCCCTTTTGCAGCTTGTTATAAAGTTTTTATGCATAACTTTTCTAAGCAATCACACATTTTTTTGGGAACATCAAAATCATCATGCTCCCACCTCCAGACTTCAGTGTTGCTGTGGTGTTTTTGGGATGCAGCCACCCAAACACGGTGTGTTTACAGCATTCAGAGAGTTTTGCTCTTAACAAAGGCAGTCGCACTTTTCTCCTCTCCCTTAGCTTCCCTGCTTAGCCTCTTGTGTCCTTGTTTACTCTCGTGTTTTTTGTATTACTTTTCCCTGGAACACTCTCTCACAGTCTGTTCTCTAAAACCTAAAAGAGGAATTATGGATTTGATCAACTGGTCCCTGAATGCAATTGACACCCCTTTCTCAACGAGAAGTCTGGGCTCGGGTGAGCCTGAGTGCTGAAGATATCTACCTATTCAGAACCATGATAACAGGGTTATTGCTGATTGAGGCTGGCTTGGCCCTGACTTATCGAAGAATTAAGAAAGCGGAACCGGCTGTTCAAACCCCCACAAGGCTGCCCGCTGGGATTCAAACGATGGGAAGAGGCGTGAGTTTCTCAAAATGAGCTCATTGAGTGCAGCATGGATAAGATCTTGGAGAAGCTTACGGCTGCTGTGAATACTCAGAATAAGACTTCTGAGTGCAAACTCGATCACATCTTGGAGAAGCTCACTGCGGTCGTTGTTAACTTGTTATTTTCTGTTATACTGCGAGAGTACTGTTGCCCGCGAAGGGTTGTTGTTGGTGTGGAGAAAAATGGCGTAACAAATAAAGCGCTTGGAGTGAGACTACGACGTCGTGTCTTTGAGTTCTCAGAATCGGCTCTCTGAGCACAAGAATGACAACATCACGGAGCGCAAGTTTGATAACATCATGGAGAAGCTCACGGCTCTCCAACGGGAGATTGAGAGACCAGTGTCGGAGTGTTAGAACAGCTTTGAAATTCATATGAGCTGTTCGCACTAAAGTAAAAACCTCCATCACTTATGCGGATACCCCTTCAGCCCCAGCCGTGGGCTCAAGGCTGGAGCCGAACAACAACTCCCTGATAACGACTGTGTTTAGACTGTTCTTCCCACTCCATGCAAGGCCACCTGGGTTGGCTGGAAGACTGTTTACTTAGCCTGGCAGGGAGGAGGACACTGTCTCAGCTGAACTCTGGACACGCACACGCTTACACAGACATATATACACATGCAGATGTACACTCCTCCCCCCTCCAAACGCCTTCGACGCTTATTCCCCTCCGATGCTGACGGTGGATCAAGGAGACCAGCGCACGCAGGCCTGGATGTACTGTCTACACTGGCTGTCTCTCACCCTTTACCCATCCCTGTTGCTTGTCATGTGTTTCTTTCGTGTATTAAGAGTTTTTTCATGTGCAGAGGTGTTTTTTTTCTGTTCTCAAACTGATCTCCCTGTTGGAGCTCAGTCTGGGGGGAGTTATTTTTTTCTCCTTATCTTTCCTCATGTGGTGCATTTTCCATTGTTATGCCTCTCTGACCTGTCTTCCCCATGTGATGTTTGTGTCATGTATGTATGGTCAGAAGGGTAAGATGGCGCTGGCAAAGGTCGGCAGCCTTAACCCAATTTCCATTGGGGTCAGCCTTCAGGATCAATAAAGTTTTATTGAATTGAATTAAGTGACCAAACTATAAAGTTAAAGCGTATTGTTGTACCTATGCATTACACTGGAGCAGAGCTTACATACATTCTTACCTGCTTACACTCATCATTCATTCGTCAAACTGAATAAAATAGCAATAAAATAGGGTGGCTGCAGCTCAGGCGGTAGAGCGGGTCGTCTACTGATCGGAAGGTTGGTGGTTCAATTCCTGGCTTCCCCCAGGCTGCATGCCAAATATCCTTGGGCAAGATACTAACCCCAAATTGCTCTCCGATGCGTTCATCGGAGTGTGCGCGTGTGTGTGTGTGAGAGAGAGAGAATGTTACTTAGAAAGCACCTAGAAAAATGTGCTTGTGTGAATGGGTGAATGCACAAGTTGTGTAAAGCGCTTTGAGTGCTCAGAAGAGTAGAAAAGCGCTATATAAGAACCAGTCCATTTACCATTTAACCAGAGGAGTATTGCACTGGTTGGATGGCAGCAGCCATGGAGGGAGGGTGTAATTGTCCCGTGTTATGCTGGTGTTTTGTATTAGATGTAAGCTTACATTTGGCAGCATTAGTGAACATTATACTGAATGTTACACAGGACTGTCTCAGGTAGGAGGGAGGCTCACTCGGTCCGTTCACTGAGCTTAGTGTTCAGTGATCGATGGTCCAGGGGAAAAGCTGTTTTCTTAGCCTGGCTGTCCTGTTTCTTGAACAGGTGCTGTCCAGGATGAGATGAGATTTGATTGGCTCTCCTGAGACAGCGAGTGCTGACCATGTCCTCCAGGGAAGGAAAGGGACAGGCACTATTCTTCTGTGCTGTCTTAATGACCCACTGAGCAGTTAGCATACCAAGCTGTTAGCAGTAGGTGGGGACACACTATGGTGCTGTGGTAAAAAAGCCACCAAGACTTTCTTCTCCAGATGGTTCCTCCTCCTCCTCAGCATCCTGAGGTGGAGTCTTTGACTTTGGACCATGAGAGGTCCTCAGCTACGTGAGTCCCCAGGAACGAGGACACTCGCTGAACACAGTCTGCTTGATGTGGAGAGGAACGTGTTTCCCTCTGCTGAGGTCACATCTCCTTAGTTTTGATGGCGCTGAGCAGACGCTTGTGTTCATTGCAGCAGCCTGTCAGGTTTTTAACCTCCTGCCTGTTCGCCGTCTTCTCCGCTGATGATTGTCGCATCATCAGCAAATGTAACGATGGTGTTAGAGGGGCAGGTAGGTGTGAACTCATGAGTGTACAGGAGAGCAGGCAAAGACGCCTGTGGATACTTTATGAATGCAGATGATAATATTCTGCCAGCGTTTCACAGACTTGTTCAGCAAACTTTAAACACACTTCACGCTTCTCTTTTTTTCTGTGGCTCTTGCGCACATATTGTTTTCTTTGAAACAGTCGTACCTGCTGATTCCAGGCCTTTCTGTGGCTCTTCATAACTGGGCCTTGACTCTTCTGATAATTCTTTTCACTGGTCTGTGTGAAATCTTGTGGGAAGCACCTGGTCGTGGCCCATTTATGGTGAAATAATATTCTTTCCACTTTACCAAAAGTGCGCTGGAACCTTCAGTAGTTCTACTGTGACCACTGCCACCAGCATGTTTTGCAAAAGTCTTGAGAGAGCTCGTTGTTTTTACCCGTCATGAGACGTTTCTTGTGTGAAACCTGAATAATGAGACCATCAGTTGGGACTGAACCAGCTGATATTTGATTTGATATTAATTGGCGAGGTCTGTGACGAGTTACATGACTCTTTGGTGGCAGGACTCCTGGGCTGGAGGTGCGAGTCCCACTGAGTCTGTGGATGTTGTTGGACTGTCCTGGTTTCCCACCTCGGGATAAGCAGACTACAGTAGCGGTTTCCCTTTCTAAGAAGTGGGACTAGGGGCTGAGCTTGAACTTGGGAATGATACTCCAAAGCCTCCCTGGAAGTCTGTGACTGGGTCAGTTCGTTAGTTGAACCTGAGGTTGAGGATATATTTTCAGCCCTGGAGCTCCTCTGTCAGATGGTGACGGCATACAAAGTATCTGGTACCACTGTCCTCTGTGTGCTGCTGCTGTTGGTCCATCAGCTGTGGAGAGAGTGAAGAATAACTGATAATGAAAAGTTGTTGTTCTCGTTGAACTCTGTTATTGCTGCTTTATTCGTGGCCAACACTCAGCAGATATTGGCACCAGCCGATTTCAGTCGGGATCTCAAAGGACTTCGTGGAAGAGCAGAACCTATTTGCAGACATTTGTGGGACCTCGTTAGACTGTTGACTTGGACACAGACAGAAGACAGAAACACATTTTGAGACCAGAGGAGATGGATCTGTCAGAGTGGGGGCCCCCAGGCTGTGGAGTGCTTTGCCTCCATCATTATGTTGCTTTGATTGCATTTATTTTTATAAACAGCAGCTTGAGACTCATTTATTTAGCCTGGCTTTGAACTAGATTTGTGCTGTTTCATATTATTGTGAAGCACTCTGTGGTTCTTATCCTGTGCCATATAAATAAAGTCAAATGCTGGATGTCTGTACTTTGTCCAGCTGAGCCGACACTTTAGAATCGGGCTTTGGTCTTGTTGTCAGTCATGTTGGATCTCCGTCCGTCTCTAATAACAGACAAATGACCAAAATGTAAAAATCCAAGTACATAATACCAGGCACAAAAGCCCCTGCAGTGTTTGTGCCGTGCTCTAACTAAAACTTTGCTTGAAATTGTTTAAGCAGTATTTGTTTCTCTGTTAACACACTGGTGTTCACTCATATCCATCTCTGTGCTTCCTAATCTGCAGGCTGGCAGGTGGAGCTCCTGATCTTCGCTGTTGTCTTTTGCATCAGAAGTTCCAGGTAGCCACACAGTGCACAAAGTGCAAGGACTAATCGAACGATTTAAAAGACAAAAAACAACATCATGCACATTTGTAGACTTGCAACTTTAATTCCAGTGGTTTATCAAAAGTGTTGTGTTAACTTTGATAATTGGAACGATGTTTAGGTGATAAAGAGAAAAATGAATTCTGAGAGCTGATGCTCAGTGTGATACAGCATCTTCAAACTCCCAAACACCTGTTTATGTCGTGTTGTCTGTTGAACACAAGTAGCAGTGTTATGTTTCCATGTGTGAAAAGAGTTTTTGTTCCTGGACAGATGCTGAATTGTTGTATCGAAAGGAAGAAGGCCAGAGATGAATCTCACAAGGTACCCGAGGGGAAAGAAAAGGAACACAGGGTCTCAGGTGCCTGCCAGAAGAGCCGCCAAGGACCAGAGTGTGCAACCAGTGCTTCCAGTTCAACAAGAGAGATGTCTCAAGGAAAATCCTGGGACTCGTGGAGTGACAGCGAGGAGGAATTCTTCGAGTGCCTGAGTGACCAGGGCGAGACTGAGGCGACACAAGCTGAGGGCAGAGCTGAGGGCAGGCTGCACCCCCACAACAACATGACTCTGCTCAACTCTGCAGAGCCTCTCTATGTTCACAGGTCAGAGTCACTGCCTCACTGTGCAAACACATCATATGCTGTTATTTATTCCAAATACAGCATGTTGAAAATAATAGTCGGGGTCACACGGGGTGGAGCCTATCCCATACCATAGGGCGAGAGGCGGGGTTCACCCTGGACAGGTCGCCAGTTGCAGGGCGAACACAGAGAGACAGACAAACATTTAACCCAGGGGTGGGCAACTCCAGGCCTCGAGGGCCGGCGTCCTGCAGATCTCACCCTGTGTCAACACACCTGAATCAGATGGTTAGTTCAGCCTCTGGAGAACTTCCACGATAAGGATAAGCTTTATTTGTTGGTTGCCTGCAACTGAGATGACCTAATCGACCATACATACCATGTACAAACTTAACATTGGGGATACAGGTCAGACTAACTAGCAACAAAGGATAGCCCTAACCCAAGACACTTTGAGGAGGTCATTTAGCCATTTAAATCAGCTGTGTTGGATCAAGGACGCATCTAAAACCTGCAGGACACCGGCCCTCGAGGCCTGGAGTTGGACACCTCTGATTTATGCTCTCATTCACACCTGTGGGCAGTTTAGAGTCAGAGTTAACCCAACCCCACTCGCTCCATGTTCAAAGACGTGCAGTTAATAATTAGAACTAAAAGAAAGCGGTTGTAACAGTACAGAGGCGACCTTTGTGTGACAAAACCATGAAAGCAGATCTCATATAAGTGGTTCACAGAAATGTCATTAACCTCAGCTGAAGCTGACTGAGTCTGATATCTGTGCATCATGTTTCATTTTCAGGAACCGTCTTCTCTGTGCAGTTAATGAATGGGATATTAATGAATTAATAAAAAATGTCATGTAGGCTTTTACAAGTAAACTAGTGTGGAATAAGAGGACTGTTGATCAGCCTACGCTGTGGAAAGCTGTGACTCTGTCACTGACACGTGTGGCATGATGGATGCAGTCATGCTGGGAGAAGCTACGTGAGTGCAGAAACCTCTGATCACCAGACGATCACGTGGTCGTCAGTTTTCAAACAGCTCATTGCAGTTTTATAAATCATCTTCAGAGGTTATTTGAACCTTGTCTTTGCAGAGACCTGCAGACCTGAGGCAGTAATGCAGTGATAATGACCAGCACACAGTGTAAGTCATGCTGCAGCTGCCCTGAATCTACAGTGTTGGTTATTCCCACCATGTCTCTGTTTCTGATCCAGTGTGGACGAGCTCTTTATTCAGTCTGAACTGGTTTTAATACTAAAATACAATTGATTTGTTATTCATAGATTTTCAGATTTACTCTTACACAAAAAAGTAAAACATTTTTGTTGCCAGATCACACATATTTACTTCCAGTCCTGAACAGAAGGAAATCGTTTTGATGCCTAAATGACATTTTATGTTCAGTGACAGCCTGGTGTGCTTGGGTCCATGAATGCAGTGGTGTCGTGAGTGGGCCCTGCTCGAGTCGTCAGTGCCAGTATGAGGTGTCAGTGAATATATTTACACATTACTTCATTTAAAGTACGAGTTTGTGTCTCTGTCCACAGGCAGCCAACCCCGGCTGTGTCCTGGAGGATTTTGTGCGCTGGTATTCACCTCGGGATTACGTAGAAGAGGAAGTGGTTGATGAGAAGGTCAACACAATGGTGATGGGGACACTCAGTCCCAGGATGAAGATCCCAGGCAACACGTGGGTGGAGGCTTGGGAGACTGCCAGGGTCACACCTGCACGACGCCAAAAAAGACTTTTTGATGACACCAAGGAGGCCGAGAAGGTCTGAAGCAGGTCGTTCGTTTTGCCACATGCGTGTTTTAAGCCAAACGTGTTTACTAAGTGGATCACAAAGTGTTTTCATGAATGTTTCTGCTGATTTTCAGGATCCGCTTGTGCCATGGGACCGTTTTGGCTCATGTATGTTGAAGAAGTCAGTTTAACACAGATCTGTGCTCACAGACATGTTGAAGCATTTTCACATGTTGATGAAAAAGGATCTGATGCTGTCACACACGATGTTTAACTGACACACAGCAGCTCTCTGTGGTGTGATGGTGTTAAATGAAGAACAACTTTAAACCAGCTTCTATTAATGATCCGGTCGGCTTTATGGGAAAGGGACAAACAGTAACTGGGGTTAGTTGTTTCCTCACCCAAAGAGGGTCCTGGATTTGGACCCGGGCAGGTCCCTGCCAAGCGTTTGCATGTTCTTCCTGCACATATGAAAGCAGAGCTCGGAGCTCCAGTTTGCACCGTCACTGAAAATGTTGCCTGTCTTTTAAAGACATTGTTTATCCAAAAAGAGAAAGTTAAAAATAATGCTCACTGATAGTCTTATGACAGATTTAAAGATCTGGGTATGACTGGTCCCTCTGTGAATAACCATCATAGAGAAAGGTCACCGTTTATCTGGAGTCTTCTTCAGAGGCAGCCTGTTGGCTGTGCAAAAATATTCTGTTGATCTGAAAGAGCAAAAGGAAAACAGAAGCCAGGCAAACTAAACTTTTTGGGGGTTTGTCTTTAGGTTCTGCACTACATGGCGATGCAGAAACCTGCAGACCTGGCCCGTCACCTCCTGCCCTGTATACTTCATGCAACTATTCTGAAGGAAGAAGGTAAGTCCTCACCGTTTGGTTGAAAAACACGTTTATATGAAATAAAATCAGGGAAAATAACTCTAAGCCCACAGCAGGTAAATTACAGTAAGACCGAAATACAAAAAACTAAAGATATTAAAATAAGTACTAAGAAAATGAAATGCAACCCGAGATGTTAATGGAGAAAAAAAAAACAGAAGCTGCATGAATAAAAAAGTAGAAATCTTGGACGCTGCCAGCATAATGCACAGCCTTTTGACGGGGCTCGCACACAAACACAAAGCAGAGGATGAAGCATCACCAAATATGTTTCCAAGCCAAAGAAGATAAGATGAAGCATACCTGCGCAGCGGTGGGTGATGAGGAGAGGCCGCAGCGTGTCTGTCTTAAAGTGCAAGTTTGTGACAGTTTAAAGCTTAACAAGCTAAGACGCCAAACATCCAGAGCACAAAGACAAGTCAGAGGGCTTTTTCAGACACACACTTCTAAACCGTCGTGCTCAACAGTGTCTCTGCTAAAACTGCGTCTGTGCTCTGCTCCTGTAAAGTTGCCTATCGAGTGCTTAATGATAAGGTGCATGGTAGCTGCTTTCCTCTGCAGGTGGACAAAGGAATGACTTCTCTGCAGACAGGCTCCTGGCAGAGCCACTGCAGAGGAACTCTTTACAATCACTGACTGTGAAACGTGAGGACTGTGTGGGGATGTGCAGACGGGGGCGCGACGGCTGGGAAACGAGGAGGGCTGCAAGTGGATGCACTGTATGATACACGCTGGCGTCTACACAGCTCAGTCCTGAGCTGAGTGATGTAATGACTGATTGCATCGACACAGTCATTACATCAAAATACAACCCCTTTTTTTCGGCACTGAAGCGAAACAGGCTCCGCCCACACAGCCGTTCTGTATCACAGCTGTGATGCAAAAAGATTTGGGCACCACTGGTATAGAGTGAATGGAACCCAGAACCTGGAAGTGTCCAGTGATGTGAGGGTAAAGGACGTCTCACTGTGTACTTTGGTGCACAGATGAGTTGTGGTCGGTTCAGTGAATGCAGCCCATGAGCTGCAGAAAAAGCCCAAATCCTGAGCCCCCCAAGATTTGGGCTCAAGATGTGTTCTGCACTGCAGGCCCTTGGACTCCATCAGGGTTTGGGCCAGTTTTGAGCTCTTATAAGTATCAGAGATGGACACGTGATGTTTTCAGGGCTGCGTAGGCATGATGGGTAGAACATGACCCTGGTGTTAAAATGCAGGTAAATGTGATTTAGTTTGTTTACTCTAACTAGCTACCCAACCCTCACTGTGAAAGGAGCCTGGAAAGTTTCCCCAACATGAATTTCTTTCAGTCAAGTTTTCTCCAGTAATGATCAGAAATCAGATAAAACCCACTCTTTATTTTATTCTACACACAATAAATTGATAATTATTCCAGGATACAGAAAAGTCTAGATTTCGTCTTCAGACTGTCACATCTGGAGCAGGGCATAATTTGAATTGGTTTTTAGAAGAAGCTAAAGATCTTTCAGTCGTGTTGCTGTTGTTCCCTGACACCTGCAGTGCAACCATTAATTTAGCTAATGAGAGTTCACGTATAATTATAACAGGTCTTAGTTTCTGGATCGTCTCTAAGTTGACGGTATACTGCTAAGACCAGTTCTGAGTCTAGAGACAGCCAATGAGAGACACTAGTAAGGACATCACTGAGGAGAGTTTTCTAGTACTTTGGAGAAACCTCAATCAGCTAACGTCCTGCTGTGATACTCAGACCTTTTCTCTAATTAAACCAGAAAGCTAGTTTTCATTTATTCTGTAATATCCCAGAATGTTTCAGCAGGTCAGAAATGCTTTGGTGCATATCCAGGTTGTATGCAAATTAATTCTGATTAAGTCTGGACTACAAAATACAAAACATAGCAACAATAATGTCCTCGTTTCACTTCTTTAAAAAATGTATTTTGATCTTATGACACTTACTAAAAGCTTTACTTCCAGAGGTTGACAGAGACGCTCCGTGCTGATAACACGTGAATGTGTGAAGGTTTGTATCATATCTATCTAATAGACTCCAGTTTGTGCATGTAAATGGAGAGTCCTCTTCACACACTGAGGTTAATTATGGAGTTCCACAGGGTTCAGTGCTAGGACCAATTCTGTTTACATTATACATGCTTCCCTTAGGCAGCATCATTAGAAGACATAGCATACATTTACACTGCTATGCTGATGACACCCAGCTCTATCTGTCCATGAAGCCAGATAACACACACCAATGAGTTAAACTGCAGTAATGTCTTAAAGACATAAAGACCTGGATGGCCGCTAACTTTCTGCTTCTTAATTCAGATCAAACTGAGGTTATTGTACTCGGTTATTGTAGATGGCCCCGCCCCTCCCTGAGCCTGGCTCTGCTGAAGGCTTCTTCCTGTTTAAAGGGAGTTTTTCCTTGTGCCAAAGCACATGTGGGTATATTCCTGGACAAAAGGCTTAGTTTCTATTTGCAGATGTGTTCTGTGATCCTCTGAAATAGCTGGATTAATTAACTCCAATAATAATCCATCAAGACTTTGTGGATATGTTTTAATCTCTGTAAAGATTATTATAAAATGTTGTGAAGGTTTTGTTTATTTCAAAAGGATCTGTATTAGTAAGATAATAGTTTGCAGGTTTACTCAATTTTAGGCTTTTTCTCATGTTAACAGTAATTGAGGTTACAAACGTGGCAGGTCTTTCTTTTAATCACAGCTTTCTGTCACTCTGGAAACACTGTCATTTCTTCTCTTTCAGAGTCTGCTGAAGATATTCCATCAGTGCAAAAAACCATTCAGCAAGCTACAGTTCAAGCGAGCAAGCTCCTGCAGTCCCCCAACCAGGACTACAAGAAGTTAGAGGTCAGTGAAAACTCGACCGGACTTTCCACAAATAATTCAGTTTAAAAGAAAGTATCATTAGATTCACCCAAAAAAGTTTTGTTTTTAAATACATTATTGATTGATTGTTAACTGTGTTTTTGTTGTAGTTGAGTATGTGCTGTACATGAGGTGTACGTAGACTGGACAGTGTGCACCATGGCTGAGAACTTGGCTGATAATTATTATGGCCATTGATGGTTGAACCATGAAAACAGGGGTGTGGTGCAGTGGGATTGTAGTGGGAGCTGGAGTAACAAACTCCAGTGCTTCCTCAGTGATGGCTAACTTTTTTCTAAACCTAGGTAATTCCTTCGGCTGTTCCCACCTGGGCTCAAAGCTTTTATACTCTGCTGATATCGGATGTGTTTATCAGTGATCGAAAACAGAGACTGAGATTGTTATTATTGAGTTTGATCACACGTTAGGTGCATTAAACATATGCTTTAATACTGTCCTAAAGTCTGAGAACAATCATCACTTCTTCACATATAAAAATGTTCTTCTCACTAGCACTCAGTATCCATACAGCCCCTTTTCTTTGAATAACACTGTACAGCTGCACAGCTAAACCCCACCATGTTAGTTCGGCTTGACTGGACAGTCTTGTTGTGTAAAAGCATTCTTGGCTTTCTCAAAGTACATTTAAGTATGCCATGTATCCACTGTGACTCCAAACACGCCTTTTACACCCCGAGACTCAGCCTATAACGTTCCACGTAGGAAAAACCACGTATGTGTATAAATGTGACAGTCTTGGGGTCTCATGCTGTCAGGATTGAGCAGACAGTTGTTCTTGTCCTGTGTGCAGGATTTCATTAACCAGCTGCTGAGCATGGAGACAGTCATCACTCAAGCTCGCTCGCTCAAGGCCAAGTTCTCCGTTCCTGAGGACGACAGCGGAGAGGCTGCTGATGAACTGAAGAAGTGAGTCGCAGAGTTTGAGCTGCGCTCACTGACAGCTTTGTTTGTGCTGTTGGTAACATGTAACCGTCTTCACCGTCACTATAGATAGTTAGTCAGTAACAGGTTGTCACGATGAATCTGTTTCACAAAGACGGCGTCTGAAGGATCACAGTCAGTTCACACGTTTCTTTCTCGCTCATGTTGGTGGTCTTATTTTATAGTTTTGGTGTCTTCAGGTTTTACATGTTCTTATTTAAGTGTTTTGTTTTGTGGGAATATTGTAACATTTTCCACATTGTGTGTTGTCTCTAGGTTTGTGAGCTCCCTGCTGGAGGAACCAGAGGTGGTAGTGACAGGAGCAGGCCAGGGCCTGGCTGGCAGTATAATCCACGGACTCTTCATCAGTGCTCAGAGGGTAACTCTCACTCTGCCTCCGTGTCCTTCCCACGTCTTGCTGTCAGTTTCATGTATACAGTCATGTATTTGTCATCTATAGAGACATCTTTAGAGGTACACACACACACCAGTCAACCACTTATTCAATATCAGCATCAAGAATAGGTCGGTGTCCCGGTCCTAGAACAAGACATGAAGTCAGCGCTGTTTTATTTTGTTGTGGGCAGTCTGAGGCACACCTGTGCACTACTCATGATGTCAGATCAGCATCCTGATGTGGCACACCTGTGAGGTGGGATGGATTATCTCAATATAGCAGATGTGCCCACTACCACACATTTGGACTGATTTGTGACCACTGTTTGGGAGGGATGGTTATATTGTGTATCTGGAATGAATTTTAGGTCTCTACGTCCATCCCATGGGGAATGGGAGCAGTAACAAAGGTGTTGCGTTTATATTTTTGTTGAGTGTATATACTTCATGTAGATGAAACTGGAAGGACGTGGTCAGCACTGATGTAAAGACGCAGTGTTGTCTGTCAGTGTCAGGAGAGTCTGCTCTATTGTAACGTTGTTTCTTCCTGAAACACACAATTGCTGCTGCTGTGCTGTGAAGCACGTTCAGAGCTATAAGAACCAGTCTGTTTAACTATCAATGAAAAATGAAGAATTATCAGTTTGACTGTGTGACAATTCTGCAGGAACAAAGTTGTGCAGCTCTCTCCACAGTGGAGCAGATCTCCTTCCTGTCTTTGACGCTTCTTTTTCTCTTTCTGCAGTAACAACTATTAATGTGCATTTGTATATGTTTACAGTGTTAGCAGAAACAAAGCTTTGGTGGCCGTGACTCCAGAGATGGAGCCGAGTATCTAATCGAATCATCGGTTTGTTCTTTAAGCCTTAAAAGTGTCCATGTGCTCCACACTGGATCCCAGATTGACTCTGATGCATCAACTGGAACATGAATCCAAAATCCTGCTCCTCACATACAAGGTCTTAAATAATCAGGCCCCATCTTATCTTAATGACCTTGTAGTACCATATCACCCTATTAGAGCACTTCGCTCTCGCTCTGCAGGCCTACTTGTTGTTCCTAGAGTATTTAAAAGTACAATGGGAGGCAGAGCCTTCAGTTTTCAGGCCCCTCTTCTGTGGAACCAGC